>NC_136475.1:43166904-44366904 GCF_902686455.1 Sciurus vulgaris
TGACTCTTTCACACTTCATTCATATAGCTTTTATTATAGTATATTGACATGACTGTTCTATTTTGTTATTAGTTATGGTTGTTAATCTCTTACTGTGCTTAATTTACTAGCTATCATGGGTATGTATGTTTAGGGGGGAAAATATGGTATATATATATATATATATATATATATATATATATATATATATATACCCCTTACTTCCCTAGCTGCCTGGAGCCTCTGACCCTATTCTAGGTTTCCTGAATAGAGAAAAGTAAATCCATTCTTGCTATGGGAGGAGCAGAAGTGAGGCAGTGATTCTCAAATATCTTTATCCCCTTAAATATTAAAGTATATATATATATATACTATCCACAGTTTCAGGCATCCACCAGGGATCTTGGAATGTATCCCCTCCCCCAAAGGGAATACTACTGTACTATTTCTCTGTATCACCTACATATGAATCTGGTTAGGGGAAGGATTCCTAGCCCCCAGAAAGGGCAGGTACACAGGCAGGGGCAAGCTGAAATTAGTCATCAAGAGATAGCCATGCGTCTGCTGTGGCAGTGCACACCTGTAATCCAGTTACTTGGGAGGCTGAGGCAGGAGGATCTCATGTTAGAAGCCAGTCTCAGCAACTTGGTGAGACCCTGTCTAAAAAAATATATATATATATTTATATACATAAATTATATATATAAAAATATGTAAATTATATATTTTTAAATATTATATAAATTATATATAATTATATATGTAATTTATATATTATTATAATTATAATTTTATATATAATATATAATTTATTAAATATATATAATATATAATTTATTAAATATATATAAAATATATTCTATATATTTTATATATTTTATATACTTATATATATTATGTATATAAATTATAATTTATATATATAATATATGATTTATTAAATTATAATTTTTATACATAATATATTATATATTATTAAATTATATATAAATTATAATTCATATATATAATATATAAATTATATATACTATATAAATATATATTATATAAATATATAATTTATATAATTAAATATATAATATAAATTATGTATATATAAATTTATATATATAAATATATATATATATATTTTTTTTTTTTTAATAAAAGGACTGGGGATGTGGCTTAGTGGTTGAGCGCCCCTGGGTTTAATCCCTAGTGTTGTGGGGGAGGGGTAAAGAGGGAAGAGAGATAGAGAGAAACG
The DNA here is from genome assembly GCF_902686455.1 of Sciurus vulgaris. Lineage (NCBI taxonomy): Eukaryota > Metazoa > Chordata > Mammalia > Rodentia > Sciuridae > Sciurus > Sciurus vulgaris. The sequence continues at coordinate 43,168,127 of NC_136475.1, forward strand.
TGCTCAAAGGGACAGGTAGGAGGTAGCCCAGGACCTGTACTGGTCTTCAGAATGAAGGGTGACAGAGCTGAGATGCTGGGTTTGAGGTCTTGGTGCCTGCGGTAGGCAGCTCCAGGAGAAAACTGCAGGGGCAAGAGATTGCCACTAGGGGACGCGCGCGGTCGGAATCGCGAAAATCTGGGGGTTTGGAGGAAGAGGAGTGAGGTAGGCCAAATACCTGTTGAAGGTAATCTGGGCCCTCCTCTCCCCTCAAGATTGGACCTGTCAAAGAGCAGTTTTAGGTGTCTCACAAGTAACTGCTTTTCTGCTACAAAACCAGAAGTTCCTTAAACCCCTTACTTCCCTAGCTGCCTGGAGCCTCTGACCCTATTCTAGGTTTTCTGAATAGAGAAAAGTAAATCCATTCTTGCTATGGGAGGAGCGGAAGTGAGGCAGTGATTCTCAAATATCTTTATCCCCTTAAATATTAAACATTATTGAGAACCTCAAAGAGCTTTTCGTTTGTCTATGTGGGTTGTACCTCTCAATATTCAGCAATTTAGAAATTAAAATTGAGAATTTAAAACATTTATTTCTTACAATAACAAACCCACTACATGCTACCTTAACATTTCTGTTGGCTTGTTTAGAAAAATAACTATTTTGCAAAACAAAAAGAGTATGAAGTTTGGCACTATTTTACATTTCTGCTGTTTAAAAAAAAAAAAAAAAAAAGTGTCTAGTTGGGCATGGTGACTACATGCCTGTAATTCCAGGGACTTCAGGAGTCTGAGGAAGGAGAATCTCAGGTTCAAGGCCAGCCCCAGCAACTTGGCAAGGCCCTTAGCAACTTGAATTCTGTCTCAAAATAAAAAATAAAAAGGGCTGGGGATGTGGCTCAATGGTTAAGTATCTTTGGGTTCAATTCCTGGTTAAAAAAAAAAAAAGTGTCTAGATTAATAAATACAGGTGGAATCTCCTGTCATTTAGTCTGTTGTGATAACTGACTGAGTTTTCCCAAAGTACTTAGCTTTGTACACATATGAGAGAATGAAAGTAGAAAAGGCAAGTACCATCTAATTATGATAATGGTTTTGACCTTACCCACCCCTACTCATTTTGATATTAAAGTTTAAATGACATTAAGTGTTATTTTTGAATAAGAATTGAAATGATTTTGTTGAAGGGGAAGGAGGCTGCTTTTAGTGAGGGTTGAGGGTTGAAGGCCAAACTGCACTGACATTTATCTACCAGCAAATTTTCTAGCACAGGTGGTGCTGGAAAGAAGGGCCTCCACTGATGTAGACACACATGTAGATGTCATTCATATCGTGTGAATATGAAAATTCTCTCACAGCCAACTTGCCCCTACTGTCCCTGCCGAATTAAGACTGGCAGAATGGTGACCAGAGGTCTGTGGTAAGCTGATTTCTGTGGTAGGGGGTCTTATTTTGTTCATTCAGATTCCCTGCTGATTTCGGGCCCAATTAAGGGGTTCTTATCAGTCCAAAAATATTCTTAAAAAGTGGCCCCAGCATCTCCACACCCCTAGGCCTGTTCTTGGGGTGTCTGTGCACAATGCCCTGGTCTGAATTAAGAGGAAATATGGGAAAACTTAAGTCTCCAGGAGTAATAGGTCAGAAAAGTTTCTTATGAGTTAATTCCTTCCAAGGGCACCAGACCTGAGTGATTATCAGAACCACCTGAAGAACTTCATAAGAAGACCAATTCCTGAACCCACCTCCTCAGATCAAGCAAGAGTGGAACCTAGTGGAGCTCACAGCCATTCAGACACCCCAGGTTTGGGAGCAAACTCAACAAAGGTCTTCCATTCTTAGGCACCTTGGAATCATCTGGGGGCACATTTAAAATTTTGAATTCCTCAGACCTACTCCCTAGAAAGTCCCAAAACAAAAAGTTTGCAAAACAAAAAGATTATGAAGTTTGGAACAATTTTACATTTCTAGAGGTTAGGTAGGTCTGAGATGGGCCCTAGAACAAAATGTTAAATAGCAGTCAAGTTAATTCTCCTGTAAACACCTAGGACCACCCTCTGCTTGAAGGGCTTTTATAGTTGGTTGTAACTAACTGAGAATTTCACAGTCTCAGCACACAATCCCGGTCTTACCTCCTCTGTCCTTTAAAAAATCAGACCCAATCCCTGGGGACCTATATGTACACCCTGGGGTTTCCAAGTCCCCTCTGACAAAGGTGTCACCCTTGACCCCAAATCCAGAACTATGCACCACAAGATCCCTTTCTTCTCAACTCCCCCAGTGTGAGTGCTCACTATGTCACTGTGGCCACATTCACCCACTTGCCTTCTTCCCACTTTTCTGCTGTCCTTCTAATATAGGTCATAGTGTTGGTGAATGGATACACATCTGTCTTGCAAAAGAACCAAGCTAAAGGTGAAGCAGAAAAAAGGCAGAGTATCAATTCAGCTTCTTCACACAGGAACTTGGTTTCCACTCTTTTTTTTTGTAGAGGAAGCCTAGTCCCTTTGGTCACAGAGGGTCCCCTCTTCCCTCTGTACCACCCCCGACCTCCAGCCACTGATCTGAATGACCATTGACTGAACTGGCTCCCAGATTTCTCTAACAGGACTCTAGGAGGCCCAGCCCCCAGGGGACAGCCCACAGCCCCTGGAATCTGCTCTGCAGCCTGCCACCCTCACCCTCTGCTTTTGCCTCTGACACTCATGCATTTATTCTGCAAGATTTGCACATCCATGAATATGGACTCATTTCATGAATTATTTAAAGCAACAAGCTAAGATACCTGCTCCCTGCCACCCCACCAATTTATGTCTAGGCACACATAAACACACACTCAGGAATGGAATTAGGTTTGTCCTGCCCCTTTTAATCTCTGCTTGGCTCTGTTATTTTCTATGGTCTGTATTCTAGGGGAACCATTAGAAGAATCTGGGTTTCTTCCCTGTCAGCTCTGGAATACTCGATTCTGGAGAAAATGCTGAGTGTGCCCAGATGGGGGCTCTCTCCCAGAGCTACATACCTAAGTCACTCCCTGGGCAGGTTATATCTGACTTCTGGTGACTGCAATGGTAGCAGGGTTGAGGAGTGCTCCCTACTCCCAGTTCTGAAGAACATCTTCCCTTCTACCCCCAGGAGTTGAATGTGTTTAGGAACTATGCAGAAGTTCTCTAACCCAAGGAAAAGAGAAACTAGAAATAAGGAACCTAGAAACAAGGAAAAAAGGATCCCTCATCCAAGTCTTAGGACCAGAAGTATTTAGATTTCAGAGTATATCTGATTTGGGTATATTGGTATAGACTTTACCAGTTGAGCATCCCTGACCTTAAAATCCAAACCCCAAACTTTTTCAGCTTCAAATCAGTCAACAAAAAACTTGAATTTCCACCAGGCATGGTTGTGTGCCTGTAGTCCAAATTACTTGGGAGGCTGGGGCAGGAGAACTGATTGAGCCCAGGAGTTCAAGACCAGCCTGGACCACATAGTAAGATATCATCTCTTTAAAAAAAATTTTTTTCAGAGCATTCTGGATTTTGGATTTTCCTGTTAGGGATGTTCAAACTGTATCAGAATGATGTCTGTTCATTTATTCTTTCTTTCATCAAGCATTTGTTGGATACCTACCATGCCAAGCTCTGAACTAAATGTTAGATACTAGGTTGAAAAAAAAAAAAATACAAAGTTATAGGCCTCAGGAAGTATAGTGGGGGAACAGACATTAGGCTAACCATAGAGAGAGCACAGATCTTTCCCTAGGATCCTGCCCACCCCATCTGGACACGGGAGGACTGTATGAGTGATGGAAGACATTTTTGGGAAAAGGTATTCATACACAGCAAATTCACCTATACATAGGAGGAGTATTTTCAGGGACCCAGGCCCCATGTCCTGGGAGCACCAACACTTGTTAAGCATGCATCTTGCATTCTTCTTTTATGCTTTATATGCTTTCTGGGACGTGCTTATGTCATGCCCATTTTACAGACACGGGAACTGAAACACAGGGAAATTAATAAGTTCATCTAAATCCTGCAGGAAAACGAGCCAGAAGCAAACCTCAGATGTGTCTGACTTCAGACCTCTTTTTGTAACAGAGAAACTGTCCCAGCTCTGGACAAACAGGCTTCCGTGAAGGAACTGGTAAACACTGATGGGCTATTTCACTGATGTCTCCATGGGGCACTGTCAATGCCAGGTACTACTGTCACTGCTGGTATCTTAAGGTTGTCAGTGTCAGCAGTGGTGGGAAGCTTAGGGAACTGTGGGCGGTGGTGCTGGTGGCCTTGGCAATTGGGGTGGGCCACCAGTCATCACTTCAGGGACACAGAGTCACGTACTGGACGCTGCCTAAGCACTTAGTATGGCTTGACTTATTAAACATTTACAACAATTTCCATTTTTTTAAGATCAGTAAACTGAGGCACAGGATGGTAAGATAGCTTTCTTGTGGTTTCATAAATGGTCCATGCAGAGCTGGGAATGGGGCTCTGGTATTCTGACTACCTAGTACCTATACATAAACACAAAGCAATACTGCCTCTAAATGATGCAGTACTTTTAAGCGAATTTCACTTTGTTGGCAATGAGACCCAAGAAAGAAAAGAGCAAATATTGGAGATTGCAAAAATGGCTGTAAGCCCACAGATCCTTCTAACAGAGATGAAGTCCATTTGCCCACTCCTTCTGTTTGGGTTGGATTTGTGACTTGCTTTGACCCCAAGAATGTGGCAGAAGTGAGGGTATGGGGTTCAAAGCCTGGGACTCCAGAAGCCTTATAGGTTCTGCACTTTCCATCCTTGGAACCCTACGACCATCAGAAAACTCTACACAGGCCAGCCTGCTGAATGGGACACATGTGGCCCAGTCACCCTTCCACACCAGCTGACAGTGGGCCAACCACTCAATGTGTGAGACCATCTTTCAACCTCCAGTGACCTGTCAGCTTGCCACAAGCAATCACTAAGTAGCAGAGGCAATAGAAATCCTTCAGGAAGGAAAAAGAGGGACTGAGAGGGGAAAAGTGTTTAGAACCTGCCTGGGTCCCTCAGAAGCCTGGCACCCCCACTTCTTCTGGCTTCTTTCAGGTAGAGGAATGACCAAAGGAGAAAATTTCCAGATAGAGAGGAAGCTGGCAACAGGGGGTCTTTGCTGATAGTGGTGCTGCATGTTGGACAGAGATGACTTGAAAGATCCCTCTTGGGTCTCCCTGGAATCCTGTGTGAATGAAAAGGATCCAAACATGTCAGTGGGTGACTAACATGATCCTGACTAGGGGACTCAGAAGTCATGAATCTAAACTCCAGTAGCTTGAGAAACAGAAATGGAGAGATCACAGAAATGTTGAAAATGTAAGAGGGGCAAGGAAACACAGGCAACTAAAAAGGAGGGTATAGCCACTGGGAGTGGGGTAACCTCAAATGATCCCACTGTTCAGAGGACAAGAAGGTGCTCAGGCAACCAACAAGAGACATGAGAAGATTAAACATTACTTATTAAATGCCGTCGCTGTTGGGTGTGGTGCCATGTGCCTGTTGTACCAGATGCTTGGGAGGCTGCGGTAGAAGATTGCTTGAGTTCAGGAGTTAGAGACCAACCTGACCAACATGGTGAGACCCCCATCTGGAAGAAAAGAAAATAAAGAAGGAAGGAAGAGAGAAAGAAGGAACCACCATATAATACGTTTTTCTTGTGGGAAAATTGGTGATTGACTGACCATTTGTTTATTTTGTGGTACTTGAAAATCAAACCCAGGGGATGCCCCAAGGTCTCCCACAAATGGAACAAGCACTCTGTCATTGAGCTATACCCCTCAGCCTAAGAAGCCTACTTACTAACTTAGTTTGTTTATTTATTTATTACTTTGTTGTTGTTAGTTTTGGTTTGGTTTTTTGAGACAGGGTCTATGTTACCCGGACTGGTCCCAAACTCCTGGGCTCCAGCAACGCTCCTGCCTTAGTCTGAAGAGCAGCGGGGATTCTAGCTACTTTTTCGATATAACCTGCCATCTGCCTTTGTTTTAAGGGTTGCCCTTCCTCGGAGCATTCGCCTTGTAAAAGGAGCCAGAGCCTGCAGGTAACGGGATGATGCTGTAACGGTAGAATTTCAGGCATCCGTTGAAAATAAACAAGGGTTTTTCTTTTATGTCGGCCCCTCCCTTAGGCGTTTGGCATTTCTCAGGACTTTGTGTTGGACCCCTTTCATTCCCTTCCTCCCAAGTGGCCCCAGTGTTGCACAGGGTAGGAGGAGCTGGTCGCGCAGGGCTCTCTTGGCACTCTGGGTGTGGTGGTGAGGAGACCCGCGGGGAACGGCTCAGTGGGGCCCCGCGCGACCACCAGAGGGCGCTGCGCCGCCGCCCGGGCTTGTGGCCCGACGAGGGCATTTTTGTGTTGTTTTAATGCCAGCGTTTGCTGCTTTCTCCTTTCCCAAACATGTTTCTAATTTACCTGGTTTCTGCCCTACGTGAAGAACTTAAGCGGGGGAAATGCATGCATAACTTTTGTGCCAAGGTGGGCAAAAAAGGATTTTGACACTAACTGCAGTTTTGTCACAGAAACCTTTGGGACTGAGTGTCCCGGCGCTCACTGCTTAGGACAGAGGCACGTTTAAACACACACACCCGAACATAGCCGCCCTGAAATTCTGGTGCTAAGAACCAACACGCCCGCAGGCTTTCCTCTCCTGAAAACGGGTTTCGTTTCCGGCCGGGCAGGTTCAGGGCTGGTGCCCGAAAAGGAGAATGGAGCGTGCTGAGCCCCGCGCGCCCAGAGAGGGGCCACGCTGCGACGGCCGAGCCTGGGCTTCCAACGTGACAGGACTTGCGCGCGGGGCTGCGCAGGGACACCCGGAGGAGGGCCCCGGTCCTGGCGCTCAGCGACTGCCGAACTAGTCGCCGGGCGAGGTGGGGGAGTAGGGGAGGAGGGGAAGAAGGAGAGAGTCCTGGCTAATGGAAAAGGGGAGGTGGGCGGGGACACGAGTAAGCCCGACAGCCACAACTAAAAGTCACCGGGGAAGAGCTTCAAGACCCGTCGACTGCTAGGAAGTCTCTAGGGTGGGAGTCCTGGGGGAGTGTCTGATTGGCGGCTAGGTTCGGTTTTTCAGAAAGGGGGGGGGAGCCCCTGCCGCCTGGGGAGATATCTCAGTCACTTTTCTCCAGCAGAAACTACCTAATGTTGGAGCCTCCTGGGATTGGCAGAGTTAAAAATCCTTTAACCCAGGATGCCTTGGGCCTTTTGTTCAGCCCTGACAATAGAATTGGGTGGAGGGGGCTGGGAAGGCAAGTAGCTGGGTCCGGGATGTACTCGTGGGGTGGGGGTCTGCTGGAGCCTGTGCTCAGTCACTGGGTGAATGAAAGCAATTTGGTCGCGTTCCCGTGTGCTTGCATGTGTATGTGAGGTGGGGGTTGGGGTGGGTAATGGAGCCCTAGTGCACTGGGCAGCCAGCTCATTAACACATGTGTGGGAGTGCCTGCTGTACGCTCAGCAAGTCCTTAATTACCTAGGGAGACCTTCCAAAACTGGGAACTCAATATTGGTCCCTAAAAGGTTGAGTAATGGGTTTTTCTTGCATCTGAAACCCAAAGGGACCAATCTCTGGCTCCCCTGGGCTCCCAGACTCTTAGATTTCTTTGTCTTCTAAAATCTTGATTCCCAGGGGAGAGCATTTAGTTAAGGACATAGAAATGCATACCCTTCTACCATTTTATTCATCCTAAAACCTTTACTTTGAACATATCTTGTCCTTCATTCATAATCCTTGTCTGTATCTGCTAGTTCAGTCCACTTGGGCAGTGGAGTTCAACCTCCCATCACGGTCGACTTTTCTCCCTCCATTCCCTCCACGAATTTTCTCCTGTAGCCAGCCAGTCCCCTTGAATGTATCTTGAACTCCCTGGCTTGGCCCACCTGCTTTTCTTTTCTTTTCTTTCCTTCTCTGCTCTCCTCTTGTCTTGTCTTGTCTTTTCTTTTCTCTTTTCTCATCTCCTCTCTTTCCCTCCCTTCCCCTCACGACTTCTCCTTCCTTCCTTCCTTCCTTCCTTCCTTCCTTCCTTCCTTCCTTCCTTCCTTCCTTCCTTCCTTCTTTCCTTCCTTCCTTCCTTCCTCTCTTTCTTTCTTTCTTTCTTTCTTTCTTTCTTTCTTCTTTCTTTCTGTACTTGGGATTGAACCCAGGGACACTTTGCCATTGAGTTACATCCCCAGAGCCCTTTTTATTATTATTATTTTTTGAGAAAGGGTCTTACTAAAGTACTGAAGTTGCTGAGGGTGGCCTTGAACTTGTGATCCTCCTGCCTCGGCCTCCCAAATCACTGGGAGTATGGGCATGTGCCAATACTCCCAGCACTTGTGAATAAGGAGAATAGAAAGACTTAGGGAACATAGCAGGGACTACATAATCTCAGTTCTTAGGAGCCACAGTAAGGAGTGTGGGTTTTATTTGATATAGTGGAAGCCTTTGGAGGGCTTTAAGCTGGGCAGTGAAGGGATTTCTTTATATTTTAGAAAGATCCCTCTGGCTACTATGCAGAGAGCACAAACCAGAAGCTTAACTAAAAACAGTTAAGTTGCCGATGCTGACTTTAAACTTGTGATCCTCCTGCCTCAGCCTCCCCAGTTGCTGGGATTACAATCATGTACCACCAAGCCCAACTGAAGAAAACAGTTAAGATATTGTTGTAGAAGTCAGGCAAGAAGACAAGAAGAGATTAAACAAACAAACAGAAAAACATAGTATGACTGTGGAAATGGTGAGTCTTGATAATGGTTTCTTGACAAATTTTGGGGTGGAGTAGACATGACTTACTGATGATCTGTCCTATTAAGGAAGAGAGAATGGAGGGTGGCTCCTATACTTTAAGGTAAACTGGATAGAAATGTTCATGTCAGGAGCAGGAGGTGAGCAGGAGTTCTGTTTGGGCTCCAAGACCTATCAGACATCAGGTAAACATGTATAAAAAGGTTAGTGTCTGGGGCATACCACCTGTAGATGTAAACTTGAGAAACAGCATATAGATGGTATTCAAAGCAGTAGCCTGGATAATTTCATTTACAGAGAAACTGAAGATAGAACATAGCAGAGGGCTGACACTGAAACCGAGTCAACTTGTAGAAATCTGGTAGAGGAAATGACAGCAAAAATGTCAGAAGGGCAGCCTTCAAAGTTGGCAGTAAACAAAAGATCATCATGACAAGGACTAGAACAACACATTTAAAGGAGAATATATTGGTCTCCTATTGCAAGGTAACAAATAACCACAAATCTCTCAATGGTATATAAATATTTATTTTTATACACAGGTCTATGGGTCATCTGGGAATTGGTTAGGTGAGGCTGACCTTGGCTGAGCTGTTCTGAGTCTGCTCAGATATATGAACCACATTCTCCTTGTGCCAGCAGGCCAGTGAGGGAGCATCTTCCTCCCATGGTGATCAAAGGCACAAATAGGCAAATGGAAACATAAGATGCCTCCTCAAGCCTAGTCTTGGAACTGGTACTATGTCACTTCCTCCTATAGTTCATGAACTAAAACAAGTGATCAGGCCAAGCCCAAAGTCAAGATGCAAAAAATATACTTTACCTCTAGTGGGAGGGATATGGACACAGCCAGAAGTGAGAAGCGATAGCACCGTAATTCAATCATCCAGTAGGAGAGTAGCAGAACATGTCAATGCCAAAGACAGGCCAGATAAATACAGGATAATGAACTGGTCACTAAAGGGACCTCAAGATATAGCTCACTGGCATCCTTATTAAGGATGATTACAACAGAAAAGTATGAAAATGTTCAACTGGAATGGGTAGAGGAGAGAATGGGAGGTGCCAAAGTAGAGATGTCAGTGTAAGGGCCAACTCTCTCCAGAGCATTTGCTCTGAAGAGGGACAGAAAAGTGGGGCAGTAACCAGCAGGGGACATGAGACTATGCCTTATATATTTCTAAATTTAGGGATATTAAATTCTACTTTACTTCAGTGGGAAGGATCTAGTAGAGAGAAAGAAATTGATGGTGCATGAAAGAAAGGGAATACTTGGGCTGGTGACAGGGCTTAGGGCATAGTGGAGCTATTGGCCACATATGAGCAGAGAGAATGTAGACCTGTGGCATTCTGGTGGCTTGGGTAGGAGGAAGACTAGACATTTGGTGTGTATCTATTTCCTCTGTGATGGAGTCTACTGAGAATGAGAGGAAGGGGTGTTGAAAATATGTGCAGAGAGGAGAAAGTGAGAAATTGTTGCACTGTGGAGAAGGAGCAGGAATTTTCTAAGAAACTGTAGTAGGGTTGGTCAGCAGTTCAATACCCACTTGAAATTTACAGCCATAAATTTGAAATAAGTCCATCCAGAGTAGTTGGAAGATTTACTTTAGTGGCGTTCAACTGCTATGGTGTAGGTGTGAAGTAAACAGTTTGATATAACCACAGTGGACTTTCACCCAGTGAGGATGGTAGAGAGAGACCAGTGCAAGAAAGGTAGGAGTCTGGGGAATGACATTGACCAAATTATATTGTTTTATCATTTGCATGTATGAATATGTAACAATGATCCCACTATTATGTGTAATTGTAATGCACCAATAAAAATATGGCCAATTAAAAAAAGGGTAAGAGTTTGTGAGAGATTTTGCATTTTAACTACAGAATATCAGCTGGTTGAGAATGAAGACTTACTGGGAGAGACAGTGGACTGAAGGTCTCAGGTGGGAGAATTGCTGAATCTAGAAACTTGAGAAAATGAGCTAAACAGATGGCAGGTGGTGGGATCTTTGGATCTGAGTTTTTGAAATGGTAAACTGATGATTCTAAGGTTTAGGACATGACCAGGAGGCTGAGGTGGGGCATGAGGGATATAATGCTAGGACTAATGAAGTCAAGAGCTTTAGAGGCCAGGTGTTGGGTAGGGTGTCAGCATAGGTGCTGAGGTCACCAAAAATAATAACAGTGGAGGAAAATAGTCCAGTGCTAAAAGTCCTCAAGGGACAGGGGAAGTAACCAGGAGGATAACAGATGGCACTAATGTGGAGGGGTGGCAGATAGCAAGCCTAAGGGGGGAAAATTTTTAAATTTTAGTTTTTTGAAATGGGCCTTGCTATGTTGCTCAAGGATGGTCTTTATTACAGGTACACACCCCACAGTACTAGCTCAATTTTTTTAAAACAATTTTAAATTTAATACTTTATTTTCTAAAATAGTTTTAGGTTCAGAGCAAAATTGAGCAGAAGGAACAAAGATGTAGCATGTACTTCCTGTCTCTACACAGAGTCCCCTACTACAGACATGTCCCACAAGGATGGTTCATTTGTTCCAGTTATGATCCTACACAGATCACTTTATTTATATTAGTTTTTTTAAAAAAATACTTTTTAGTTGTAGATGGACACAATACCTTTATTTTATGTATTTATCTTTTATGTGGTGCTGAGGAGGATTGAACCCAGGGCCTCACATGTGCTAGGCAAACACTATACCACTGAGCCCAGCCCTTCTTTAGCCTTGATGTCTACTTTGTATGGTTTTGGACAAATAATGGCAGGTATCCATCATTATAGTACTGTACTAAGTACTATACTGTACTAAGTAGTTTCACTATCCTAAGGAGCTGGGTCTTTGAGGAAGAAGAAACTGGAAACTTGCAGAAGTCACCTCCAAGGCCTGAGGTACATGGCTTGAGGGGTTCTCTACTGGAGAGAGTTGTGGGGACAGCATTGCCAAGGAGCATGTAGGTTTCAGGAGGAAAAAAGCAAAGGTTCCAGTCTTGGGGTAAGGTTTGCAGGACTGTCTGTGGGGAGACCGAGTGGTAGGGCAGGTGACAGGCCCTGAAGGAGGTGTCAGGGCAGCTGCACCTGGCACATTGTGGAAGCTTTCCAGATGACTCTGCAGAGAAATAGATTTGCCTTTCCAGGAACCCCTAGACCTTCGGTTGGTCACGATTCTCAGACCTTATCCTCCACTTCCTGGTGTCTTTGACGTTCTTCTTCGGTGTGAATTCATTCCCTCAACTGGACACACGCTTGGGCGGGAACACAGCTGTACTAATTTGCACAGGCTCAAGTCCAGCATGGCACCTGACACAGTGTTTGCTGATCGAGCTGGATACAAATGCGGTCTGGTTTCCTTTAGAGGCCAAGAATGGTCCTCCCCCCGCCCCGTGCGGTAGGCGGGGAGCGAGTCCCGCCCGCGCCCCCTCCTGGCCGGCCAGCTGCCACCTGCGCCCCTCCCCTCCCGGGCTCCGCTGAGGATCCGGTAACACGACGCCACGACGCCGGGCCGCTCCCCTCCGGACCCAGGACTGCGGGCGGCCGGTGGCCGCGGCCTGAATCTCCGCCCGGCTAGAGCTGGAGCGCCCGCGCCAAGGGCCTGCCCGGAGCGCGAGTCCCGCAGGGCTCATGTCCTTCGCCCCGGCGGGTCGCTGCCACCAGCTGCTGTATGGCCCTCCGCCTCGCACAGGCACATCTCGCTCTCTGCGGGGAGTCAAGACCAGAGGACCACAGCATCACGAAGTTTGTGGCGCTCGGGAGTGCCACTCCCGGGTCTCCTGCAGCCCAGGAGCCAGGCTGTTTGCCTTCCACCCTTTCTCCACGGTCTACCAGCGTAGAGACCTTGGGCTATCCTAGACTCTCTGAGCCTCCGTTTCCTCATCTGTCGTAGAGGCTGGTGCCAGTCCACCTCTGAATGGGATGATGCGAGGGAGAAGGATATCACCTATGGTGACCAGAAGACAAGGACAAACCTAAGACACAGTGACTGTCTGCATACCCCCCCCCACACACACATACACACACACACCTGGCAGTGTGAGAACTGTGCTTCCCACCACCCACCCACCCACCATCTAGGGACTTCACCGGGTCCAAAGGAAGAGCCTAACAAGGATACTTTGCTTTCCTTAACAGTCTCAGTTCAGAGGCATTTCCTGTAGCTCCTCTTTCCCAGTGCAGAAAACTGGCAGGTTTAGTAACCCAGGGGAAAGAAGGCGAGAAATAAATACTGGCCTAGCAGCTTGGAGCACAAGGAGGGTGCTTTTTGGTCACCTATTTTATTTCCCTTATTACTAGAGTAAGAACTGTAGAGAAAAAACCCTTGCCAATGGCTTTTTTCTCCCTAAAATGTTACAACTGCACACCCTGACAGTTACTTTTCATAGGCTGCAAACGGTCATGTACTTGTCTGTAACCTTAGTCATGGTACCCAATGGTAAATCCAAGCAAAGCAAAGGAAAATTCAGGAAATACATTATAGACTCAAAGAGGAAAGGGAGGACATCTGTGTCAGAATTTCATTATTTTAACATTCGCAGCCTCCTCTCATCTCCGTGATGACAGGGCAGAGTCACCTATGGTGGTGAAAATACAATGGGGGACCCCAAGTTCTTCTCTTCTATGTGCCATGTACTGAACCGGCCCCCAGTTGGCTCCTATAGTCTTAACTGGCACACTTTCTCAGCAATGGGATAACAACAATGTCACAAAGGTAAACTCCTCCTCTCTCTTCCTTGATTCTTGGATTCCAAGCCTAAACAGCCCCATCAGGCCATTGCCTCTGATAAATCCAAAGGCAGGAAGCAACTGGGGAGTTCACACAGGGGTCCCTTAAGAGTGAGGCCTGATGTTCTGCAGGTCTCCTGAATTCTTTTGGTTCCAGATCTTTTCTTCCTTGTCAAGCCCTGTGTGAAGATCAGAACAGCTGGAAAATACTATCAGGAAAGCACCAGGTGCTAAGCAGGTCCCAGTATGACTTAGACACAGTTAGGGGCCAGGCTTGTTTGGGGTTGGCATTCTTGTCTTTGCTCGGCTTAGCAGACAGCCAGCAATCAGAAGGCATGCTCTCAAAAGGCAGTGCCACCCCTGACACTGGGCTGGGGCTAAAGTAAACCCAGAACTCAGGGATGTGGGTGGAATCTAGGAGCCTCCCCCTCCCAAGCTTCAGGACTACAACACAAAGGGCCTCCTCTGCTGGCCAAGCAGGAGGGGATGGGCTGACTGGGGAGGGCTGAGACTGTCACCCAGTACAGGGCCAGGCAGCTGCAAATGAAACACAGGCCCAGAAGGCTCAGACAGGCATTCAATCTTTTCCAGAGCCAAGAAATCCTGGCTAGAAATGACTATGGAGCAAGGAAAGGCACTGGGAAATACTTGAAACCAGGCGAGACCCCTGGTAATATTGGACTCCTGACAAACAGAGCTGAGCCAAATGCTTTTTTCCCGCCTGGCCCAAACACAAAAGCTGAGCTGGCCAGAGAGGACCCAGGGGAGGTGGTAGAGCAGCCTGGGGCTGAGGGGGTGGAGGGAGGAAGTGCAGGAAGAGGAAAGCAGGCAGCAGTGTAATTTTTACCCTGCTCAGACCCCAGAGTTCTTGCACTGCAGCTCTGCAGAGGGAGGCACTCACTTGGCTTCACTCATGGCCAAGACCACTCTGACACACTGGAGGTTCACACAAGGGTGCTATGGTAAAGCCAACAAGGCAGTGGGCAGTTGCCAACACTCCAGGACCAGGCTACAAGGGCAACTCCAATATGAGAGCAGTCTGCAGGGAACCTGTTGGGGAATAGCATTCCCTGCCCATGCCATAGAGGAATTGACCGCCCCCCCAAACAAGCTCAGTCACCCTGTGCTAAGGCTGCTTTATTTTATTCTATATCTTACTTTGTTTGTTTGTTTTTCAGTGCTGGGATTGAACCCAGGGCCTGGTACACGCTAAGCATATATTCTACCACTGAGCCACATCCCTAGTCCTGTGGCTGCTTTATTTTAAATGAATTTACATTCTAGCCTGTTTTGGGTGAAATTTATAAACCTACAAAGAACGTTCTTTTATTCATATTACTTGTTATGTGTGGAAGGAGATTACTTTTTTTAAAGTTCTAAAATTAAAGAAAAAAAGAAATCATCCTTTCCTAGAACTTGAAAAAAGAAGGAAAAATATGCCACAGTAGGGTGGCTTCTTTAAAAATAGAAGAAGAAGGTGCTTGGGTGTAGCTCAGTGGTAGAGTGCTTGCCTAGCATGCATGAGGCTCTGGGTTTGATCCCCAGTACTGCAAAAAAGAAAAAGAAAAAGAAAAAAATTAACATGAGCCTTCCTCCTGGTCCTGCCCACTGAAGAAAGTCCTGACCTTGCTTATTTGGCTTCCCTTTCCCTTCTCTCAACTAGAGAGAGCAAGAGTTATTACTTGGGGAGTAGAGCTAAATTGGTCCCCATAATAATAAAGGATTGGAGTGGGATGGGAAGATGTCTAGAGTAGGGAAAAGCCTGTGGATTACAGGTCAGGAGAGCTTTTAGGTTTTAGCACTCTCAAGGCTCTGGGGTAGCTACAGAGCACTAGATAACTGGAAGGGGAAGAAGGGGATTCTGAGATGGACTTTTTTTGGGAGGGGGGTAACTAAGGATTAACCCAGGGGCACTTTACAGCTGAGCTTCATCCCCAGGCCTTTTAATTAATTTATTTATTTTCATTTTGAGACAGTGCCTTGCCAAGTTGCTAATGTCATTAGAACTCAGAGCCCTTTTAATGTTTTTCCAGAGATGTGATAAACTAATGACATTTATTTTGTATTAATTTTGGCCATTAAACTGCATTAAGACTATAGACAGTCTGAGCCTCAGGGTCTACCCTCTGATTTACAAGAGTTGTTTTGATTCTGCTTTTCTTTCTGTTGCTGAGGGTCCAACCCAAGGCCTTGTGCATACATGGCAAGGGCACTACCACTGAGCTGTAACCCCAGCCCCATAAGAATTGCTTTTTAAAGACTGGGTCATACTATATTTGCTTTTAATTAATTTTCCATCCTGCCTCAGTCTCCTGAGTCTCTGGAACTTCAGGAGTGCATTGCCACACCCAACTTTTTTATACGTATATATTTTTATATATTGACCATAGTTTATGTCAAGTCAATAAATGTAGATATGTTATCCCTTTTTTGTGTGGTTTGTTTGTTTTTAGAGTTTTTGGTACTATGAATTGAACCCATGGATCCTTAACCACTGAGCTACATTCCCAGCCCTTTTTATTTTTTTATCTTTTTTATCTTGAGACATGGTCTCACTAAGCTACTGAGGGTCTTGCTAAGTTGCTGAGGCTATCCTTGAACTTCTGATCCTCCTGCCTCAGACTCCCAAGTTTCTGGGATTACAGGCATACCCGGCTGTGTTATCCTTTTGAGCATCTTCCCATAATTTATTTAGCCCTTCCCTTTTGCATTTATTTGTTTCCCAAGTTCATTGTTGGGAAACAATCTCCAAGTGTGCTCTCTTGCTGAATTTTTCCTTTAGGATGTGCAGGATTCCTAAAAGAATAACTGCAGGGTCAAAGGATAAGAACATTCAAAATTTAGTACATAGTGCCAAATTGCTATCTGCAAAGCATAATTAATACAACCACCTGTATGACTGGATTCTTTTGAGTGCAGTAGTGTTGATAACGGAGATCTCAGGGGACAGAAATGCTTTGGGAAGAAGTTGAACCTTGGCACATGGTGTGAGAGAAGCAGGATTTTCTAGGGAAGGGGCAAGAAAGTGCAGGAAAGATTCCTGGAGGGTTCATCTGCTGCCCAGAATTCTTTCATTTGGAGAGTCGCCCTCTCTTCATTCCATAGTAGCCATTTAGCCCCTGAGCTTTGGGTAGCTCAGACCTCACACTTTGCCTTCTACCCCCATTCTGGGCTGGCCACAGGTATGACCATATGACCCGAGCCACATCAGTCAATCCATACCATGGTGATTAGTCCAAGGATGGGTCTATGTGATCCACACAGTTGGAAGTCTCCTCTTTTGTTTATTAAGTATCATGTGACTACAGAGCTGTCAGGGCTCTCTCTATCCATGTGTGAAGGCTGCTCACAGTGAATGTTGAACCAAGAGATGGTAACAAAGCCCCAACAGTGTCACTGAGCCCAGGGTTAGCCATATATGAAATTGGTAGAATGGATCCCAAACTTTTCAGTTTCATGAATCCATACAGTCCTTTTTTTTTTTTTTTTTAATGGGTTCTTGCTATATTTCAGACTTGTGATCCTCCTGCCTCAGCCTCTGAAGTAGCTGGGACTGCAGGCATGTGCCATCATATAAGCCTAGCTCTTTTTGCTTTTGCTTTTCTAAATTGTCATTAGATTTTACTTTTTAAGCATCTGGTTGTTTTTCCTTATCTTAAATTGAGATCAAATTTACATAACACAAAATTAACCACTAGCCATTTTGGTTTTTTTAAGGTTTTGTTTGTTTGTTTGTTTGTTGTGTGTGTGTGTGTGTGTGTGTGTGTGTGTGTGTGTGTGTGCGCGCGCGTGCTAGGGATCAATTCCAGGGCCTTGTACATGCTGGACAAGTGCTTTACCACTGAGCCACATCCCCAGCACCTCTAGGCATTTTAAAGTATATAGTTCAGTGGCATTTACAAGACGGTTCAACCATCACTTCTATCCAGTTTAAGACATTTCATCATTCCAAAAGGAAATTCCATACCATTTAAGCATTCACTTCCTGCTCCCCCTGTCCCCTTAACTCCTGGAAACCACTAGTCTGCTTTCTCTATGGCTTTCCCTATTCTGGAAATTTCATACAGATGGAATCATACATTATATGACCTTCTTCGTCTAGCTTCTTTCACTTAGCAATATGGGTCATACGTGTTGTGGAATGTTAGATGCTTCATCACTTTTATGTGGCTGAATGATATCCCTGCTGCATGGATATACCACCTTTTGGGTTTTTTGGTTTTTGTTTTTTAATTTTGGAACCAGGGATTGAACCTAGGGGCGCTTAACCACTGAGCTACATCCCCAGCCCTTTTTTATTTTTTATTTTGAGACAGGGTCTCCCTAAGTTGCCGAGGCTGGCTTTGTTTTTGTTTTTGTTTTATTTTTTATTTTTTAATTTTGAAATGAAACAACTTTCATTTCTCTGGTTGTACATGAAGTAGAGTCACACCATTTGTGTAATAATACATGTACATAGGATAATGATATTTGTCTCATTCTATTTTCTTTCCTTCCCCCGTACTGTCTCCCCAACCCTCATTCCTCTACACAATCCTGGCTTTGAACTTGTGATCCTCCTGCCTCAGGCTCCTGAGCTGCTAAGATTATATAGGTCTGTGCCACTGTGTTCACTCACCACCTTTTGTTTATCCATTCATCAATTGATGGACATTCCAGCTGGTTCCTCCTTTTGGCTCTTATGAATAATGCTGCTATGAACTTTCATGTGCAAGAATTTGTTTGAGTACCTGTCTTCAATTTTTTTGGGCATTTACCTAAGAATTGCATTGCAGGGTCATAAGATAAGTCTATACCCACACATTTCTCTGTAGCTTCAGCTACAGTAAATCAAAGGAGTTTTGACTTAAGCTTTTAAAGGAAGCCATCATGGCCAAAGTGGGGAACAACTAGGAATGTGCTCTGCCCAGAGAGTGGGGAAGCAGCATGGAGAAGGGTAACAGAGCACAGAGGAAATACATTCTCTAGTGGGAGTGACAATAGTGCTTTCTGGGCAAGAAGCAGTACTGTATTTTCTGCAAGTCCAGATGCATCTGAGAGCAGCTACTTTGACGTGACAGTCTATATGAGGAAATTCCTCTCTTGCCAGTCATGTTGGCACATGCCTGTATTCCCAATGACTCCGGAGGCTGCAGTAGAGAATCACAAGTTCAAGGCCAGCCTCAACAAATTAGCAAGACTCTATCGTAAAAGTTTTAAAAAAGGTGAGGGAGGGGAGGGATATAACCAGTGATTAAGCATCCCTGGGTTCAATTCCTGGTACCAAAAATAAAGGAAATGCTACTCTTCTCTTTCTCTTCTGCCTCTTTTTTCTTCCTTCTCTCCACAGGGGAGAAATGGGTGGGAAATAATGCATTTTTCTTTCTAAATGAGAAGGGTTTTATTTCATTTGGTGAATCTCATAACCCTGCCAGGGACTGGTTTGTTCATTCTGGTGAGCCATGGGTCAGTCCTCAGGACCACATTTGAGAGTAGCTAGCCAGCTTCAGATATGTTTACTCTCCCCTGACCCTGCTAAGAAAAGAAATCACTGGGGCCTCTGCTTCTGTTTCTTCGATCAGATCTTCCACCATTCTTGGAGTTATTGGTTCATTTTGAGGGACCTCACCAGGACAATTGCAATCCATGTTTCTGCTCAGTCTAATTGACCATGGGTTGAAATTCTCCTCAGGGTCAGTTGTGTCCCTACTGTGGATTGCACCGTGGGTACAGAGTGATTCTATCCCATTCTATTCATGCCCAGCACCTTCTGTGGGTATCATACTAGCCCCTATGCAAAACAATGGGAGAAGAGGCCATGGGCAGGAACATGGGTGTCGGGACACAAGAAAAAGTAATAAAACAAGGCTCCTGATCCTGAGGAGCATGCAGCTCAGCGGGGTAGATAGTCAGGTACCCAGAGGAAGCAGTTAGCAGCAAAAAGGAGAGTGGATAAAATTGCAAGGTAGGGAAATTTCAAATCTCTCTAGCAACAACTTAATGTAATATGTATTTTAAAATTAGAATCAAAGTGTTAACTTTACACTGGACACAGTGATGTACACTGTAATCCCAGTGACGTGGGAGACTGAGGCAAGAGGATAACAAGTTCAAGGCCAGCCTCAGCAACTTAGAGAGAACTGTCTCAAAATAAAAAGTTTAAAAAAAAAAAAAAACAGGACAGTGGATGAGCTCAGTAGTAAAGCACCCCTAGCTTAAATCCCTAGTACCAAAATAAATAAATAAAATATAAAAACAACAACAAAAAAGTCTACTGTCAAGTGGTTAAACTTTGGTATAATTAATTGCACAGCAGGAGAGAACTAATATGTTTGTTTTCTTGGGTCAGTATTCCTGAGCAAAGAAGCCAGGGAGGGAGATGTCCTTGCAAAGGTATGCCATGAACAGTGTTAATGACTAAGGCTACCTTGCTCCAGGTTATATATAACTTGGTGGGCTAAGGACCATTGAACCAAGACACAAAGCTTCCTTTGAAATAAGAAGCTTCACACCAATGCAAAATGTACTTCAGAAGCCAGGGATTGCAGAGATGCCTGGGCAGACCTTGTTCACAGATGACCTCAAGTGCTCAGGTGACAAACATCAAAATGAGAGTTACATGGCTCTTGGTCTAACATAGTTCCCATGGTTGGAAATGGATCAAACACTTTTATTAGGAAAAAACAGGTCCCAGCAGCATGTTCATTTTGATCTGACCTGAGTTACCAGGGTATGGAAGCTCAGCCCTTCCCATGAAAATGAGGAGAAAACCTCTGTAGTATTTCCTAGCAAAATGGGCTTCTTGCCCTGTCACTAGGAGATGGGCAGAGCTGTGTGGCACAGGATGGCCGCATATGAGCTCATGTCCAAGAAGTCTCCACCCCTCTTGCCTCTCAGTACCTGAGATTCTGGGAAATCAGATCTATTTTCAGTTTCTGGGTTTCCTTGTCATTACAAGCACTGAGCTCCTCAGAAACAGCTGGCCACAGGGGAGTTGAAAAAGAGGAAGATGAAGCGAGACCCAGCCTGAAGGAGACAGTCCTCAGTTTGAATGTTCTGGAAACCTTTATCACCTCCCAGCAGTTGCCCCTGAAGGATATCAACTCTCTTTGGGAATTCTTTTGGAGGGGCTTCTGTGGGTGACTGAAAGAGCCAACCAATTTGAATCTCTATTCTTGTAAGAAGTTTGAAATAAAAACACTTCAGGAGTGTTTTCACACTTCTGGGTTTTTTTTTCCCTGTTTATTCTTTTCTTTTTCTGGTTTTGCCGCTTAAGGCAGATATTCAGCAATACCTTCCTCCCTGTGGTTATAAAGGAAAGCATTGAGAAATGGCCACTTTTCAATTTTCCCACATTCCTGGGAAGAAAGTACCCAGCAGGTGGGTTTGACCCTTTTAAGGACCACAATGTTTTCAAGTCTTCCCTCTCCAGCAGAGGCGGGCCAATAAAAAGGAAACAAATCCAGCCCCCAACTGCCGCCCCCCCCCCCCCACCCACCAACTTTTTTTTTTTTTTTTTAACAAAATTTCCTTAAGCTTTTGAAAAAGAGTGACTTTTGGATTAACCATAAAAAATTGACTTCCAAGTCCCAAAGGAAATCCAACATTTCCAAGCTGCCCAGAGAGAAAATGAAGAAACCAAGTTGAAAAAGTTAAATATGAACTTAGAAATAATCATAGCTTGTCTGGAAAGGAGAGCTCCTTCACAGTCTCCTTGGCCTCCATGCCTCTCCTCCTACCCAAGTGGACAACATCAGTGCCATCACTAAAGGGTATGTGACATGGGAATAAGGTGTCCCAGACAGCAACTTTAGATAAAGCTGGCAATAAAAGGAAAGTAAAAATGAAATCAAAGTAAAATACTACCAATGCTTCTATTGCAATTTGCATTGCATTACCCATAATGGTTTGTAATTTCACATTGAAACCTACTATCTTTTGGCAGACACGTTGACTTTCAGCAGTGTTACATCAAGGAAATGTGGCAAACTGTGCCCACAGCCCACAGTAGGTCCAGCATGAGGCTAGGCATGCTGAGGGTGGCTATCCAGTCAGGAGTACCTCCACCTGATGCCATACCCTCCTTATTGGCATAGAGTTGTTATTCATCATGGTCACTGTTTTGGTGATGTCCTCCTGCCAAGGGCTTTAAGCTACCACCTCCCCATTTACTCTCACTTCTTTCTGCACAGAAAGAATCTAGTGTCTCACATTCCCTACCTTCTTGGTCAAGGACTATCTAGTGAATGGCACTAAAGGATCCCTCCTTGTCCCTGACCTCTAGGACCTCCCTCCCCTCCTGGATGGACACTGCTCAAGATGTGAGTCCTGCCATATGCTTAAAAATAGCAAGAAATCCCCCCCAAGAGATGCTAGTACAGTGGGAATTTGGGTAGATTCCAACCAGCTTGCCACCTCCCAGCCTCACATACTTTTAAGTAAGGAGAGACTAACGAACATTAGGGGGTTCTCACAGAACATCCTCATCCTCTTGTCAGTCTGAAAGGTCTTTGGAGCAACTGACTACACAGAATTTCCATTGGAATGGAACACAGACAGAAGCAAACTGAGGAGTGAGCTGGGGGCCATGTATCCCCCAAATGCATACTCTGCTGCTGGTATGTACCAATGTAGTTAAAAGAAATAAAACACTTCCATAAAGTACCCAGCCAGTGTCCAGGTGTGGCACATAGTAAGTCTACCAGTGAGCTCTTTCTGTTTAACACACCATCCCTAAACTTAATGGTTAAAGCAACAACTCTTATTTAGCATAAAATTCTATAGTTTTTTAGCTTCTTTAGGCTAGGCTCACACATGCCCTGAGGTCAGCTGTTAAGCCAGCTGGGGGCTGGCTGATCTAGGATGCTATTTATTTCACTTTTTGCTGCCATGGTGGAATGCCTAAAACTGGGCAATTTAGAGAGAACAAACAGAGATTTATTTGGCTCATTGTTCTGGAGTCTGAGAAGTCCAATCATGGTGTCTTCACCTTGTGTGGGCCTTTGTGTTGTGCTATACCAAGGCAGAGAGTGAGGGGGCAAGACAGGGCAGAAGCAAGAGAGCATGAGAGGGCCAAAATTGCTTTTATAACAGATCCACTCTCATGATCCCTGACTCACTGTCTTGAAAATGACATTAATTCCTAATCACCTCTTATTATGCCCCATCCCCCAATACTGTTGTGTTGGGGATTCAGTTTCTAATACCTGAAACTTTGAGGGACATTCAGACCTAGCAGATGGCCTCAACTGGAGTAGCTTCTCTGTGCTCTCTGTGTGGGCTTATCCTCCAGCAGGCTGGCTTGGGCCTATTTCTGTGGGTTCCAAGAGAGAACAGGCAAGAGGCTAAGAACTATTCAAATAACATCCACTGCATTCTGCTTGTCAGAGAAGTCATATGGGCAGCCCAAATCAAAGAATGGAGAGACAGCCTGCTTCCCTTGATGGAGGATAGCCACAAAGTCATTTTCAAAGGGGTAAGTGCAAGGGAACAGTGAAGAATTGGGATCATTTTTGCAACCTACTATTATTAAAGGTACCACTATAATCTGTGAGTATGTATAGTTTTTCAACATTATGTAGACATGTCAGTTGACAAGCCTAAGATGAAAAGAGATATGGGAAAGAAAGACCCCTGGACTGGTAAAACACTGCCAAAGGGTAACCCCTTTGTTACTGTGCCTGATCCCCAGTAGCCCTTGCAGAGGCTCCCTCCCCTGCTGACTGGACACTGCCTAAGATGTGAGTCCTGCTCCCAAGATTTGGTTACCTGGTTAAGGAGAACTTCTCATCCTCTGGTGCCTGCCTAGCAATCCTATTCCCTGTGAGCTTCTGGTCTTCCAGTAGGGTCAGTTCTGTCTCTCTGGGAAGAACCAAATTTCTGCTCCAAGAGTCAGGGGTTCATTACCCTGGTCTGAAAAGGTTATTTCTCTTATATAGGAGGACTAGTAAGTGGTTGTTAGCATGGCCACTGTCCTTGAGATCACCCCAAACTTCAAGGTGGCTGGAAATTTGAACAGAAGTATAAGCAGCACAGGTACTGTCTCCATATGTGCTGAGTGCCTTCTCTCACATTTTCAGAGAGATATACTTGACAACTTTCCTTCAGCAGTAGAAACTACTACCCCTCTTTCTTCTCATCCCTGCCACCAGCCTCATTATAGTTACATCCTGAGAATATAATAAGGCATTACTGGAGTTCTCCAGGAGAGCAGACTCTGTCGGCTTCTCATCTCCACACATAATCGTTTTCACAAGCACCTTCTAAGTAGGGATAAGCATATGACACCCCACTGTCCTACGAGATATAGGCAAAGTCAACCAAACGAGTTTTCTGAAAAAGCTTTTTGTGCCTAATTTATTAACTTATTTATTGATTTATTTTATGTGAGACAAGGCCTCACTGTATTGCCAAGGTTGGTTTCAACTCCTGATCTGTCTGCCTCACCTTCCAGAGTAGTTGGAACTATAGGCATGCACCACAGCACCTTTGCTTTTATTTATTATTATTATTTTTTTTTTTTAAAGGGGACTGGTGTGCCTTTTGCCTTTTATTTCTTTCTGTTTGGAACAGGGATAATAGAGCAGGAAGTACAGCAGCTATTTTGTAACCATGAGGACTAAAGTCAAGAGCTGAGGGTAGTAGATCAAAATGATAGAGGTAGACTGGTGGCCTGATTACTTATCTGAGCAGCTGCCCCAGCCCTAAGGTTATGCAAATTATTGTAAGTTAGTGTCCGTTAGGTTTTCTCTTACTTGCAACCAAGCAAAATCCTTGCCAATACAGGAAAGATACTTATTGATTCCAAAGAAAAGTGGATTCACTAAGAGAGCTGTGGATTTCTAAAGAAGCCCCAGAAATAGGTCATTCAAAGAGATCATTGCCCACTTCAGGCTGGAGGTTTCTACTGTAACTTATTTGGAAGGAAATAAATTAGTATCAAGGAGGTCAGGATGCTGTCACTCGTATCTTATTACTATATTTGAATCACAGAAAACATCCATTGTTAGGTGCAGCATTCATTAATAAATATCGCTTTGAAAGAAAAAAAAATGTTCTCAACCGTATCACTGGTTGCAAGATGCATCCACCCTGATTTCAATGTGAAAAGGAGGCATCTAGGAATCAGCGCAATATATTGTATATTACTTGCTTCCCTGGTAACTCCCTACCATCCCCAATGGCTCAGAGACCCTATCCGCCTTGCTCTGCTGAGTCCTCCATACTGACAGTGGAGCCTGGCACAGAGGACTGCCATCCTTTGTGTGTGTATAGTTGGGGAGTGGGCACAGATACTAAGGATGGAACCCAGGGTCTTGTGCATGTTAGGAAAGCACTCAACCATTAAGCCACACTCCAGGTCCCTCCACAAATATTATTAATAAGTGGGTCAGCTGGGTGTGATGGTACAAACCTGCAATCTCTGACTCAGGAGGCTGAGGTAAGAGGATCACAAGTTTGAGGCTAACCTCAACAACTTAGTGAGGCCCTAAGCAAGTTAGTGAGACCCTGTCTCAAAATAAAAATAAAAATAATAATTTTTTAAAAAGGGCTGGAAATGTAACTCAGTGGTAAAGTGCCCCTGGGTTCAAACCCCAGTAGCGAAAATTAAAATAAATAGGTCAGTGTCCTAGTCTTCACTTTTCTAATAAATTTGTGTGCCACCCTGGCTGGGGAAAACATTTTTTTCCTTTTTTCGTGCCTCATTTCTTCATAATATAATTCAATTGTCCCCCATCAGGACAGAAAAAAAAAAAAAAAAAGCCCCATGTTCAGGCAAAGTGAATACTTTCCCCGCCCCAAGGGTCTCACATGAATGCAAAGGGACCCTCATTCTCCACCACACCTAAAATAAAATCTCTCTTTCTCCAGGAACCAACTCCTTCTAAGGCTCTGGGATTAACCCCTTTCAGCCAAGCCTTTTCCAGTACTCTGCTTGATTGATTAAATGTATTCCCTGCAAACAAGGAAGGGCCAAAAGAGCCGAGGAAATAAACAAGATCCTTCAAGAAAAGAGATACTTTGTGACTTCCCCAAGTTTCTCCAGGAAGATGACATGTCAGCATGCCATCACCACAAAATATTTTTAAGCATCATGGACCTGCATCTCCAGAGAGATAATCTTGCTTCAACAAGATCACAGAGCTAGTGAAGAGCAGGGCTGTGTGCACCCCTACTGCTACATAAGCCCTGTATTCAGAAATAGTAAAGATAATAGCTCACACATAATAAGTTATGAGCCCCTTGCATTTGTTCCCCCATGTAGCTTTCCACAGAGTCCCATGGGATAAGAAGTACCATTAGCCACCCCCTTTTGTGGGGGTGACCAGGTATTGAACTCAGGGGCACTTGACCATTGAGCCACATCCACAGCCCTATTTTGTATTTTATTTAGAGACAGGGTCTCACTGAGTTGCTTAGCATCTTGCTTTTGCTGAGGTTGGCTTTGAACTTGCAATTCTCCTACCTCAGCCTCCTGAGCTGCTGGGATTACAGGCATGCGACATTGTGCCCAGCTCCATTGGCCTCCCCCTTTTTTAAAGGAGAGGAAACTGAGGCACAGAGATGCAAAGTTATAGTAAACAGCAGAGCCTGACTTTGAACCCAGGGTGAGGCAGTACCAGAGTTAATGCTGTTACCCATTATGCTCTACTGTCTTGTAACTGCCTCATACCAAACACCTACCTCATGCCTCATGTGTGCTTGGCATCCAAGCACAGAAGGAAACTAAGGAAAGTTTCATGGGGAGGAGGCTTGGAGCAGGATGTTGTAGGAAAGATAGGAGTTTGCTAAGTAGAGAAAGGGAGGTGAGTATCTCAGAAATTTCTTTCTTGGAGGCTGGGGACAGGGAGGAGGCAGAGGAGACAACAGAAGGCAGGACTGATAAATCAGAAGAGAAGCCCCATGGGGAGGAAGTTTGCCTTAGGGATTAGAGGTGATAGAAACTCTAGTTAGTTGGTGCTGGGTTTGAAACAGTAAGTCACAACCAGGTGTGAGGGTGCAGTCCTGTAATCCCAGAAACTCAGGAGGCTGAGGCAGGAGGATTGCAAGTTTTGAGGCTAGCCTCAGCAACTTAGTGACGCTCTATCTCTCAAAATAAAAAATAAAAGGGCCAAGGAAGTAGTTCAGTGATAGAGCAGCCTTAGATTCAATCCCCAGTACCCCCTCCACCCTCCCAAAAAGAAAGGAAGCAGAAAGTCACATGGGGTGTTTGGGCCACCATTTAGGATTGGGGCAAGTCATATTATAGTGCCATGTGCAAGCTGACAATTGAGTGAAGGAAACCATCTGCTGAGAGAAGAGACTAAGGTGGACACAGTGGGAATGATGAGAAACCATGGAACTCCAGAGAGTGGGAAAGAATTGGAAAGAGTGGCTGCCTGGGACTCCTTGGTTCCCTTGTGGCCACACCGTACATGCTGTCTGTACTCATGCCAATTCTGTTTGCTTAATAATAAGCCCTCTTCTTTTTTTTTTTTTTTTTTTTTTTTAATTTAAGCTAGTTTAAGTTTCTGTTTCTTGCAATTAACAGATCCTAAAATAACCTTCCTAAGGTCCTGTAATTTCCTTTTCACTTCCTAGTTTCCCTTTTCACTTCCTAGTTTCCCTTTTAAAATATAAATGCTCCAAAAGGAATGCATATATCACTAATACTTTAGGATAAATTACTTTCGTTATTTTCCTGAGTGGAGGAAGGGAAGAAAGAGGGAGGCAGGTAGTGGAAATTTGTGAGTTTTAGGGGAGAGGATGCTTAAGGGACGGGAAGTGGCATGGAGAACCAGACACAGACAGCTGCTTATAATTGTGCTTAGGCTCAGCTCGGTAGACCACCCTCTTCTTGCACTGGAATCTGCAGACCAACTACACAATTTTTGTAGAGAATTGTTTCAGAGCACAGTGGTAGAACATAGAAAGTTAAGAATTAGCCAGAAGTATGATATGTCCAGACGAGGATCTGGGTCCCTACCTAATCCTGCAAAAATTCAAGGTGTTTCTCTTTTACTTTTAAGTGTATGGAGTTTCTTTATTCTAATGTACCAAAAACTTGCCACATCACACTTGAGTAGTTTCCCCATCCCCCTTAAATCCTAGACATAAACTGTCAAGTCATAAGAATAAAAACTCGGCATCTTAGTTATCTACCAAAACAGAGGCTTTCAAATGCTGGCTTTTAGGAAGAGCATTGGAAAGCCCACACCCTCAAAGAGCTTTCAACAGCAGGTACCTGAGCCACAATTTTATTCACCCAAACTTATGTCTACCCCTTTTCATTCCATAAGGGATCTAAGAGACATCAAGGATCCCACCTTGATGTGTCATCAATGTTGTCACTCCAAGAATATCATAAATACTGACACTATAGTTTGGATCTGAAAAATCCCCAAAGGCCCATGTGTTAAAGGCCTAGTCCCCAATTTAGTGCTACTAAGAGGAGGCAGAACCTTTAAGAGGTGGGGCCTCATGGGAGGTCTTCTGGTCATCAGAAGTGTGCTCTCAAAGGGTATATTGGGACTTCAACCTTCCTTTTTCTCTCTTTTAGGCTCCCCTCCATGAGGTAAACAGTACATCCTGGAATTGATTAAATATGGAGCTATCATCCCCAGTATGCAGATAAGGAATCTCCATTTCTTTCCATAAAAATATGCTTAACATCTCTGAGTGATAGAGCCAGGGCTTTAACCCAGATGTCACCCCATGTGCTCCCACGTGACATATTGTTCTGTCATAGGCCTAAAGCAATGTGACCAATTAATGGGCTGAAACCTCCAAAACTGTGAACCAAAATAAACCTTTTCTCTTTTTAAGTTGATTTATCTCACCTATGTTACAGTAAAGGAAAACTGACCAATATAACTGGCTAGATGCAGAAGGCCAGAAAATGTAGCAATGGCCAACATGAATCAACCCTTACTATACGCAAGGCATTGTACTAAGTGATTTACATGAATTGGCTCATTCAGTCTGTGAGAGGTAACCTCATTTCACTGAAACAGCAATACCATCAATTATGAATTACTAAGAAAGAAAAAAAAAAATCTGTCAATTAACTGGAAGATGCAGTACCAGGCAGAGTATGCTACACTGCGCTATCAAAACAGCCCAAATCACAATGGCTAAAAAGAGAAAGGTTTATGCTTCTCTCTCCTTAAATGCCTAATGGCTGTAGCTCTATTCCATATCATCTGTTCTGTGGGATCCAGACCCATGAAATAGCTTCATACAGAACTTTGCTGGTCTTGGGATAGATGAAAAAGAGCATGGAGAAAACCGCAGCTGGCTTTTAAAGGGGTAGCCCAAATGTGATGTATGTCACTTCCTTTCACACACCGTTGGCCACAGCAAGTGACATGACCACTCTGGGGTCAGCAGGTGGGGTGTGGGCTCCTCCTGTAGAGAGACACTTTTGGGGCACTACAGCACACAGTAATAGTCTCCACACTCCCACATCAATTGTGAGACATGTCCCAACTTCAGAGATATTAAAAAGTACATCCTGGACTTGATGAAATATGGAGCTATCATTCCTAGCACACAGGTGAGGAATCTCCATTCCTTTCCATAAAACGTGCTTCACATCTCTGAGTGGCAGAGCTTTAACTTCTAGGGCTTTAACCTAGAGGTGACTGATTCCATTTTAACCACCAGACTTCCCATGTGTGCCTGGAAGGAGTCCTTACCTACATGGTAGGACTTCTCAAGTTCTGGGGAAGCCTAGAGGCCCCCTAAATTACTCTATTAATTTTTTATTTGGTGGTGCTAGGGATGGAACCCAGGGCCTCATGCATGCCAGGCAAGTGCTCTATCATGAAGCCTCCACCTCCAACCAATTAATCATTTTTAAAAGCTCTTTCATTGAAATGTGTTGCATTATCGCTGTGCTAGGTCCAACACCTTACCCTAAATGGGTAGCTCTAGTTCCTTTAAACAAAATGCCCCAGGTCAGCCAGGGGTCAGAAGGAAGGATCCACAGAGGTCAGCTCTTGGTGGTGGAGAGAAAGAAGTGTGCTCAGAGGGTAAGATCCACGTGACCCTTTCCCATACTGGGCTGGCCCTGGTCGTAAACAGCCCCATAAAGAGATGACTATTTACTCTAGGCAGAGGCCTGGGGGTTGGGGATGGAGTGCCAAGAAAGGAGTGAGCTGGCCATTGGAATGTGAGTGTGGGTGGGTGGAGGGGGGAAGTGGCCACCAGCTTCCACTGAGTCACAGAGGACCAAGTGGAGGAGGGTGGCTTGGCTCCACCTTGGTGCAGCAGAAAGGAGCAAGAGCAGGAAGATCCAGAATTTGGGTGGGGCAGGGACAGAGAGGAGAACTGGCTCAGGCCAGGGCTGATCCCTGCACTGGCAAGCAGGTCTTGGATGCAAACATTGCCCAGTGAAAACCACCAGGATTCAGCTTACCACATAGGGGGCCTCTTCTGGAATATAAATACAGATTCTGAAAAATAAAGATTTAGGGTCCTTTAGCTGCCCCTTCTTCCAGGGGGAGGAGCTTGAACATATTGAAGGCATAAAATGAGAAAAGCTGAGGATAAGAAGGAAGTGGAAAGATTAGAACAGGTTGGAGGGGAATGAGGACAACATATAAACATTAAAGCCAGCTGGCCACAGGATGGCATCCCTGGCCAGCTGTGGTGTAATCCAATTGTGCTTTCTAAAGCTCTGCTGTGGGTTCTGCTCAGCCCTGAGGTTAGGCTACCCCATGGGGGAGAGGCCCAAACTCCCCTCCAGGTTTCAATCCACAGGACCCCCAGAGAGAGGGCTCGCTCAGGGCACCCTGCCCAGCTGGCTCCCAACCTTCACATTTGCCCTCCCAGACTCAACTCCTGGCCTGTCAGGCTGCTGTGTATCTAAAGACATCTTCTAGGTCCTCCTCAACTAGGACACCCTGTCTCCTCTCCATCCTTCAAGGCCACCCCCCTATATTACTTCAGCCCTGGCTGAGCAAGCACTGTATGTTTGATTACACAGGGTGGGAAACTGAACAACCCCAGATAAAAAGGAAAAAAGAGGGAGTGAACTGTCCCATCTGCGGAAAGTTCCAAGCTAGAACTGGAATGGGGAGCCCTGGCAGATCAAGGACTGAAAACTCCATCTGTCTGTCCATTCCTACCTGGCTCTCTCTGGAATGTTTTTCCTTTCTGTTAATTTCCTTCTCTCAAACTGGCTATCCCCTAAGAATGGAACATGGCTTTAGGCCACTCCTGGATTCCCTCCTTACAATGGGGTAACCAGGAAAAATGACTGTCTTTCCCCACTAGTGACTTTCTTAGGAAAATCTCAGGGAGGGATTCTGATGATTTCATCCTTAATTACCAGCTACCCCTGTAGTCCGGGTGGTGAAGTATGAGCAGAATTTGGGGAGGGGGACCATCATGGGAAGTCCAGAGCAATCTGAGTCACACAGATAATTTCCATCACAACCCTTGCTAAGCATTGCAGGTGTTAGTTAATCTCAGCCTAAACATCCCATAATGCCTCAAAATTGAGAATCTCTCCAGGGCTGCTTCTGGTGGCCCACAGTAAACAGAGCCTTGTTTGCTAGCTATTTTTATCAAACAAACAGGCTGGCTGGGACTGCTAATCATTAAAAAGAAATCTACCTGCCAGGCATGGTGGCACATACCTATAATCCCAGCCGCTCTGGAGGCTAAGGCTGAAGGGTTGCAAGTTCAAAGCCAACCTCAGCAATTTTTTGAGGCCCTAAGCAACATACCGAGGCCCTATCTTTAAATAAAATATAAAAAAGGGCTGAGGATGTGGCCAGTGGTTCCCTGGGTTCAATTCCCAGTACCAAAAAAAAAAAAAGAAATCTATCTAAACCCAGCATGGTGGCATCCACCTGTAATTCCAGCAAATCAGGAGGCTGAGGCAGGAGGATTACAAATTCAAGTTCAACTTGGGTATTTTAAGTTCAACTTGGGTAATTTAACAGAGATCATATCTCGAAATAAAAGTAAAAAGTGTTAGGTGTGTAGCTCAGTGGTAGAGTGCTTACCTAGCATGCAGGAGTTCCAGGTTTCAATCCCCAGGATTGCAAAAAACAACAAACACAAGAATCTGTTTTCCTAATAAAGTTCAGAGTGGATTCAGAGTCCTTGGAATCTTTCAGGCTCTTTGGAAGCCTAAAGTTAATCGGGAGAAATTCAGACCTCTGGATGCTAGTAGCCATTAAAGAATAAAATGACCTTACCTAGACTGGGGATGTAACTTAGTGATAGAGCACTTGCCTGGCATGTGTGATGCCCTGGGTTCAATCCCCAGTACAGTAACAAACAAAAAAGAATCAACCTCTCCTGCCCACTCTCCTTACCCTCCCGTACATGGAGATCTCTGCACCATCCCAAGGGGCCTTTGCTTGTTTCTCTCCCCTACCAGGGATCCCAACTTTAAGGACTGGTAGGATAGAGATGGCAATGGCTTCACTCACCTAGCCAAGGTGATATTAAAAGTTTATCTTAGAACAGTCAGCAAGTTATAATCTGTGTCTGTCATTTAACCTGCTTGTTTCAGGGGTGATCATTTCCATGCATTCAGCTTTGTGATGGCTTCTGCTTGCACCCTAACATCCCAGGATGCCCAGTAGTGCCTCCTGGGTTCAGAACCAGCCTTTCCTCACAACCTTCCTTTGGGCTCACTCTCCTGACAGCTGGCTTCAGATTCAAAAGCAGGCCAGGTTATACTCCTTCCTCAGCCTGTGTGCACTGATCTCTGCCCGTTGGAAGGCCTTAGTAAGCATCTAGTGTCCATTGTGTTAGAACTGAGAGGACTTCTAAGTTGTCCTGAAGGTTCTTTGGGATACTAATAATATGTGGTTATAAACTAAGTGATCGAAGTTGGGCCACGCCCTGACAGATGGGAAGGGAGGAGAAACATTGCAAAGACCTGCAAAGTCGAGGAAGTGGGTGTGTTCATTCTAGGATGGATATTATTGGCCAGAACAGAGGAATTTCATGAAGAAATGATAGGTTATAAAACAGTAGTATATTGGTTAAAGATAATGAGTATGTACTATATCCCACAGGCAGAAGAGTCCAGTGAAAAACTGAACAGATGAAAAACTAAAGTCAAATTGTTTTCACATTTAAGTCCCTCTTGCCAACAGCTGCCTCTGATGGACACTGGACTTTACATTCAGTAACTATTCCTTTCTTCTTTCTTCCTAACAGAACTCTAGTTTTGTTAAGATTTACTTCTCTCTGGCGTAGCCACGTCTCAAGGGAAGCAGGCTACACATCTGCCCTGCAGTGGGTCTATCTTGCCAGTGATTGGTTCTATATTGAGCATGTGACCCCATCCTGACCAATGAGAATGAAGTGTCCTTGATTTTTAAGAGAACCTAGTCAAATTGAGGTAGGAGAGAAGAAATAAGAAATACTCAGAATGTAGCTCAGTGGTAGCTTGCCTAGTATGTGAGGTCCTGAGTTCAATCCCAGTACCACCAAAAAAAAAAAAAAAAAAAAAAAAAAGAAAGAAAGAAAAGAAAAAGGTAGAAAGGAGATGGAGACTAAAGGAAGGACAAAGAAATAAGATTTTTTCTTTTAAATTCAGAAGTTCTTACTTTCCAGGCATGTCACTCCCTAAACCAGTCTCTTCTGCAGATCTGTTATTCCCAAATTCCTGAGAAATCTGTAAATCTACCTGTGTGCTATTAACTAATGCCCCCCAATAAATAGATTAAGCAAAGATAGATAGCTTGAGAAGCCTATAATTTAGAGGACTTTCCAGCACTATTGGTTAGATAATGAAGACCATGTCAGCCTGAGGATTCTGAGATTGACCAGACCACCAGAAACCATTTTGAGATCTCCAGAGTAACATTCTTCCTTCATACCTTCCCATATCCACCCCTCACCAAATTTCCTTTCAAAGAAGAGCAGGGAACCCAGAAATGTGGTTCTCATTCTCAAGATGGCCTGTATTAGAATGTGTTTTCCTTGCTTTACCCACAAGGGTCTCTCTCTCTCTCTTGAGATGGTCTCCATTCTCCCTTGAATATATATTCACTTTCCTAAAGAAGTCTCTGTCTATGCCTCTGACTGGCACATCCTGAGATTCTTTTCTGTCACATATGCCAAGAACACCACTGGTCTTGAACTGAGTTCCTGCTTCTCTCCAGGGAACTCCGTGAACCCTTCTTTGGAGATACCTCCTGTGATGAAGAGATAGTCTTTCTTCTTACTCTGCACATTGTCATGTCTCGAGGTGGTGATTTTGCCATTAGTCTAAGAATGAAGTCAACAGTGATGGTAGCCAAACAGAGTGGTGAGAAGAACTTGATTCTCTAATTATACTGTTGAGCCTCTGAATTAACCATCTGAAACCTGCCCTTCCTGTTACGCAACCTGTCTTGTACTCTTTAAGCTAGTTTGAGTCAGGGTTTTGTTCCTTGCAGTACAAAGCATCCTCACTGCTCTCCTATCAGCTCTCAAATTCTTTTTTTCTAGTCAACCCACTCAATAGTGAACTCATTGGAAACACTTAATTCCATGACCCTTCCCATTTCCCCAGTTACTACTACTTCCTGTTCTTACCAGCTTTATGTCATGGTAGAGGCCTTGCATATTAGTTGACCTTTACTCTTCTCTCGCCAGTGGCCTCTAATTTTCACTCCCTACCTCCCCAGCATGGGTCAATCCAAGGCAGCTTTTGCCGCACCTATCATCAAGTTAGGGTAATAAACTGCTGTCCAGGTTTGTCCGAGAGAGAGACATGTCCTGGGATTCCAGATGTTCTGTGGTAACCCTGGGACTGTCCTGGGTAAACTGGTATGTTGGGTGACCCCACC
Organism: Sciurus vulgaris; assembly: GCF_902686455.1. NCBI lineage: Eukaryota > Metazoa > Chordata > Mammalia > Rodentia > Sciuridae > Sciurus > Sciurus vulgaris. Next base: position 43,202,339 of record NC_136475.1, read on the forward strand.
CTACACTGGTGAGACTACTGGGGGAAAGAACCCAACAATGCGTTCTCTGGCTGTTACCAATACATGGTTTCCATTTTATGCTACACTTTACTCCTGTTTGCCAAATACTATGTTCATTTCAACCTCTTGAAGATCTCAGTACCCCAACCTCATTCTCTACAAGACAAAATATTAGGGAGTTTCAAGTAAAAGAAAATTCCAGTATGAAAAGTTTGTGGACCTCTTGGAGGAAAGGGAATTCCTGAGGTGTGATCCTCTTTGACTTGACCTAAGGTTTAGGAAGGATCCATCTTCCAAGAACAGATGCTGCTGCTGGGTTTAGGAACCTAGGACCAGTTTCCTTCTCTCAGCCAATTGTCCCCTTCACTCCAGGAGGAGTCAGTAGTAAGCAAAAGTTATTGCCATAGGATAGGGCTGGTGACCTGACTTCTGGGCCATCCAGTTCGCTGCCTGGGAAGATGTCTGAAGAAGACACTATGGCCACACAATTAGTCTTTCATTAGCATTTTTCTGGCAGTCTCAGAAGAATTTAAGACTGAAATGACTAGACAGTGAGTTCCTCTTACTCCTCTCTTTTTTGACTCCTCCTGCTCCTACTTCTGGGGCCAGGAGACTCCTGAGCGAAATGGAAAGAGAGAGGAACAGAAGGGGGAGGGCACGGGCGGTTAGGGTGACCCTTCTGAGGCCCCATCTCCTGGCCTCAGGCCCTTGGGAGGATTGTCATGTTAATTACTCCCTGGGCCTCTTGCCCAGTGGAGCCCTGCCCCCAGCATGACTCATCCTTTTCCTGCACTGCCTGGCAGCATCCCCTGCAAGACCCAGGAGGCCCCCACTGGGCCTTGCTGTGTGCACCCCTTAAGTGGCACATGCCCTGGTAACCCCAGGGTGGCACATGGTGTACCCAGGTGAGTACTGGACTCACAGCCTCCCTGAGCCTTGCTTGGATGTCTCCTAGTCCACACTCCACAAGCTCCCTCAGCGAGCAGCTGGAGCAAAACACAGCGTGAGCTGGGAGGAGATGGGCACTGAGAAATTGTCTCCTCCACTCACTTCCTGGGAAATCACATGACAGAGAGACCCAAGTTCTTGAGATCAGTTAGCCAGCTAGTACTTCACAGGTGCTCTACACGGTTAGAGTGCTGATGAGAGATGGTGGTGGGAAAGAATGCCAAAGAGAAAGTCCTAAAGATCCTGGGCAGGGACTGACATGCTGGGGCCACAGATGATTCTGACCTGTGAGCTATTTATTTGCTATAAATCCTGGGCCAGGTTAAGATTAATTCACACCAGTTTCTTATTCCCTGGAATGCTAGAGATTTAGAGCTAAAGAAACCTTAGAGAACATTGTCAGGACCATCGTTTTATTTAATAAAGAGACCTACAGGCTAAAGGGCAAGGTGACACTTGATATGGGCTGGGTTGTTCCTGCTGTAATTAGTGATGACTGGCAGCTAGAAGCCAAGTCCCTAGCTCTGCCTACACCTATGGTCAGGTAAGCTTCATCTCCCCACCTTCCTGGCCATGTGGAGGTTTGGTAGAGAAGCAATATGGTGTATAATCAAAGGAGCTAATATTAGAGAAGCATTAATCAAATGAATAGGATCTCCCTTTGGTTAAAAACTTTAGGTAGAGTTCTCTGTTTCCTGGTTCCATGTCCTGAGCTGCTTTTCTCCTTCACACCTTTCTGCCATGATGTTGTTCTGCCTCACCTCAGTCCCAAAGCAACAAAGTCAGCTATCCTTGTGAGCCCCCCAAAGAACCTTTTCCTCTCTAGAAGAGAGAGAGAGAGAGAGAGAGAGAGAGAGAGAGAGAGAGAGGGAGAGAGAGAGCTTTAGGTAGAGCCAGGTGGCACAGGCTCAGAAGGCTGAGGCAGGAGGACCACAAGTTCAAAGCCAGCCTCAACAATTTAGTGAGGCAATAAGCAACTTAGCAGGACCCTGTCTCAGAAAAAAAGGGGTGGGGGGCGGGTGTGCTGGAGATGTGGCTCAGTGGTTAAGTGCCCCTGGGTTCAATCCCCAGTACCAAAAAAATAAGAACATTAGGTAGAAAAAAAATGTATGTTTCAGTGGGAAACTATGTGTCTTCTGTAGTATACTCTTCAGGGTTATGAGAGTCTACTCAGTTTTTATATTTGTTTTGCTGTTATCATTTTTGAAACGGGGTTTTGTTATGTTGCCCAGGCTGGCCTCAAACTCCTGGGTTACTGATTCTCTGGCCTTAGCCTCCTGAGTAGCTGGGACAACAGGCATGTGCTACCATATTCAGCTGTTCAGGGTTTTTTGGTTTGGTTTTTGTTTTGTAGTACTGGCTTTTGAACCCATGGCTTTGGGAATGCTAGGCAAGCACTCTACCACTGAACTACATCTCCAGCCCCTTTTAAAAATATGTATTTTATTTTGAGACAGGGCCTCACTAAATTGTTGAGCCTGGTCTAGAACCCGTGATTCTCCTGCCTTACCCTCCTGCATAGCTGGGATGACAGGTGTGCACTATTGTGCCCCACTGGTCAGTTGGGTTTCCTTGTGCTTTTTTCATGGTACTGGGGGTTGAACTCATGGCCTCATGCATGCTAGGCAAAGGCTCAACCACAGAACTACTTTTCCAGCCCCCATTCAGTTGTTTTTAAGTTATTTTCCAACTCTATAAATGATAGGTAATTGACAAATACGTAAATTCTATTCTATCTGGTAGAGATTTGACTTCTTCCCATTCCCTACCTGCTTTGCAGGATAGAAAAAAAAAAAAATTTATTCTGCTATTTTCAATTCATCTCAACCTTTCTTTAGTCCGCATATATTTGGATTGCTTTTCTTTTGAGCCAGTTATAAGATCTGGCTGTCTGGGCCTATCATATTATTTGAGCAAAAAAATTCTTTAATACATGCTCTTTTAAAAATATTTCTATGGAAGACATGATCTCACATTTTACAGGATTTTTCATTTTTTTGTTTTGCAGTGCTGGGGGTTGAACCTAGGCCCTTGAGCATGCTAGGCAAGTGCTCTACCTCTGAGCTCCATCCCTGAGTTTACCTATTAACTGTGTCATATTTCCTTCCCTGGGCCCAGCCACCCCACTGCGTGGCATGGTGAGTCAGCTGAGTATCTGTTTCTGTGTCCAGATGAATCCAACCAGAGCTACTCTTGTCTGGGCTTTGCCTGGCAGAGAAACAGTGGGCCTAAGGAGGACCATGAGGCTTGGCCCAAGGGGTCTGAGGCAAAGATTCAGCAATTTGAGGGCAGTATTGGTGGTGTCTCAAGTGAATCCTCACTGTTTAGGAAACTGTATGGCATTGTTCAGGAAAATGGAAATGGTTTGGGGTGGCTCTGATCTTTTAGAAGGAAAGAGAAGCCCTGTAGTTCCAGCAGCTTGGGAAGCCAAGGCAGGAGGATGGCAAGTTTGAGGTCAGTCTGGGGGACTTAGGAAGAACTTGTCTCATAATAAAATACATTTTAAAAGGTGGGGAATGGAGAAGGCTGGAGATGTAACTCAGTTGCAGAGTGCTTGCCTAGCATGTATAAAACCTTGGGTTCAATCCCCAGCACTTGAAAAAAGAAAAAGGGTGGGGGTATCTGTACCCTAGGCTGCCCTGCAGATGATCTCCATATTCTCTCCTTCTGTCTTTAAACAGGAGGAGTAGACATCCTTTTTTTTTTTTTTCCTTTCTTCATTAGTATTCATTAGATATTTTTAAATGTCTAATTGTGAGAACTCATTCTAAGATGCTTGAATTCTCACACTTAGGTGTGAATTAGTGTCCAGTAATTCAGAGCCTGTCTGCTCACTACTTAATTTAGAGATAGCTGGTTGGCGCAAGGCTTCTAGTGCCAAAAAGCCTTTCATTTCTGAAATCTTATAGCCAAGCTCAATGAAAAATACAGCCATATATACTCATTCCAACAACTCCCCAAACCATAGTCACAAAGCTTTTACACTGTGTTTACTCAGGGCTCCCCAGCTAAAATTCTCTGGCTCATACTTCCCTGGGGTTGTTGGAATCATTGGTGTCACCCACTACCTGCTGCGCATATGCCCTCTTCCTGACATTCCTGCACCAGTGGGTTATGTGTCTGGGTGCCAAGTTGAAGCTCTGGGCCCTGGCTTCCTGCAGGCAATTTCTCGCTGTTGTAAATCTCATGGTCCCTGGTTACCCCACGGTGATGCTCTAGCAGAGGCCTCTGGAGCTGAAACCTTGGACCTCAGACTTTTGGCATGGGAGGCCCTGCTGCTTGGGTTCTGCTGTCCAGGTGGAATATGATAGGTCATCAGCTGTTGGGTCGTGTGACCTGCAGGGTGGCTTTGCACAGGTAAACTTTATAGAAGGAGTAGGGAGGGAGGCCTTGGAAGGCCGTGAGGTCCTCTTCCCCATCCTATGATCCCTGGGTTTCACTTAGACCACAGAAGTTGGTCTCGCTTTCAAAGACCAAGCATCAACTGGTCACTGGCTAGCCCCCAGGAGAATGTGATGGGAACTTGCACATGTGTTCCTTAATGCTGACCACATATTAGAACCAACTGGGGAACTTTAGAAACAATGCTGCTTCAGCCCAATCCAGGCCATTTAAATTTATAGTCTCTCAGGGATAAACTTGGACATGAACATTTTTTCAATTGAGGTATAACTTCGATGCAGCAACACCTACAAATTGTAAGCATATATAGCCTGATGAATTTTTGCATATGTATCTACCCAGGTAACTACTACTGCAACCAAGATGTGGAAAACTTCCACCCCTCCAAAGGCTCTCAGTTGCCTTTCTGTATAAAGGTAAACATATTTTTCCTCTACCCATCTAGGGGTCTTCAGTGGTGTGCCTGTACATTAAAGTGACAAAAGACAGAACAACAGGAAAAAAAAAAAAAAAAAAAAAAAAACAGTAGTCTCTTAACACGTATATCCTGTTTCACATGGGAACCCTCAATGACTAACTCAAGGAGCGGTAAGAACCTGGGTTCCCAATCAGGCATGTTGGCTCACACCTATAATCCTAGTGACTCAGGAGCCTAAGACAGGAGGATCACAAGTTCAAGGCCAATTGAGGCAACTTAGTGACACTCTGTCTCAAAATAAAAAATAAAAAGGGCTGGGGAAGTGGCTTTGTGGTAGAGCACCCCAAGTTCAACCCCTATACTGCAAAAATAAAGAATGTGGGCCTACATGGCATATTAACAAAGGCACAATAATTTGTGGAGAAGTGAGAAGAGCCTTGAATAGAACTTAGAGCTCCTAGAGCAGCAAAGTGTGGACAGACAAACCCGTGGAGCACAGGGGATGTGAGGGTAGAGTGTGAGGTTTGTTTTGCGACTCCCTCCCGTGTCCTCCTGGGCTGACCAGGGTCTAGTTTTCTCCAGTGATTAACAAACTTGTGTCCTGCTGCTTAGCAAATAATGGGACTTAGAGAGATTTTCTTGCATCTGCTCTTTCTCAGTTGTTCCGGCTCAAAATAATTCTTATGCCAAGTGACATATTTTGGGTCACATTATTTGATCCTCTTCTGTAGTGACATCAGGGCCCATTGGATCAGGAGTAGGAGTTGCTAGCAAAAAAAAAAAAGTTTAAAAAATGGTTAAAATTGTAAATTTTATATTATGTGTCTATTAACCACACACACACACATACAAAGACTATCAGGAGGATAATATGAACTGGACCAGGGGATTTGCATGCTAGGCAAGCCCTGCCACTGAGCTACAGCCCTGGCCCCACCATTTTTAAGTGCAATTCTGTGACATTAAGTGCACTTACATTGTTGTGGATGGTCACCACCATCCATGCACAGAGATTTTCCATCTCCCCAAACCAAAACTCTGTACCCATTAAACAATAACTTTACATCCTTCCTCTTCAACCTCTGGCAACCTCCATTCTACTTCAGTCTCTGAACTCGACTCTATATATTTATCCTGTTGCATCTGGTATAGGGCAAGAAAGTTTCTCTCTAACCCTCTGAAGGTTCCATAATCAAGTCTACAAAATGAAGAACAGGAGACAGATTCACATGAGAAAAGCATTTTGAATCTCATGCATAAGCACAGGAATCTGACAAAAGAAGGACTGGGTGATTGAAGTTTTTATAGCATCCTGAGCTGCAGAAAAGAATAGGAGCTTGTAGCTTCTTGGGGCAGTCTGGTGACACAAATTATGGCAGGGCTGGGGAAGGAATTGTTTTTGTAATGTCTTGTTATGTAGATAAGTCTCTAAAGTGATTAAAAAATCACCTGGAAGTAGCCCACCTGAACAGGTGATAATATGAACAAATTCTGCCTGGATGTGGCATGCCTCAGTCTCTTCTGGGATACAGTTAGTCTTCCCTGGTTGGTGAGATTCCCAGGGAGGGGACTCCTGATGACCAAGTTCCCTTTTGAAGGATCTGTCTTCAGGCAGATGAGGGAACTTCTGAGTGCCCCTCCCTAAACTTTGGGGGATAAGGAATAGAAACAGGAGGACAGGAGAAAGTCAGTTCCCTTGGTTCTGAGGCTGCCTCTGAGGCCACCCCAGTCTCCTTTAATTCATTGTGCTCAGCCTGCCAGAGCAGCATATTTCGGGACATCATTTTCTGGGCCCCAACCCTGGCTTATTTCACTTAGCATACTGTCTTCAAGGTTCATCCATGTTGTAGCATGTATCTGAATAACATTCTGTTACCAAATTTTGACCCCAGACAGGGTTCTCCCCATCACCTCAGAATTGTGGAACCAATAACAAGGCTGATTGATCAGTGAAGGAAGCTTTATTCTTTTCTTTTTCCTTTTTTTTTCCTGTGGTAATGGGGATTGAGTGTTTTGTACATGCTAGGCAAGCACTCTACCAACTGAGCTATATCCCCAGCCCCTGGAACCTTTGGGCCAAGAATAGAAGCAGAGAGAAAAGTGTAATCTGTGGCAGGGTCAGGGTCAGGAGCTTATGGGTATAGGGTAAAAGAAATGAGGGGGAGGGATAGGCTAATAAAGTCGAGGTATTTTCTGGGAATGGGTGGACATTTTCTGGGAATTTCAATGCCACCTGTTTTTGCTCCTTTTGTGGTTCTTTCCTGACATCATCATGGCAATTGTCAACAGTCATGGTGCTGTGTGGGGAGGTGTCATTTAGGATGCACGTGGGATCTGAAGTTAAGTGGTTGTCCGGCTGTTGTTCCCACTGGTTTTGGCTAGCCCACCTGAAGAGGGACTTCTGATCTTCAGACATCCTATCCTCAAAGACAAACAAGATAAGGGCAGGGCAGAAGTTCAACTAGGTCACCTAGACAGTACAAAATTAGAGTGGGTTGACCATTCCATTACATGCATCACACTTTGCTCATTCGTTCCTTTGGTGGACATACAGGTTATTTCCAACTGTTTTTGTTTTTTTTTTTTGTTTTTGGGTGGTGGTGCTGGGGATTGAACCCAGGGCCTTGTGCATGCAAGGCATGCACTCTACCAACTAAGCTATATCCCCAGCCCTGTTTCCAACTTTCGACTCTTGTATATAATGCTGCTGTAAACACCAGTATACAAATAGTTGTGCAAGTACTGCAACACCCACATTTCCAGATACTTCTCTGCTGATTCTAACATGAAGCAGGGTTAGTTTCCTCTGGTCTGGAAGTTCCTGTTCCTGTCCCTGTTCTCCAAGTCAGGTTTCCCTGAAGGGCAGCTAAGGAAATTTTGAGGTGGTAGAATCAGGCCAATCCTCATACTGTCTGTTGCAGGAGACAGACTGATCAAGAAGCCGCAAGCAGCTGTCAGACAGGAGAAGAACTCCAAACTTTATTTTACACCAGTTGGCCCAGAGGAAAACAAAAACTCCAAATTCTGAGCCCTGATCCATAGTTTCTCACAATATTTATAGGTTATTTGAAATCGTCTTAGACCCATCCTATCATTGGGGCTTTTTCCTCTTTTAAAAAAAAAAAATCCTAATCTATGTGGCTGAAGGTCTTGTGCAGAGTCTCTAACATAAAGCATACTCACAGAAAAGAAAAGAAGAAACAGGTCTTTTCACAGGCATGTATTACATTTCAGGAGGGAGTAGTCAGATTCTTAGGGCAGTTATTGACAATCTGAAAGGTAGGGACCCATGGTTAATTAGGATTCCTGGAGAAAGGCAAAGAGAGGGGAGCAGAAATGACCCCTTCCCCAGGCACTGGTCTCTTATCATAATGTTTTTGTAATTTCATTTCACAGTCAGGTCTGGCTTTGCCATCACACTATCAAGGTTCCTGATTGTCCCCAGCTACTGTCCAGTGCTATCTTCCTGGAGGTGTACTTCCATTGCTGTCTCTTGTCATTCTTTCTAACCAGTTGTCTCAGTATCCCTGAGCTCCATCCAGAATATCCCTGGTCTCTTTGCAAATTGACTCTCTCTTCCTTGAGACCAACACTGCATTATCAAGGGTGGTAGACAGGACTTTGTTTTCCATAGAAAGACTTATTTCACCACCAACAACGTTTACACTTATGTGACTGAGATGAGCCACTCCAGGTACTGCTACAAAACAAAGAAAATCTGCTCCAAGATGACCTGTGCCTCAACTGAGTCCTGGAAGCTGCCAACAGCCCATAAACTGATGCTTTCCTAGCTATTAAATATTAGTTTTATTTAGGCAGCCCCACACACACACTATGTTCACAGGCCTACCTGGTGACAGGATCTGCCCTGGTGTCTAAGCTTGAACCAAACACAGAGTGGGATGGAGAGATGCTGTTTGGGTGCAGAAGGGCTGCCTGCTATGTGGGCTGAGGACAGATCCATTCTGCCCCACCTTGTAGGGGACACAGGCTCAGCATGATGGTGCATGCCTGTAATTCCAGCAATTTGGGAGTCTGAGACAGGAGAATGTCAAGTTCAAGGCCAGCATCAGCAATTTAGCAAGTCCCTAAGCAACTTAGGGAGACCCTATCTCAAGATAAAGAAAAAATGGTAGGGAGGGTGAGGATGTAGCTCAGTGGTAAAGTACCCCTGGGTTAAATGACCAGTACCCAACGCCCAAACAAAAAACAAACAAACAAAAAACAGTGCCAGGAGTATCACAAGTTGGAGGCCAGCTTTAGCAACTTAAAGCCCTAAGCAACTTATCTCAAAATAAACAATAAAAAGGGGGCGCTGGGCACAAGGTCCTGGGTTCAATCCCCAGCACTACCAAAAAATATATAAATAAATAAAAATAAAAAGGGCTGGCAATGTGGTTCAGTGGGGTTAAGCATTCCTGGGTTCAATCACCAGTACCAAACACAAACAAACAAACAAAACATTGCCAGCACCTGCTTCTGGCTTAATGCTCCCACCTCCCAGCTGGGCCTTTCTGCCTGAGCACACTGGAAGACAACCCTTCTGCATTGGGGACAGGTGGACCCATGCATTCTGCTCTCCCCTGTCCTCTGTAGGCCCTTCCTGGGGTCAGGGGCATCTGTAGGACCCTTCCTTAGGGACCTGCCAACCTCCTGCCTCCCTTTGCTTTTTTTCTCTCTTCCATAGACTTTTTAAATTTTATTTTGAAACAGCATCTCTCTAAATTACCCAGGCTGACCTCTAACTTGTGATCCTCCCACCTCAGGCTCCGGAGTAGCTGGGATTACAGGAGTGTGCCACCAAGCCAGGCTCCTTCCATAGTCCAGATAATCCCAAGTACCTGGAGATAAGGCATATGCTCCCTGTTTTTCCAATTCTAATATATATGGAACTAGCTCAATGCCTTCAACTATTTCAGGCTTAAATGAACTTTCTAAGTTCAAAAGGTCTCATTCTTAACCACTCCTAAACAGTTTTGTTGCTTTTCTACCTTATCAGTCTTCCCCTGAAGCAATAAACACTATGAGCCAATAAGGGAAGACTTCAGACTGTGCAGGGAGACAGTGGGAGACACTGGGAAATAATTACAGGGTTAAAAAAAAAAAAAAAAAAAAAACCCAAAACTTTAAAAGTTTTTTAAAAATTTTTTATGGAAACAATACTTTTATTTTATTTGTTTTTATGTGGTGCTGAGGATCGAACCCAGTGTCTCACACATGCTAGGCTAGTGCTCTACCACTAAGCTACAACCCCAGCCCCAAAACTTAAAGTTTTAAAAAATATTTTTCTATCACAATCTCATTTTATTCCCAATGACTATCTGTGATATTAGTATCACTATTTGACAGAGGAAAGACACTAAGCTCCATTCTTTTGCTAGAACACTTTTTAAAGTATTATGGGTGGATCGTGTGTGTGTGTGTGTGTGTGTGTGTGTGTGTGTGTGTGTGTGTGTGTATGTGTGGTGTTGGGGTTCAACACAGGGCCTGTTACATGCTAGGCAATCATTCTACCATTGAGCCACACCCCACAAACCCAAGATCAGTTTTGAATTGGCAAAAAGTTATGATCAGGGCTATTTAAAAGATGGCCACTGTTATTGAAGGACCAATACAAAATCACTGATATGAAATCTTATCTAATGAAGACAAGGCTTAGACTTTGTTTTGCAAAACCAAAGACACACTTGAAATTTGCAAGTAAGCTTGTTATTTGGAAATGGATAAAGCAAAAGTTTTGAGAACTATCCTCTTAATTAAGTTAAACTCCCTCTTGTAATCTCCTCTAATGATTAACATATTAGAAAAATCCTTTTGTTTACCAACAGTGTGACTGTAAAGTTCATTTAATCATTCAATCATATTGATTGAGGCCATTTCGAGGTCCCTATCTAAAAAATAATTTGGTTTTTAACTCTTCAATTTGCAGCATTCAGGTTCTTTGAGTCATCTCCTTCCTTCAACTTGAGAATTCTTTTCTAAACTTTACTAGAAAAAGTTTTCTTTTTTTTTTTTTTTTTTGTTTTGTTTGTTTGTTTGTTTGTTTTTCCAGTACTGGGGATTGAACCCAGGGGGTGCTCTACCACTGAACTACATCCCCAGTCCTTTTTTTTTTTTTTTTTTTTTGGTACCAGGGATTGAACCCCAGGGTGTTTAACCACTGAGCCACATCCCTAACCTTTTTTTAATTTCTAAGACAGGGTCTTGCTAAATTGCTTAGGGCTAAATTGCTGATTCTGACCTTGAATTTGCAATCAAATTGAATTTGCAAATCAAGACTGCCTCAGTCTCCTGAGTCACTGGGATTACAGGTGTGCAGCACCACACTCAGCCCTTTTTATTTTTTATTTGAGACAGGATCCTGCTAAGTTACCAAGGCAGCCTGGAACTTGTGATCCTCTTGCCTCAGCCTCCCAAGCAACTGGGACTACAGGAGTGCATTACCAGGCACTCTAAAGGAAGTTTCTTTCTTTCTTTCTTTCTTTCTTTCTTCTTTCTTTCTTTCTTTCTTTCTTTCTTTCTTTCTTTCTTTCTTTCTTTCTTTCTTTCTTTCTCTCTTTCTCTCTCTATCTCTCTCTCTCTCTCTCTCTCTCTCTCTCTCTCTCTTTCTCTCTCTCTCTCTTTCTTTCTTTCTTTCTTTCTTTCTTCCCAGAATTGAACGAAGGGGCACTTAACCACTGAGCCACATCCCCCCACCCCTTTTTTATATTTGATTTAGAGACAGGGTCTCACTGAGTTGCTGAGGCTAGCTTTGAACTTGCAATCCTCCTGCTTCAGCCTGCTGAACTACTGGGATTACAGGTGTGCACCACTGTGCCTGGCCAGGAAAATTTCTTTGCTGGTTGAACAATTTCTGGACAATGATGGGTGCTGGCACTGTGCAGGCACATAGGCGAAAAGGAGACTGCACTGGAGGGGAGGTCTAGGAGCTTTTCAGAGGAGAAAAAGTGGGCAAGACAAGGAAAGAGGTGCTTAAAATGAGAAGAAGGTAGAGGAAGTGTCTGACTCAGAGCAGCTACTGATTAAAATTAAAACTACATTGGGAAAAGAAAAAAAAATATTTTTCTATACCCTCAGATTTAGTGGCTGGAGTGCTGCAAAATAAACTGACACTTTTAACAGGAGGAAAAGGTATATATTCAATATGCATATAAGGGGCCTCCAGAAAAGAAATAAAAGTTCCAGAAAGGTGGTTAGAACTGGAAACTCCTCTACCATTGAACACAGGGTAATATATTTGTGGAGAAGTGATAAGGAAAAATGGTTGTGAACTTCTAGGGGTGGTTAATTGTGGGAAGGTAAATAAATGGGGAAACTAATAGAAGGGCTACTTAATTATTTTGTAGTGCTGGGGATCAATCCCAGGGCCTCACACATGCTGGGCAGGTGCTCTACCCCTGAGCTACACCCCCAGCCTGGAAGGGTTATTTAGTGAAATTTGTGCAGGCCCATCCTAGTGCTGCTGTTTTGTCTTCTTAATGTCCATAAAACTCTCCAGGGTGAAAGGATTTATGGTAGTTCTCATTTCTCTGAAGTTCCTACCTTTAGTCATATAAGAGAAGCTCCAAAGCTTCTTTCTGTGTCTGTTGATTCAATAGCTTTCAGCTCAAAATAACTCATATGCTAACGAGGCATATTTTGGAGCAGCATATTCTAATCCTCCTCAGCTGCAGTGGGTGCTAAAGGAAGGAAAACACTTTCTTCAGTCCCTCTGGGGAGAATAACAACTTTCCATAGAATGCTCCCTGACTGACTTGCGTTAACAGGACCTCTGTGTGCCAGAATGAGTGGACTTTTCTGCTCAGTGAAATCCTTAGTTTCATAGGACCAGACAGCACAGCAGAAAGATTTGGAGTGGCATAAAAACCGCAGCAAAAATGAATCAAGCATGAGCATGCAGATGAGTGTGTTTGCCCAGGTGAGTTACCAGAAGGGCAGTAGCCAAGGATGGGTAGCAGGAGAACATGGTTGGGACTTTCATTTCCAAAAAGAACCATTAGTAAAAAAGTTATTTTGAAGCTTACAGACCTTTTTTATTCTTTCTTTTTTCTTTTTGTCTTGCTGTACTGGAGAGTGAACCCAAGGTATCACATGTGCTAGACAAACACTCCACCGCTGAGCTATATTCCCAGCCCTTTTTATTTTTTATTTTGAGACATGGTCTCCCTAAATTGCTGAGCCTGGATTTGAACTTGTGATCCTCCTGCCTCAGCCTTCCAGGTAAGTAGAATTGCAGGTGTGCCTACCTGGCAGTTCACAGTTCTTTACTTGGGATTCCAAATAGCACTTATCAGAGAACCTTTGGAGAACTAACCTAGGTATCCAGGGATGGGTTCAACTAGGGCCCATTATCTTATGGTGGAAGAAACAGCTGCCTCAGAAGAAAGGGACCTGCACCTTACAAGTCTTGCAGGCATTGGGCTCCATGTTTCCCAAGATGCTCACCTTTTATAGGAAAGATAACAGCTTCTAGTGGGTAGTGGGAAGAGTAGACCCTTCAGGGTAAAGCATGGTGTAGCCTGTGCTGCTTGGCCTCCTTATCAACCTACCTAAGTGGTGTTGATATTGCCACTTAACTTCCTTTTCAAACACCAAAATCAATAATGGCCATTTTCCAGTGGTTAAGCAGGCTTATAATTAAGCCTTGAGTTGACTATAAAGGAAGGAGTTGGATCAATCCAGATTCAAATCCTGGTGTCACCTCTTTCTCGGTGTTGTATATTAAAGATGACTGCAGTCTTTTCTACACCTCCTCCCATTGAGAGGTGAAGTCTATTTCTCTTCATTTTTAATCTGGGCTGGGCATGTGACTCACTTTGACCAATAATAGAATACAGTAGAAGAGATGCTGGGACTAAAGACTTGACAGCATCAACCCAGCTCTTAAATGCTTGTTCCTGGGACACTTCTCTTCAGTACCCAGTTGTCATATGGAGAGGATACATGTAAACACTGTAGGTGATAGTCCCCATCCAGCATTGGTTCAACAAAGTTGTGCTTGGACATTCAACTCAGTAGAGCCTTCAGGTGACTTCAACCAAGACCTCACTGAAGGTGCATAAGAGAACCATGTGAGAACCACACAGCTGAGCTCCCCCAACCTGTAGGATCATAAGCAGTAAAAACACTGTGTTGTTTAAGTCACTAGGAATCGGGGTATATAGTGTAGGACGTCAGGTGAAATACTTAACCACTCTAATAGCTTTCATCTGTAAGATGGGCAAAATAGCAGATTCTACTTTATAGAGTTATTGTGATGTGTCTGTAATAACGATGGAAGTACCTAACACAGGACCAGCACACACACAGTAGGCCTTCAGTACATGCCAGGATCCTTCCTACCCCTTCTCCAGAAGTTCTATTTCCCTAGTATGAGTGGATCTTGGCTGCAGCTCTGAACTCCCTGGGCAAACAACCAACTTCCTCAAAGAAATATCTCTAATCAAATTTGAAAATAGGGTTAGAGTGCTCTTTTTTTTTTTTTTTTTTTTTTTCCTCTGTCTTTTTTATGGTACCTCCTTTTTGGTTTCTTTTCTGGAACTGAACTCAAGGGCACTCTACCATTGAGCTATATCCCCAGCCATTTTTATTTACAGGGTCTCACTAAGTTACCTGGACTGGCCTTGAACTTGAGATCCTCCTACCTCAGGCTTCTGTGTCTTTGAAATTATAGGTGTGTGCCACTGTGCCTGGCTAACATTTGATTTTTCTTTCCAGGACCATCTGTGACTGCCTTGTATCAGGAAGTTTATATTTTCTTTCTTCCTTTCTTTCTTCTTCTTTTTTTTTTTTTTTTTTTTTTTAGGAAAATTGTATTTTTCCCCCTTTCCCACAGCCCTGAAATGCAACCTCTTACCTTTGTTTCACAGTCAGCAGTTTCCCTTCCCGAGTCCTGGAGAGCTGCAGACTGCACAGCAGCCAGACTTCATCAAACAGATGAACTACTATGGCTTAATTTGTTTTGGGGAAGGGGGAAAAAAAGTCCTGAAGCAATTGATAAATAAGAGGCTGAGGTCAAAGCAAAGAAAAGTAAAGGAGATTGCTGGGAGACTTGAAATATAAGCCTCTCTCATCCTCTGTCCTGAGTTGTGTGTGTGAGTAGTGGTGAGGACTAACCCTACTGAGAAAGAAATTGAGAACCTCTTGGATTGCCTGATACAGGAGTTATGCTTTTAAATTTAGAATTTTTGTGGGGGGGTGAGTGTTAGTTAATATAACAGAAAGGTGCACCAATCATAAATACAGATGAATGAGCTTTCACAAATGAGCACAGTGTTACCAGCACCCAGATTACACATCCTCTCTCACAAGAACTGATATCCTGATTTATAACCCACTCGTTATTATTATTTTGCAATGCTGGGGATTGAACCCATGGGGTGCTCTACCACTGACCTGCACCCCCAGCTCTTCTTATTTTATTTTGAGATAGGGCCGTGCCAAATTGCCGAAGTTGGCTTTGAACTTGCGATCTTCCTTCCTCAGCCTCCTGAATAACTGGGGTTACAAGCACGGCTATTGTGCCACTGTGCCTGGCTAATTATTATTATTTTTAATAGATCATGCATATTCTTGTGTATTCAAGAATATACTATTAATTTATACAAATGTGATAAAAATTTAACCATTACATAGTACATTATCCAGACTGTTGAACTTCTTGCTTTTTTTCACATTTATCTTGGTGATCTTTGCTTTAGTGGTTATCTAGAATTCTTTTTTTTTTAGTTCTTAACTATTATATTCTACATTATTTAGAACATTATGTTCTATCATTTTACTCATAAACACACAAAATGTTTTCTTAAGCATATGCTGGGGGCAAGCAATCTGATTTTCACAGAAAAGCATCCATACATCATTAGTATACACTTATTAACAGAATTTGTCTCAACATTTTAATACAAAGCAAAGATACTGAGATTATCCAGTTATAAACACAGCTGACAATATACATATAGAGACTGGAACAGACGTGTGTATGCATAAATGTCCTTCATGCACTCCCACATTCCCAAATACTAATTTACTAATATCCAGTATTCTTTTGTCTGAACATATCACAACTTATTTGTCTAAAGTCAGAGAGATTGTATCCAACCTTTTTTGGAATTTATGTATATTCTCAAAGTACCTTTGTTGACTTGTATTTAAGGTGGCAGCTAGGCACTGCTCCCGAAGGCCCTTCAAAATACTAAGTCCCGAAATGTATTGGGTGTGGTGCCACATGGGGTAGTCAACTATTTTATTCTGTCGTCCTGTTAGGATTCAGTTGTTCCATGTTTGACTATGTAACCAGGAAATGGAAATAATGTCCCTGACACCCCCACTTCCCTTTTGGGCAAATCAGTGTCCGGTAAATGAATCCAAGGACTTTCATCCACCCCCTTCCTTTAGTCAGTTACCTATTTGGCATTTTCCTGGCTAAAATCTGGAGATTTCAGAAAAGGGACCTCAAGACCTCTTCCCAAGAGAACCAGTTGGGGGAAATTTGTTCTCTTTGACTCAACCCAGGCTTCCCTTTCTGCCAGCGTTGCTTCTCTTGTGGGTTCTTCTCTTCCCTCACCTCCCCCTGGCTCCAGTCTTGTGTCTCTCCCTGCTCCGAACTCAGCTTCCAGAATCCCTGAGACTTAATGTGAGTTCAAGTCAGTTCCTACGTCTTTCTCCCTATACTGCTTGCGCTTTAAATTTCATATCCGCCGTAATTACAGAACAAAAGGCTTTGTCTCCTGAAGACTTTTGAATCCCTGGCAACCCAAACAGTGACACACTGGAGGCGGCAGGAGGGCGGGTGGCAGGCAGTCTCCTCACCTCCCTCCTTCACTAGCAGAATCATGCCCATTCTTCCCCAGCTCTCATGGGTCAGGCAGAAGGGGCAGGCCCTACTAGTTCAGGAGCTCTTAGAGAGAGAGAACTCAGTGTGTTGCCTATGGCAGAGGGTATGCCACCAGCTTGTGCAATGGGGTACCACGGTGGAGCTACAGAAGTGTGTCTTCCATAGTCAAGGTCATATGTAGGTGGAACCAGGGGCAGCCCTAATTCAGTGTAGGAGGGAAGTAGCCAGGGTATAACACTAAATAAAAGAGGCTTCAGAGAAAGTTTACTCTCTTGTTTTTCAGTTCTTTTCACCTTTCAGGATACTGTTAGAATGCCCTCACCAATGCCTTGACCTTGAACCTTGGCTCTAGAACTTTCTTTATAAATTACCTATTCTCAGTCATTTAAGTTATAGCAGCACAAACAAACTAAGACAGATGTTCTAAATCTCTGACAGGTCTGGATGGTGTCTAAATCTCTGACACCATCATGGGGTCACCTCTTGGAATGGACAACCACATCTTCTCTGACCTCAAAGAAGATGATAACTCCCTTGTAAACTGTAATAAAAGAGGAGTTGGCCAGGCATGGTGGTGCACTCCCATAATTGTAGCAGCTTGGAAGGATGAGGCAGGAGGATCTTGAGTTCAAAGCCAGCCTCAGCAACTTAGCAAGGTCCTGAGCAACTTGGGAGACCCTTTCTCTAAATAAAAATACAAAATAAGGGGGGCTGAGGATGTGGCTTAGTAGTTAAGAGCCCCTGGGTTCAATCCCTAGTACCTCCCCCAAAAAATGTTAGAGGAATTAATATAGATCCATGGTTAAGTATTCTTATTAGCTTTAATTATTATACAAGGTGACTTGGACACAGTGGCACCAGAATAGCTCTGTCCCTATTCTGTCCCTTCTTGTCTGGCCTGCCCTGCATGGACAACTTAGGCCCTTCCTACCTGGGTATGTATATTCATAGTCTCCTTAGGCCCCCCTCTTTGCCCTTGTCTGTGGGGCCCAGAGGCTCCCCCATTTCCAGGTGAGGGGAATGAATGAATTCATTTCCTTGTCAGGAAATCAGTGGACAGGAACTCTGTCTCCCTGAACTTCTAAAATGGCTCGGGCACTTCATTCAAGGTAAGCAAAGCTCAACCTTCATGTTGACCCAGAGCAACAGCATTCAACAATGTTCTTTGATAACTCCAGACCTGTCAGAGATTTAGAACATGCTGTCTTAGTTTGTTTGTGTTGCTATAACTTAAATGACTGAAAATAGGTAATTTATAAAGAAAGTTTTAGAGCCAAGGTTCAAGGTCAAGGCATTGAAGGGGGCATTCTAACAGTATCCTGAAAGGTGAAAGAACTGAAAAACGAGAGCAAACTTTTTCTGAAGCCTCTTTTATTTAGTTTAGTCTTGTTTTGATGCTGGGGATGGAACCCAGGACCTTATGCCTGCTAGGCAGGGGCTCCACTACAGATTGCTTCCCAGTTCCATGAAGCCTCTTTTATGAGGATGGACATTAATTCATCACTTCCCCAAAGGTCCCAGCTCTTAATACCACTACATGGGGATTAAGTTTCAACATGCATTTCAGAGGGAACACATTCAACCATATTAAATGTCTGTATAGAGGTGAAATCTGATCTCCCTGAATTCTTCCCAATCTGTTTCCCCTCAGGTTAAAATCATAGGGCTTCTAAGTTTTTGCCTGAGTTGTCATTTGGGCTTGGTCTGCCTTATGATGGCTCTAGTTGTAACTAGTAAAGGGAGGAACTTCACAAGGTTGAATAATGTCTCTCCCCACCCCCCAAATTCAAGGTTGTCCCAAAAGTCAGAATGTGACCTTATTAGGCAATAGGGTCTCCTTTTTTTGGTACTGGGAATTGAACCCAGGGATGCTTAATCCCTGAACCACACCCTCAGCCCTTTTTCATATTTTATTTTGAGACAGGGTCTCACTGAGTTTCTTAGGGCCTCACAAAGTTGCTGAGGCTGGCCTTGAACTTGGGATCCTCCTGCCTCAGCCTCCTAAACCATGGGGATTATAGGTGTGCACCACCACACTCCAGAGAGCAAGAAGGTCTTTAAAATGGGTTAAGATGAAGTCCTACTGGATTAGGGTGGGCCCTAAATCCAATGACTGGTGAAATCTATAACAAAAAGGAGAGGAAAATGACACAGGGAAGAAGGTAGCAGAAGCAGAGATGGGAGTGATGCTTCTGTAATCCAAGGAATCCTAAGGATTGCCAGAAACCAAGAGAAGCTGGAAGAGGCCAGGCGAGGTGATGCATGTCTGAATCCCAGCCACTCAGGAGACTGAGGCAGGAGGATAGCGAGTTCAAAGCCAGCCTCAGTAAAAGTGGGGTACTAAGCAACTCAGTGAGACCCTGTCTCTAAATAAAATACAAAATAGGCCTGGTGATGTGGCTCAGTGGTTGAGTGCCCTTGAATTCAATGCCTACTAAATGTCCCTGCCCCCCCAAAAAAGAAAGAAGTTGGAAGAGGCAAGGAAGGATTCTCCCCTAGAGCCTTCAGAGGGAACCTGTCCCATACTTCAGTTTTGGAGGATGAACTTCCAGAATTATGAGAGACTTTTCTTTCTTTTTTTTCTTTTGCAGTACTGGGGATTGAACCTGTTCTACCACTGAGTTACACTCCCAGCTCTTTTTAGTTTTCATTTTGAAACAAGGTCTCACTAAGTTGCCAAGGCTGGCCTGGAACCTGCAATCCTCCTGCATCAGCCTCTCGAGTCACTGGGATTCCAGGTGTGTGCCATCACGTCTGCCTCCTTGGGGGATCTTCTTAAGGCCCAAGTAGGGGAAGCTCCATTATGTAAACACATTAAAAGCTTTTCTGTGTGACATATCTGTTAACATCTCATGGATCAAATCAAGTTATGAGGCCAAGTCCAAAATCAATGGCATGGGAAATACATTCAACTCACAGTAAGAGGGAAAAAGAGGGAATATTTGTAAGACAGTAATACCAACTATCACCAACGGGGTAAGACTCCTTTATCAGCATCATCAAGGAGTTTATGTATGTATAACTAAACTAGAATAATAATAATCAACATTTTATTGAATGCTTATTATATGGCAAGTACTTATAGGCACTTTTCAAGATATCTGCACAGCATAAGCTCAATCCTTGGACACACCAGTTTACAGCAACCACCATTTTGTTTGCTCACGGTTCTGTGAGTCAGGAGTCCAGGCAGCTCATTTGGGTGGTTCTGCTGTGCATGTGTCAGCTGGGCACTTTTTGCTCAGCTGCATTCAAGTGGTCGCTAAACTGGGCCAGAATAATCACAAGAGCTTCGCTCACATGTCTGGCAGCTTGATCTCCTCCAAGTGGCTAGCTTGGGCTTCTTCACAACACGATGACTCACCACAGTTGGACTTCTGACATGACAATTGACTCCCGAGAGAAATGAAATTGGAAGCTGCTGATCTCGTAGGACCCAGCTGTAGAAATTACACAGCACAGCTCTGCCTCATTCTATTGGTTGGTATTAGTTTCCTATTGCAGTTGCAAGAAATTACCAGAAATGTAGTGGCTTCAAACAACACGAATGTATTATCTTACAGCTTTGAAGGTCAGAAGTATAAAATGGGTCTCTGTGGACAAAAATCAAGGATTGGGCAAGCCTGCATTCCTTCCTGGGGCTCTACAGGAGAAATCATTTCTTACCTTTTCTATTTCTTAGCAATTGCTTGCCTTAATTGACTTGTGTTCCTCTTCATCCTCAAAACTAGCCATGGTCAATCAAGTCTTTCTTACTCTGCATCATTGAACTCTGACTCTCCTGTCTCCCTCTTTCACTTCCTCTGCATCATTGAACTCTGACTCTCCTGTCTCACTCTTTCACTTGGGCCCTTGTGATTACAGAGTTCACCAAGTCATCCAGGCTACTCTCTCCACCTCAATATCAACGGATTAGCAAATTTACTGCCATTGGCAGCCAGAATTCCCCTTTTCCATGTGATTTAATAGGTTCACAGGTTCTGGGGATTAAAACATGGGCATATTTGGGGGAACATTCTCCTGTCTTCCACATGGTCAAAATTAGTGACAAGGATAGCTCTGGCTCAAGGAGAGGGGAATAGACTCCACTATTTGTGGGAAGAAGAGCAAAGTTCTATGGCTATCTGCTCCAGCACAGCATGCATTAATTCGGGCAACTCTCAGACAAACCCCCTGAGGCAGTATCCACAGTATCCCCGTTCTAAAGGAGAAAGTAGTGTGTAGAGACATGTGGCTAAGATCAGTCAGTAGTGAGCACAAGAGCTGGGTATTAAAAGTCAGACAGCCAAGATGCTTGTACCCAGCATGTCCAGTGCTCAGTAAATGCTTGTTTTTCATGCCCTTAATGACAGGAAGTCTCTATATTCTGGTTACACACACACACACACACACACACACACACACACACACACACCTCACACACAAATACACATAGGACTTATGGTAGAGTCCCCCTACTAAATGGGGTAGTGGAATGATATCCATTTAAATTCATATAAATTCAGTTTTGGTTTTTCAGTCATGTCCTCTCTGGTATTTTCTCATGATTTCTCTCTAGCTGGGTCCTGAACCATTCAAGGAAACTGCCACCCAACTGCTACACTCTTGACTTAACTCAATCCTTCTTCCTGCTGCTGATCCTTATTCTCAGGAGTTATGACCAAAGGAAGTGAATGAAGCAACATTCAAAATCAGCATTTTGTTAAAATATATTTGAATTTAGATGGATCATGAAATCAAATAGCTTTTTTGTTTTGTTTTTGATTTTCCATTTGGCCCTGTGGATGAAACCCAGCCTTGCACATGTGCAAGCACGTGCTCTACCTCTGAACTACACTCCCAACTCTCAAACAGATATAGGTTAGTCATTCATCTAATACTTGTGTGTGAACCACTATTTCAAGCACCCAAGTGTAATCTTGGGTATGGCACACTAACCCTAAAAAGAGTCTCTTAGTTTGAGTTGAGTTCTGTACTTCCCAGGCCAGAAACTCTGAGAAAGCCTGTCTGAGGCAGACCTGCAGACCAAAGTGGATATGGGGGGCTTGCAAACAAAGTAATAGTTTTGGAATGATCCACTGGGCCAACAAATATGTACTGAGCACTTATTATGAGCCAGTTGCTGTTCGGGACACAAAGAACAAAGATAAATAAATTAGATGGGCTCTGCCCACAGGATGCCCATAGTCATCTGCTGGGCACAGGGATGCACCTATAGGCCCACCTATTCCAGAGGTTGAGGTAAGAGGATGACTTGAGCCTAGGAGCTTGAGGCCAGTGTGGGCAACAAATTAAGACCCTTTCCCTAAATAAATAAATAAATAAATAGTAAAGGAGCCCAACCTTCTAAAGAGGAGACTAAAGGATAGGATTTTTGTTTAGGTAACTGTGCCAAAGTGTAGTTTGCGATTCTTCCAGGACTCAGCATCATGAGCATGTGCTTGTTATACCTGATGTGGCTGCTGTATATTTCTACAAGTTCAAAAGGAAAAAATGGCTGCCCATCTTCCCTGTCAGTGGAATTTGATGGAAAGAGGTAGGCAAGTCTCTGGAGTTAATTGTTATCATATGTCAAAGGGTTTAGAGAAAATTGATCAAGGAAGTATTTTCCTGAATGATGAAAAAAGAAGGCAAAACAAAACTCAATTATCATCATCTACCCCTGCTAGAAAGTTATGCAATGTGTTAGGTAGCATGCAGTGTGTTATATAATGCATAATCAAAATAAAATGAAAAAGAACAAAAATAAAAAATAAAATAAAATAATTCAAAAAGCCCATACTTTATACTAGTTATTATCCACATTTTATACCCATGTATGGAAAGTCTAAAGATGTTAACTACTACCTATCTATAATTTTTTTTCCCTTTTTGCCAATAAGGCAAGACTTTTTCCCTTGAAATTTCTGCTCATGAAACAGGGGGTGGGGCTGAGGTTGTGGCTCAGTGTAGAAAACTTGCCTAGCATATGTGAGGTGCTGGGTTCGCTCCTCAGCACCACATAAAAATAAATAAATTAAATATAAGTATCAGGTCCATTTAGGACTAAAATATTAAAAACCAAAACAAAACAGGGAGGTACTTTATCTTTGAGTCTTTGCAACTGCTCTCATGTTACACAATGCTTTCTAAATTACTTTATACTTAACAACTGTGGCACAGTTTAAGGAAGATGTTAGCCTGAGATCACCTCAGATTAATGCTAGTTTTGGATGCTTAGGAAGATCATTGAATCAGTACAAAAGGAGATAAGGAAATATAACACAGATTTTTAAGTTATTCCTATGGGTAACTTCACATTTGAAATGGTGAAAATTGCCACAAATAAGCCTTTTATGATGGCTTTAAAAAGCAGTACAGTAAGTGGTTATTTAAGTGAGACCAGTGACAACCAACTGACTAATGCTATTTGAATGGACACTTCGTGGTTTGGGATCAAATTTCCAATGACAGCATCCCTGTCAGCATCCAAGAGGTACCCCAACAATCTAGACAAGTGAGAATGCCTTCAGAATGATTCTAGTGATAATGAGGACTTTGGTGACCAAGAGGTGCATAAAGAGTTTGAATAGATTTGTTTTATGAAGTTTGAGAGTGGAAAAAAGCAGTGTTTATAAATGAATTGACTATATTATATAAAGGGTATTAAGCATGTATGAATAACTAAGTTCATAGATTTAATATGCATATTACAATTTCATCTGTGTCACCAAATGTTTTATATGTTCAAGTAGACTAAATATTGCGGGATGATTTGCTCATTGGCAAAATACTTTTCAACAGTATCATATGAATTTCCTACATATATATTAGCCTTAACAAATCTTGGTAAATATTCATTTGTGAAAACACACAACTATTAGGAAATAGAATTTCAATTTCACTTGCCAAATTTGCATTAAGCCTACCTCACATTTAGCCTCTTTCCTTAATATTAATCCAAGCTGCTATGGGTTGGATATGGTTTGAGTCTGTCCCCTAAAGGACCATGTGCTAGAAATTTGGATTTTAGTGTGGGTAGTGTTGAGTGGCGGAATCTTTAAGAGGTGGAGCCTAAAGGCATGGAATTAGGTCATGGTGGCTCCACCTTCAAGAATGGATGAATGTTCGTTTTTCTGAATGGGTTGGGTATTGTAGGAATGAGTTTCACTCCCTTGAGAATGCTTTGTTATAAAGAGTGCAAACTAGCCCTCCTGAGCCTCTTGCTTTCTATCTTACCATGCAGTTTCTCTTTTGCATGTGCTTCCACCATGATGACTTCTGCCATGCTATGATGGAACCAAAGGCTCTCACCAGAGGCCAGTAGGTATAGGTGCCATGATTTGGATCTCTACCTCTTCTCTTTATAAAGTATACCCAGACCCAGTTATTTTGATAGAGCAATGCAAACTAAAACACAGGCTCAGAGAACAAATCATCTATCTACAGGTAATACATACAAGGCTCCTCTCTTTCAGGATATGTTACTCCACACTACCTTCCCACAAGATGCCCAAGTAACTATGCATGAAGGAAAAAGAACAGAAAGATGCTGTAATATTTAATTTTATATGTTTGCCTGATTGGATCAGGGGTGCCCAGATATTTGGCAAAAACATTATTTCTGGGTTCATCCATGAAGTTGTTTCCAAATGAGATAAACTTCTGACTAAATGGACTCTGTAAAGCAGATCACTCTCTCCAGTGTTAGTAGGAATCACCCAATCTGTTGAGGGCCCATATAGGACAAAAAGTAAAGGAAGGGAGAATTCACCATCCTCCCCTTTAGTTCTGCCTGACCCAACTAGGACATCGATCTTTTCCTGTGCTCAGACTGAGACTCACACAATCAGTTCTGCTTCCCTGGTTCTCAAACCTTCAGACGGAGGCTGAATTACACTACTGTCTTTCTTGGGTCTCCTGCTTGCAGATGGCAGATCATAGCCTACACAATCACATGAGCCAATCCCTCATAATAAATTCTTTATATAATGCACATAGAGATACATATCAAACATACACACATATATACATATATCCAACATATAGGTATTATATCTTATATGTATATCCTATTGGTTTCTTTAGAGAACCCCAATACAGATGTCAAAAAGAGCTTGGGCTGTGTCTTTTTGGTGCATATACTTAATATTGTTATGTCTCTAAGAAGCCCTATTTAAGGCCACATTCTTACAGATACATCAAGAGCCTAAAAGTTCCATGAAGTAAAGTAGGAGACTCAAGATGCCTCAGAGTAAGGCATGTAATCTCTCTGAACTGGGGTTTGCTCATCTATAAAACAAGTGGCATGATGGCACAGGCCTGTAATTCCAGTGACTCAGGAGGCTAAGACAGGAGGATTTGGAAGTTCAAGGCAAATCTCAGCAACTTAGTGAGGCCCTAAGCAACTCACTGAGACCCTGTCTCAAAATAAAAACTAAAAAGTGTTGGGGATATGGCTCAGTGTACATGCCCTTAGATTCAAACCCCAGTATAAAACAAGCAAAATAAGTGGCTGGATCCAAAAGGGAAAAAGGAAAAGGAGTATGCTTTAGAGAGACAGGATCGTATTTAAATCCTAGATGCTTATTGCCAGGCAAGAAGTTGAGTCTTAATTTCTTCATTCAAAAGCAGGAGATGAGAGCCCCATCTTGCAGGGGTTATAACCTTGTGAAGATTAAATATCATGTATACTGATACATCCTATATGCTAAACAAATGGTAGTTATGGTTGTCTTGCTAATTACCATTATCAATGTGAAAGGACCTGTTTCTCTTAGAATAAAAGCTGTCCAAAGCTGCCAGCTCAGTTGTGCAAACCATGCATTGCACAACTCCCTGGTGCCATGCACATGGACCATGTCTAGTGGTGCCCTGGGAAAATTCTAGAAAACTTTTGGTTATTACTTTTATTAAGAATAACAGAGTTGAAGAAAGGACTTTTCTTGCTTTGTTAGGTAGAACCAAGACCTCTAAACTGACAAAATAAGTGACAAGAATACTCCTTTTTCGTGTGTGTGGTGCTGGGGATTGAACCCATGGCCTGGCACATGCCCTACAACTGAGCTACATCACCAACACCTCCTTTTTAAAGAAAGGTTCTGAGGCTGAGGGTGTAGCTATATGATAGGGCACTTACTTAACATGTGTGAGGCCATGGGTTTCCAGTACTACACACACATGCACGCACACGCGCACACACACACACACACACACACACACACACACTCACTCAACACACATACACATATATTAAAAAGTTCATTAAAGAAAGGTGCTGGACCTTTGGGCAGAACTTGCTAAAGAGAAAACAAAAACAGTGTAGTTCCAGGAACTTGGGAGGCTGAGGCAGGAGGAATACTTGAGCCTAGGAGTTTAAGGCCAGCCTGGCAACAGAATGAGACCCTGTCTCAAAAAAAAAAAAAAAAAAAAAGAAAAACAAAATAGGAAGAGTCCTGCCTTTCCGAGCCCAACACACTTACCTTCAAGAAATTTAATCTCAATGTGAGTAGTAAAGACACTAAAAAGTTTTTCTGAAGTCCTGATTATTTCCTGATCCCCAAGCTATGTGAGAGGACCCAAGAGATGGATCCAGATGGATCAATACATAGTTTCCTTCAGGTGGGAAGTCTGGGGAAGTTCAGAAGAGAGAGGCTGACCACTCCTGCTCCTGACAGCTAGTAAGGGGCATGACAGAGGAAGGAACCCATGACCCATGCAGGGCTTTGGGAACATCTCCCATAGAAGGGGTACCAAAATGGACATAGTGGGAAAGAGTTGGTTTAAGTTGTCTTCAAATGTCTTCTAAGAACAATAGATCTGCTTACCAGGCCAGATGACCACAGGGTTGGGGGATGGGGTAGTGTCTGGGTGTAGGGTACTCTATCAACAAAAGCAAGAGCCACAATGAGTTCTAAGTAATGGGTTTAAGGAACCTGCATGCTAAGGAACAATGCATGCGTGCCCAGTGCCTACCACCTGCCACCAAGTCTTAACTTTACAATGGTTCTTTATAATAGCATCAGTCAAGTAGATAGTTTGTGCCCCTTGCCTATCTTTGCTCCCATCCCACTTCCTAGAGGAAACAGAGTCTGGAGGAACAGAATAATGTTGGCTGCAGATGTAGCTCAGTAGGGGAATGCTTGCTTAGCTGTGTGAAACTCTGGGTTGATCCCCAGTGCTGCAAACAAAACAAAACAAAGAGCTAAGGTGAGGCAACCCTGTAATCGCAGCTACTCAGGAGACTGAAGTGGGAGAATCAGAAGTTTGAGTTCAGCCTCAGAAACTTAGCAAGACCCTGTCTCGGAAAAAAAAAAGAAAAAAGAAAAAGTGAGAAATACAGGATTTTTGAGCCTGACAAAGGAAGGGAGAATAAGCTTTAAACTGGATGAGAGAGGGAGGGTTTGGTTGAGGTGAAGCCAGTGGGAAACTCTTGATTAATTCCCAAGTGAGGCTGGAAAAGTTGTGGAATTTGCCCTTCTAATCATCATGCAGAGGCTGGACCCAACATAGCAGTCATAGGAAAAACGAAGCCATATCCAAATTTCACAGCCTCAGCTCCCTGAATTCAGGTATTGGGTAATAGCCTTTGTAGCTGGTATTTCTAACCTTTGCCTCTCCAGGTTCTTTCCTTCTGAGCTAGGACAGGAAAATCTGCCCATGGTCATCCACTCTATCTAAGCATCTGCCTCGCTACATTGGCATAGGCTCCAGCTAAAACAAATGTCCCTGAAGTCAGAGGCTGTGTTACTTTCTTCTCATCTTTGACTCTTAGCACAAAACCTATTAAAAGTTTAGTGACTGGGCGTGTGGCTCAGTGGTAGAGCATGTGTTTAACATGCATGAGGACGGGGGCTCAATCCCCAGCACCAAATAAAATAAAATTAAAGAAAAATCTATTATTGAAGAGAATGTAAGACTCTAGGCATCATAGTCCACAGAGGATGACAGGGGAGGGGTGCAGAATCTGCAGGCATAGATACAATAGAAGAGTTTCGTGCCTATCCTCTCCCATCCCATCTGAGGCAGCCATGGATTCTACCATCAGATCTCAGGAATGAAGGCGATCATGCACTTCCACCATAATCTCCAAAACCACATTTCTCTGGTCTTTAAATTTTCAATTTGACACTTAAGAGAACTACAGTGAAAGTCATGGTTTTCTGGCTTTTTAAGTAATGGGAAGGATCTGGTTTACTACTCTTCTACTCTCCATGAGCATAACTGTTGTTCCTCTGGCCTCAGACCCGAGGCACTGAAGATTCAGCAATCATAGGTCTCAGAAAGTCCTACAACACTCAGTAAATACTACTGCACATAAAGTCTTTACATGGTTGTTCTCTATCAACCTGAATAATTGATTAGCCTGAACATCCCATTCCCCATCATGTCAGACAATAAATATCTCTCATATTTGGTGGTCAGGCTCAACTATGAGCGATGGAGACACAGAGAGAGAAGGATTCCTCCCTCCATTGCTCAAGTAAGCTTTCATGCCATGTAAATCTTTCCAAGGCAGACTTCCAATGAGTGATGCTCACCCTGAAAGAAAATGACAAACCTACCTGAAAACAGATGCCCTTCTCTATCTGCACTTACAGATGGATGTCTCAGGAATTCAAGATGCTGCCCCACCCCCACCCCAAACACCAGCTCCCCTACAGTTTCTTGGCAGTTCACAACCAGAGTACACAGGGGAGATTGAATTATTTTACTTCAAATATGTAGAAACACATTGTTCTCAGAAAACTATGCTCAAGTCTATCTTGGTGTCATGTCAGCATGTCTAATCATTTGGAGCTTTCCCAACTATACGGTAAATATCTGTTTATCCTCATGGACATTAGAGATGCTAAATCCAGAGCCAATGTCCACCCAGAAGTTTCAAGTTTATTTGAATAATGTTCTTATGCCTACAAAAAAATGAATGTGCATGATGAGTTGATGTGTAGGAAATCATTAAATGTTAAGTTGCAGGAACGGGGATGGGAGGGAGAAGATTTAGGAAAAAATAAAACCAACAATTCTAGGGAGGTCATTTTGGAAATTAGGAAATCCAGATCTTTTTTTTTTTTTTAATAAGCCTCAAATCTTCCTGGGATTCCATCTGGCTTTCATTTCTAACCTCTTGTCTTCTAATAGAGAATTTAAAAAACTTAATGTGAGGCATTTAGAAAAAGAACAAACAAGAGGTCTTCTCTTCCCTTCTCTTCTGGTAGCAGAATTTTCTTTTGCACCATTAAAAATGGCGTGGGCCACCTTTTCTCTGAAAACACATGAAGCTGATACATAATTCTTTTCCAAATAATTAATCTTTCCAGTGGAATCTTTCAAAGCCCCACATTTCCTGTTATTTTATACAGCTGCAATTTGTAACTGGAGATCCTGCCCCAGTGTTCCACAGGCAAAATGCCAAATCCACTACATTTCATCTATGGAGGTGCCCCACACAAATAATCCTTAACCACAAGTTAAACAGTTAGGTCCTGGTCTAGCCGAAAAGAAAAGCCAAAAGAACAAAAGACTTTTAACATGATTCTGTGTTAAAAATTTAGTAGATGCTCACAATATTGCGTATTCCAGCATCAACATTTGGAAGTATCACCATGATGCCATAATAAAAGGTTTTTCAAAAATAGGTTGGTTCTTGTATTAAACTAATACTTGTGAGTCGTAAAAATGACAGCCTCTTAGTTATCTGGAAGCCAAATGCTGTGATGGTTGTTTCAGACCAGTCTCATTTGCTTCCTTGTCCATAAACTGGAAGAGCAGAGATAAGACTGGCTGGAGGGTAGGCTGGGGAGCAGGACTTGGGGGGTTGACAGGTGATCCATGTCCTTCTACCTCCTGCATTTCTGGTCTTCCCTTCACCCACTTACCTCTCCTTCAAGGTGCCCATGGAGGGAGTTCTCCTAAGACCACTAGGTTGAGAGTTTCTTCTATTTCAAATCCTCTCCACTCTTCCTCCCCACCTCACATCTTTGTGTACGATCTGCCTCCTACTTTTCCAAAAATTGATACCATTGAACCAGACCCTCAACTTCCTGCTCCAGCCCTACCTTCCTGGCGCCATCCCCACTTCCTTTCCTCCCATCCACTGGCGGATGCTTCCTGCCCTGAGGTCAGGCCTTGTACCTGTGTTCTGGATTCCAGCCCCTTCTGCTCCTTCCGGAGGCTCATGCTGTAAAGTGTCTCTTCTTCCCTGTATGTGAAACCTTTCCCTGACTCTAAAACCCTTCCCTATTCCATTTAAACTTGTTTAAGTCTCTTTTAAGACAAAAACATCTCTCTCAAACCACAGTCCCTTCTCACTGTGATTCTTTTTTATTCCCTTATCAGTGAAAATTCTTGAATGGCTGTCAATATTCCTTCCTATCCATACGCTCCCCTCACTCCCCAAGCTCATCTCTTGGGATGGAGTCTTTCCTTCCCCTTCTGGGAACATTTTCTCCTGGACTTTTCTTCCTAGACTCCAAGGAAGAAAGCTCTTCTAGTTTTCTTCCTAATATTGCCTGTTCTTTCTTTGTTCCCTTTGTAGGCCCATCTTCCCCTGCAGAGTCATGAAATGTTTGAGCATTTAAACTTCTGTTTCTCACTCTATCTTCAATTCCTGCTAACCATATCCGCTGCTCCAGTAATCCAGCTCTGGTACTCAGTTGTCCACTTGAAATCTCTAGTTGGGTTTCTCATAGGCACCAGTCTAAATCCCAAGTTAGGAACTTTCCTCCCAGACTTGGTTCTCTACCTCAGATTTCTGTCTGAGCAAATGATATCACACCTTCCAAGGAGTTGCTAGGTCAGAAACTTGGGCATCATTGATACATTTTCCTAGTTCTCAAACCCAATCTGTCCCTCAACCCTAGCAATTTTTCCTCCTAAAATTTCTCATATGTCTTCACTCCCTCCATCTCCATATCTGGTCCCCAAACCTGGACACTGCTCTCTTCTGGACTATTACAAGAGTGTCCCAAGTGGTCTCCCTACATCTATTCTCAATCCTCTGTAAGTTGTTCTCCACTATGTTACCAGGTCAGGTAAGCTGTCTTGTGTGGAATCCTATAATGATATATTAGACACCAATCCTGTATGCCCCCTCAGATTCCCTGGACTATGCCCCTCTTCCTTTCTTGGTTGGTGCTCCACCTGCATGTCTACTTTCATAGATATGACCACGGAGGGGCTGGATGATACACCTTGGAAGCTTCTGCAGAGTGAAACATGAACAAGCAACACAAAGTGGAGAAGACTGAGCCAATGAATCTAGTCCTTCCTCTCTACCTTCTTAGAACTGCTCTGAGATGTGGTTTTCCTTGTGAACTTTCTGGAGAAGTCTTGTGTGCTGAACAAACATACCTGGTAACCAACCAGCCGCATTCTCTACAGTGGCACCATGTTGTCATGCAGTCACCAGAGTGACAACACTCAGCACTGCATTGTTGTTTTACATCTTTCTTTGTCTCACCTCCCTTTGTCCCCACCCTGACTGTCCTGGGCTTTCACTTTCAAGAAAGTGTCACTACTTTAGTCTTAACTCAGACTTTACTTCCTAGAGATACCAGACAAGACAAATGCTTAGAAAAATATCTGAGGCTCTGCAGAAATTGATTTCCATCTACTTTGTCAGCCTCTCATTTTTCGACATTTTCCTGTCTATTTTCAACTACAACAGAGTCTTTTGTTCATACCAAGTCTTCATGTGCTAAAAAGTTTGTTTGGAAATTCCTTCTTCTCTACCATCCTGGCTTCTCCTGAGTAATTTCTTTACCACTGGATATCAGTTTCCAGGTTATATCCTTTAGAAATCTTTCTGGTTCTCTCCTTCCCCCAGTTGCCTATGTTACCTTAGGACCCTCAAGGACCTAAGTCATGATGGGAATAGTGACACATCCCACACTGACTATAAATTTCAGAGAACATAGCTGACAGCCTAGTTTGCTGTCCTCTGCATCCTCAGCACCTAACATGGATCCCAACACTCACAAAACATACACTGAGAAAATGAACCCACGGGATCCAACGCTACTGTGTTATAGACAGAAGCTAAGATCAAAGGGGTTAAGAAATTCATTCAAGATTAGATAACTAACTAGTGAATGGTAGAGCCTGTTGAAACTTCTATCTTCATTTTAAATCAAGCATCATCCTTCTCAATTCTGAAAAAAGACAGATAACAGACAGATCAATGAAACAGAATAGAGGCTCCAGAAATAGACCTAAATACCTGCTTTAACACATGAAAAGTGCTCAGCCTCCTCATTCATAATAAAAGAAATGCAAATTAGAAATATAAAGTGGCATTTCTTTAATATTTCCAATTGGCAAAATTCACAAAATTAGGTAATTTCTTCCCTTATGAGGGCACTTAACAGGGAAGTGCCAAATTTATGAGAGCAAATGTCTGAGTGTTTGTGGAATATGTCAATTGTCTCCTTTATGGAGAAACTTTGGTAATGGCTATTTGATTGCAATAGATCACAAAAGCACATGCTCTCTGCATTTCAACCCAGCGGTTCAACTTTAAGGTATTTATCCAGTTACATATTTGTCCAGGTGGGAAATAGTGCATATACTTAGTCAGGGATCATGATACTTAGCAATTATCTTTTTTTTTTTTTTTGGTACCAGGGATTGAACCCAGGGGCATTTAACCACTGAGCCACATCCCCAGGCCTTTTTTATGTTTTATTTAGAGACAGGGTCTCACTGAGTTACTTAGGGCCTCACTAAGTTGCAGTCACTTATTATTTCTAATAGCATTATTTGTTTATTTTATTTTATCATAGATTATTTATAATAGCAAAAGATTTGATGTACCACATTTAGGGACTGGTTAAGCAAATTATGAAATTTTCATACAGTAGAATATTGTGTCGCTGTTTTTAAAAAACGAAGGCAATTCTACCCTTTTGAATTCCACATTCCTGTGTCTGTATATATGGAACTTTCCATGCTCCTATATGTGGAATTGTCTACATTCCTATGTATTGTATATTCTTATGTTGATATGTAACCCTCTCCAAGATAAATCATTAAGTCAAAAAAAAAAAAAAAAAACTAAATTAAAAAACAAGCCAGGCACAATGGTGCATACCTATAATGATTTTGACTCGGGAGACTGAGGTAGAAGGATTGCAAGTTTGACAACAGCTGGGGCAACCCTGCCTCAACATAGAATTGAAAAAACAAGCTAGGGATGTAGCTCAGTAGTAGTAGAGTTCTTTCCAAGCATGCAATTAGGCCCTGGCTTCCATTCCCAGTACCATAAGGAAAACAAAACAAACAAAGCAAAAAAAATACAAGCTGCACAATTGTTTTGTAATATGCCACCATTTAGGTTAAAAATGAACAAGAACTACAAATAAAACCAATTGAATTATAAACTAAGCCCAATGAGTGCAGTGGCCTCACAGAGTGGGTTTCTCTTATGTTGCACAGCAAATATTTTAATTAATGTTAATTAAATGGCATTCCAACTAGTATTTGTTGATTAATTTTAATAAGAAGAAATATCCTAAGTGGTAAAGGAAAGGGGGACAAAGGGAAAAAAGACAAGCAATCATTATTTATTCTTGTTAGACAGCTGAGTAACACATCACCCAAGGAGGAAGTGCAACCTGACAGTCAATGTGATGGTTTTAGGTCACCTGTAGGCTTTTTGTTATTCTTTATGACTTAGTTAGCCATCCCCATGGGAACTGAAGAACTGTGTAGTCTTGATTATATCAACTCCTTTCTACCTCAACTCGGAAAAGATACTCTAGAAAGCTCTGCCTGCCAGAAGCTTGTTTGGCTCGGGTCTCTGTTATTTCTATGTCCTCACTACTGGGTTAACCTGATTTCTCACTCTTAAACCACTTCAGGAAAATCAAATGCAAAGATGCTTATGTATTGGCAGAGAGCTTTGCTCATGCTAAAGAAACAGGTATAATTTGATTAAAGCCCAGGTTTCATATTACTGCCTGCATGTTCTTTTGGAAGATGTATGACTCTATGGCTTAGACCTGGGAAGTAATAACTGTGAAATCCTCCCATTGCCAAAGTAAATATCTACATGTTTTCCTGTCAAAATGCTCAGCATGTGAGTTCACTGTGCCTCAGTGAGGATGTTACTGCTACAGAAGCACTTATGCTATTCTTTCTTGATTTGCAGTCTCTTTTTTTCTCAATAGTATTCAAGTGTGTCAATATAAAGGATGTTTTCTAGTGTACTCAAGGCCTGATATTTGTAACATCAGGAAGCTATTCTTTTCCTTATCCTGAAGTCACTACATTAAGGATAGCAAGAGTTTCACCAGAGAGTGGGTGATGGGCTCTTTGCAGGACTAGCCTTGACCCTTTGGCTTTATTTCATGTAGATAGATAGATAGAGGAGAGATAGATAGATAGATAGATAGATAGATAGATAGATAGATAGATAGATAGATAGATATGATGATAGATAGATGATAGATAGATGATAGATAGATAGATAGAGATAGATAGATGATAAGAGATAGCAGAGGTATGGAATAAAGACCACATTTTTCAACCTCTCTTGCAACTAACTGTGTGATGGAATGTAAGTGATACTGCCGTAGGGTCTTTCAAGGATTTAAAGGAACTGAATCTGCTGGTATGCTCCCTTTTCATCCTTTGGGGCTTGAGAGCCTGTGTTAGCATGCTGGAATCATACAGAGATCAAGAAGACATGGTCCTAGCTGGGTATGGTGGTACATGTCTATAGTTCAGGACGGAACCCAAGAGATCAAGGTCAGACTGAGCAATGGCGCAAGTCCCATTTACAAGTAAATAAATGAATAGAGAAAAGAAAAAAGCAATGTGGCCCCCATCCTTGAGACATTTACTGTACAGTCACACTTTAGAGGTATAGAACTGCCAGAATGCTGAAGAAAAAGGAATGGGCCCTGAGTGAAGGACACTCAGAAGTCTTCACAAAGAAGGTATACCTAGGTTGGGCTTTAAAGAATGAATTGTAACAATACAAATTCAGATTTATTGGGGACTGTGTTAGTCAGCTTTTCATGGCTGGGATTGCAACACCCAACAAGAACAATTCAGAAGAGGAAAGTTTATTTTGGGTTATAGTTTCAGAGGCTCGGTCTATGATCAGCTGACTCCGTTGCTCTGAGCTCAAGGTGAGGCAGAACATCATGGTGGAGGTGAGTGGAAGAACTCTGCTCTTCCAGGGAGCAGAGGGAGGGAGGAGCCAGGGGGACAAGACACGATTCCCAAGGGCATGCCCCAGTGACCCATCTCCTCCAGCCACACACCCACCTGCCCACAGTTACCACCCAGCACAGAAATCCACTAAAATTGGGACAGACTGATCAGGTTACAGCTCTCATATTCTAATCATTTTACCTCTGAATACTCCTGCCTTAGCCCAGAAGTTTTTAGGAGACAGCTCATATCCAAACCATAACAGAAACTTACCATGTTCCAGGCTATGTGCAAATGCTTTACAGGCACTCTCTCATTTATTCTATGTGATAGCCCTGCAAGGTAGATACTACTGTTATCCCATTTTACAGATGAAGAAACTGAAGGACACAGAAGTTAAATGACTTGTCTGAGATTAGAGAGCTAGGAAGTGGCTGAGTAAAGGTCTGTGCCTTGAAGAATCTGGCCTCCCTAAACCTTCAGGGCTGGGAGGCTTGTATTGAGACAGAGAGATGAAAAGAAAAATGCAGTTACTAGATGTGAGCATGTCATCATCAGCAGTGGTCAGTGCTGCGACTCAATCCAACCTGGCTGTGAGGTAAAATTTAGGTCAGTATTTCCTGAAGGGTGTTTGCATATTTCATAGTGTATCAACCTTTTGATATACTGAACAAAGCAAAAAATTAAAAGATTTACATAGCTAGTTTTACTAATACATAAAGGTCCTGAGGAGATATTTGGTAAAGAAATGTGGTTAGTAATTTAACGGAAGCCGGGGTTTCTCAAACCTATCCAACACAGAATTCTTTTTTTTTTTTTTACTTTCTCTTACAAAAATTGAATGTAGTGGAGAAACTAAGAACATTGAGGCACTTATCTCCTCGCTTCAACAACCACCAGTATTCCAGCTTATGTATTTCATCTTTGCCCAGTTTTTTCCCCTTTCTTTTCTTGCTGAAGTATTTTAAAGGAAGAGCTAGATAGCATGTTATTCTACACTTATATATGCTGCTATGCATTATCAAAAAAGGGAGATATTTTCTTATGTAAAGTATCATTATCACTCCTATCGTAATTAAAGTATTTCCTTAATATACTTTAATACCCCACTTATAGTGCATGTCCATGATTACATAAAAAAACAGAGTTCCTTATTTATTTATTTGTTTTTTGATACTGAGGATTTAGCTCAGAGGTGCTAACTGAGCTACAACCCCATGTCTTTTTATTTTGAGACAGGGTCTTACTAAATTGCTGAGGCTGGCCTCAAACTTGCAATCCTTTGGCCTTGGCCTTCCAAATCACTGGGATTACAGGGGTGCACCACTACCCCCAGTTCAGACAGTTCAGAGGCCCTTTTAAAAATAAAGACCATGGAAATTCTTTCCTTTTTTTTTCTTGCACGGTACTGGAGATCAAACTTACAGCCTTGTGCTTGCGAGGAAAGCACTCTACCAGCTGAGCTATCTCCCCAGCCCTTCTTTTCTTATTATGTTGATTCAATTTCACAAGTAATCATGTACTAGAAAAACTTCCAATAGTTGATAGTTCTTTCCTGGGGCATAGTTAAGAAGTTAAAACTCTTCTAATAATTCAATTTGAAACATACAGGACATAGTTTGTATACCTTCAACCTCAAGATGTTTTTAGGCTCGCGAAAAGACTAAAAACTGACTCATACAACCTTTCTTTTTTTTATTTGATTTTCCAAACAGAAACAAAGTAGAATCCTTTTAGCATTCCAGGAACACATTCTGAGGCACACAGTTTGGGAAACTGATTTAGTTGAAAGAAAGCTTCACTGTACATGGATGCTATTATGGTTTGAATATGAGGTGTCCCCCAATAGCTCCTATGTTAATTCAGGAATAGTCATAGGTGCAATATTTAGATTATGAGAGCTGTAACCTAACTGATACATCCTAAACTGAATGGATTAACTGAGTAACTACAGGCAGGTGGGGCATGACTAGAGGAGGTAGGTCACTGGGGTAAGCCTTGGAAGGGTCCATCTTCCCTGCAGCCCTTTCCCCTCTCTCTTTGCTGCATGGATGCCATATGCTGAGCTGCTTTTCTCTGCCATACTCTTCCATTTTGATGCTCTGCCTTATTTCAGGCCCAGAGCCATGGAATCAGACAATCACAGACTGAAATCTCTGAAACCATGAACCCAAAATAATTTGTTCTTCCTCTAAGTAGTTCTTGTCAGGTATTTTGGTCACAGCAACAAAAAGCTGACTAACACAGAAATTGGTAAGAGAAAGTAGGGACACTGCTGTGACTAATCTGACCATATGGTTCAGAAGCCTTTGGGAATTGGTTTGCATAAGGACTTTGGAAAAGTCTGGAGATGCAGGCTGGAGAAGTCTTAGAACATTTTAAACAGAACTTAATGGGTGACTCTTGGGGGAACTCAGAAAACCAAAATGACAATAGAAATGCAGACAGCAAAGATTATGCTGATGTTTCAGAGGGAAATGAGGATTCTATTTGGAATGGATTAGAGGCCATTTGTGTTATACTCTGGCAAAAAAACTTGTCTGCATTTTGCCATGTTCTAAGACTTTATGTGAGGCTGAATTTAAAGGTGTTGTGGAGGCAATTTCAAGGCAGCACAGTATTCAGACAGTGGCATGGATATTGCTGGTAGTTTTTAGCTAGGTTTACTGTGAGATTTGGGAGCTGAAGAATGTTAAAAATTTGCAGTTTGGCCAGAAAAGGGCATGTAAAATTGGGACCAAGGAAGGTATGGTAGTTAAAGAGATTGCATCCACTACAAGGATGCTAAGTACTTTGCGCAGAGTCAATAAGCAAGATACCTCCAGGACATCTCAGGAATTTGCAAGACCACACCCATTGCAGGCTCAAGGGTACAGAAGTGAAAACTTTTAAGGGAACATGGGGGCACTCTTCTCACATAGGGGTGCCCAAAAAGTTGTTTCCCCAGGATTTATTTCACTATATTCAGCCATCCAAGCACTCAGAGATCATCACAACCTTGGTCCAAGGCATCCTGACACTGAGCTGGTTGCAGAACTTGGCATTGTCTATATGGTGCTGGTTGTGCAGGAATGCAGGATGCTGGAGTTAGGGAGTCATGGAGTCTCCCACGAAGATTTCAAATGAAGGCCTTGGAGGCCAGGCAAAATGTGGCAAGGTCAGAATCCCTGTGGGCTGACCCTGAAAGGGTAATTGGTGAAGCTATGAGGAGGAAAATAAACTACAGTGGAGTACCTCAGGATTAAGAGATACCAGTAATATGGACTGTCTACTGAGAAAAGCTGCTGATTGTGGATAGAAACAGGCTAAGAAAGAGACCATGGGCTCTGCAATTGGCAAGGCCAAAGGGGCAGGACTACCCAAACTCTTTGAAGAGAACATCTTGCCACCATGTGCCCAGAAACCAGAAATGGAGCCATAGGACTTGTTTGCCCCAGTGGGTTTTAGTTTTGTTTTGGTCCAATCCCTTCTTTGTAGGCCTCTATTCCTTCCTTTCAGAATGGTAATCTTTACTCTGTTTCATTGTATATTGATATATGTAATTTGATTTTTCCAGAGGTTCATCACTGAGAATTTGCCTTGAGTCTCAGATGAGATCTTAAACTTGGACTTTTGAACAATGCTGGAGCTGTTAAGACTGTGGGAACTCTTGGAGATGGACTGAATGCACTTAACATTATGAGATGGACATGAGCTTTTGAGGACCAGGAACAGAATGTTATGGTTTGGATATGAAGTGTCTCCCAAAATCTTCTGTGTTAATGCAGGAACAGTCAGAGGTGCAATGATTAGATTATAAGAACTGTGACCTAATCAGTAATGCTAGTTTGAATGGACTGTGTGGTAACTATATGTAGGTTGGGTGTGGCTGGAGAGGGTATGTCACTGGGGACAAGCCCTGAAAGGGTTCGTTTTTTTCAAGACCTCTTCCCCTCTCTCTCTGTTTCATGCCATCATGTCCTGTGCTACTTTCCTCTGCCACATTCTTCTGCCATTATGTTCTGCCTCACCTCTGGCCCACAGCAATGGAGTCTGTTCATCATGGACTGAAACCTCTGAAACTATGAACCCAAAATAAACTCTTCCTACTACAAGTTGTTCTCGTTGGGTATTTTGGTAGTAATGAAAAGCTGACTAACATAGGTGCTTTGGTATTTGATATTTATAGCTCTGGACTCTGTTTATGTAGGTTTTTCTTTTTTAAAGTCATCGCCTTCTAAAAAGAAGTCCTAGGACATCTGTAAAATTCACACACACACACACACACACACACACACACACACACTATTGAAAAATTTTTTAAAATATTTTTTTAGATGTTGATAGACCTTTATTTTATTCACTTATTTATATGTGGTGCAGAGAATCAAACCCAGTGCCTCAAACATGCTAGGCAAGCATTCTACCACTGAGCCATAACCCTAGCCCCACTAATTGCACATCTGAAAAACAGAAATACAGTTCTATAGTTAAAATCAGATCAAAACCATCTGAGGCAAGTGACTAGATTATTCTAGATCTATTTGAAGGAGATTAATCTAAAAGAAATACTTACAATATGGATCTTTAAAGTGACATAGTAATAAACCACACAGCACAGTAGCAATTTGGTTTCCCAGTAAATGAAAGCAACTAAAATAAACACATCATACCAGCACAGTGCCACCATAGTCTTCTAAATTAAAGAACAGGAGAAATGATTTTATTAATTGATGCTTCAATGGAAAGCTAAATATTTATATACCCCACTAGCACTGTATTCAAAACTTACAACAGCAAAACAGCCTATAGCAACCAAAATATTGATTGAGTCATAAAAACTTAAGGTTATTAACCCAAATATCTTCTTGCTTTGTATAAAACTAATTGTGAGGCCAGGGAATGAAATTTCTAAGACAATTAGCAGGAATAGGAACTTTAATGATTTTGTCTTATTGTATTGCATAAATAAATAGTAGCTGCCCAATCCAAGATAGTGAATGAGCTTCCTGTCAAGTCTCAGCTAATCAATTGCATTTCTCACTGTGAGCCCAGGTGATCCTTTACCTGAGGTTAGACCTGTGCATATCCAAATTTGATATTTTTGTTCCTAAAGTAGTATACATCCTCTGGCAAACATGGATATCTGATGATACATTGTTAGCAATAAAGTTTTGAGAAGGGAAACAAACAAAGTGTAAGTCATCAAACAATGAAATGTAACTCTAGTACCAGAGTCCTGTGTAGCCATTGGCTGGTTGACCCTGCAAGTCAAAGTCAAGTCAGTTTCCAGGTTAGCAAGGGAAGGTATGTTTGGAGGTGGAGTGGATTCTGTACTTACATGGTTTGTCTTCAGTGAGGATCCAGAAAACACTTCCCCACCTAAATCAGGACATATCCAGGTATGGTCTCATTAATTACTGTTGGACAAGATGAACAAGGAGGAGTTAGGGCTTCCAAGCAGACTTTCAACCTTGATTAGAGAGATTCCAGAAAGACAAATCATCAGAAATGGCAGTGAAGGAGGTGTCATCTGGAGGGTATGGTGACAAGCAAATGTTGGTAGTGCTAGCAGTCAGCAATAGGAAGCTCCGCACAGAACACAACAGACAAGTTATAGCAATCCAGAATCCTGGAATTGGTACCATTAAGAAATTCAGGAAAATAGTGGTGGGTTAGTAGGATCAAGGACTCATGCACAAGCCACAGAGAGGATTTACAGGTGTGTAGAGACCCAGATCACCAGAACAAGACACAAGTCCAATGTTTTAGCTAAGGTATAAACTAGGTGCTATAACAAAGAGGCCCACTATAACATGAATTTAATTATATAGTATTTTACCCAACACTCTCTTGGCTCTATGAGGTTCTCTGGGGCCACAGGAACCCATCCCCTGCATATAGCTTCTATCTTTGTAATCAAGATTATTGGCCCC
The DNA here is from genome assembly GCF_902686455.1 of Sciurus vulgaris. Taxonomy (NCBI): domain Eukaryota; kingdom Metazoa; phylum Chordata; class Mammalia; order Rodentia; family Sciuridae; genus Sciurus; species Sciurus vulgaris. The sequence continues at coordinate 43,242,996 of NC_136475.1, forward strand.
AGCACTTGACCACAGCTGACTTACTGGTATCACAATGTGGGACAGAGATTATGAAGATAGCAAGAAACTTTATGCTATGGTCTAAATGTTTGTGTCGCTCCCTTATTTCATATGTTGAAATCTTAGCCCTCAAAGTAATGGTGCCAAAAGGTTGATTAGGGAACGGGGATGGGACCCTCATGAATGCCATTAGTGTCCTTACACAAGAGCCTGGAAAGAGACATCTTGCCCCCACCCCTGCATGAGGACACACTAGACACAGAATCTGTGGGCACTGTTCAGCTTCCAGAACTGTGTTGTTTATAAGCTATCCAGTTTATGGTATTTTGTTACAGGAGCCTGAATGGATTAAGATAGTTTATTTTGGTGAGAGTGTAGCTGCTGGTAGATCCTGTACTGCACATGTGTGAGGCTCTGGGATCAATACACAGACACACACTCACAAAAAAGGACATGAAGCAGAACCGTGTGAAACTGCACAGAAGAGTTCCTCCTTACCTCTTTCAACTTCTAGTGGCTGCTGCATTCCTTGGTTTGTGGCTCCTTGACTCCAGTCTCTGCCTCTGTGATCATATTGCCTGCTCCTCTTCTGTCTGTATATTCTCCCTTTACCTCTCTCTAATAATATTGTATTTTAGAGCCCATCCAGATATTCAGGATAATCTCCTCATCTAGAGAACCTTAACTTAATCATACCTGCAGAAATTCTTTTTACCAATTAAGGTAACATTTCAGGTTCCAGAGATTGGGACCTGAAATTTGGGGATGTCACTCTTCAGTCTACTAGGGTTACTCAGTTCCTAAGAGGAAGGACAAAATGGCTTCTGCAATACCCAATATAGAGAACTCTGCTTAACAGGTCCAGCCTCACCCCATGCTGAGGACCAAAGACAGTCTCCAGTGCTGCACTTTCCCTGTTGGTTTCTGAATTGGCATATGCCCTGGCTGCGGGGCAGAGTGAAGCAGGTGACCCTACCATAGGGAAAGGAGGGTCACTAAGCAAAGGCAATGGCAGCCAGGCATTCTGAACCATGAACAGTATCTGCTGCAGTGAGAAAACTCAGTGAATTACCCAGGATGTGCATGAGGTTCTTAGACAAATATGGAAGTTTCAAGGCCTTGGCCTTGAGAGAGATGATTTTTTTTTTTTTTTTTTTTTTTTGGTGCCAGAGATTGAACCCAGAGGTGCATAACCACTGAGTCACATCCCGCAGTCCTTTTTTGTATTTTATTAACAGACAGGGTCTCACAGAGTTGCTCAGGGCCTCACTAAATTGCTGAGGCTGGCTTTGAACTCTCAATCCTCCTGCCCCAGCCACCTGAGGCACTGGGATTATAGGCATGTGCCACCATACCTGGCTTGGCCTTGAGATAGAAAAGATGTCTTCCACCCCCAGGTCACTTACCCTCCTCACTCCTAACCCCCCAAAATACCAAGAAGTCTTGATGCCTGTTAGTGAAATAAGAAATCCCCTGTCACACTCTTCTCCAATTCTACTTCCCAGAATTAACCTCTCTTAAGTTGGATCCTTCCTGATTTGTCTTTTGTTTATAAACACACACACACACACACACACACACACACACACACACAGAAATAAAGGGCTTCTTTTTGCATGAATAGGATTATGCTGCATGTGTGTTTGATTTATTCACTTCATTTCACAGGCACTGTTGTTTGTCAATAATAATAAATTCAGTGCTCACAACACTCCAGGCAAAGTGTTGAGCCCTTTATACCTTTAGTTCATGTCACTGTCCCAACCACCTTATTTGGAGGTATTGTTTTTCTCTCTTAAAAGTGATGAAACAGTCACAGAGTACATAAATGACTTGCCCAAGGTCACACGGTGGGTGGCAGAGCTAGAACTGGAACTCAGATCACTGCTACCTAGATCTCAATTCTTGCTATATTCCTTTGTTATTTATTACATTTTCACCATAAACATCCTTGTAAGTCCTTGTCATTCAGTTCTCCCACTGGGGACCTGTTGAACCAGGTAAGTTCAACTTTTTAAAATAACTCGTTAATTAATTAATTAATTGTTGGTACAGGGGATTGAACTCAGGGTGCTTTGCCACTGAGCCACATTCCCAGTCCTATTTATTTATTTATTTACTTATTTATTTATTTATACCAGCGGTTGAACTCAGGGGCACTTGACCACTGAGCCATATCCCCAGCCCTATTTTGTATTATTATTTAGAGATAGGGTCTCACTGAGTTGCTTAGTACCTTGCTTGCGAACTCAAGATACTCCTGCCTCAGCCTTCTAAGCCACTGGGATTACAGGCATAAATTTTTATTTAAAATTTTAAGACAGGGTCTCACTAAGTTTCCTAGGCTGGTCTCAGATTTACAATCCTCCTGTCTCTGTCTCCCAAGCTGCTGTGCCTAACAAGTTCAACTTTTGTGTCACCACCTTTTAGACTTACTTGGAAACCAGCATAGTCTCACAGCTTCTGTGCTGCTGGCTATTTCCTGGAGCCCTGGGCCTCACTGCTCCAGCTGGCTTGTCCTGGGAAGGAACCCTCACTTCCATTCCTATGGATGTTCCTGCTCTGGTCTGGGCCCCTTGCCTACTCTTCTGCCACCAGATCTGTGTTCTAGTGAGTTTGGTCCCTGCTTAGATAAACTGGGTTAAAGACCTCAATTACTTCTTATTTCCTTGGTGCCGCTGCTTCTGGCACCTTTTTCCTGATAGCAGGTTGGAGGACTTTGGTTGTGGTTGGGGTTTTTTTGTTTTTGTTTTTGTTTTTTGTTTTTTGTTTTTTGTTTTCTGGTGCTGTTAGGAATTGAACCCTGGGCTTGACACAAACTAGGCAAGCATTCACTCACTGAGCTATATTCCCAGGACCCCTGATAGTGTTTTTTGACTTCTCCCTGGGCTTCTGGGTAGGCACTGTTTCCCTTCGGTGCTGCACCAAATAGAAAGTCTTTGGGTGATCAGCAGTAGTTAGTGTCAACCTTTCCTCCTATGTCACTTCCTCACCCCAGTTGACCTGGAGAAGGTAGCCAGGGCCTGCTATCAATGAGAATTCTGCTCCCCTTGTGGGCAGTCACTGTAGAAACAGATGAAATAGAGGGGCTACGTCCCCTTTCTGTCTGCTCCCATTCCTTAATGGAGCACTCAGAAGTGCTCAACTTCTGAGTGGCTCTGTCCCTCTCACTGTTCCTCTTGCCTCCCTTCCTACCATTAAAACTTTCTCTTGTGCAAGTGCAGGTAAAAATGGCTGATAATGTGACTCCAAGCCCAGTCTTCTGTCACCTCAAGGAGCACAAAGACCTGATGTGAGAATGAATGGCCCTGCTGACCAGTGTCATACACAGAAACTGACTGAGAACTTGAAGCTGGTGGGGCCTGACCCTTGGACTTTTGGAAGCTCAAGACTCTGCCCAGGGCAGGCTCAGATGAATGACTTGTAGGTGCGAGAGTTAAAGGCCTCAGCTGGCTCATTTCTCCTTCATGCAGCTGCTCCCGGGAAGCTTTGCTCGTGTGCCACACCCTCACCGGAGCCTGCCTCCCTGGTCAGTCTGGTTGCAGTCTTACTCTCTGACCTAGTTGCAACAGGCAGTTCCTCAGGCTCCACCAGCCTTAGGGCAAAAGATGCAAAGAAAATAAAGGGGTCCCCACGACAGTGGCCACAGACACTCATCCCAGGAGGAAGTCCAGGCAAGGTTCCTGGTGGCTCCTCATGGGCCTGTGGACCTTTATACATGCTCCCTCCATGAGTCTGGGCCCTGCTGCTTTGACCATTACAATCACTTGCATCCTTCTGCTCTATCCAGGGCTCTGCCCATGCTGCAGTCTCCCTAACTTGGTGGAGAGGCCGTTAATAGCAGGCAGCAGGGAGAGTGCCCCCAGGTCCTTGGTAAGTGGAGCTACCCACTCCAGCTGTCCTTCCTGCTTCTGCTTACCCCCCTGGGGACTTGCAGGGCTACACATCTGGCTGAGGGCCCAGCCCAGACTCCTCCTGCTCCTCCCACAAGCCAGCAATAATCTGTCTGTCTTCTGGTGTCTCCCTGCCTCTCAGAGGCTTTCATGCACTTGGCTTAAACCCCCTCTCAACACCCAGGTAACTCAAAGCATGGCCAGGATTGCCAAGAATTCTCATGACTGATATTTTCATGATTCCCTCCAGGTCCAGTTCCTGTAGTGCATGCCTTTGTTTCAACCACACTGGTCCAACCAGAAGCAAAGCTCAGACCTTCACTCGAGTCCACAAAGGCCTCTCACACCAAGCATTTTGGGAGCTTAGGTGCCTTTTCTGGGAATGTTGGCACCATGGGCAATGTTATCCTTGTTAGCACAAAATGACCAAGCAAGGTGCAAACTTCATAGATCAGCAAAGCCTTTATTCAGCAGTAGAGTCATGCATCTGGTGGACACACTTTCCTGATGGAAAATGAGCCACTGGATAAAGGAGGAATCTGTGCTTATATATGCTACACTGAGAGGTGATTAATTATTGACAGAGCTTGTCAGTTTGGGCACTCAGGAAATAGGTTGTGAGAATTTGAAATTTGTTTTTACTGGGCAATGTTTTTACTTGGGGAAGAATGGAGGGTCTGGGGGTCAGCATTCTGTGCTTATCTATTTCCCTTCAGAGTCCCATTGTACTATCACTAGGACACTGGGAAAGGATTTATTTGGGAAAGGATCAATGCTTTTGCTTCCTCCCAGAGACTGCCATTTTAGATTTGATGGATATCTCCTTCCCAGGGATTGTCTTGTCACTGGGTGGTGTTTGCTTCCCTCACAGGGATTGTCCTGTCACTGGGAAAGGATGTATTGGGAAAGGATCAATGCTATCAATGTTTTGGACTTCTTCCTCCCTCCCTCTTCCCAGGCCACACTATTTTGGGGTTTTTCATTTTCCATATCTTACAGTCTTGGCTTACCTTCTTTCTCTCTTCCTTTCAGACCCAAATGAGTCCCACTCCTTGTAGGAAAGCCATTTATTCTACATTTCTGGTAGATAAAACTATTGGGGTCACCTTCCACCCCAAGGGTTTATCAAAGGATTTGTCCTAAACAAATGGCAAACTCTCCCCAAGAATAGTGGTAAGTGAATATTCCATGACCCAGCCCTGGGCTTCAGAGATAAGGAAGTTCTTGCTCCCTCCACCCAGGGCTATAGCTCCCTGTTACAGTCCCAGGAGCAGCCATTCTGCAAGTCCGAAGAAACTGCAGTGTCACCTGGGCACTTGGGAAGGAGGAGAATTCTCAGATCCCACCCTCCAAGGCCTTCTGTCCCCATCTTTGGGGTGAGGACAAAGCCCTCTAGGTGAGCTTAACATGGGATCAAATTTGAGAACCATTGTCCTTGGACTCCCTGTGAGTCTTTCTCTCCCAGGATGAAACAGGTCCACTCTACCCATCACAGGACCAAGGGTGTTGTAGCTTGTCACTTTATACAAAATACTGTGGTCAACACCTATAAGTCCATGCCCAGTTTTGTATTGAGCCATGAACCAAACTGTTCTGTAAGTTGTCATGAGGAGCCAGCTATCCACACAAAATAGGTAACAGAAGTCCCTCCCAGTGGAAGTATTGTTTTAAGAGACCAAAAAAACTAAATGTAACAGCTCAGGCTTTGGGTAGGAGAGGGATTTTGGAGAGGCAGCATGGTTCCCCTGGCTATCTTGAAACCGTCATGTTGAGAGGGTTCCCTTGTTGCCAGAAAGGGGGTCCAGGCTGCCTGATGCTTCATGTGTCCAGTTTTGATCAATACATGCTAAATTCAGACTTCACTCACCACAAGTTTCCAGAACACAGACAGGGCTGGAGTGGGAGATAGATACTGTCATAAAGTAGCTTGAGAATAATTTCTAAAAGCTAGAATTTATCCTAAGAACAATGAGGTGCCATGGAAGACTTTTAGGCATAAGAGAGACATACCCAGATTTTAATGTGGGAGACAGGTCTGGCCTCTTTGCAAAACACAAATTGGGATTGGGATGGAACTGGGTGGGGTCAGAAAGAATGAATGCTGGGACATCAGATAGGGGAGCAGGTGAGAGGAATTCAGCAGTAGCTCAAATTGGGGTGTTGGCAGTGGTGAGAGGGAGAAGCATATGGATTACTGAAGACATTTAATAGGGAGGGAGAAGGAAAAAGAATCCACATGTAACAGTGTGCTAGCTGGGACATACACACTTGAAATTTAAAACAAAATAGCAACTTTATGAAGTCTATACTTTTATAGTTCTTATTTTTTATTTTTTAATTTTGACGCAGGGTCTCACTAAATTGCCCACGCTGGCCTTGAACTTGTAATCCTCCTGCCTCAGCCTCCAGAGTCACTGGGATTACAGACTTGTCACCATATCTTGCTATAGTTCACATGCTGCTAATAAGGAACGTAAGGTATACAGAAGCTAAATAATGTGCCCAAATAGTTCCTGAGTGGGTGAAGGTATGAGAAAGAAGGAGGAGGAGTGAAAGGTGACAATTTGGTGTCTGGCATGAGTATAGGGTGGATATTGGTGCCACTTCTTGAGATGGGAATGTAGGAGGAGAAGCAGGTTTTTCTGGGAGGGAGATAATGAGTTCTCCCTGGACTTGTTGGGTTCTAGAAGTGGAGATGTTCAGCCATAGTTCCTTAATGTTCTTGTTTAAAAAGCCCAGTGTGATGCAATTTAAACTTTTTTTTTTTTTTAGAAAGGGCTGTGGTGATAAAATGTTCAGGTACTGGAAGGGTGGGGTTTCAGTGATGTGGAATTCAGTGATGTGGATGATTTTTAGGGCTTTAGGATTGAGTCCAGCTTTGGGATTTTTTTTTAATCCCTGCATCAAGGAAGATAAAGCCTTTGTCTTTACATGAGTGCCACTTGGTGCATTTAATTGTCTTATTTTTCACATAAAACCCCTTCTTTGGAAAAGGATTCTTTACCCAAGAGACCAAAATGAATCAAGTAAATGTCTGTTTAGACAGTTTCTAAAAATCTGTAGTTTAACCCAAGAGACCCGAAAGTTTCCTGTCTCCTAGGTAAACAGCAATTAAATGGTATATTAAAATGTATATTATGTACCTGATTGGTCCACAGGGTAATTATGTATTTTAGGAATATTTTAAAACATGTGTCCTGCATCCCTCAGCACCATTTCAATTCATCAAGTAACTGTATACTTAGAACATATGTTCTGCATAGTAAGAGTCATTTTATAAACCCTCATTAAAGGGAACTAAACTAAAAGGCATCAGCTTTTCCAAAGTGTTTATGCCAACCAAATGTAGATACAGAGAAGCAGACCACAGAGGTAAATTGTCCACCATGGTGCCTCCCTACCTTTCCAGATGGTGCCTCAAGGGTGATACCAGACCAGGAAGAGCAAGCTTTGGAGCTCACTTGGACACCTTCTAAAGATAGCTTAGATGTTAGAAAAAGGAAAAAGGGAGAAGGGTTACAGCTCAAGCACAGGTTATAGCCCCCAGGGAAAAATTCACACTTCCCTAAAGAGAATGGAAAGCAGGTGTTCTGGCAGCTGGCTGGCAACTGAGAAGGAGAGGGCTAGGGTGCAGCATTCTCTGGCATGTTGTACAGCAGAGGTGCCCTGAGTTGAGAACTCGAGGGGGTACCCAGAAAAAGGAGTGGCAGGATCCCCTTGCAAGTCTCAAAGAGGATGTGTGGCTGCTGGCCGGAAGCTATTGGGCGCTCCTGGGCTCCCTGCGTGGGTCATTAACACCTGCCATGGCCTCCGAGCTCTCTTGGCCTCGCTGCTGTTCTCAGGAAGGTAACAATTTACAAAGCTCTTATTTTCCTAGTATTTCATCCTCTCAGTATTCAGAAAGTGCTGTTGGTATGTTAACTCTTGCAGCTCTAAGGGAACAGGGATCCACTAAGCATTCATTTTTCCCAGCCTGAGCATCTCTCGAAGTTGTTGGCCATTAAATAGAAGGAACTGACACCGCTTCAAAACTGAATGGAAAGGGAGGTTAGGCGCTTTCTGAGCCAGGGTAGGCATGACTGCATCATAACCATTTTGTCCCATTGTCCCAGGTGTGGGACACCTAGAAAAACTTAAACTTAGCAAGAAAATACCAGTTAGGGTAACTTTGAAATAATGATCATGTTTTTAGAGTTCTGTTCTTTTGAGAAGAGTAATAAGTAAATGATTAGAACACTTGAGGGGCTGGGGATATAGCTCAGTTTGTAGAGTGCTTGCCTGTCAAGCATCAAGGCCCTGGGTTCAATATCCAGCACTGCAAACACACATACACACACGCATGCACACACACACACACACACACACACACACACACACTTGAATATGTATATATTTCCATGTGTATATGAAAAAATATGTAAAGGATATGTAAGCTCTAGATTATGATTTCCAAACTATTTTAGTGCACCCATGTCAATTTCTTTGAAATAGTCACAGGATTAAAAACTTAGAACTGGATGGGTTAAAGGCCTGAAGAACTACCCAGGAGAAAGAAGTGCTTAGGAACTTATGATCCCACTTGGAAGCCTGTGGGGTGGGCAGGTGAAGAACTTAAGTGATTGGACAAAGACCACACCAGGCGAAGATGAGAAAGAAGCAAATCAGGAAAGAAAGAAAGAAAAGTAGGCAAACCGTAAGGTGAATAATAAGGAGGAACAAAGAGGAAGTAAGACCTGGAGAGGAATTTTTGAAAAAGGGAAGAAAGGAAAAGTAAAACTTTCAGAGGAAAAGCCAGGGCATGTCAAAGTCTGGGCTTTCCTGGGGTTAATCAACGATGTGCTCACTTCTGCCAGACATGGTGGGGTATGCCTGTAATCCCAGTGATTTGGGAGGCTGAGGCAGGAAGATCCCAGGTTCAAAGCTAATCTCAGCAATTTAGCAAGGCCTGAAGCAACTTAGTGAGATCTTGCCTCAACATAAAATAAAAAGGACTGGGGATGTGGTTCAGCAGTTAAGCACCCCTGGGTTCAATCCCCAGTTAAAAAATTTAAAAACAATATAATCCCTTCAGACCATTCTTTTTTCTCCATATCCAAAGAAGAAGAATTCACTCTGCCAGAAAAGATGGCGTTCCCCACTCCTTGTTTAATTGTGGTATAAGAACAGCTCCAGCAGTGGCTATTATCTGGGAACTGGGGAATTCTTTTGATGTTAGTTTTGGACACAGTCCTAATCAGTTTTAAAGTATGACACAGATACATTCTTCCAATGTTTAATGTCTGAAGTCATCGATGCTGCTGGACAAGGAAGGAAATGAGCTGTGTGATATGTCTAAGTGGGTTTTGGCACCGCCTTACAGACTTAAAAAATAACTCTGACCTCCAAACCTGATCAGGTCAGGCTGCCAAGTGGTCTTGGACTTTATAGTGGATCACATATTTATTATCAGCAGTGTTGTGACTATATTCGATGGGGAGCTAGAGGCTGACCTCACTTCATCATCTAATAATTATCATTTAATGAGCACATACTACATGTAAGCATTTCCATGGATGCTTTGCACTTATCATTCCTGATCCTTCCAATAACCTCACAAAGTAGGCTTTATCTGCATTATTTCACCAAGAGGGAATTCAGCTTAGCTTGGCCCCATAAGCACCTTTACTTTTTAGCACCTATGGAGCCACTTTAAAGTGAACTAAATTATGAGCTCATTCTTTGCAGGACATCAGTCCAATATCCATCCAGACAGTATTCCTCTCAGGAGATAAGCAGGTCAGCAGATGTGGGTAAATAGGTGAGGTGAAAGACCCTAGAAAGGCAATCCCGTTCCCAAGGTGCACCTGGTCATCTGCCATATACCTGAACTGCCAGATACTTTATGGAGTATGAGGGAATCCCTGTGTTCAAGGGGCTTATGGTTTTACTCAGGCAACAGTTATGAAACATCAGTCAGTTGAATGACAACTGTGTTTTGAGCATCCGTTCAGTGATATATTGGATAAAACCTATTCTAGCCCAGGATAGAGCAGAGAGTGACCAAAGCAGACCTAAGTTTTCACACTTGGGAGCTTACAGACAAACAAGACAGAGAGAAAAAAAACTAAAATATATAGCATGTCAGACAGTGACAGGGTAAAGAGACATGCAGAGAGGGTAAGGTGGACAGGAATTGAGGAGGTGTTTGCACTTTTACACAAGGTGGCCCGGGAAGGCTTTCATGAGGCTGTGATGCTGAGTAAAGCCCTGAGGCATGATCTGGGGAGAAGATTCCAGGCCCTAGAAATAGGAAGTGCAAAGAACCCGGGATAGGAGTGCTAGGGTGCTGTGGCAGTTGGAACAGGGGGAGCTAAGGAGAGGAGAGGAGAGACTGAGCTCAGAAAGGAGAGGTGGGGGAGGGCCAGGGCATGTAGGACCTTAGAGATCATGGAAAGGACTGTGGCTTTCCCAGAAAGAAATGAGAAGCCATCTAAAGGTTTTGAATGGAGGGGAAGATGATTTTAAATTTTTAATCAGCACACTCTGGCCATTGTGTTGAGAACAGACTTTATATAATTTTAGAAGAGAGTGAAGTCTGATACAGAAAGACCAGTTAAAAAATTCTAGAAGTGTATTGTCAGGGTTCTCCAGAGAAATGGAACCATTGGGAGATAACAACTAGCTAGCTTGCTAACTATAATTCATTATTCAGGACTGACTCACACTATTAAAGACTGAGAAGTTCCATGACCTGAATCTGCAAGCTGGAGACCCAGGAAAGCTAAGGTATAGTTTAGTCCAAGGCCAAAGGCCCAAGAACCAGGAGTACTGATGTCTAACGGCAGGAGGAGATGGATGTCCCAGTTCAAACATGTTCTATTCATGTTCTCAATGGATTGAATAATGTCCACCTACATTGCTGCAAGTGATCTGTTGGCTCAGTTCGCGTATTCAAATGCTAAACCATATGGTAACTCCCCCATAGACATACCCAGAAATGCCTCACCAGATATCTTGGCATTCCTTGACCCAGGCAGGTTGTCACAAAGAACTAACCATCACAGAAAGTAATCCAGGTCTCCAGTCCTTCTTCCCCTCCCATCTAACCCATTACTAAGACTTAATTGTTCCACCTTCATTCTCTTCTTGCCAATCTTTTTATTACCAACTTGCAGAACCTCTTCATCTTTCAGTATAAACATTGCCAGACATGTGGGAAGAGCCACCTCAGACCTGCCACTCATCCACCAAGAGTTCCTCCTCATCACTGCTAGGGGAATTACCTAAACAGGCTGAATATTATCTCTTTAGACAATACAGCTATATCGGATGCTGGGGAGATCAAAATATGGTAGTGAGGTAATTCCTGCCCTTGAGGCACTCACAGTCCAGTAGGAGAAATACCCAGAAGCAATGAGGTAGGATCAGGTGATATGTGCCACTCTGCTACTCCCTGAGGACAGAGGAAACCCTTAGTAAGGCCAAGAACAAAGAAGTTGGTTATATGATACTTGAAACTTAATGGATGAGAAACAATTTCTTGGTGGAAAAGACAGACATTAGAGATGAGAACAACTATTTGGGTACATTCATCCCAGTCCAGGAAGAGGGCTGACCTTCCTTTGGTAAAGTAGAAAGGACTAATCTCTGAGCACTGGATTCATATTAGCCCAAGTCACAATGATTGATACTTGAAATGATACTTGAAATTAAAAAAAAAAAAAACCTAGTTTTTTAAGAGCAGTTTCAAGTTCATGGCAAAATTGAGTGGGTACAGAGATTTTCCCATTTATACCTATCCTTACACATGCACATTCTCCACCCCATCCCCCATCAATATCCTGTACTACAGTGGTACTTTCATTACAAATAGTGTAGTTTTGATTTGCATTTCTCTTATTACTAAAGATTTTGAACATTTTTTCATATGTTTGTTGATTGCTTGTAGATCTTCTGTGAAGCATCTGTTCATTTCCTTAGCCCATTTGTTGATTGGATTATTTGTATTCTTCATGTAGAGTTTTTTGAGTTCTTTATAGATTCTGGAAATTAGTGCTCTATCTGAAGTATGAGTGACAAAGATATTCTCCCACTCTGTAGGCTCTCTCTTCACATTGCTGATAGTTTCCTTTGCTGAGAGAAAGCTATTTAGTTTGATTCTATCCCAGTTATTGATTCTTGCTTTTATTTCTTGTGCTAAGGGAGTCCTGTTAAGGAAGTCTGATCCTAAGCCAACAAGTTGAAGATTTGGACCTACTTTTTCTTCTATAACATGCAGGGTCTCTGGTCTGATTTCAAGGTCCTTGATCCATTTTGAGATGATTTTTGTGCAGGGTGAGAGATAGGGGTTTAGTTTCATTCTGTTGCATATGGATTTCCAGTTTTGCCAGCACCATGTGTTGAAGAGGCTATCTTTTCTCCATTGCACATTTTTGGCCCCTTTGTCTAGTATTAGAAAATTGTATTTATTTGGGTTCATGTCCACGTCCTCTATTCTGTACCATTGATCTTCCTGTCTATTTTGGTGCCAATACCATGCCGTTTTTGTTACTATTGCTTTGTAGTATAGTTGAAGTTCTGGTATTGTGATACCCCCTGTTTCATTCTTCCTGCTAAGGATTGCTTTAGCTATTCTGGGTTTCTTATTCTTCCAGATGAATTTCATGATTGCTTGCTCTATTTCTGTAAGGTACATCATTGGGATTTTAATTGGAATTGCATTGAATCTGTATAGCACTTTTGGTAGTATGGCCATTTTGACAATATTAATTCTGCCTATCCAAGAACATGGGAGATCTTTCCATCTTCCAAGGTCTTCCTCAATTTCTTTCTTCAATGTTTTGAAGTTTTCATTGTAGAGATCTATTACCTCTTTGGTTAGATTGATTCCCAAGTATTTTATTTTATTTGAGGCTATTGCAAATGGAGTTGTTTTCCTCATTTCCCTTTCAGCTGTTTCATCACTTGCATATAAAAATGCTGTAGATTTATGCGTGTTGATTTTATAGCCTGCTATTTTGCTGAATTCATTGATGAGGTCTAGAAGTTTTCTGGAAGAGTTTTTTGGATCCTCTAAATATAGAATCATGTCATCAGCAAATAGTGACAGCTTAAGTTCCTCTTTTCCTATTTGTATCTCTTTAATTTCTTTAGTCTGCCTAATTGCTCTGGCTAGAGTTTTGAGGACAATGTTGAATAGAAGTGGTGAAAGAGGACATCCCGGTCTTGTTCCCGTTTTTAAAGGGAATGCTTTCAGTTTTTCTCCATTAAGAATGATGTTGGCCATGGGCTTAGCATAAATAGCCTTTACAATATTCAGGTACATTCCTACTATTCCTATTTTTTCTAGTGTTTTGAGCATGAAGGGGTGTTGTATTTTTTTGAATGCTTTTTCTGCGTCAATTGAAATAACCATATGATTCTTATCCTTAAGTCTATTGACATGATGGATTATGTTTATTGATTTACAGATGTTAAACCATCCTTGCATTCCAGGGATGAACCCCACTTGATTGTGGTGAATGATTTTCTTAAGATGTTTTTGGATACGGTTTGCCAATATTTTGTTAAGTATCTTTGCATCTATATTCCTCAAGGATATTGGTCTAAAATTTTCTTTTCTTGATGTGTCTTTTCCTGGTTTGGGTATGTGGGTGATATTAGCTTCATAGAATGAGTTTGATAGGGTACCCTTCTTTTCTATTTCCTGGAATACTTTGAGAAGTATTGGAATGAGTTCTTCTTTGAAGGTCTTGTAGAACCCGGCTGAAAATCCATCTGGTCCTGGGCTTTTCTTGGATGGTAAGTTTTTAATGGCTTCTTCTATTTCATTGCTTGATATTGATCTGTTTAAATCGTGTATGTCCTCCTGGTTCAGTTTGGGAGGAGCATATGTCTCTAGAGATTTGTCAATGTCTTCGGTAGTTTCTATTTTGTTGGAATACAGATTTTCAAAGTAGCTTCTCATTATGTTATGTATCTCAGAGGTGTCTGTCGTGATATTTCCTTTTTCATCATGAATTTTAGTAATTTGAGTTTTCTCTTTCCTTCTCTTTGTTAGTGTGGCTAAGGGTTTGTCTATTTTGTTTAATTTCTCAAAGAACCAACTTTTAGTTTTGTCAATTTTTTGAATTGTTTCTTTTGTTTCAATTTCATTAATTTCAGCTCTGATTTTAATTATTTCCTGTCTTCTACTACTTTTGCTGTTTTTCTGTTCTTCTTTTTCTAGGGCATGTGTTTAGTTTTATAAGAAAATATTAAACCATCTTCCAAAATGGCTGTGCTAGTTTGCATTCACACCAGCAATGAATGAGAGGTCCCTCTGCTGCTCTACATCCTCACCAGCATTTGCTGTTGTTCAACTTGACTCTGTGTGTGTGTGTGTGTGTGTGTGTGTGTGTGTGTGTGTGTGTGTTGGTGATACTGGGGATTTAGCCCAGGGGTGCTCTTCCACTGAGCTATCCTCCCAGCCCTTTTTTATTTTTCATTCTGAGACAGGGTCACACTAAACTACTGAGGTTGGCCTTGAGCCTGCCATCCTCCTGCTTCAGCCTTCTGAGGAGCTGAGATTATAGGCACACACCACTGGGCCTGGATCAATGAATTTTAAATAAGAAATACCTCTGATGTTTTAAGATCAATTGCACAGTGTGGTGAATATAGCTAATAACTGAGTACATTTCAATATCAGTAACAAAGTAAAATACAAAAAAAATGCTAAATGTTTGGGGTGATGGATATGTTGATTAACTTGATTTTTTTCCAGTGCCAGGGATTGAACCTGGGGCCTCATGCATGCTAAATACCTGCTCTACCACTTAGCTAAGCCCCAACATAGTTAGGTTGATTTAATAATTCCACATTGTATTTTAAAAAATCATAACACCACTTTGTATCCATAAATATACACCAATATAATTTAATATGTGATAAAAATGTTTAATGTTTAAAAAAATAAGAAATGTTTATCCCTCATAAGCTGACCACAGTCTCAGTTTTGCTGGTCACTGGACATCTTTTCTCTGTGTTAACCTGCCTGGAAGCCACACAAAACCCAGCAGGTTGCTTGGCAAGCAGGGTGTCTGAGCAAGAGGGTACTCCTCCCCATTCACCCACATACTGGGACTTGAACCTGGGGCTCACACATGCAAGTACTTTACTACTGAGCTACATCTGAAGCCCTTTTTACTTTTTGAGACAACATCTTGATAAGTTGCCCCAGCTGGCCTCAAACTTGAAATCCTCCTGCTTTAGTCTCCCAATTGGCTGAGATTATAGGCATGTATCACTGCAAACGGCATTACATGAATACTTTCAATAGCTAGTATTGGTCTTGGTGGCCTGTGATCACCAAGTTTGACTGTGGCTGGCACTAAAAAAAAAAAAAAAAGACACTACTTTACTCCTTTCTAAACTTACCTTTGCTTCATCAATTCTCCTATGAGTCACTATTTTCTATGCAATGTACCATCAGATCTGGGCCTATTCCTGCTCTCTAAGGCAAAGATGCTTAGTCATTTTTGAACCATGAGCCTCTTTGTCAATCAAATGAAGAATTTCAGAACCCCCTTTTTGGATCACTTTTTAGAATAATATTTCAAGTGTTATGTATAAAGTTAAATTCATGAAATTACAAAGAAAGTAAAAAAAATAGATATTACCATGTAAAGTATGATATAGTAATATATTTGTTTCTTTACTAAAACATTAATTAAAATGACCAAATGGGAGCTGGGGGTGTGACTCAGTGGTAGAGCACTTGCCTAGCATATGTGGGGCCCTAGGTTTAACCCCTAGTAACACATATACACACACATAAGATTCTAATGAGCTGAAAAATTTCTATCACCTAGATATATTGCAGTAGTGATAACATCGTAGTGCACCACATTACTCACATTTGTGATGACGCTGGTGTAAACAAGTCTACCATGCTGACAGTCATACACAAGAATAGCATATGCAATTATATATAGTACATAATACTTAGTAATGATAATAAATGTTTGCTACCAGCTTATATATTTACTATGCTATATTTTTATCATTATTCTAGAGTGTACTCCTTCTGCTTATACATATTTTTTAGTAGCCTTGTATGTCTTGTATTTGCTGCTTCAAGAGGGCACATGAAGAGATTGACCTACATTATCTAGATTGTATATTGTGCTGTGAACAGAGGGATCCAAATGGCGGACTAGAGGGAAGCTGAGTTCCTTGTCACTCCATAACTATGGTTTCAAGCAGAGGATATCTGTTTCTCAGTGCGGCAGTCTTTGCTGCTTATCAATCCCCTGCTGTTTACTCTATTTGCCCACTGCGATCACCTGTAGTCTGCCAGCATATCAACTACTTTTCGAGTGCAGATTGCTCACTGGCACCTATCATTTGCCATTTGCCTACCTCTTACCTGCCCATCACCTGCCTTTCACCTACCCATTACCCACCACCCAAGGTCCACCTGCCGATCATCTGCCCGTAGCCAGCAGACCGAGCACAGACCACCAGGGGGTCTTCAGCTGTCTACTATTGCCTGGAAGTCCACTGTCACAAAACTTGCAGGTGTGATTACATGTGGCTGCCACCATTTTGAGACAATAGCCAGGACCTGCAGGACCGCCAGCCGGACTGACTGAGCCCCATCTCCAGGACCCCTCAACCAGACTAACCACACCCCGCCTCCAGGACTCCCAGCTGACCATGCCCACACCCCAAGCTGCAGCTCCCCATTTGCCAACACATTTGGAAGCTAGAACAGTCATCTTGGATTATCAGGTGGGGCAAATCCCATCCTGAGACACCTGCTGGAGACTGGAAGCTCATTGTCAGGTACCTCTCATGCATCAGGCTACTGAAGACTGTGAGATTTGAATACTGTATGACTCTTATAGTGTAGATATTTTTTTCTTTTCTTTTTTTTCTCCTTTTTGAAAAATTTTGTTTTTATTTCATTACTTTTCTTGTTCTATTTTCCTTTTGTTTACCTGTTTCCTCAGAGTCTCTTTCTCCCTTTTCTCATGCTAACAATCAACTTCTTTTGATTACATGTTCACTCTTTCTATGATCTAGAACTTCTATATATTCTTTTCCTATCCCACTAAGTTACATCCTACACACCTCCCCATCCTCTTTGTCCTCCATTAGAAACTGCAGACTTTATTGCAAATCTATTTGTTACACTATAGATAATAATTGAACTCTTTCTGATTATTATGACAATACTGTTAATATCTTCATAGGGGCTATTTGGTTCAGGGTTGCATATTGTCTGTACTAGGTGCTGCTAATATTGATCTCCCCCTTAAAGAAGAGTTTTTGGAAATCTACAGGGTCACTATAAGCCTACAGGGGGGAAACTGCAGTACCCCAGATTTGCCCTGCTAGAGGGGGAGAAGTGTGAAAAACATGAAAAAACAAGGGAAGAAAATGATCCAAAAAACCTAAATTCTATATTAATAGAATCCAGTGACAGCATGGTAGAAGAAATGTCAGAAAAGGAGTTCAGAATATACATAATTAAAATGATTCATGAAGCAAAGGATGAGATAAGAGAGCAAATGCAGGCAATGAATGATCACTCCAATAAACAGTTGAAAGAGCAACTGCAGGAAGCAAAAGATCATTTCAACAAAGACATAGAGATTCTAAAAAAAAGAAAGAAAGAAAGAAAGAAAGAAAAAAAGAAAGAAAGAAAACAGAAATCCTCAAAATGAAGGAAACAATAAACCAAATAAAAAACTCAATGGAAAACATTACCAACAGACAAGATCACTTGGAAGACAGAACCTTAGACAATGAAGACAAATTATTTAATCTTGTAAATAAAGTTGACCAAACAGAGAAGATGGTAAGAAATCATGAACAAAACCTCCAAGAACTATGGGACATCATGAAAAGACCAAATTTAAGAATTATCGGGATTGAGGAAGGCACAGAGATACAAACCAAAGGAATGAACAACTTATTCAATGAAATAATATCAGAAATTTTCCCAGATCTGAAGAATGAAATGGAAAATCAAATACAAGAGGCTTACAGAACACCAAATGCACAAAATCACAACAGATTTACATCAAGGCACATTATATTGAAAATGCCTAACATCCAAAATAAAGATAGGATTTTGAAGGCTGTGACAGAAAAGCATTATATTACATATAGGGGGAAACTAATACAGATATCAGCAGATTTCTCAGCCCAGACCTTAAAAACTAGAAGGGCTGGAACAACATATTTCAAGCTCTGAAAGAATGTGGTTGCCAACTAAGAATCCTATACCCAGCAAAACTAACCTTCAGATTTGAAGACAAAATAAAATCCTTCCATGATAAACAGAAGTTAAAAGAATCTACAAATAGAAAGCCAGCACTACAGAGTATTCTCAGCAAAATATTCCATGAGGAGGAAATGAAAAACAACAATGTAGGTCAACAAAGGGAGGAACTACCTTAAAGGAAGAACCAATCAAAGGAGAAACCAAGTCAAGTTAAAAAACAAAAATAAGCCCAAATGACTGGGAATACAAATCACACCTCAATAATAACCCTGAATGTTAATGGCCTAAGCTCATCAATCAAAAGACATAGACTGCCAGAATGGATTAAAAAGAAAGACCCAACAATATGCTGCCTTCAAAAGACTCATCTCATAGAAAATGACATCCACAGACAAAAGGTGGAAGGATGGGAAAAAATCTACCACACACACACACTCCATAAAAAAGTTTTCCATCCTTATTTCAGATAAAGTGGATGTCAAGCCAAAGTTAGTCAGAAGGGATAAAGAAGAACACTTCATACTGCTTAAGGGAACCATAAATCAGGAAGACATAAGGATCATAAATATTTATGCCCTCAACAATGGTGCATCCATGTACATCAAACAAATCCTTCTCGATTCCAGGAATCAAATAGACAACAACGCAATAATTCTGGGTGACTTTAACACACCACTATGTGTTGGATAGGTCTTCCAAACAAAAATTAAACAAAGAAACCATAGAACTTAATAACACAATCAATAACTTAGACTTAACAGATATATATAGAATATTCCATCCATCAATGAGTGAATATACTTTCTTCTCAGCAGCACATGGATCCTTCTCTAAAATAGACCATATGTTATGCCACAAAGCAGCCCTTGGTAAATGCAAAAAAATAGATACTACTTTGTGTTCTATCAGATCATAATGGAATGAAATTAGAAATCAATGACAAAATAAAAAGCAGAAATTACTCCAACACCTGGAGACTAAATAATATGTTATTGAATGAACAATGGATACTAGATCATATATTGTGATGTTTGCATAATGACAACATTACCTAGATTTGCGGGTTCTTTGTTTTCTTGTTTTTTTGTTTTTTTTGTACCAGGGATTGAACTCAGGGGCACTTGACCACTGAGTTACATCCCCAGCCCTATTTTGTATTTTATTTAGAGACAGAGTCTCACTGAGTTGCTTAGAGCCTCACTTTTGCTGAGGCTGGCTTTGAACTCATGATCCTCCTGCCTTAGCCTCCTTAGCAACTGGGATTACAGGCATGCACCACTGTGCCCAGTGTATGGCTATATTTCTATATGTAAAGTAGAGCTGGTATTTGTAACTGAGGGAGTAGGTAAAATGAAACAGAGTGTGGGCTAAACTGTCCCAGACCAAAGCAGAAGCTGGACCAAGAATAAGCAGACTAATGGGCACTATTGGCTGCACACAATAATCAAAGTGAAAGAAGATCAGAAGCCAAGATCAGATAAGAGTCCAAAAGGGCTCCTTGCACAAACCCAGCCTCCTTCAACTGTCTCCTGGGAAACCCAGATCCCCTGTACTTAAAAGAGGATGGTACCAACACCAGAGAAAAGAAATAGTCACTGGAGGTCAGATATTCTATGGCTAAGATGTGATGAACACCAGGGCAGAGTGAGAAGGTTCCCAAGCAGGAGTTCAAAGTGGGAAGGACAAAGGGTAAAGTAGAAAACAGGAGGCTGGGGTATAGTTCAGTCGTAGAGTGTGTGCTTAGCATGGGTCAGGCCCTAGGTTCAATCCCCAGAACCAGGGGGAAAAAAGTATAGAGCAGGGTTGTACTCTAGAAAGAGTAGACTACATACCACATCGCAAAGTTCAGTCACTGGGGTAAGAGTTCCCTGACAGGCAGGATTAGACAAGGGTTAAGCAGGAAGAAAGTGAAAGTTGTTTCAGATAACATGGTTTCCAACTTTTATCAAGGATGATGTGGACAGCTGGGTTTCTTTGCAGTTCCAGGTGAGGAGCAAGGGAGTCAGATGCCAGTTTACAGGTGGCACTGATATTCGGGTCTATCCCATATCACCAATTTTTTGTTATTCAAATGTATTAATAACTTAGTGAAGATTTATCCAAGTTCCACTTCCTCCCCCTCTTCCCACTTATTCTCACTTACCTACATTTTATACTTAGGAGCTCAGCCACTAAGAAAAGTGAGCTAGGAAAGTCTGTGAAACTCAAAATAGTTCATTTTACTACTATGCATATAAGCTGTGGATTAAAGCATCCCCTCCCAGGAGATTAAAATTCCAATAATAGCAAGAAATAAGATCTCATGATTTTCTTTAAGTTTCAATTGACATAATCTATGAAAGCATCATACCTAATACTGTTAATTATCAAGAATTAATAATTATAGAATAAAAGGATTGAAATACAATTACACATATAAATATAAACATATGCATGCATTTCAAATTTAGTATTATAGAAAGGGCATTAGAAATAGAAAGGTTTATTGTTGCCACATATTCCTATGGGTAAAAATGGAAAATATTATACATTGAAATCCACAAATGCTCAAAAGTCTAAATAAAAAATCATCATTTTATCTATTAAAAGCTAAAATGTAAGTTATTTTAAATAATAGACAAACAGATGGACAGATTAGTGTGGAAACCAAAGAAAAGCACTTAGATAGCTATTTATACTATCTATTTAAGCCAAAAGAAAGAAAATATTTCACTTACTCATTGCTAATTGGGTAGTATAAACAGTCAAATAGGGAATTTAGGCCAAAATTACCACACTGTAACCCAGGCTTTTTAATCTACTGGTCTTCATCAAACCAAAGTTACTAATTTCTCTCTCATATTATGCTGGGCAAATTGATTCAATTTCAAAACCAGGTCACCACGTCAACAGTTTTGAAATCAATTTTTATAATTTAATGGCTGATTTCTTCATAGTTCACCAAAACGCCAGCTCTTGACCTATTTATGTCTTTCACTTAAATACAATAAAAAGTTATAGAGAATTTAGAACCTATTGTCTTTTAAGTGCGTTAAATGAGGGTTAAAAAAAAATCTTTGATTATTCTACTCACTATCCACTGTTCAGAGACATAGCCCTATTGAAATGCCATTCATTCGTTTTTTCTTTTTTCTTTAATTTTTTTGTTTTGTTTTTGTTGTATAAAAGCATAAACGCTTAGAATTAAAGGGATTTAAAAAGTAAACTAGTCAGTACCAAAAAGGATTTTGGGGGTTGCAAGTGACAGAAAACAAACTTAAACCAGTTTAGGTTAAAAGGGGCAATCATTTGGAAGGACATCAATTAGAGTGTCTCATTTAACTGCAATCAAAGTAAGGAAACGTGGGTCTCAGAAAGACCTGCTCCAAATGCTACTAGAATGAACTTTTTTCTCTGCTTTACATTGCATGTTAGTGTCTTTGACTTTACTTAGTAAAAACGGGGATGTTAAATGGTCCCAAGCCCCAGTCTACAAAGACTCACCAAACCAGAGGTGCTGACCCTCTTTCTCTAATACCCCTTATGAGGAAGGACTCTGATTGTCCCAGCTTAGGTCAGGTGCAAGCAGGAAGGCAGAGTCATGTAAGGAAATGATGGTCCCAATAGTTGAGTTGCTGGAGAGAAACACTTCTCAGAAAAAACAGAGATGATAGAAAGCCCCCCTCTCCAAAAAAATGCTGTCTAATTCGTGCTATTCATTCTATGGATGTGGATATTTAGGCTCAAAGAACTTAAGTGACTTACTCAAGGCTACTGCTTGTATTTAAACTCAACTCTTCTGGCACCTAGTCCAATGCTTGGCTCTCTTCCCTATACTACTGTCCATTTTGGAATATTCATTTCAGGTCCTTTAGCCATAGGAAAGGCAGAGGGTAGGGTGGAGTGAGGTGCTGTGCTTAAACTTGTACCCAGTCTTTAGCTGGAGTTGTGAGTCTACCAGTCTTCCTGTTGTCTGATTTTGCTTTGCGGGGGAATGTACATCTGAAGTGGGAATCCCCCTGTTGCTCTCCTCCCTATCAGTCCCAGGAGGCTCACCCCATGTAAAGTTGGATGATTATCACAGCAACACCTTACACTGAAAGAAGCCTTAAGTGTGTCCCTGACTGTTCAAAGGCTTTGTGTTCATTTGCTCATTTAACCAGTAAAACAGCCATATGAGGGGGTGCTAACAGTATTATCATTCCCATTTTGCAGGTAAGAAGCTGAGGTCAACAGACAGGTTATGTCTAAAGTCATTGATTTGGGAAGGCAGGACTTGAACCCAGGGAGTCTCAATACAAGTCCTTGCTGTTAAATCCTGCAATTCTACTGCTTCCTCCTGGACAAACACCTCCCGCCTGTGGCTGCAGAGGCTGGGGCTACCCCAATGCCTGTGGATCTAAGTATTGCCTCCTCTCTGATGCTATTGCCAACCTGTTTCTGATCAAATGCACTCTCGAGTGCACCCTGTCTCTCGTTGGTGCTACAGTGTCTTACCCTGGGTCTGCCTCACCACTGCTGCTGCTGTGTCTGCCCCTGGTAGTGAACCTACCTCTTGCATCTGTAAAGAACCAACTATTCTGCTCCACATGGATGGAGGCTTTGCTCCCCAAACTTGATGGCACAGTTGAGAGTGCTATCAAGGAAACCCTGCTCTTCCTGGTTGACAGGTTTTCCTTAGAAGAACCTGAATTAAGTTCCACAGAGACAAAAGTAATTGTCATAGCACTCCCTGTGCCGGAGTGTAGAACTCCATAAAATAGACCTGGGTCCCTCTGATACCAGGGAGGGCACTTCAACTTTCCCTACCTCAGGAAAGTTTCCAGGCCCTCATGGTTGGGGGCAATGGTCATTTCCTGTTCAGAGGGGTCTGTAGTGTAGGCTTTGGAGCCAGATAAAGGTTTGGGTCCTGTTTGACTGCTCATTAGCCCTGTAACCTTAAGCAAGTAAGTTTGAGTCACTGCTATGTGCTTTGGTTTTTCTCATGTGTAGAATAAGGGTAGAAATATCTACTCAAAGTCTTATCATGAAGTTTAATGAGATACTATGTTAAAAAATTCATAACAGTGCCTAGCATCAAATAAATTTCAACAAGTGATAATTATTATCTTAGTCTTATCCCTCTTGCCTGGGTTCCTGATCTTTGAGCTCCCAGATCTTCACAATTATTTGAGGGGCTTGAGGGTGGCTTGTGGGAATAGGATTTCTTATGACATAGAGCTTGCTCTTGTAGCCCCTTTAATCTAAGCCCTGGCTAAAAAAGAACATTGGTAACTCACAAAGGCAGGTGAAAGTGGTGGCAGGGAGAGAGACCCTCCTCCTCAGTTGATGCCTACAAAGATATACCAGCCAGTACCCTGTCCTCCCATCTCTTGAGCAGGTGACTCTTCCTGTCCTGTTGCTACTGCTGTTTGTCTTCCTGTCATGGCTGCACTGCTTCATTTCTATCTGCTACCGCCTGCAGAGAAATGTGATTTGTGCTGTACAGGCCTTGCCCAGCCTGAGGGTCATCTCTGGCAAAGCAAAGTGCCTCCTGGAAAGGCATGCTGATTGCATAGCTCCCACTCCCAGCTCACCTCAGCCTTCACATCCATTCTCACATCTGAATATTTTAGTTACAAAAGGTATGCATTGGGTTAAAAATTTAACCATTCGTTTACCTGCTTTGCTTCAAGTCCCAAATCTAGGAACTATTTCTGATGTGTGTGGTTAATAAGGGGCTGTACTTGGTACTTTAGACCACACTCAGAGCAAAGTGGCCAATCATTCCACAGATGGGAACAATACAAAAAGATGACAAGAAGCCAGCACTTCATGGTTGAATGTATGATGCCAATATCCTGACTCAAACATTGTAAGATCAAAATGTTGTTTTAAAATAAGTGGAGGTTGTCAGATCCCTAGGAAGAGACCTCAGGTGACAATACTTACCCTCCCTGCTTTTCTTGCAAGTCTTTTTTTTTTTTTTTTTTTTTTTTTTTTTTTTTTGTAAGCAAGTACCTAAGTACCCAAGACAGTACAGAGGTTTGTGACTTCTTCAGCTAAGATGGCTTGACCTAAATATCTGTACAAAATCCAGCATGTCCTGGTTCCTTCCAAGTGAAACTACAGCACGTTTTGCTGAGACAGAATGCCATGAAATCTCTTCCCCACCCCCCTCCCCCGCCAAACCGTTGTGTCCTTAAGGAGACAGGACATATGGGCAGTAGTTTAAAAAAAAAAAAAATGCAGATGCGGTTACCTGTAACAGAAAAATATGGGAAGGAGGAATCGGAGGGTACAAATTATGAGAGATGGAAATTAAACTACTACATAGGAAAGGGCAGGGCGAACCCAAAGGAAGCGCCGATCAGAGGGAAGAAAGAATTGCAGGACCAAAAATAAAGAAAGAAAAAGTGCAAAGGGGAACAAAATGGCCCGTGGGATGGGGAGAGAGAGGACCGCAGAAAGAGTGGCCGCCGGGGTCAAGCTGGAAGGGCAGGCAGAGTGAGGCTGGAGCCTGGGTGGGGGAATCCCAGTACAATCTGTTTTTGAAAAGACGGGCCCGTGGAAATTCCAACAGTGACTTTACAGATGCAGATCTGAAATAGAAAAGAGCCCGAGTATACAGACGGAGTGCGTGTGTTTTAATCAACTGCTTCTGTCTCAACCAGAGGAAATTCTCCCGGCCTTGAGTTTAGACCTCAGTGATCTTCCACGTGGCTTCGGTAGTGCGGGCCGGCTGGCAGCCCCAGGCGGAGCCCTAGGGCGCGGCGAGAGGCGCGGGCACGCGCCGCGCGGGCCGCCCCTTGCGCTCCCTCGCATTGTCTGCGGGCCTGGGTGCAGCGGCTTCCCAGGAGCGCTCGGGTTATTGTTCTCCCTTCGCGGGCAGGGAGGAGGGTGGGACCCGGTGGCGGAAGCAGCCGGCGGATGCGGGCGGCGGCGGCCAGCTACCTTCCGAGCCCGGCGCCTCTGTCCTCGGCGCCCCGCCTCTCAGCTGTAGGCGGTGCGCCCCGAGTGGCTCTAAGGCCACCTCGAGGCTGGGTTCTGCAGGGCCGATGCTACCGCCCGACCCGCCGATCCCTTTCCCTAGGGAGGGAGTGGGCCGCGGCCGGGAACAGGAAGGCGGGACCAGCGTACCAGTACCGCGGTGTGGCTCCAGCGGACCGCCCTGGCGCTTTCAGCTCGGGGGAGGGACGCTGTGACGCACCCTCTAGGTATTAGAACACTTCACCTTCTATTTATAGGCACTCCTCCGACCTCAGACCTAGCTCGCCCTGGCGCTCCTTGCCTTCATCGTGAAGGAAAAATCCTACCTAGCATGGAAGAGCCTAATGCACAATGATAAGGAAGAATTCTGTTTTGTGCACCCCTGTGCAATCCCAAAGATTACTTGCAGGTCTAATGATCTCTCTTTGGCACAGGAATCCCTCAATTTTCTAAAGCTTTAAAACCTATACGATTTTATTTTACGTGCCTCCTAAATATGTCAAGTAAATTCGTCTCTTTTGAGTTCATGAAATAATTCTCCAAGAATTTCTTCAAGCTGGATAAGATGTAAACATTGAATTCAGGATATTTCCATCTAGCTTTCTGTCTGGTAGAATTCGGCAATTCTAAATGTAGAATTGATTCGGGAGAGGGAGTATATAAAGGGGAAGATCACACATTTCAAACAAAAGCAAAGTTTGTCAGGATTTTTTTTTTAAATATGCCTCTTAGATACTGACTTTATGCTTTTAGATGTACACTATTGATTTAATTATAGGAGGTTAAAAATAATTTTTATCTAGTCACAACATTTGCGGTAATTAAAACAGGAATTTTTTTAACTGTAATTTATTCTTTATAATGTGGTTGTTTGTACTGCACTCAACATAAAGAGGAAGGCTGATGATCATCTTTCATCTTGGTTTCCATTAGTTTCACTTTCCAAACGCCAGAAACTCCCGAGTCAACTGCCCTTTAGATTTAAGAAAAGGATTAAATATACATCCCTAGATACCGGCTTGTTTTTAAAAGTCTAGCTAACCATGGCTTGGTTCCCATGCGGGTAAATCTATAACCACAAAATGCAAGCAGAATAATATACAACATTCCTTTCTTGCTAACACCTCATCTAAAGGCTGGGGCCTGGGGTTGGGGAGGACGTTATTGGAGGTGTCTGTAATAACATGGTTTTGCTGTGGAGAGCAGTGTGCCCTAGCATCATATAAGTACTTAGAGAAGACCACTATAACAATTGTTACAGTACATTATAAATACCCATTTGATACTAGTACCCCATTAAGAACAATTTGGCAATTGCCATCATGTTTTAAAATGTACATACCCTAAAACCCAGAAATTTTGCTCCTTAGTTTATGCTACAGATGCAATATACACATGTAAAGTCTCTGGTTGTTATAATGCTTGTACTAGCAAAATGCTAGAAACAATATAAATGCCCTACAATTGTAGTACATCTTTATAATGAACTATTTTGTACGTAACCTTGAAGATTAAAGCAACTCCTTTTGTACCAACAGGGAAGTAACTGCAAGATTCACTGTTAAGTGGAAGAAGGAAAGTGCAGAAACAGCTGGCTTTGCCTGTAGTCCAGGTTACTGAGGAGGAGGAGAAAGGAGGATCTCTTGGGTTCAGTTCCAGGCCAGCCTGGACAATACAGCCAGATCATTATCTGAAAAAAAGAAAAAAGAAAAGTGCAGTAACAATATACACTACTATCATTTACTTTAGAAAAATAAGTACACATGTATATTTTAATTTGTAAATATATATACATATATATGTGTATACATATATACATATGAATGAAAATGGCAATAATATTTGCCTCATAGGAAGTAACTAGCCTGGTAGTAATGGAGGGAAACATTCTGTTTTCTATCTTTTTATATTTTAAAATGTTTCATAAGCATGCATCATCTATTAAAAATGTTAACTAAAAATACCTTTACATTTCTAAATTTTCCCATATATGATAGATCACTTTAATTTGTAGATGAATTAATCTTTGGAGGAAAATCTTTTGATTTCTTTTGCTTGACTATGATGGCCTGAGGGCACATTGTAGACACTCAGTGTAGAAATTTTGTTAGGTTTACTGTTATGTCAATGAAGTTTATTGGGAAAACAAAACCAAAACAAGCCAAGCTCTCTTCCTCAGTGCTCCTTGAAGAAGCCAGACCAAAACTACAAATCATCATAGAAAAGCTTTGCCCAAAGATTGCTAGAACTGTCTATCAGCATTTTAAAAAGAGGCCTGTTTCTCATATTTTTTCCTCTCTTCTTGTGGCATGTTTTGAATGGGAATAATGGTAGACTGAATATCCATTATAAAATGGTTACTTAAAGAGATTTATAACTCATCCATTTTACATTGCACCAGACTGCAACTTAAAGTCCTGCTTATCAGAATTATATTTCCTATAACAGCTTTCGGTACTATAAATCAAGCAGTGAGATTTCAAAATATTCCAGTGAGATTAGGTGTACAGAGTGTTTTTGCCTGTATCGCAAAAGGGAAAAAACACAAACATTGAGGTAGACAGATAGAAAAGGAGTGGGCATTGCCAGAGTTATGCTAATTATGAGCCAAATGGTTTGTTCTCAGTTCCATTATAGATGTTTCTTAAGTTTCTGCTGTTACTGGTCAGCAAAGCAACAGGAATAAGTACAGGATTGATGTTGCTGGAGTGGTTTCCTTCAGAGGACTCAGCAAGGATGTGATAAAAATGATGAAGAAGAGGAGGACCAGAGAGATCTTTGAACCACTGGAAATATTTTGGGTTCACCTATATATGAGCTAATTTTCACAGAAGACTTTTCCAGAGCTCAAAATAGAATTCTTATTGGAATGAGAAGAGGCTTACAGTGATCTCTTGAGTCACAGCTTGTGTTTGGGGTTGGGGTGTAAGGCTGTGCAATGCTTTTATCCCACTTTCTTAAGAACCATAAAGTTCCTGTGTGATGTTTCCCATCTTTGTATATCAACAGAGTGAACCACTTTCACGGTTTGTATGCTCTCAATGCACAGCTATACTATTATTTATAGAGAGCTTTTAAAAACATCAAGCCAGGATAACTTTGCTTTCTACTTTAGCTCAGCTGCTCTTTAAGCCACAACCTGGGAGGGGAGATATGATGTCCATATAATATTAAATGAAAATATATTATGAACATAATATTAGAATAAAACTGTCTGAATCTGCTGAATTGATCTCATGTAGTATGGTACTCACATGGGATATAGGGAAGAAGAAATCACAATGTTACTGTCCTTGGGGTATTGCTGCAATCTGAAGAGGACCCTGTGAGATACTCAGTAGCTACTTCTCCCTTCTCCCCTTCAACACCCTAGGCTTGATTGGAGGCATTAGTCCTGAAAGCTGGAAAAGTGTGCTGTCTACCTGCTGCTCAGGCTACTGGTGGACACTTTCAGAACAGAATGCTTCTCCAGCCCCTGGCTATGCATGGTTAGATGTATTGGCATCTCAATGCATTCTGCATTGCTGCTGGACTCAGTCCAGAAATAACCTTTCAGATAAATGTACTCCAGCAAGCTACTATAGAGCACAAGATTAAATTCTATAGGGAGTGAAGAAATCCAGTATTTTCCAAGAAGAACCTGTGTGTATTCCCTGTCTGCAAAACCTCAGACTAGAATGAGGTTAGGCAAAATTTCTTTTGGAATTGGCCAAAGATATATAGGCCTATATAATTTCTTGCATATGAAAAAGTATATAAAATCATGTACACAGTTTATAAAATCACAAATTTACACTTAAATGCCTACCACCCACTTTAAGAAATAGAATACTGCTATCCTTGAATAAGCCACTGTGTGCCCATTTCTAAACACATTTGCCTCCCAGACCCCACCCAGAACTATCTTCCTGTACTTTTCCTTATAGTTTTAATGCCCATACCTATATTGTAGAATAACATGGTGTTTAGTTTTGTCTACTTTTGAACTATGTATGGATTGAAACTTTGGTGACTTGCTTTTTAAATCATTTATTTATTTATTTATTTATTTATTTATTTATTTATTTATTTATTTATTTATGTGGCGCTGAGGTTTGAACCCAGAGATGCTCTACTACTGAGCTACACCCTCAGGCCTTTCTAGTTTTTATTTGGAGACAGGGTCTTGCTCAGTTGCCCAGGCTGGTCTCAAACTTTTTATCTTCCTGCCTTAGCTCCCAAGTAGCTGGGATTACGGCATGCACCACTGCCCGATGGTGACCTGCTTTCTTCATTCAACATTATTTTTTTTGAGCTCATCCAATCCCTTCCTTTCTCTTCCCATTATAATCCTCAAATGTAGATCTTTCTTAGATTCTTAAATTTATCTTCTGACTGGCTCTATTCACAAAATCTTTTCTACAGAACTCATTGTTCAAACTGCCACCAAATATTCACTGTATAAAGCAAAATTGAATTAAAAATTATTTTCTAGAACCATATGCAGTGATGAGAAGTGGTTACCATATATTGTTAAGTTTACATATATTTCAAATTGATTATGGACCTCATTTTTCTTCTTTCTTTCTTTCTTTCTTTCTTTCTTTTCTTTCTTTCTTTCTTGTGTGTGGTGCTGGAAATGGACTTATACATCCTAGGCAAGTGCTCTACCACTGAACTATATCCCCAGTCTCACCAAAATTGTAATGGTAGGGGTCTCTGGACAGTAGGATTATAGATAGTTTCTTTTTTTTTTTCTTTGTGATATTCTGTATTTTCCAAATTTACAACAGATTACATGAAGCTTTGTAAATGAGGTACAGGTCTTCCCTGATTTTATTTTCTCACCTCCCAGCTGTTTCTTGGATATGACCTTGTGGGGAGGCAGGAGTGTCAGGCACAGGCACAGGCACAGGCTTCAGAGTCTTTTTTCTCAGCGCCACATTCATTTCCAGAGCTCCTGGTTTTCTCACTCATCTCCAGTCTTGGGCTTCATTATCGAATCTGTGGCAGGGCAGCCTCTCCCTTCATCTCTTCTTTACAAAAACAGGGCCAGTGTCATAGGAGCATCCCTATGCCATTAGTCATACAGGGGGTCTCGTACTCAGAAAGGTACAGATTTTGTTTTATGCTCTGCTTGTGCTGACTTGAAAGTCTTAATTTCATTTTCACCTATGGTTTGTAGGTGTAGCCCACTGAGTCAGTAGAAAACAGGTGAGGGTTATGCATCAGATGTATACCTACTGTCCCTTGCTGTGTCGCCTGTGAGCACAGAATTCCAGTAGAGAGCTCCTCGTTGTTCCAAGTGTGCTTCATCTTGGAGTAAGTGGGGTGCTGTCACTTGAGTGGCCACACTCTCCATTCAAACTAGAGCTTGTTTTAGACATACACAAAGAAGGCAATGGCATTCAAAAAATGTGAATGACTGAGGAATCCTATCATATTCTCCCTCTCTCTGTCTCTCTTTTTTTTTTTTTTTTTTTTTTTTTTTTTTTGGCAGTGTTAGGGATCAAACTCAAGGCCTCATGCATACCAGGCAAGTGCTCTACCACTGAGCCATGTCCCCATAAATATCTTATGGTGATATTTCACTGTATTAACCAAAAACAAATTCTGGACATGAAGACATAGAAAGAAAGGGAAATATAGAGCAACCCCCAGTTCTTTTTCCTTTCAGGCCTTCCTTTCTCATCAGTAAATTGAAGGTAGTGGGTTAGGAGAATGCATATATATAAAGAAGTGAAATAAAAACCATAGAGTTAGTTATGAAGAATTTCCACTGCTCTGGCAAGAATAAAATATATAGGCACACACAAACTATGAAATATAAACTGGATAATACAGTGATTCTGCATATAAGTTAATGTTCTTATATTTACATTTAGTGGTATAGCACAATATAAAAATTTTATAGTATGTTCAATCAGAAAAATGAGAAATTATACTTCATTTATGTATGATTTTTCAAAATGCATAAATGTGTTCTACTTTCATATATAACTAATGAGAACAAATTTAAGTTTAAAAAAACAAAATTCAGGCTAATCATTTACAATTTCAATTTTTGTTTACTTAGAATGACAATAAACAATATTAAAGAACAAATGAAAAAACACACTGTGGAAAGTTGAGAGACAGATTGGAAGAAAACTTATGCATTCTAGTACTTAAAAGCATTTTTTGGGGGTCGGAGGCCTGGGCTACCTAAATTATATCTCTGGCAATGTCTCTAAATCTATTATTCTCATTGCGTTGTACCTCATGAAAACCTGTCTCTTTTCCCTAAAGTAATCATCTCTGCAGTGAATTCTTAAAGTCCATTTTGAAAATTGAAAGTCAAGAATCGACTTTAAATTTTACTATGGAATATCTTTAAGGAAATGGATAGGAGTATAAGAAATTCAGAGAAAACCACATTGGTTAATACCTTAAAATACTACCCCCAAATTAATTTTTTTTAAACTCTAGCAACTATAAATCCCTTGAAGGCCAGTGCTATCACTCTTCCCTATCCTCTTACCATGGTACTGTCCTTATTTCTTGAAATCAAGACTTGTCCTTTACCTCAATGAGTGTTTGTTCAAAGTTGAAAAAATAATTTTTTTTTTCTGGTACAGGGGATGGAACCCAGGCCACTCTACCACCTACTACATGCTCAGCCCTTTTTGTGTTATTTTGAGACAGAATCTTATTGAGTTGCCCAGGCTGGCCTTGAGCTTGTGATCCTCTTGCCTCAACCTTCTGAGTGACTGGAATTGTAGTTATGTACCACTGTACCAGGCTATTTAATCAAATTTTAAAAACTCTTTTTAACAGGCTATTGCAGTTCTCAAAGACCATCAAAAACTCCCTATTCTCTTATTCTATAAACTGAAATTTGTACCAAACATTTAAGGTTCTGTAATCTAGACTCAGTCTACTTTCCAAATACATCTTCCAAGTCTCTCTAGAACTCAGTAAGTAATTATTGATCAACTGTGGAATAACTGGTTACACAGCTCCCAGTAGTTTCAGAAACCACTTTATTATACTTTTGTCCCATGCCCCTGTGATGCTGGGAATCTAACCTCAGTCATGCTATTGAGCTATATCACCAGTCCTAGAAACTAGAGATAAATAAATCATCAGTCTTTGGGGGTTGTGTTTATGAAACTGATGGGGTTTTGTTGTTGTTGTTGTTGTTGCTTTATTTTGTTTTGTTTTTGACTTTGGGTACTAGGGATTGAACCCAGGGGCACTTAACCACTGAGTCACATCCCCAGCCCTTTTTTATATTTTATTTAGAGACAGGGTCTCACTAAGTTGCTTAGGACATCACTAAGTTGCCGAAGATGGCTTTGAACTCATGATCCTCCTGCCTCAACCTCCCAAGCCGCTGGGATTACAGTCATGTGCACGCTGGCTAAATTGATGTGGTTAATGCCCCAAACCGGAAGCTAAACCTAAGTGGCAATCATAAGAAATGTGACTCTGAGAGCAGCCATCTTTGCAGGATCACATCCAGGTTTCTATGGAATTTAGGGACCAAAAGCTAGTAGGAGGGTTGCCCAGAGCTGCTGCTTAGTCCACCAGGAAGGGGTCCAGGCAGCCACACCTCACTTACACCAGGTGCCTTCCTGCAGAAATCCCTACCTGGGTTCAGGCCTGTGCCTGCATATGGAAGTTTGAGGACCATGAAATCATAGCCATTACTAAGGGTTAGAATTTAGCATGCTAGTAATGAGCCATTAAAGAAAGCTCTGGGCAGACTCAGGCTTTTAAAGCAGTATAATCCAAGCAGGGGTTTTTGTGAGTATACCTTTGTGGGAAACGATTGTTATTTCAACATGTGGGCTGCAGAGCGACTCATAACCTAACAGGGCTGCAAGAAACTTGGAAAACCATCTGGTCCATATCCCTGTCTTTAGCTGGAAAATCCCTGAATCCTTTCAGAAAA
The DNA here is from genome assembly GCF_902686455.1 of Sciurus vulgaris. Taxonomy (NCBI): domain Eukaryota; kingdom Metazoa; phylum Chordata; class Mammalia; order Rodentia; family Sciuridae; genus Sciurus; species Sciurus vulgaris. Next base: position 43,276,006 of record NC_136475.1, read on the forward strand.
CTACCCATTTATTCCCAAACCTTTAAGTAACACCTTCCTGTGTTTATCAATCCTGATTTCAGGGAACTGCTTCTGATGTTCAGCCTGAATCTCTACAGATAATTCTTTTCATTTCATTCTCTTAATCAACTTAAAAGGACTTTGTGTCCACTGCTTGCTTATTGATACAAAGCTGATATTACAATTACGGGTACTGCTTCATCATTATGGTTATTATTAGCCCTGATGGCACACTAAGAGGTGTATAAAAAGATACAAGCAAACATATTTTTAGGTCAGTCTTGAAATAAATTTGTTTCCCCCGGCACCCCCACCCTCAGCTAGTGCTAGGGAGCAAATCCAGGGCCTAGTGCATGCCATGTAAGTGCTCTACCACTGAGCTGTATCCTTCCCAAGCCCAAACATAAAGCTTTCCAAAAATCCAGAAATTTCTAATTTGGAAATGGGGTAGTGGGAAGACAGGAGTGGCAGAGAGGCAAGACTGTTCCATATCTTGGTTTGTGACCCACTCATCAAGAACCTCACTCACAGTTCAGTTCAAAGCCAACCTCAGCAACTAAGCGATGCTCTAAGCAACTTAGTAGGACCCTGTCTCTAAATAAAATACAAAATAGGGCTGGGGATGTGGCTCAGTGGTTAAGTGCCCTGGGTTCAATCCCCAATACCAAAACAAAACAAAACAAAACAAAACAAAAAACCCACTCATTTCCCACCCAACCTGTGAAGGAAACTTAAAATCTGTTATTACCTGCTAAACTTGTGAAGAGGGCACAGGGAGCTGATGGCGATGCCATGCTGGTTGCATGAAAACCTGCCACAATTTCATGTGAGAAATAGAAGGAAATATTTGTCAGAATGAGTTGTAACAGTACCTTCCTTATCCTTTCCTGAAAATGTCCCTGCTAAGAGCAGAAATGAATAACACAGAAATGCAGCCTATAACAACAGGCAACCCAAGGCCTGGGGTTTATGTGATCTTTTCTTTTTTTCATTCAAAACATTTTGAAGATTTATCTATACTGCAAAATGTACACTTAGTACAGCACTTCCAGCAGCTGTGTTATTCCATGACACCCCTTCATTTTACTTACCCAGTGACTTGGTGACCTTAAGGTTGCCCTGATTGTGCTGCGACCTCAAGTGCTACTGCAAAGAACACCATAGATTGTGTCTGTTTATAGACCTGTGCAAGAGTTTCTTAGGGTTGTATATTTCTAGAAGTGGAACTGCTGGGTCATCAGCAAAAGACCTTCTACTTTTCATTAAGTATTGCCAGATAACGCTCCAAAATGACTTTACCAGAACTTAACCCTCAATAACAAAGCATGAGGCCTCTCTTCCTTCCTAGGCAACCCTTGGTATTTTCCAACTTTCACATTTCCGCCTATTTAATGGATATATAGAGGTGTCTTGTTTTAATATGCATTTATCTGATTATAAGTGAGGTTGGATATTTCTTCATCTCCTTGTTAGTCTCTCAAGGTTCCCTTCTATAAATTTGCCTGTTCATATGCTTTGGCAAGTTTTCTACTGCATTTCCTGGTTTTTGTTTTGTTTTGTTTTCTAAGGAATTTATAGGAATTCATCATTTAGTATGGATATTAGTCTTTTTTTGGTTTTAGCTTTTGGAAAATATCTTACTATCAACTTTCTCTTAATTTGTCTATGATGTTCTTTATTGAGCAGAAAACTGATTTTTGTGTCTTTCAATTTCATCATTCTTTTGGTTTTATAGTTTATGCTTTTAGAGACTTGTTTAAAACATTTTCCTATCCTAAGATTATAAAACTATTTTTCTATTTTTAAATTTCTACTAGCTTTAGAATTTTACTTTTTACTTTCTTTTGGCAGTACTGGAGATGAAAACCAAGACCTTGTGCATGCTAGGCAAGCACTGTACCACTGAGCTATACCACTAAGCCATCATTATTTTTATTTTATTCTTATTCATCATTATTTTTATTTTACTGGGTTCAATCCCCAGTACCAAGGTATGAGATGTGGATGCAAAAAACAAAAAAAATTTTTTTACAGTGAACCAATTTCTCCAACATTATTGTGAAACCAAACTTTTGTTAGATTGAATTATTATTCCCAATCCTTCCTATGCTGCTGACTACAGATTTACACACCTGTGCCTTTGCTATGGGATTTTGCACTATTGATGTTTGACTTGGCTGTATCTTACCTGGACAATGGAACATTAGTGAATATGACAGGAGCAGAGACATTAAATGTGTTTGAATGACTTGGCTTCACCTTTTGAGCTTCTGTTATTGCCAGAATGAGATATGGTGAAGACTTGAGCCTGACCTGCATCTTGGAGCCAAGCTCAGATAAACTCAGTGAGCCTAACTAAGCCTTGAAGAGCCCAGCTGAGATCAGCTGGATCTCAGTTCATATACAAATCCATCAGGGGTGGAGGGAGACAAGTGGTGGCAGTAAGCCACTGACATTTGAGGATTGTTTGTTATATAATATTATTATTGCAGTAAGCAATAACTGTCTATCTCAAATGATTTCCACATGGGTTTGTGGTGTCACTGTTACTGCATATCAAGTTCTTATAGGTAAACGGGTTGTTGCCAAGTTCTCTATTTTTGTTCTACTCTTCCATGTGTCTGTTACTGTAACTTATAGTATGTCTTAATATCTGGAGATCAAATCTCCTTTCTCTGATTTTTTTTTTTCAAAAATGGTCTGGTTGTGATGGAATTTATTCTTCCATATACATTGTAGAGTAAGTATAAATTGTTGGGCACAGTGTCACACACCTGTAATCCCCACAACTTGGGAGGCTAAGGCAGGAAGATTGCAAGTTCAAGGCCAGCCTCGGCAACCTAAGTAACTTTTGAGACCCTGTCTCAAAATAAAAAATAAAAAGGACTGGGGATGTAGCAGTAAAGCACCCTGGGTTCACTCTCCAGCAACACCCTGTCCCCCGAAAAGAATAAGTATAAATTCCCAAAATCTTGCTACAAGTTTGTTTTGCATTGAGTTTATGATTAAATTAATAGATAATTGATTTTTTTTTTTTTTCAGCTAGGCGGGTTGAACCTAGGGATGCTCTACCTCTGAGCTATATCTCCAATCCTTTTAATTTTTAAAATTTTGAGACAGGGTCTCACTAAGTTGCCAGGGCTGTCCTCAAACTTGTGATCCCCCTACCTCAGTCTCCTAAATCTATGGAATTACAAGTGTGCAACATCATACCTAACTCTTGTTATTTCTGATAACTTATTTTGGATACATTGGGTGTTTTCTATGGTTGATCATATTACAGCAAACAATCCTAGTTTTGTTTCCTTCTTTATACTTCTTTTATTTACTTTCTTCCTCCTTTAAAAAACATTATTCTCTTAGCTAGAACTTTCAGTAGTTTTATGTTAAACAACACTATTGTGATCTCACACTTAAATGCAATGTGTTTAAAGTTAACCCATTAAGTAATATCCTTGCTGTACATTTTGTTCCTTTATAAAGTTAATTTCCTTCTATTCCTACTTTTCAGAAAAAAAAGTCATAATTAATAAGAGATATACTTTCTCAAATGCTTTTTCTCTTAGTATTTTCTAGATAAATTACACTGATATTCTAGTGTTAAATCACAATTGCATTTCTAGAATAAACCCTATTTGATTGATTGTTTTTATGAGAGATGGCTAAATAGGTGGTGCATTAGTCACCTTCCCATCACTGTGATAAAATACCTGAGACAATCAACTTATAAGGAAGAAAAGTTCATTTTGACTCATATTTTCAGAAGTTTAAATCCATCGTCAGTTGGCCCATTTTGTGGGGGGATGACTTGAAGTGAGGCAGTAAGCACGGTGGGAGTACATGACAGAGCAAAGCAGTGCACATCATGGCCTTTGGAAAGCAAAAGAAAGAAAGAAGAGGGGCGGGGTTCTAATATTCCCTTCTAGGGCATGCCTTCAATGACTTTATTTCCTTTCACTGGCCCTTACCTCTAATGGTTCTACCATTTCCCAATAGTGCTATAAGCTAGGGACCCGGTTGTCAACACATGGGCTTTGCAGGGGATAGTAAAGATCTAAACCATAGAAGGTAGCTAGACGACAAATGCATTCTAATCTGAAGACAGGGAAATGAGTTTCAAAGTTTTTCCAAGCTCAATAGAGCAAGCATGTTTGATTCAGTTGGTTAATATTTTATTTATAATTTTTGCAACCATGTTCACAAGCAAAGTGGGACTATTCTTCTTTCCTTTTTCTTTTCTTTTTTCTTTTTTGGTACCAGGGATTGAACCTAGTGGTGCTTACCCACTGAGCAACATTCCTAGCCGGTTTTCATTTTTTATTTTGAGACAGGGTCTCAGTAAGTTACTTAGGGCCTCACTAAATTGCTGAGATTGGCTTTGAATTTGTGATCCCTCCTGTCTCATCCTTTCGAGTTGCTGGGATTACAGGTATGTGCCACTGTGTGTAGCTAAGCCTATTCCTTTCTTGAACTTTTTTTCAGATTCTGAGTCAAATTCTGCTGTGTGAGTGTGTGTGTGTGTGTGTGTGTGTGTGTGTGTGTGTGTGTTCCCCTGTGCTTCCTCTTTTTTACAATGGTTTTTTTCCTCATTTGTTTTGTAATTCAAATTGTGAGCTCATGTTTGCCCAGCATTTATATGTGGGAATTCTGTGAAGTTTGAGATGAATCCTTTATCTGTGATAAAGGATTTGCTTCTGCTTCCTGGTTCATAGGGTAGTACATATTCAAACCTGTTTGTAAGGAGCTTAAATAATCTAATTGAGGAGATCAGTTACAACCCTATAAGTTAAATAATAGTAAAGAGGAAAACTTTTATCACATCACTTTCATTTTATTTTAGATTCTATAAAATTTTACATGTAACTCACAATCACAATAGGTTAGAAAGTACAGATAAGCAAAAGGAAAAGTAGATAAAGTTGAATTGAATCCATCTTTTTTTTCTGACAAACACACTTAAGGTTCCTAGACTTTTCCTCAAGTTCCTATTTAAATGTCGTATGTGCATACTTTTGAGTCTCTCAATCAGATTGTAAGGTATTTGAGACAAAACAGATCTCATATAGTGCAAACGAGGCTTACAATCTTAGTATATCACTAGTTCTCACTCCACTGTTCAAAAGAAAAATTACAGTAACAATAGAAATTTAGTATTTGCATGGAGAAATTTACATTTTGAAATGCAGATCACATGTAGGGAAATTTTTACCTATGTGAACTTTGAGATCATAAACTAATTCACACACACACACACACTGAATCATACATAAAAATCAGCTGCAGTGATTCTTTTTAGGCTTATAATATTTTTATTTGACTTCCCTATACTTTTCAGTGTTATAGTTCCAAGGTATGCCCATGTCACTTGTGAAAGACAGTTTTCCAGCTTCATCCTCTTTTTTAGGAATCATCCCCCCCCACCACCTACTAGGCTTGTGTACAAGAAACATAGAGAAGGAAGTGATCACAAAAATGAGAAATAGAAGACACATGGAAACAAGGAGATAGAACAGAAGAGGAAGAAAAGAAGGAATAAATAGGTGTTCTCAAATAAAATATGTATTGTAGTATTTAAATATTTAAAATTTCAATATTTATTCAAGTCCCCTGGGTTATAGGTTAAGAAAGATGTCCAGGTACAATCTAAAGAAATGGATGACTCAGTAGGTCTGAGATCAGGCCCATAAACCTGGGTGGGTCTTACACATAATTTAAGAAATACTGGAATAGGGAGAGCACAGAATTAGAAAGTGACTCATGGTGGATTGGATTGACAAAGGGGCAACTTTTGCCACAAGATGCTAATTCTGGGTATTTGAGGATCCTCTGAAATATAATAGTGAATGTCTAGACTCAAAATTTTCTGTTATTACAGTACCCACCACAGTATATAAAATAATTCTTTCGCCAATTACTTTCCCTTGTCTACAAATGACCTCACAGAGGAAGAAATAAGAAAAGGACTTTCTAACTTGTATCATTAGCACATTCTCAAATGTAATACAGCAACCTACATTAGAAATGCTGCAGATTTTCCCCACATGAGGGATCTAGTTTGTTGTTATCACAGCACCCTGGCCAGAGGAACACTGTGCACCTTCTGTGGATCATCATGTTTTGGGGAGAGGACACTGGACTCTGCCCTGCAGAACTCCAGAGGAGTTTTAATACATGGAGGGACAATGTACACATAATCTGTGTGCTACAAGAAGTTTGTGCTATAGCTCACTTTCATAAGTGGATTTAGGACACAGAAATCTTAGTGCAGGGCTTAAATCAGAAGGTGGAGAGGTAAGGGTATCAGGTTTTGTGTCACAGCTAAGCCTGGAGGAAGGATCTGATCCTAAAGTGACATAATCGAGGCAAGCCCCCAAATGACTAGAGGAAAATCTTTTTAATACATCTCCTTTGAATTCCAGACCACTATAGGTTTCAGTTATATGGAAAAAAAATTACCTCACTCTCCTCAAGACCCTATATTAATCCTCCATCTCTCTAGTAGACTAGTATATGGAAAATGAATGTTGGGTATTCTGAGTAGATGGAAATAGGAATGCAATATCTGATTTGCCTTTCCTTAGTTTCTTGACAGAAAGCAATTATTTTTAAGCCTCGGGAGTGCACCTTGTAGCAAAGAAAGTGAGCTCTTGCCAGTGCTTTTGTGGGCATCTCTATTCGCCGTTTATTGGTGGTTGCATTTACTTCCAAGTACAAGTGTATGGAAAGGGTTAAGGTATGTGAAATAATTACTGGACAGTAACCAAGATATTGAGAAAGCCCACAGATCCTGGGAATGAGCAGTGAGACCTAGGAGTGGGTGCACCTGAGCATTGCCATCAGGGTTCAAGGTAAGGAAGTGGGAGAAAGCGGTGAGGGCGGGGGTAGGGAGGAAACTAAGGTACACGCATGCATTGAAAAATCAAAGCCCATACAGCTTCACTCATGCCAGGTTAAGGGCCTTTTCCAGAAACTCAATAAAGAAACAGTATGTTTTCAGGAGCTGTTTCAACCTGTCTACACCCTACTCTGACTTTTCCAGAAAACAGGCGAGGGACAAATGCCATTGCCAAGCTTCCCGTCTCCTCTGGTTTCCAGGCTCCTCAGATCCCAGAACACATCCCCACCGACTTCAGAGTTGTTTCCAAGAGTGGGCACGGCGTGGACATGGGGCCAACTTTGGATGTGATTCACTCCAAATCGGGTTATCCCCCGGGAGTGGGGTTTGGCCTCAGGGGCTCCGGGGCAGCGCCAGGCAGAGGCTGAGCAGCAGCAGCCAGCAGCAGCCTGCAAGCTGAGGAGCCAGCCTCCGCTGCCGCCTCCTGCTGCCGGCACGGAGTCGGCAGCACAGCCAGTCCCTATCGCTGTCACGCAGCCAGCAGCGCTGCCCCCCCCCCCCCCCCCCCGCGCGGCCCCAGCCCTCACACTGTTATTTGCGTGACTGACCCGAGCGGGGTGGGAGGGAGGACCTGGCTGGGGAGAGAGGGAGGGCGTGGGCCCGCCCGCTCCTTCCCTCTGGTTCCCTGAGGCAGCCCTCTCCTCCTCATTGGCCACGGGCGTACGTCCATCACCCCCACCGGCTCTCGGATTGGTAGAAGGAGCACTTCTGGAGCGAGGAGGGCAGAGTGACTCCACTGGTCTCCCGCGCCTTGTCTTTCCCTCCACCCCCCACTTCAACGTCCACCCACCTCTCCCCACCCCCCACTCCACTTCCCCCGCCCGGTTCGCGGCAGTGTCCTTAGAAGACTCATTGGGCCAGGGGCGAAGCCAGCCGCCTATCTAGCCGCACCATCATTGGTCGGTACCCATGCCTGTCGGAATGGTGGGCCTCGCCATTGGGCCGCTCTGCTCCGCTCCCCGCCCCGCAACGCCTCGCCCTCCCTGTAGCCTCCTCCCCTCGCGGTTCTCCCTCGGCCCCCTTACCCCGCCCGTCCCCGCCGCATCTCCCCTGTCCAGCTGGGCGGGGACTGCTGTACGACTCTGTAAAGTCTGTGAGTCACTGCACAACCCATCAATCCAATTAAATGTCTTGAGCGAGCTGAGCAGGCGGTGCTGCCGCCCGCTGCCGCTCGCCTCGCCGCGGCCGCCCCTGCTCGCAGCGCCCCTCTGATCCATGGCTGTCTGTCTGTACTTGTTACGGTGTAACATCCTCCTCCTCCTCCTTCTCCTCCTTCTCCTCCTTCTCCTCCTCCTCCTTGGGAGCCGCTGCAACTTCCCCTCAGCCAGTCTCCTCCTCTGCTTGGGGACTGCAAAGGCATGGGATAGACCCAGAGCCACTTCTCTCCTTCTCCCCACCAGCCCTTGCTCAGTTTCGCCCCTTTAAATTAAAGTCCGTTCCTCGCTCCTCGTCGTTTTAGAGATTTATTTGTCAGTCTATTATTTCCCCTGGTTTTCCTTTTCCTCGGCGGGGGCAAGGGTCGTCGGGGCCGGTGGGTTTATGCTAGGGAGGGGCGCTTCCCCACCCCACGCCCTCGATTTTTCCTCCTCCCTTTTCGGCCGTGACTTGGTTTCCCTGCTCCTTTCCGTTCCCACCCGTCGAACTCACCGTCCTGCACTCGAGTGACGCACCGACACCCCCCGCCCACAGCCCAGACGTCCCCTCCCTCGCTGCCACCCCGACCCGTCTCGGAGCTGGACAGGGTGCCGACTTCTTCGCGGAAGGGTGAGTACCGTGTAGGGGTTTTGGGGGGGAGGGGTGAGAATAAAACGTGGTAGCCGGTCCATTCTTGGGGAGGGCAGGGATCAGGTTGTGGGCTGGAGGCTCCTGGTCCGGCGTGGATTTGAGGTGGCGACTCCCTCCTTCCCTCGCTCCCTCTTCCCCCGCCCCTCGAGTCCTTATTCACTAGCCTTGCTGTATTTCTAGGTATTGCCAGACTTCCACCATCGGGGCATTATAATGCTTATACAATGATTGGTGGTGGCATGCTTTCTGTCTTTTGGATGCCTACTGAGTAGTAATAGCGATGTGATCCGATAGACTGTGACCTGCAAAAAGTGTAAAATGGCTAGTGGGTACATTTTCCTGTAAATCAAAGTTAACTTTTGTTCAGTAAAGGCAAAGCAAAGGTATTATTCATTTGAATGTGTGGTGATAGAGCAAGGAAAGACAGATTGCCTAGTGGCATCACTCACTTTTATTATTTTAAGATAATTTCGTGGTTCCCTTTTGAGAAAATATTAATTCAGTACTAAAGGTTATGAAGTCTTTGAACCTGTTGGAGGAAAGCAAGGTAAGATGGAAATTCTGTGTAACACTCCGTCTTTAGCTCCTTTCTATTCTAGGGAGGCATCACAGTACAGAATTTTGTATTTCCCAGTTATTGGATACAACGGAGTGTGTTAAGGAGAGATGAGAAATATGGATTGTTTCCTTTGATATCTATCTTTTGGTACTTGATTACTCTTTAAACAATGTTATTCTACAGATTTTTGTAAAATTTTAATTTGGCCTCTTGGTTATCAGCAGCTCAAAAGTACGAATACCTACCCATATGTGCTTTATGACAACCTTGTCCTATGTATCTTTAATATTTAGTGTGAGATAAAAGTATAAATTATGAGAATAGTTACTCTGAATTGGCTTCTGTGGTCACTGTTTAGAATTCAGCTGTTTTAAATTGGTATTCCTCTTTTTGAATCAAGTTCTGGGCTAGTTGTCCACAAGAGTCAAATTAGGCCAAACTAAACATGTTTTGAAATATTAAAGTACAGGAAAGGCCACTTAGTAGTTAATTCTCTCATTCTCTTTCAGACTAACCAGAATAAGTTGTTGCTAAATTTAATTTTAAAGAATAGACTGTTCCTGTACTGAAATCTGCCAAGTTGCTACAGAAAGATTTCTTTTTAAAGAGCAGAAATGTGTTTATGATCAGTCCAAAGTAGTAAAGTTGAAAAGTGACTTTCATGTAAATGCTGTCTTAAAGAAATGCTTGTCATAAACTCCAAATCTTTCAATGTGTTTCAGGAAGACTTATACAAAGCCTTTTTGAATTGTTTAATAAATTTCAGCATGTGACATTTTTCATGAGGGTAAGACTGAATCTTTGAAAGACCAGATAGCACAGGGGAGGTATGCTGCCTGAATTTGAATTCAGCCATCTCTCACTGGCTCTGTGACCTCGGACAAATTTCTAACATGATCTGTGCTGGTTTTTTCCTCTAAATAAGAGGGGAGACTCCTCTTTAAAGGGTTGCTATAAGAATTAATCAGAGTGGACAACATAGAGCACTGTGTTAGCTGCCTCATAAACATTATCATTCTCAGAGAGGGAGTCTAGTGTAGTGGCTAAGAATAGGGCCTTTGGAACCAGATTCTGCAGGTTCAAATCCCAGCATTTCTGCTTGACCTTGGTCAAATTAACCTTAGATTCTTCATCTGTAAAATGAGAATAATAGTAGCACCTGTTTCATAGGGTTATGGAGAGAGGTGTGGGCAGATTGAGTTAATATGTACAGATTTTAATAGCATTTGGTATATGTATCTTGCCCCATTTAGTTTTTTTTTTTTTTTTTTTTTTTTTCCCCCAGCACTGGGAATTGAACCCAGGGGGCTCTACTACTGACCCCAACCCTATTTTTTCTTTCTTTTCTTTTTTTTTTTTTTTTTTTTTTTGAAACAGGGTCTTGCTAAGTTCCTGGGGTTGGCCTCGAACTTTAGATACTCCTGCCTCAGTCTCCCAAGTAGCTGGGATTACAAGTACATGCCACTATGCCGGCCCAAATTTAGCTTTTTCATGTTCCTCAGTATATCTTGAAATATGAATGACTTTATTTTTTACAAGTAATTTTCTTGCAAAGATAAAGTATCATTGCTGTTAATAAAATAAGCAAAATTTAATCAATATGCCTGATGTTTGAACTAGAGTTTATCAGAGCCTTTAAGAAGTCTGATTATTGAATGAGTTGAGTTGATCACTAATTCATTTGAACTTGCATAATATAATGTACTACCTCTATTAAAATTATTGTATAGATCACACACTTGCTGTTATCTATAGTTTTCACCCCTACTAAACAGAAAGCTTTTTGAGGGTAACAGTAGTGTTTCAATCATGAGTTAATCTCTGTTGCCTAGCAAAGCTACTAGCACATAAAGAAGCTTAATGAATACTTGTGGAATTAAACAATGTTATTCTCAAATCATTTATGAGTAGCTGAATGAACATTATATGTGATATTGTGAAGAATACTGTTATTTATATTGTTAAATGGAATTTTCACTTTCTCAATTATTATTTTTGTAACTGTAAAATAAATGAGGGGATTCACAGTGTAATTTGTCCTTTACTAACCAACAGTTTTGGCTGGGCATGGTGGTCCACACCTGCAATCCCAGTGACTCTCAAGGCAGGAGGATGTAAAGTTGGAGGCCAGCCTCTGCAATTTAGTGAGATTCTGTCTCAGAGTAAAAATAAAAAGGTCTTCAGTATAATTCTGTGGCAGAGCATCCCTGGGTTCAATCCCCAGCATCACAAAAAATATAAACAAAATTTCATTTTGAAAAGTAAATTAAAAATTAGCTGAAAAGCACATCTACTATTTTTCTTTGTTGCCTGACATGACCATTTTTTAATTATGATTCTCTGATTCCCAAACTTTCTGTCATTAAGTTGAATGTTATTATTAATGTGAATTATACAAATTAGATTTTGAATGTCTAAACAGATGATATGATGTTATTTTCTCTGCTTCAGTCTCTTTAATAATAGAGACTTTTCAACCTAACACTAAAATAAAATACTATCATTTCCTTAAGTACTAGAGCCTTATTTTTCTTTCCATTCAAGAATTAAATTCTTTCTTTTGAATAGTCTTAATAGATAATTAGCTATTGGAATAGCTGAAATAAATAGTGTGATAGGATCATAAAAGAGGTGTATGTAATTAGTAAATAAAACACTTAAACTTTAAACTTTACCACACACTTAATACGCATTACACAATTGTGGAATATGCATTTTTTAAATAAGCAAAATTGATGGGGCCTACCACCTGCTTCCTTTATAGAATCATCCCGTTTTACTTGTCAATAAAATTCATTTTAATTACTGTGCCCTCAAAAGTTATAAAATATAAGAATTGTCTTTAATGAGAGAAAGGATCCTCAGGAACAAAATCTGAATACTTATCTACTCAGAAGTGTTATAGTGTTTCTTAACATTGTTAAAACTTCTAATATGTGAAACATTTGTTACAATGCTTGTAATTTTGAGCACATAGACCCTTGTTTATCCAAATCTTGTTATCCAGTTGAGTTGAATATATTGTATTTTCATTGTCTAAAACAATTGATTTTTAGAAAGCTTGCCCCTTTTTTGTTTGAATACTTTTAAAGCAGTTAATCAAAAGCAAAACTTAAAAAAAATAATTTATAGGCACTTAGAAACAACACTTAAGGATCTGGTCTGCAAAATGGAAAGTCTCATCTCAAGTTTTTCACTTGACACATTTTAGCATGACATTGTTTCCACAGCTCACCTCTCTTTCATTTAACTGTTTTAGTAAAGACATTTGGCTATTTATTAGGATTTTACAGACATTTATGATGTTTCCAACTTTATTGGGTTTGAGTGGGGTCTCACTGTGTTACCCAGGCAGGCCTGAGCTTCTGTGCTCAAGTGATCCTCTGTGCTCAAGTTATCCTCCTGCCTGGGTCTCCTGAGTAGCTGGCTAATGTTCCCAACTTTTAAAAATGCAGTATTCGTTGTGAAGCATTCTTTGGAAAGAAAAGAGGAGTAGAAATAATCTTTAGGGTTTGTGATTTCTATGCTGATAGTAGGAAAATGGATAGCTGTGTCAGATAGTGATGTAAAGGAGAGAAAAATAACATATGCATTGTCTAATGACATAGGCACATTGGCCTTCTACATTGAGTGACACTACGGATTATCATGTAACCTTGAGCATTACATTTCACCTCCTACATTCTCAATGATATTGTCCTGTCAGTGGGAAGAAGAAAGGTGGTTAATCCTGCTCTCACTCACAGAGGAAGTTATAGGAGTAAATTGTTTTTCTTAAAAAACATTTGGGAAGGACAAAATTCTTGTAAACACAAAGTAAACTTCATTTAGAAAATAGGTGCTTGTTCAGCATTATGTGAAAATTGTGATCTCTCAGATATTTATCTTCAGGGCATTCCTTTTGAGTTTAGATTTGAAGAGACTTCTTACTGATATGCTTAAGGTACCATTTAAAGAAGTAAGGAACTTTGCTTTAGTTGAATGGGGTATTAAATTTTAACACTCAGTTTTGGTGTATCCCAATTTTTAGCTGATGCTGATATTTTAAAAACATACTTTAGGTATCTGGGAAATAATACATTTTATCAAGTTAAAGTTTGTAAAATTTGTACTTTCATTGCAGGGGGAAAATGTGTAGATTTACTGGATTCCATTAGAAGTACATCCAAAGAGAAAAATTAATCGTCTTGTTTACTTTGTACCCTGAATACTTGAATACAGTGAAATATGCACATTTAAGAATATAGTAATTTGGAGGATTTAATTTATTCCAGTTAATTTTTTTTATTTAGAAAGGCAAGTGAAGGCACATGCAGAAAGCTTGCATTTTAAGAAATCATTTTTTTTTCTTTTATTCCTAAAAATGAGTGAGGAGTCTTTAAAATTTAAAAGTCTAAGACTTAGAGTTAGCACATTTATATAAATTCCTTTGAATTAAGCTTTACTTCTCTACAATTATTCACAAAATTATCACAACTTCATGATGTTATTCACTTTTTAAAGAGGAAATATAATTCTAGGGTACTCAGAGAAGGATGTATTAAAACAAGGCATATAAAATATTATTTATTCTAATATTAAGGATAGCAAATAGTGAGCCTCACATGTGAAATTTCTAAGCAGAGAACATTTTTTTTTTTTCTTTTTTTGGCAGGGGGTTGTTGCTGGAGCATGCTAAGCACACACTATACCACTGAACTCTCCCCTCAGCCTCCAGAAAGCAACTTTTAAAAATACTGTTCTTTTGTCCTTTTTGTTCAACAGTCAACCAACTGAGGCAGAACAATCTGATTTCTTCCCCACCTTTGGATCTAACATCCACATTATAATGTTTTGCACTGAATATTGACTTTTAACATATTAAATAAAATGACTAAAATAATCCACCCTCTTTCCTTTGTTCTAATGTCATTTTTCATTCTTCTTAATATTTCCATATGAGTTTGTCTTTTATTTTTATGTGACATCTCTCTTACTTTATTCTTGTTTTTTCCAAGAGTCATTTGGATTCTTTTTCATTGATGATATCAGGTTTATTTTGTCTTTGTTTTTTTTTGTTTGTTTGTTTGTTTGTTTTTGTGTGTGTGTGTGTGTGTGTGTTTAAGCTGTGGAGGGGCTTTTGTTTTATTTAAATCTATTTTATAAGATTGATGGAAAGCCTTCTATGTAGAAAAATTTTCTTTGCCTTATTTCAAAAGAAGGGTTCTAGTTCTCTCCTTTTGTCTGCACAAAATTTAAGGATCTACTTCATAAACCTAAAACCAAGTTTTAGCAATGCAAGGTGGTGTCAAGGGAAAACTCTAACATGTTTATTAATGACTGATTTTCTATTCATCCATTGTGTCTGAGGGGAAACCTACAGAATTTTTTCTGTCCAGGTTATCGTGAAATGTCTCAGACATCCAAGCTGTTTTTGCTCCATGCCAGGTGCCCTGGTGAGCTTCGGAGACTGTTTGTGATAACCATGGCCACCTGACCTCATGGGGGGTGGGCAGGGGAGGCTGACTGAGACCATCACATCAGACAGGATGAGCAGCTCCTTTTGTTTGTTTGTTTTGTTTTTAACTCTCTAAGCCAGACAGAACTTCAGACCATGTCCACTGTGAAGTTTTCCAGGGCTCTCCATTGTTGCTTGATTAATGGTTCCTTGTGAAGTAACCATCAGCTTTATTGTCTTCCATGGCTTCAACTCAAATGAAATGTATTCCTTTGGGTTAACTTTTGTGTTGATTTTAAGGGTTCTTTTTACACAGAAAATAAGAGTTTGGAAGTGTTTTTTGTTTTGTTTTGTTTTGTTTTGTTTGTCATGTGGGGATTGATGAGGGCCTCATACATGCCAGGCAAGTACACTACTGCTGAGCTACATCCTCAGTCCTGAATATATACCTTTTAAGCCAAAAAGATTTGTATAAAAATTCTGTGAGTCAAAAGTTTTTCTAAGGACCAAATCCTTTGATTTTTTTTTTTTTTTTTTTCCTGATACCAGGTATTGAACCTAGACACTTGACCACTGAACCACATGTCCAGCCCTTTTTACCTTGAGACAGAGTCTCACTAATGTGCTTTAGGACCTTGATAAATTGCTGAGGCTGGCTTTCAACTTGCAATCCTCCTGACTCAGTCTCCGGAGTCACTGGGATTACAGGCGTGCCCCAACAGGTCCTGCCTAAGATCATTTGATCTGGAGAATGTCTAGTAGTTTTTCAAAGTACATGATGTTATTCAAATATCTGTAGTAGAAAACCTTAAATTCCACTAAACATGGGCTGGGAATGTAGCTCAGTGGAAGAGTGCCTACCCAGCATTCCTAAGGTTGTGGGTTCTATCCCCAGTACTACACAAAAAAATTAATAATTTTTTTTCAGACAAATTGAAGCCTCCCTTTTTTTTTTTTTTTTTTTTTTTTGTGGTGGGTGGTGGTGGTGCCAGGGATTGAACTCAGGGGCACTCGACTATTGAGCCACATCCCCAGCCCTATTTCATATTTCATTTAGAGACAGGGTCCCACTGAGTTGCTTAGTACCTTGCTGTTGCTGAGGCTGACTTTAAACTCTCTATCCTCCTGTCTCAGCCTCCCAAGCTGCTGGGATTACAGGCATGTACCACCATGCCTGGCTGAATCCTCCTTTTGATTTAACTGTTCAGTTCTAATTTTTATTTTAACAACTCAAATATAAAATTAGATAAACTGCATTTTGGGGTTGATTAAGAGATTTTCTAGAAATCACACTTTATACATCCTGTGCCTCAGGGGAAAAGCTTGGTCTTTTGTGGCCCTGTATTTATTTTTGGCTTCTGTTCATTCACTCACTCAGTTAATTCAACAGATATTTATCAAGCATTTCCTACTATGTGCCAACTAGTCTTCCTAGGCACATGCAGTATCAGTGAGGAAAAGAAATGAATATTCCTGCCCTTTTGTGGTAATTATTTCCAAACTATTTCAGTGTGTGCAGAACTCGTTATCTACTTTTTGGAGTAGTCTTAATTAAACATTATATAATAATGATCTGAAAAAACATAAGAATTCTTTATATGGATTTTATGCTCTTTGACTTTTTATAAAAGGAATTCTAAATCCTTAAACAAAATTCCAATTGAGTGGATATTTTTAAAATTTGAATTTGAGTTGATATGTTAATATTGTCTACAGTTTCCACCAGAAATCATTAATCTTTACTTATGAACCTTGGAAAACCACACAGTGGTCATGGTCTGAAGTTTCTCCTAGGTTTTCTTTACACTTTTCAAATTGTTTTCTCCTGTTGCTTTGTTTCCTTTGCGACAGAGCCTAAAAAAAAAAAAAAAAAAAAAAAGTTAACCCTGAAAGTTGCACAATGGAAATGTAGTCATTTCTCCTACATTGCACAATTGACAAGGAAACCTTAACTTTGCTTTGTCTGTTGCACATGAAGAACTGATTTTTTGTTTCAGTGATTATACACATGTCCACAAATACAACCTTCAGTGTTCATTTCCAACTCAGACACTAAAGTGGATATACCTAAGTGTTTTTTTTAATGCAGTGCAAATACCATCAATATATTATCAAAGGATGATTTTCAATGTTTCATTTTTATTCATAAATACTTAATTCATGTCCCAAGTACTTAAGAGTATCAGAAATTAATAATAATACATGAAATTTGCTCATAATTTTACTCATGGTCCAGTTGGAGACAAAAGATCCCCATATGGAAATTAAATCTCTGACACTGGGCAGTATGTGATGTGGGAAGTCCAGTGTAGGCCACTACAATGAGCCAAGTCCTAGGTCAAGTGGACCTGCCTTCTAGAAGTTCTGGATGGACTTTAAAATCCTTCTTTTTAAATCTGAGAAAAGATGGAGCAGGAGATACCTAAGAATAGAATAGTCTTTAGCTACTGCAGTGGTTCAGCAGAGAAAGCAAGGAAAAGGGGATGGAGCAGACATCATGGCCATTTATTGCATTCACTACCTCCACTGGAAGCAGAACTGTACCTTTGAATAGATTATATAGACACAGTGTGAATACATTTTAGATTCTTGAGAAAAAAAAATTTATAGTTGGAGAAACCTCATCAATGAGGGCACTATGAACAAAGGGAGTTCTCTGAAAAATGAAAGGAACACTGGAAGAGGAGGAAAGAATTGGAGATAGGGACTTAACAGTTGCTGAAGTCACTTTCTTCCTCAGTTTCACCTAGAGCAGCCCTGCCTGCAAGATGGATATACTCTGGGCCTAATATAACACATTTTAGGAAGTCTGCATATATTACTGCAATATGTAGATACTCTCTTTCTAAATTGTTTTACCTTGGGATTAGCTGAAATTTCTACTACTGATATGTTTAAAATCTCAAACATAGTATTGTAGACTATGGCTTTTATTTATTTATTTATTTATTTTAGTATTCAGAAATGTTAAGGGTACATATGTTTTATATTTAAACCTACATCTTAGATAGGATAATGCAATATATGTTTGTCTCTTATATTTAAATCCAGGGAGAAAATATCTAAAGCCTCATGTTAATTTTATTTTTTAATGAAAGTATTTGTACTTTTACATAGAGACTTTTTGTTTTCTCTTCTTTTAATAACAACCTCTGTGAAGAGTTTCCTTTCCTAAAAACCATCTCTGCTAGGACCATCACTCAATCCATTAACTCACAAGATCACTTAGGATACTTTTGGAAATTATCTTGATTGCTATGATGGTTTCAAGGGTGTATATATATTACCCAAAGTTACCAAATTGTACAATATAAATGCATGCACTTATTGTATACCAATAAAACTTTTATAAAATCCACATATGTTGTAAGGTCTATTTTCATGATTAAAAATTTTTTTTCTATTACAAGAATTATGGTTTTTTTTAATTTTATTGTTTATTTCTTATTTTATTTAATTTTATCAAATCTTTATTCACCTACATCCCATACCCCATACACATTTATACATTTCAAGTAAGAAAGATAAATAGTACTGAGGAGGCCCATGTGCTGGCTGAAATTCAGATATTGGACCTTAGAGAGCTTTTTTCCATATGTAAGACTCACTAGAGTATCTTTAAGTAATCTGCACAGATTTGAATTTGGAGAATTAGAGTTGTATATTTATTCTTCATGGATTCCTTTCCTTATAGTTTAGCAGATTATGGCTCATTTTTAACATGGAGTAAAGAGCTTGATTTTAGTAAGACTTTTCTTTTTAAATGAGGACAGATGGCTTAATGCTTCTCTTTAAATATTGTTCCATTTTCTTTTTCTTTTTTTTTTTTTTTTTGGCATTTTTATAAATTAAGTTTTGGGCTGCTGGGTTCAGTGTCACATGTCACATGCATGTAAGCAGAAAGATTTTGAATTCAAGGCCAGCCTGGGCAATTTAGCAAGACCCTTTCTCAAAACAAACCAACCCCCTACATAAACAGTTTTGGCAAGTAAACTCTCTGAATAGATTTGTTTAGGGAAGAACTAAGTCTGATCCATTCTTCCTGCCCCTATGGTCTTTGAGCACAGCACAGAAGGCTTAATTTAAGTTTGTGATGGTTTAATATTAATTGAATATTTCTTATGTTACCCAATATACATTTCAGGTAAATTTCTTTATTGTTGGAATTAATGCCAATGTTAAGTTTAAAACATCGGCAATTTTTCATAAAAAAATGGTAGTCTAGAAAAATGATCTGAGTTGTGTTTCTAGAGTTGGAACTATCAGAATTTTAATGAGCTGTGACTCTAAAGCTCAACCTCTTTCTGCCATACCAGCAGGACACCTTAGAATTAGCAGTACCCAGGCCACAACTCAAGGATGAGGCTGTAGCTTCAGTACTTTAAAAAGTCCCCAAGTTTTTTAATGTGCAACCCACACTATACAGTGCTGTCTCCCACATCGTATTCCCCAACACAGAGACTTTTAAAATGTGAAGAAAACCTGAAAGAATAATTCAACAAACACCCATATTCCCTCTGCCTGGATTCAGTAATTATTAACCTTTTGCCATATTTGCTTTACAACTCGATCTTTCTCTTTCTCCATACATATACTTTTTGAAAGTACCAAGTGAAAGTAAGTTTCAGACATCATGACTCTTTACCATTGAATATTTCAGTGTGCAATTCCTGAGCCTAAGGACATTCTCCTATATAACCACAATACCATTTTGTATCTAAGAAAATTAATAATAATTTGGAATGCTTTTTTGAAAGTTCACTTTCATTTATTAAAGCCTAAGAGTCTATGCTGTACTAAAAATTAAATACATACAAAGTGAGAAGTTCTGCAGAATATGTAATTCTGAGAATCTTTGCTGAGATATGTGTTCGTGTTTGCAAGAAATGCCATTGCTTCAAGCATTCTGATGAGTCAGTGTGTTTTCTTACGGATGGTGAGGTAAGAGCCTTCTAGTTCTAATGTTATGTGATAATATCACAGGGAGATACATTGATCTGAGTTCACACCACACAGTGGTTTAGTGGAAAAGCCCAGTTTCAAGCCAGACCATGTTGGGTCAAATACTTGCTTGGTCACTTGCTGCAGGACACATTGGGGAAGTTAAATTCTTGTATCAGTTAAGAGGCTTTCAGAAACTGCCCTCACATTCACTGAAATCTTTAGGAAATTTATTCTGTTACAACAAATTCAGAGATATGATAGGCTCTAGGCTGGGTTAGTTCTATAGCTCAGGTTCTTAGCATCTTTCTGTCAATTCTGACTCCTTGTTGTCTCCAGATTCTGTTTTGGTTCCTTCTCCAGCTGGTTCATATCCATCCAGTAAGTATTCTAAGGAAATCAGAAATCTCTACACAGAGGATGACCATCTATCTTTCTGTCTAGGAATCTCTGCCCATCTCTGGACTGGTGACTGTCCTCAGAGGAGCATTCTGCCCTGCCCTAGTGTAGACTTGCCTGGATCCTCCCTAGAGCTGGGTTCTCTTAGGGAGAGGGGGAAATGGATGTGAGTATGCCAGTAAAAGTGCTGGTCCCTCCTCTCTCAGCCTATTTTCTTTGCTATAAAATGGGAACAGTGATATCTACCTCTATGACTATTACTAACATAAAATAGGTAACACAACAAAACAAAGCTTATGTTTAATAAATGCTAATTCCTATTCTTTCTTTTCTCCTTTCCATCTTATAGAAAATTCCATCTTCCTTTGACACACCTTGCACACTCCATACTGTAACCACCTGTAAATGACTCTTCCTCAAAGATGTCTCTTACCTGTCTTCTCCCCTTAGTATCTAGGGGATAGCATGTCATGTGAACTTTGCAGATTGGTCTGATACCTTCCATTAATCTTTCTTGGTCTACCATATTTTTTCTTGTGCATTTCAGCTTGGTAATATATCATTCCAAACCTGGGGAAGGGAAACTGTTAACTGTGTGTATGTATTTATCAGATCAAGTATGAGCAGAAATCTCTCCAATTTTACTATCCATAAAAACAGCAGACTTAATAGATTTCCCATCTATTAAAAGAAAAGCTCCACAACCCATGATAAAGTCAGCAGAACAGAATGCTGTTTGAAATATAGTAGCTTATCTGTCAGGATCAATCAGATCTTTGATATTTTGGGGAAGTCCAGGCTATTATCATGGTTTAGTTGCACTGGTTTCTCCAGAACTTCCTTTCTAAAAAGAATTGTGCCTAATTTTCCAGTGAGTCTTTTTTGAATGGTTTGATCTTGAACCTCCTCACGCTCACTGCAAGAGTCATCTTCCAAAGACATGTTTTTTAGAATGTGTGAACAATGGAGGGTCTTTGTTCAGGCTTGCCCTTTTCAAAACAGGTAAAGTGGATAGTCAGATCGTTTTTTTCCCCTGTGGTATTTCTAACCACTTCTGGAACACTTGTGATGTCCTATAAAATTGTCACAACCCAATTACATGGGACCATCTCCCCCAACCCTTTTTTTTTTTTTTTTTTTTTAATTTTCTTCTAAAACAATAAGATGCCTACACAACTCTAAGTAGAATATTTAGTTCCTGCCACCATCCATAGCAAGGGAATAGAAGAGTAAAAAGCCTGGTTCCTTTCTTGGCTTAGAAGATGCCCAATCCTGGCTTGTCCCTCTTCAGTTGCAGTTATTTTCACTTTGTCTTTAATTTTTAGATTTAGTATTGATGAAGTATGTATGAATCTCTTAAGCTCTGTGAAGACTGAAAATACGCAGATTTTGAGTGGTTCCAGCCATAATTCAACGCTCTGCTGACATGAATTGTTTCACTAGAGGAATGTTTTTAAGTGTGTGTTGATGTTTCTTATGTATCTCAAATGAAGGTTCTAGGTATGTTAAATTATAAAGCAGCACAATGAAAGCAAAACTCTGAAATAAATTGTTATTTTATGAAAGAAGCCAGAGAAGGAACATTTTGGCTATAATTTTAGTTAAAAGTCCTGGAGTTTTGAGAAGAAAAAAAGTTTGAAATTTGTATTGCATGTCCTTGAAGTACTATTAGTTACTTTTAAGAAGGATGAAACATGATTTTTAACTTGAGAAGCTTTGTTTCATTTGGGCAGATTTTTAATTTTAGTGCCTTGCAGAAAAGATTTGTGGGCAAGATTCCCTTTGCTATGTAACAAATGCTTTCACTGTTTAGCTGCGGCTTGCTAACAGAGGTTGAAATGAAAAGTGAAATGGTCGTTGTTTCTCATCTAATAACTGGATTTTATTTTTATTTCCATTCCCCAGTGTTAAAAAAAGAAATGAGGAAAAAAAAGCAAGGATCGAGATCCAAAAGCTCAAACTAAAATTTAATTTCCTAACTAGAATGAGGCTAGCTTTACCATGATGTGAAAGGCATATGTAGGAAACATTTGTTCATAGCCACACAGTTGACTATATGATTGCTGGGCTTCGTTCTTGGATCAGGTTGTATTCCTGTCTTCAGTCAAGCAGGTAGGAACCAAGTCTAAACTGTTGAAATGACTCAACTTCTTTCTTTCCTCCCTCTTAAGAAATATTTTGACTGTGCTTCTTGCCCCACTTCTTAGTCCACCTGAGAGAATAGAACATAGGTCTAAATGATACTGGGCCGGATAGCAATGAAGAGTTAAAATGTATTATCTGCCCATTAATACTGAGGGCTTTAATGATAAGTAGTTGTTGGGACTTTGTCTTTGCTTCTTTCTTCTTCCTTATTCTTCACTAGGAATTGAATCCAGGGCCACACACATGATAGGCAAGCACTCTGCCACTGAGCTACATCCCTAGCCCTATTTTTTTTATTTCATTTTGAGACAGGGTCTTGCTCAGTTGCCCAGACTGCCCTTAAACTGGTTATTCTCCTGTCTCAGCCTCCTAAGCAGCTGGGATTACAGGTCTGAGTCACTACCTCAGGCTTTTTGTTTGTTTGTTTGTTTGTTTTTATTCATTTGTTGGATTGCCATGCTGGGGATGGAACCCAGAGCTTTGCAATGTGCTAGGCAAGTGCTCTGTGACTGCCACACCCCATTCTATCTTTGCTTCTTTCTTAATTCTGTCATTTCTGGATTCTGTCTTGGAGCTTCTTCTGGGCAAGTTCTACAGCCTTAAGTTGTGTGCAGTGGATTCTAAGGAAAAACTGATTCTGTACCAGGTCCTTCATGGTTTTTATTTTTCTCCAAGGAGTTCTTTCTTTGGTTGAAAATCTCAGTGTGATTAATGAAAAACTGTTGAACAGCTAAGAAAAATATCAAATACAGTATCTTTAAAAAGTATTCAGAAAAGGAGCCAGGCACAGTGTTGCATGCCTGTAATCCCAGTGGTATGGGAGGCTGAGGCAGGAGGATCATGAGTTCAAAGCCAGCCTCAGCAATTTAGCAAGGTCCTATGCAACTCAGGGAGACCCTGTCTCTAAATAAAATACAAAAGAGGCCTGGGGATGTGGCTCAGCGATTAAGTGCCCCTGAGTTCAATCCCAGTTACAAAAAAAAAAAAAAAAAAAAAGTATTTGGAAAAGGGATTATATTTGGAGAATTATATTTGTTACTATTTCTGCAAGATCCAAATAACCTGGTGAAATATTCGGACTACAGTTCCATTTTGCTGTATTAAGCATTTTTCCATGCAGTATGCACATCTTCAGTGTGTTCTGTGACTGGCACTTGAGTTTTGAGAATGCTTTTATTGTTTTTAAATTAATTTGCAGCTGACCAAAAACAAAGGCTAGTTTGAGGATAATATTGAAATTGTGGTATGTTTGAGAAATTTGATTGTCAGAAAATATGTCTGTAATTTGTTGAGGTGCCTAGATATAAACTTAGCTTTACTGGGGATCAAGTCACAGATCCACCTCTCCTACCTTAGCATGAAGACAGGGGTACTTCTGTCTTCTTATCTCTATTGTGTTCCATTGCAACTAACTTCATATGTTGTCACTGAATGGTAAGTACACTAGCTTAACATGGGTTATGAATTTTTTATATTTTATATTTTTTATAATTTATTATATTTTGTAGTGTTTATGCATCCTAAGAACAGTATGATGAAAAATGAAGCCTTTTCTGTGAGCTAATTTAGGATTACTAACAGTTATAAAGGCACTTGGAGGGCTGGAGATACAGCTTGTGGTAGAGTGCATGCTTAGTATGTGTGAGGCCTGAACCATAAAAGAAGAAGGCATTTGACCACTCTTCTTTCTGTTTTGCTCACACATGATGATGAATAAAGGATGGGCCAAGAATTTTGTACTGGGGATCCTCTAGGAGACGTGCTTGTTGTTACCGCATTTTGTTTTGTGTGATCTACATCACTTCATATGATATTTGATGTGACGTGGGCTTCACATCTTTTAGGGAAACTGTAACATTTTAATATGGAATGCTTATACAAATAAGATTTTTAAAAGAATTTTTTTTGAGATGGGGTTCTTACTATGTTGCCCAGCCTGACCTTGAACTCTGGGGCTCAAGGGATTCTCCTGCCTTAGAGTCCAGAGTAGCTAGAACTATATAGTTCATGCCACTGTGCCTCTAAAAAAAAATAATAAATAATAAATAAATAGATAGATAGATTTCCTATATCTTAAAATAGAGGACTTTTCTTTGATTCTTCTGCTTCATCATATGTTAGTCATTTGTACACTTAACAGGTGTTGGTGTGAGAATTACTCTCTTAAAAGCTTTCGAGTTATTTTTCAGCCTAAATTGTGCACTATCCCTCCCTCTTACTCAGGAATACAAAATAAGATGCACTTTGGAATACTTATCCTTTAACTCTGAATACTGGATGCAGTATCATCGGTGCAAACTAGTATGTACCATTATGTGATGAGGAAAAAAAAACTGACATTTTTATGACTAAGAAAAAGTTTTTGGCAAAAAGAGGTTCTGTCCTGTTCAGTCAGTTGCTGAAATGGAACTAAGTCTTCTTTTATTAGGTGTGTCTTTGAAGTTGAAATGATTTAATGCTTATAGTCACCTGTGAGTGTTAGCTCAGGGAGTCTCTGGAACCCTTTGTGCTCCCAAAGAGGCTGTTTATGTAGCAAATGTGCAGTGAGCAAGTGTATTATGACTTTTCTAAATAGCATGCCATAGAGCAGGTGATATTTTGGTATACTGGAGTGCAGCAACTCAGCCAGGAGGTGTCAAGTGGAGACTCAGGCACTTAGTCAATGCAGTTATAAATTTCTACCCTTCACTTGCCCTATTTTCTCTATGTGAGTGTATAATTGCTTTATAACAATCCTGTCAATTTGACGAACAGAAAGGTCAACAAAAATAAAATCCAAGTGGTCAATTCCAGAGGGTTTTTTTTTTTTTTTTTTTCTTGCAGACTTTTTTTTTTTTTCTTTTGCGGTACTGGGGTTGGAATCCAGAGGCACTCTACCACCATGCTACATCCCCAATCTCCAGTGCTTCAATTTTAGAATTTTAAATAAGTTAAATAAAGGGAAATATTAAGAATGAGGATTACTATCAGTTTAGTTTCTCTTACTATTCCTCCAGCGGATTGCCTTCTCTGGCAAGTTAACTGCTTTACTTTAGGCCAAGTTTTATTCCTTTTAAAGAGAAAGTTCATGAACTTTGTACCTGCTCAGTATGTGTGAAGCTCTGCTCTACAATCAGTACTCTATAATCATTGATTCAGTGAAATTCCTGCGCATTTGAGACCTCCCTGACTGTGGACTCTTAATGCTCTTGCCACCATGTTGTTGTTGTTACTTTGCCCTTTACCACATGAAGCAGAGAAGCTGGTAACAGCCACTTTCAAATCTAAAACTACATCCATATTTTTCTACAAAGGGTTTTGGCATCCTTTCTTAGCATTCATGTTAAGGATAAGCCCAGGGATGGCCCTTCTGATTTCTTGAGG
Organism: Sciurus vulgaris; assembly: GCF_902686455.1. Classification (NCBI taxonomy): domain Eukaryota; kingdom Metazoa; phylum Chordata; class Mammalia; order Rodentia; family Sciuridae; genus Sciurus; species Sciurus vulgaris. The sequence goes on from NC_136475.1 coordinate 43,301,530, forward strand.
TGTTTAAAAATATGTGGTCAATGCTACTTGTTGGAACCAACCCTGGAAAAGTTGACCTGGTGCCATACTTTTTGTGCTACTGTTGTGTCTGACTATAAAATGAAGGAAGTGCTAATAACACTTCCTACTTGTTTAGCACGTTTTCCTCCCCAGCTCTCAGAGGAACTGGCCAATATCAGGCTTGATCTCCAGCCTCTGTTTCTGTTCTTTTCTAATTCCTGTCTTATAATGTTGTATGAGGTTTTCACTTGTTAGTTTCTTTTTTCTTATGTTCTCCTAAAGGTTAGAAGATAATATTTGCTGTTATCATCCCTATTTCTCAGATACTGAGAACAAGGCATGTCTCTGCTAAGTATTTGACCTGGGTTTATGCTGTAATCAGTCGCAGAGCCAATAGGAGAACTGGGCTTCATTTTATTACCAAGTCAGTTTCTCTCCTTTTCAACTACCCTTATAGGACCAAAGAAAACACATTTTCAGGTACCAAAAATATTTCCTGCATCTCTTCTTCAGTGTTCCAATGTTAGGATTTACACTAGATTTATTGTCTGAAGTAAAGTTTCATTGCCAGTTATAAACATGATCTGCTCCCATATTATTGCTGATCTGACTGCTGTCCCAGAAGGTGATGGATAGTTGAAGTAAGATTATAATAAATGCAGCCCCTATTTTCTTTTTGCCCTTCTAAATTTGATTTTATAGGTTGCTTTCTGCCAGGAAATTTCATGAATGGGCAAATTTTAATAAGCCAATTTTTTTCTCTTATAATAATAAATATACCAAAATCTTCCCCAAAGTGGATTTAGCTGAGTATGCTAATACTTGAGTGAGTCCTTTCTGAATTAATGGGTAGGAACAACTCCAATCACTCTTAAAATGATTTGTTCCTATAAAATGTGATTACTACATCTGAATATAGTTTATGCTTCAAAATATGTCATTCTTAGTTCTTTTCATTAGTGAATGTTGATAGAACTTGAGGATTCTGTAAAAACTAGGAGAATTGAATTTGAATTTCCGCTTTCAGAATCCTTTTTAAAAATCAAACTGAGGATGAAATTTCTGAGAGTGACATCCACCCTTCCAAATAACAAAAGTGAAAGTTGTGTTTTGGTCAATTTTTTTCATTTTTCTTAGTGAAAAGGTAAGAATCAAAGCGAGTGTGGTGTGTACCCAACCAAGCAGTTTTGTTGTTTTAGTGCCCTCCGCATGTGAACTGGTGCATGTACACACACACCACGCATAAAGAGTCCATTCTTGCTCACATGCGGCCACAGGAGGCTGGTCCCTGTGGTCCTGGACTCAGTGGAAATTGGCAGCCTTTCTCCTCTTGCAAACAACATCTTAATATCACCTCAGGCAGTGGTGATAGTGGACCCACTTCAGAGATTCTCAAGTGGCAGAAATGTGGAAGGGCCTGGCTTTGATCATCTTCTGTCACACTTGAGTAAACACAGGGCAGAGAAATTTGTTAATGTCAGAAGTACTCGGGTGGCCCTTTAAAACTGTTTTTAAAGTACAGTACTTACCCTGAATTTTCATATGTAATCCTAACAACAAACCTGTGAGATAAGCAAGAGAAATGTGGTTATTTCTATTTTTAAAATGTGCCAACCTAAGTCCAGGGAATTAAAAAATGTGGAATGACTGAAATTCAGGCCTTCCAAGCCGTTTTGTCTCTCTCTTCACTGTTAAATAACTTCTTTAGATTAGTAATTATTAATTGTTCTGTTCTGTTACTCCCTCTTCCATCTAAACTGTGTAGGATGATGATTTATGAGGGTTTTTTTTTTTTTTTTTTCCCATTCAAGACATCTGTGCATTAGTATCAGATAGTCTTGCTGCATTGGGGAACTCCTAGTCAATGAGACACCCCATTCCCCTGCCTCTGAGAGTCTTGGAAACATTTAGCATTAAGTCTACACTTACCAGCTTAATTGGGAAGATTTATTAGCAAGATGATTCTGTTGCTCATTTGGCTTCTGAAAGCTACATAAAATTGAGAGGATGAATGATTATAATTTTTGTTGTTAACTGGAGGAGACAAAAATCAACATGAAAGGACTATTTCATTTGTTAGAAATCAGAATTTTATTGGGGGAAGAGGGGAAAGTTGAAGAGCCACTGATTAAAATATAACTCATTTGTTATATAAAATAGTTCTCTTTCTCAAGTGCCCACTTCTGGTTCATTTTTAGGTAATTACAAAAGGTGAAAAAAGAACAATTACCTTCTAGGTTTTATACAGCTGCATGTATGGTTTGGGAATACTTCAGGTTGTAGTTAGTGCTTGGTTTTCTGTTTGTGACTCCGAGTTAATTTTTCAAGGTGACATTAAGAAAAAAAAAAAAAAAAAAAAAAGAATAGGCACAAGGAGCTGGCCATGTAGCTTAGTGGTAGAATATTTGCTTGGCATACTCGAGGTCCTGGGTTTGGTCCCCAGTGCTGCTGAAAATAAAACAAAAACAATTAGGCAGCAAAGGTGTTTAGGTTAAGTGTAGATTGACCACAGTAAATTACGCAGACCTTAACTTCTTTGCTGAAAGCCCAGACTCCCAACAAGCTTACCTAATTTTGAGGCATCTGTTTAGAATATGCAAATTATATACATTAAAAAAGCAAATATGATTTTAAAAAATAAACTCTTTTATTTTATTCTGTGCAATGGCTATCACCTAGGACCTTGAGCCCAGGATCCTGTACATGCCAAGCAAGCTCTACTACTGAGCAAACCCCTTGCCCCAAATAAACTGCTTTTAAAAAATGCACTCTGGCACATTTTAGGCACTCTAAAAGGAATTTTAAATAAAGCTGTGATGATCATAAGTTAACTATATTAACAATCTCAATAAACTAGCATCTATATAATATTTGACTAAAATATACCGAGAAAAAAGTACATTTGGGTGGGAAAAAACCATACTTTATTAAGTAACTTAAACCAAAAGGATATTTGTTTTGCTTTTTATTTCATTAAATGGAAGAAAAGTTTTGTCTTCAAAAGATGATACTACCAGTTCTTAAAAATTATAGTAGGCTGAAGGAATAGAGAAGTGCATAAAACCTGCTGCAACAAAGAAAACAAGTCACTGCCTTGTGATCTTTCACTTCTTTCTGTGACAAAGAAAAAGGAGCAAGTAACAGCTGCCAGCAAAAGTCTCTCACTTCTGCTCTGCCGCGAACGTCTCTAAGTCTGGGGCTGCCACGGGAGCAGAACAGAGTAGCCGGTGCAGCGGCTGTGCAGGCTGCTCAGGGAGCTGCCTCTGAAGGGAGTGGCCATGCAGTGAGCAGCCCGAGCAGCGAGCGCCTGCCGGAGGAATGCAGTGCAGAAAGCAGCCCCAGTGCTGGGTCTTCCCCATCCTTGACCTCAGGAGCCCACACTCACTGCTTACAGGAGTGGCAGCAGGGTTCCGCTCCAACCAGTTTAAGTTAAAAAGAAAAAGGAAAGATTCCCCAAGTGCCCCCGCTTGTCATTTTACAGCAGTGGATTTTCTCAGCCTTGTGTGAGGTTGTTTGTAATTGTAAACAAATAGTAGTAAGGGCGGAGGTCAGATGCTGGCTATTGAAGTGGGGAGGGCAGAAGGAAGCCAGGTTGGGCTTTGATTGGTAAACTATCTTGCTATCCATTCCACAGTGGATGCAACAAGAGCAGAAAACAAAGTAAAATTTTAACTTTAATTCTTCATGAAAGCTCTAACTTTTTGTTTTAACACTTCAGAGTTTGTTAAAAAAATACTTTTGGGGCAGAATCCTTACAAATAATCATAGCACCGTCAATTTGTATGGCACATTGTGTTTCTAAGTGCATAATTAGCATTATCCTGTTCAGCACCCAAAGCCACAACCACCTTGTGAAGTATTTATTGTCTTTCCCATTTTAAAAATGATAAACCAAAATTCTAGAGTTTAGGACTTATCTAAGGGCACACAGCTGGCATGCAGGACCGCTGTCCTGCTCCAGTATGCCCTTAACTGTGCTAGGAAGAGCACCTCAGTAGCATCTAACTTCTTCACCGCCTCTCACAGAAAGCCACAGTCCAGAAATCCACCTGAGTGATCATTTCATGTAGTTTACCATACAAACAAGTATCATCAAAGAGCTACTCCTTGATTTATTTTGACCTTAGTAATCAAATAAAGGAAGAGGAGCTTTGTTATTTCCTAAATATAATCAGAATGGTAGTGCAAAATGAATGGTACAGATCTTTGAGTTTTAATATACTTAAAAAAAAAAAAAAAAAAAAAAAAAAAAAAAACTGGAGTAAAGCCCTTCATAAAGAAAGTGAAACTTCAGTTAGTTACAGAGACTAGGGCCCACTTCCTCAGACTAGTCCAGTATGTTCTTTCAAAGGACACCTCCTTTAAGAGATCCCCCTCTCATCCCAGGGGCTAATTTGACTTGAGCTTTTGGCAGGCATTCCTGAGAGTCTATCCTGTGCAGCCAGCTCTGCAGGCATTTAGAATCCAGTAAGAAACTTAATCCAGGAGAAAATGCACCCAGGGTTAAATGTTCAGCCATTTAAAAGACTCAGAATGTCACCAATGATCCGAATTTGGTCTCAGTACTCTAGAAACATTAATGAAGAAGCCCTTTCTTATATATTCTTATATGGCCTCCCATTTGTATGAAAAATGATGATTTTGGCCACTTTGGAACTTTTAGAATAATGCCAACCAATCCTGAGAAACTTGTTATCACCAGTTTCTTTTTAGGCATTGTCCATAGATGTTTTAACTCAGAAAAGTATTTATTGTTCATGCCTTATTATCAAAGCTTTGCTAATAACATTTAACTCCTTGGAGTAGATTTTTCAAAGAGGTGATGGTGAACAAGCCACCTGCATTGTGGTCTTCCATGAGCACTGGTCATCTGAGAACCTAGAGGACGTTTCTGGATGTACCCATAAGCTGGACAGTCTAGAAGTCTGAATTGAAAGGGAATGCAGAATGGAGCACAATAATAATTAGTTTCATCATATGTAAGAGAGCACCTTACCCACGCACACTCATAGAATGCCTTATAGACCTAACTTGCACTAAATTAAACTTAACTTCCACAACAGTCATTTCCAAAGCTGAGCAAACTGCATTGTGTAAATGGGTCACTTGGAGCAATATTCTGCAAGGCATGCTCAGGATACACAAAAGCAGCTGGACTGTAAAATTCAAGAACAAACTAGCCTCTAGTAAAGCATGTATGGGAGGAAGTTGTGTTATAGTCTTAGAGGAAAAGAAGTTTCTCTTTAATTTAAAACATAGCATTCAATTTCCTAGTCTCTTGGCTCGGATTGTACTACCTCTGTCAGTTCCAGTTTTTTGCTTTTTAGCCAACCTATCTTTTTATTCTCTTATATTTCTGCATCTAAGTCCTGGAACCATGCTCAGTAGAACTTGATTATAATCAAATGGTCCTACCTTTGCACAGTTTTTCAGGGCCTAAGAACTTGATGGCATGATTTGGGATTAACTTTAAAAAAAAAAAGACACCCTTTTGAAAAAGCCCTCTGCAGTACCTTTTCACCAATGTGTCCCACTGACTTCAAATTAGTCCAAAGACAGAGGCAAAATATATATGGTGCAAATATGAGCTTTGCTAAAGCAACTTCAAGGATACTGCCTCTGCTTGCCATGTTTATCCCCAAATGTCCTTTGTTTCATTGTAGTTGTGAAGATCAAAATTGATCTTCAACAATTTTGTTTATATTTGTAATTTTTTAGGAATTAATTTTCTCTCTTACATGATCAGGCAGGGGCTGGTCTATAGATTTTAGGGCAAGAACCTATTTGTTGTTCATTGTAATTGAAAATTGTAATTCATTTATTCTGTCCCCAAGTTTGTAAGAGAAGAACAGGCATTGCATATTTCTTTGATTTAAAGTGTCAGAAACCTCTAAAAGTAATTTGGGAGAAAACTGAGACATAAAGGGTCTAAGAACATCTTGTCACAAAACTGTGGGAAGGGCAAGAATGCAGCTGACCCCAGTGTGGCTAGAACACTCTCCATCTTTCATCCCTGCCTCTTCTACATGTTTGACTCCCCATGGTGGACCATTTCTATCTGTAGTTTTTTTGTTTTGTTTCGTTTTGTTTTTTGTACCAGGGATTGAACCCAGGGGCATTTAACCACTGAGTCACATCCCCAGTCCCTTTTTTAATATTTAGGGACAGGGTCTCACTGAGTTACTCAGGGCCTTGATAAGTTGCTGAGGCTGGCTTTGAACTCGTGATCCTCCTGCCTCAGCCTCCCAAGGCACTGGGATTACAGGTGGGCACCACTGCACCTGACTTCTATCTGTAGCTTGAAATGTGGCCACCAGCAATTTATCATATAGCTTCTGTCATTGAAAGGTACCCTGGGCATCAAGTTAGCAAATCATAAGCAAGGAACTCATGATTAATATGGGTTAGTTGTCCCTCCCTGTGTTATTCAGCAGGGGTGAAGGAGGTGGGGTTGTGTAGAAACATGGTAACGTGGGTAAAACTCTCCAGCATGTATATTCAATACAACTTACCAGCCTCTAGTGCCTTTAAAAAGTTGGGCCAGAGCCGGGCATGGGGGCCCATGCCTGTAATCCTAGTGGCTTGGGAGACTGAGTCAGGAGGATCCAGAGTTTAAAGCCAGCCTCAGCAAAAGCAAAGCACTAAGCAACTCAATGAGACCCTGTCTCTAAATAAAATACAAAGTAGGGCTGGGGATGTGGCTCAGTGGTCGAGTGCCCCTGAGTTCAATCCCCGGTACTCCCCTCCTCCAAAAAAAAAAAAAAAAAAAAAAAAAAAAAAAAAAGTTGGCCAGAAACCCAAAGGAAGAAATAGGTTTTGCATTGAGGCATACATATTCACAAGTTTAACTGGAAAAAAAAAATATGAAGCAAAATTCAACCTCACTATGTTCCAGCTATTCTGATATTTTCTTTTATATTTCATTGTAGTTCATTTTTAAGTAATGCTAATTGTAACCTATCTCTTTGATTGCATGACTCATTAATGGATAATGTGTACAGTTTGAAAAATGCCGTGCAAGACATTAAATGTAGCAATTAAATTCATGTTCAAAAGATATTTGTGCACGGATATTTATTAAGTCATCTTGAAGAAATAGCTTACATTCTAGTAAGATGCTAGGGTCTCAGAGAGTAGCAAATATGTGATATAAATGCCCTTTCCAGTTCCCATAGAGGACATGCCAGCTTTTCCTACTGAGGGGTATTCTGGAGCCAGTCCCTTGACTCTCATAAAGTCAAGTAAAACAAGTGGCATATGTTATCAGCCCTACTCCCCCCAGTTTTGATTTACCTCTCACTGAAAAACACTGAAATCCTGTGGATCTAGAAAATTTCCCAACATTCTTTCAGTTCTCTCTTAAGTAAAACATCAACATGGTTTTCTTGACTGTTTTTATGGCTGCAGAAAATGCATCTTTGCTGATCATGGTTGTGCTGTAAAAGCATGACTGATATCTTCACCTTGCCAGGAGACTGTTGAAAAACTAAGATCCCGGGATTTTTTTCTTCTGTCAAAACGTTTGAATCTGTAGTCTTCCATCTCTTCAGTTGCACTGAAAGATTCACATAGAAAATTGGTAAGGATAGTACAGAATAACTTTTGAATGAGACAAGACAATGCAGAGAGGTAAAGTTTCCTTACTGCTGATAGCCAGAAGCCCATTGAGATCCTAAATGACCAATAAGCTTATAGTGCATCAACTCTAACTGTGAAATGCAAAGGAATGCAACTTTTTAAAAGATAAAAGTTAGGAATAAGGAAGGACTTCACAAACAAAAAGTACTGGCTTTGGAGGAAAAGATTGATACATTTGACTTCTGTTAATGAAATTCTATTCACCAAAAGAATGAAAAGTATAACACATATCACAGATGGACAGTTTATACTAAGAAATATAAAGAACTACTGATGGGAGTGTACACTGGTACCACATGTGAGCCAAAAGACTGGCAGTGTCTAGTAAACTAGGAGAAGATACCCCTACCATCCAGCAGCTTCATTACTGAGTTTACACCCGAAAGCAGCAGCCCCTCAAACTTCTGATCTCACTTTATGCTTGTTTTCCTTATATTTTTAATATTTTTGTGTGTGGTGCTGGGGATTGAACAAAGGGTCTTGCACATGCCAGGCAGGCACTCTACCACTGAGCTATATCCTCAATCCCTATATATCTTTAAATGTTATTGAGGACCTCAAAGAATTTACATTAATGTGGATTATATCTATTGATTTCTACCACATTAACAAATAGAAAAAAAATTAAATATCATTCATTTGGAAAACCAATTATACATTAACATAAATTTTTAAAAATTTTTTAATCTTGTTTTGTTTTGGGTTTCTGAGTATTAAAACCCCGGACCTTGAACATGCTAGGCAAGTGATCTATCACTAAGCTACACCTCTGGCACAAATAACTTATTTTTTATGAAAAAAAAAAAAAAAAACACTAAACTTTACCAAAACATAAAAACCTTGGTGGAAAGAGTCATGTTGTTTTACTGTTTTGCAAATGTCTTTACTCCCTGCTTTGATAGAAGACAGCTGGGTACTCATATCTGCTTTTTGTTCTATCAGTTGTGATGTATTGTTTGGTTGAAGCATATAAAGAAAATGGACTTCACAGATATGTAGTTGGAAAAAAGAGGAATATTTTTTTAAAATTTTCAAATAATTATGGACATTCTTCTTTTATACTCCACTCTTAACAAATAGCAGTCTGAGAGGTTGGTGGCAGTGTGAAAACTGAACTCATCAGTGCACCTTTTTTTTGGGGGGGGGTACTGGGGATTTAACCCAGGTCACTCTTCCATTAAGCTACATGCCTGGCCCTTTTTTATTTCATTTTGAGACAGGGTCTAGCCCAGTTGCCTAGGCTATCCTGAAACTTACTATCCTCCTGCCTCAGCCTTCCAAGTCTCTGGAATTACAGACATGCGTCACCACACCCGGCATCAATGCACTTATAATTTGTTACTTTACACATTGAATAGGTTTTTACTAATGAAAGATTAAGAAAGATCATACATTGATTGTTTGGAATACATTGGTTTACTGAATTATATGATCTTTACATGGTTCACATATTTCATTGTAAAATATTAAATTATCACATTCTTTAATTTTGCCACTGATTTAATCATAAAAACATTGTAAGTATTTGGATGCTGTCAAGCTAATAATGGCAGATAGAAGTTTTCCAAAATTCTAATTTTCACTTGAAAGCATGAATTTTTTTGCTGGCATTGGAGCTGTGATGGGCTCACTGTCTGCCAGATCCTGAAATCTGAATAACCATGGTTAGTCCCACAGTCCTGCTGTCAAGCAGAAAGGGTCTTGTGTGAGCTGTGTCTGCTCAGAGGCAAATAAGGCCCTACAGCTTTTCCTCAGGGAATGTGAGCCTCACCAATCAAGAGCTCTGTGTGCACGCCCATCTCTTCACACAGTGCTACAGACATGCTCAAGGGGGGAGAATCAGTAAAATAATGTTTCTCCTGCCTCACCAGGACATTTTGGAGGACACTGACATGTCCTCTAGGTGTGGAGGTGAGGGTGTGATGACTATCGCTGTGGCACTCTTTCCTTGGCAAGAGGCATCAGCAGTTCTACCATCCCCCATGTCATTAGTGAAAAAGGCAAAATACCTCAGAATTATTATGAAAATAGTGTGGCATTTGTGTGCCCTCTGAAAGGCTCTGGAGATCTCTTAGGGGTCCCGTGCAGCCCTCAGAACCCCACTTTGAGAACTGCCCTAGAGCATACCCTGCTCTTACATGGGACGCTGGTAATGTTGTCTATTTTGACCTGAGTAGGGCACATTTGTTCTAGAATTTAAAAATCTTTTCCTTTATATTTTTGCACTTTTCTGAAAGTCTATTATCCTTTTAAGTTTTGTTTTGAAATCCCACTTGCCCTGCCCACCCACCCTATAAGGCCTATGCTTTGAGTTTTTAAGCTGCATCATTAGCTCTGGTTTAGTGATGTGAAAACCACACTAAGAAGGGAAGAGCCATCCTCTGGTGTTTCCCCTCTTTGTAGTGTACATAGGGTTTATTTGTTGAACCTTTTCTCTTTTGGAGGCTGTGGTCCCACTGGTTATATTACAATTGAAGTAGGAACTCAGATAATTTTATGTGAATTTTTTGCCCTCATAGTTACTGACATGACCAATGATGAAACTTTTTTTTTTCAATCTAAAACTTTATATGTACTTAGTTATTTGAGACTCAGGAAACTTGCCATAAAAGCTGTCTACATATCATAATTTTCTGGAAGGGAACACAGTGAAGAGTGACTTGAGCAAGGACACAAAGTGGAGAGTAAAATTCTTAATTTCATTTCATGACTTTACTTTTATTAAATAATCACACTGTGTGGCTTAGTTAATAAGAAATAGTATGATTTTAGCACAACTGTATTACCTTATGGTCATGCTTTTAAAATTTTAGGACACTGTCTCATTTTATCTCTATCACACTGTGAATTAAGCATAAAGGTACTAATATTTCCATTTCATAGATAAGAAGACTGAGGCACAGGAAAGATCAGTGACTTACATATAGCTATTTAGTAGCAGAGCCAGGACTAGTCTAGACTTCATTCTAGAATCCACTCCCCCTAACCCCCCAAAGATAGTTGTAAGTAATTTAAGATAGCAGTCAAAATCTGGACCTTTTAGTTTTTGTGTCATTGGCCATCTTGCTGCAAGCCACATGTCCCCTCTTTGGGTCTGTATATACATGCATCAGCCTCATCCATTATGCTTCCTTATAGTCTGAGGCTTGGCATGAGAACATTCAGAAGACCACAAAGATTGCATTCAATTTCCATTTCATCTTTTAGAGATTGAGTCCATTGAGGTGTGCATTCTGTTTCTAAGTATAATCTTCAACATGCATGCTGGTACCATAAGCAGAAGGAGTGTTTAGTCTCCATTTATCAGTTGTCAAGATGACTGGAAGGTAGGGCTGATTAGCTTTCAGATGGACCTGATCTCCCAATAGGCATATCCCCTTGTTCCTCAGCATTGGTTCACATACCAGGGTTTGTGCATGCAGGAGTATATATGTACTAAGAGTAAAGAATTATTCCAGCATGGTTGCAATGGTTAGGCAAAAATTGTTGAGGTTCTGCAGGGTATGTGGAATGGTGTCCTCTAGAGTTCATTGATTTAAATGGATGTGTGGTCTTCACAAAAGCAGCCAAGAATCTCTGGCAACAGAGTGAGGAAATTAGAAGTAAGGCTCTTTTTATTGTTTATCTTTTTTAAAGTAAGATTTACCTTTACTAAATGTGTAGCATCCATCCCTGAATAAGTGAAAACATTTTTTGATATTATGGGGCTCATATTCCACAACCAGAATCTAGATATTCAGTGAATATTTTTCTCATTAAATTCTGCAAGAATATTATTTGTAATCATAAGGTCTTAATCCAAGTGTTTTCCAAGTGAACTATAACAGAAATCTAATAAATGAATCTGCTAATTGTGCTTTTCCTGATGCATTTCAAATAGGGCAGTCTAATTATAAGCAATCCCTACATACAAATGGCTGCTGCTCTTGCCCCAGTTTCCCCTTCTAACCAGGCCCAGATGCTGCAGCCAGAGAGGGTCAGAGTGGAGGAAGGAGGAGGGAAAATTACCGAAACAGTCACTGGAAGCAGATCCCAAGAACACAGCTATCTGGTCCTACTGTGGTACTTTCCTGCCTTCTAGCTCACTACCAGAGTTCTTTTTCTTTTTATCCTTGTCATGTGCCACTAAACAGAATAACTCATTAGGGGGTATCATGCATCTTCTTTAACACTGGCAAAGAGGTTATATTATAAAGCATAAGCTTTGGAGCCTGATCTTTGAACTTGAAATTGGGTGTTACCACTTCCCAACTCTGTGACCTTTGGGCAGATTGCTTCACCTTTACTGTCAAGTCTGTTTTGTCTTGTGTGAATGTGGATAATTATACCTGCCTCCCAGGGTTATCCTAAAGATTAAATTAAAACCTGTGTATATGGAGTGTCCATGACTCCATGCCTACATAGCAAGCTCTCACCAAACAGTAGCTCTTATGGCCTATGTGAACCAAGAAAAGATTCATTGATGACCATATGGTGTAAATTATTTTTATGACAATGTTTTTTTTTTTTTTTTCCCAAATACTTAACTCTACTTCCTGGAGGAACTGACATGGGGCAGGGGGAACAGTAGGGAACTTTCCCCATGGAAGTGCTAGGGAAAGGGCAGGCCAGGATGGGAAACTCAGAGATTTCAAGCTTCATGTGGACCTTGAAATGGAGAATCCTAAAGGTGGGAGTGGCTGGAAGAGATTGAAAAACAAAACACCATGCTTTAAGTCCTGCTCAACCAGTCAAATCTGAATCTCTAGGGTTGAGACCCCACGGCACCTGTAGTACCTCAGGTAACAGGTGTACAACCAGAGTTGGGAAGCTCTTGAGCTATGTGTATAGTAAGTATACTATTTAGGCCATCCTGGAACTCTACCCATTTTAACTTTTACACAAGAGGAAACTTTACACACACACACACATACGCACACCCACACACGAATACCACCCCACATGTATGTAGTCTTACCTTAACCAAAACTTTTTCCTTCATTGATTCAGCAATCATGGGAGTACAGAAGAGATGATACTGTCTATGTTTTGGGGATAGAGAGAGATTTATGCAGAAACAGCTACAGAAATGTCCAAGGTAGCATGAGGTGCCACCACCAAGTAGAGATGCAAATTAGGATAACAGGAGGAAGAACACAGTATTTTGTTAGTGCTGGCAGGGAAGGTTTCTGAAGGAGGTACCATTTGAGCAAAATCTTCAAGAACAGTTAGGGTTAAGGACAGTGAAAGTGAAGAGGGGACGGGCATTCCAGAGAGAGGGAATGTTTGAGGAAAGACTTGGAGATGACATCGCTTAGGGCTTATATGGAAAGTAATGAGTGGTTCTGGGTAATGGGAGCTGAGTATGTTAAGGGGATAAATTCTAAATTTAAAGAGGGAGCAGTATACAAACCAGATGGGGAGAGACCTGAGGTTCATGCTAAAGAATTTGGCAAACTGAAGCAGGAGAAGTTGAAGAAGAAAGTGATGTGGTGAGAGGAGAAAACTGTCTTTTTTAAAAATATTTTTTAGTTGTAGATAGACACAGTACCTTTATTTTATTTATTTATTTTTACATGGTGCTGAGGATTGAACCCAGTGCCTCACATGTGCTAGGCTAGTGCTCTACCACTGAGCCACAACCACAACCCCTCGAGAGAGAGAACTGTCTTCTAGGAAACTAATTCTGATGGTAACAGAGAAAGGAGTGAAAGTGCATATATTTTGATGGACTTATGTCTTCTCTGAAGAAAAGAGGCTATGTGAAGTCATGAAGGGACAGGTGGTGAAACATGAACAGTTGTGGTTGGGGCCACATCTAGAGAATGGGCATGGGAGGCAGGTTCTCATTCTTTAATTTGACCTGCCGTTATCCAGTGTCTACAAGTTATTCTGCAAGATCTGTATTAGCCCAATTCAAACCACTAGTTTGGGTTATTTCTAGAGATGCAAAGGTTCAGGGAAAAAGCTGGACAGTTTTTTTTTTTGAAAACTACCCATTGAGTCTAGAAAATTGGAAAAATTGTTCAAGGTAAGGTGTTTCCATTGCAACTTCCTCATAACTGTGATTCTTCCTAGATTATTTCTAGAATCATCTAGGCAATCACAACATTTCTCTGGAAACCATCTGAGCTCTTAACTTTCTTGAATCTCATTCTCCCTTTATCAGGCATTCTTTATCTAATGGCTAGATAAAACCAACTCTTTGGGAGAACGTAAGTGCATTTCCCCTTAGGAGTACAGAGTAATTCTTTATTTAGAAATAGGAAGAATTTTGTTGCAAACCAATCCATGCAACTGTGGGATTCTGATATCCAGAAATCAAGGAAGGAGTGTGGGTGTTCATTTGCCCTGTTAGCCCTGGACTCGGAGTCATGGGAAAGGAGAGTGATTTATACTATTTCCATCTAATATAAATGTTGAGGATGAGAATAAAGGCTAATGTTAGTGTTGCCTTAGAAATGAGACTAATTAGGCAGAAACTATATGTGGTAGAAGCTATAATCAGTGAGATTAAGGGGAGGGAGGTGGCTCTCCCTTAGGAAGTTTCCTCTGCTTTAAAGAAAGTAATGTCAATGTAAAGACAATAAAAAAGACAATAGAACAGCATTGAAATTTTTTATTTAAAAAAAATTGTAACCATTGAAATACTTTTTAACAATTTTTGTCATTTGCTTATTCCATGTATGCATGTTTTTAAATAATATATAATGCATGATATAAATAATACTCATATAATGCTGTATCCTGGAATATGCACTTAAAATATAACAATTGTTTTCTTATATTTCCATATAATTTTATGATAGAAATTTATTTGCTATTGTAAACATTCTATTTTATTTATAAATTATAATTTATCAAGTCATTCTCTAATGTCAGATTATTATATTCTTTCTTATTTTTAGGTCCTAGAGAAACACTGCATTTTGTTTCTTTTACATATGCCTTTTAGCTTTTATCCAATTGTTTCTACAGAATAGATTCCTAGAAGTGAATTTATTGAATCAAGGTTATAATATCTTTATAGTGAGCATCCAGTTCCTTCTGAAAATAAGTATTTCATCTTCCCAACACTCTTATGATAATAAACCTAGAAACTATGAAGCTTTCTTATTTTACAGTTTTTTAGTTTTTTTAATTACAAATTCTCTTAAATTTAGCCTCTCACAAATACATCTTCATCTATAATTTAAGTTAAATAATTCAATTCATTAATTTATAGTTCTCTAAATAAGCTATAGCCTTTATTATGTTTTTAAAAACCCTATAAATTATCTTCTCTTTTCTTCAATATTTCCAAAAAGCTTATATCGCTATTTGTTAAAGCTATAAATCCCTATAAAATTCTAGATTTTCTTTTCTTCACAATGTGCTAGGTCAATTAAATCATCTACATATTTAGTATGTCTCAGAATCATTTTTTTCACTTATAAGCTTATTAAAAAACTACTGCACTATGGATATGAAGGTGAAATTCACTGATATATTTGTATAGGTACATAGGAAAGTTTGGTCAGATTCATTCCACTGTTCCTCCCTTTTCCTATTCTTCCTACTTCCTCCTCAATCCCCTTCCTCTACTCCACTAATCTCTCTTCTATTTTCATGGAATTGCCACACACACACACACACACACACACACACACATTTTTTTTTTTTTTCTCAGTTTGTTCTAGCTTCTGCATATGAGAAAAACTTTGGACCCTTGACATAGCATGATGCTCTCCAATTCCCTCCATTTCAGCAAATGTCATAATTTTATTCTTCTTTTTGATTGAGTAAAACTCCATTGTGTATATATAGCACATTTTCCTTTATCCATTTGTCTGTTGATGGACATCTAGGTTGGTTCCATAGCTTACTTTAAAATTTTTGATATTTGTACACATAAAAGTTTGTGTCTTTTATTAATTTTTAAAATTTTTGATATTTGTACACATAAAAGTTTGTGTCTTTTATTAATTTTTAAAAGGAACTGCCCAATTTTTATTTAAGCTGATAAATATTGAATATCAAAGTATATTTTTTTATAAACTGAAAGTCATTTTGTGTTCAGGTGAGTCTTTTTTCCAAGGATTATTTTCTGTGCATCTGATGCATGGCTTTGTTAAAACTAAAATAAGCTTTGCCTTCTAGCCAGTTGGTCTCTGCCACATTTTTCTTTCCCCTCCAGTCCATTCTATTCATTACTCCCAGATTAATCTTCCTAAAACACTGCTTACTGAAAAAACTCACTGGAAACCTTAATTGACTCTCCATTTCTAGATGAATTGAACATAAACTTTTCACCTTAGTATTTAAAACCTATGACAGAACACGCCTTTGCAAACTTATGAGAACCCCTGGTAAGGACATCAGTACACCAGTGACTCTTCACCAGTGTCTACTAGTCAGACACCTCAAGGGGAGGACTGGCTGAAATCCCACTCCCCTTTTAAAGCTCCCCAGTTGAAGCACCACTAGCCTGGGTTGCTGAGCTTTAGTACTGCAAACAGGTAGACCCAGACGCACATGATGCTGCCTTTGGCCGGGACAGCTCCGTGCTCTCCAACATTAGTGCGGGCCTCTCTCAGCTTAGGCTTCTTCTGGCTGTGAAATGGGATCAAACGATGTCTTGTGAGAATAACTGCAATTATGCAAACAATAATAATTGGTACAGGGTAAGCACTAAACATGCTAACTGCTACTCTTGTGTAGAAATAATAGTAGTAATAAAATCACATGCTTCATTTTCAGTCAGATGTGGGCTCAGGTCACAACTCTGTTTTTCTTCTCTCTAGATCTTATCCAAATTGCCTAATTCTTTGACCCTCATCTACAAACAGGGCTAATAATAGGGTTACCTTATTTAATTCAAGACATAAAATCTTTAGCATATTGCTACTAATAGATACAAAATTATAACAACCGTTTTAGTATGTACCAGGCAGAGTTCTAAGCTCTTTATGCTTTAACTACATTTCCTGTCAACCCCATGAGTTGGTACCACTAATATCATCATTTTATGAGGAAGAAACTAAGACACAGAGAAGTTAAGTGATTTTCTCAAGGTCCCACAGCTAAAAGCCATAGATTTCAGATTCAGCCCATAGACTCCAGAGCCTACTATTAACCCGTGATATGGTGTGACTTCTCATTATTTTGTTGAATTGCATTATTATCAACTTCCTTTATTTCCACACCATCTCTCCTGTCAACACCAGCTCCCTTAGGACTGTGGGTAATTAATTCTTCTATATATCCCCTATAGTATCTAGCAAGTACTTCATATGTTGAAGACATTTAACAAATAAGTGCTCAGTTGAGCATAATAAACATCCATTTTTGACACCTGGTCACAAGTAAACTACTGCTGACTTTCCCTTCTAGGCAACTGTCTTCTGGCAGACAATGTTCTGTCCTCAAATTAGAGGGCTCTGATTTGCCCACTTAGCTACTTTCAGGAGCCTCTTCCCTCTGAGCTTTAAAAGTCTGTGTCCCCATGAGGGCTGAAAAAGGAGGAGGCCCAGGACTTGGAAGGAAGTCTGAAGTGCCAGGAAGCAGCCTAGTCTGCTATGATGGAAAGGAAGAGCCCAGGCCAGGTAAGAGAAGGTTCAGGGAAGGCAGGGTTAGCCTCAACCCTTCCTCTGTGACTGGGCTAGGAAGAAACCTTACTCCTAGGCTCTATGACAGCTAACCCCATGGACTGTATCATTCCAGGGAGTTGCTGCATTCTTTTCCTAAAGCCACAGCCCTGTTTCACTTGCTGTTTTCAGGGAGTCATTTCTGAGCTTTCTGTGACCTTGTGCATTCTACCTGCTCCATAAGAGTGCTACTATGTTTTTTCTTCCTGTTGCCACACTTTCTTCTATAGATTTCATGATTATTCCTTTAAAAAACCTTTTATTCTAGCTTTCCCCAAAGGAGAAATGTAGGTGTGCATCACCCTTTATTTTATTGCTTATATTTTGAAAATTTGGAGATTTGATCAGAATTCCTATCTTCCTGGGTAATCTGAAATTCTGCATTACAACTATGATTAATTTTCTTTGCTATTAAAACTTTGATTTATTTTTTTAAAACACTTTTTTCTTATTTCATATTTTTCTTATCACATCAATATATGTTCATTGTAGAAAACTATGTGAAACAAAGAAAATATATGTTAAAAATAAAAGCTAGGCTGCATTTTGCTAGATACTCACTTTGAACATTTTGATTATTGTGGTTCTTATGTTTTTTCAGTGAACACACACCTTTCATAAAGTTAGGATCCAACTGTGCATACTATATCTTAATTTTCTTATGATTTACACATATTCTTTGACTTGCTTAAAAATAATGGAAATGGATGAAAAGGAGACTTTATATAGTGCTGACAATCAGCATTAGGCATTTATTACTAAAGCATTTCTTAGGACCTAGGTAGCCTCTTGTTCAAACTCCACTTAGGTATTTGTCTCAGTTTTTCAAAGAAGACTTAAAAAAAAGAGAGAGAGAGAGAGAGAGAAAGAGAGAGAGAGAGAGAGAGAAAACTTGACAGGGAGTTTTGGGGTGTTTTGAGGTGGTTTCCTCTGTGGATGGCAGGAATTGGCCTTCACTCTGCCATTTGAGTCCTGCTGAGAAAACAAAGCTGGCTTTGGGCTGTGCACTACTGTATGTGGTACTTGATTCTATATGCCTTGGTTTTCCACATGCCTTGCCAAATTGGTTTCCTGACCATGACCTTGTAGTTCAGCATTTCCCCTTCCCTCCACTCGTTTCCTGCCTTCACTTTTGATCATTAAAACTTTTCTTTTTTCTTTTTTTTTCTCATGAATCCCATGGTAGTAATGTGGCAGTCAGATCTGCAGTCAGGAGACCTCACCCCTGGTTGCCTGAAATTCTTTATGGAAAAGTACATTTTACAGGTCTATGTTCAATGAATGTAATATGAAACCACCACACAGTATAAATATGTCTTTTTCTTTCTATTTTTCATAGCAGATTTTGGAACAGAACATTTTTTTCTTCATTAATTTTGGCATCAACTTTGTTCTGAAGTGTTTTCAACTCTTACCTGTGTGCATATGACTGTCCAGCCCTGACCTCTCCCCTCTGCTGCAGTTCTATATTTCTGTGTACTTTTAGAACATCTTCATTTAAGTATAGCATTGTCTGCTTTAAACTCAACCTGTCTTAAATGGACCTGATTATCTTGCATATAGATCTGCTTCAGCTGCCTTTTCTTCTTTTTCCCCCTTTCCTGAGGAACCCAATACTCTGAGTCCCCTGAAGTACTATTAGAATTGATAAGGGAAAACAGTAGGTGGCCAGATGCAAGGTGAGTATGTGGAACTTGACAACTTTCCAATCACTTTGAAGATATAATGAAATAAAACACCAATCACCTGGCTATTAAAATTATAAAATTTCCAGGAAAAAAAATTTAGTAGTAATTCTGTAAGATGCATATTACAAAATCACTTTTGCTGAAGGACTAAATACATAGGGAAGCATATATTTCCAGATGGGAAGGTATCAGTTCTCCCAAAAGAGATCTATAGATTTATGCCATTCCAACTAAAAGTACCAATGGCTTTTTTTTTTTTTTCTTTCTTTTTTTTTTTTTTTTGAGCCAGGGTCTCATTATATTGCCCAGGCTGGTCCAGAACTTGTGAGCTCAACTGAACCTCCTACCTCAGCCTCCTGAGTAGCTGGCACTAAAGGCATGTGCCACTGTGCCCAGCTTGGAATTTTTAATAGGATTTAGTAAGCTGATTCCATTAGCCCTCAAAGTTTGGAGTAGCCCCACCAAGTTTAAAAGCATACTGAAATCTAAAACATTATGGTGGGCTGGGGATGTAGTTCAGTTGTAGAGTACTTACCTAACATGGGGGAGGCCCTTCAATCCACAGCACCACCACCAAGAAAAAAAAAAAAAAAAGGACAAATAGATCATTAGAACAAAATAGAATCCAGAAAAAGACTTTAGAACTAAATGATAAATATAGCATTTAAAATTAGAAGGAAGTGGATGTACTGATTGGTAAATTAGGGGAGACACAGAAAACATTGGAAAGGCCTTCAGGTGCCAGTATGCATGGTGTATCTCTTGGAGAATGAAATCCCTATGACTGGAGAACAGGAGCTATGGGTGGCAGGGAGACATGATAAAGAGGTGAACAAGGGTCAGATTCATGTGTCCTAAAAAGTTTGGGCTTTTATTCAAGTACCTTATTCATCCTCAGGTTGGTAAGAACTGTTCTCTCATATTTTATTCTATGTTCTTTTATACTTTCTTTTATTACATTTAGATCTTTATCTGGAATTTATACCTGCTCATTTTATGAGGTAAGGATGCAACTTTCATTTTTCTGAACTAAATAGTCTGTTGTCTCAATTCCTCTCCCACAGATTTTAAATGCTGCTTTAAATGTCATCATATGTCAAATTATTTTCTGAGTTTGTTTATGGACTTTCTTCTGTCCTATAAATCTGTCTAGTCCCATGCCTAGGTTAAATGCACACCTTCATTAGTCATAAGCACTTGAGTGACACAGTCAGGTGTGTATTTGTAGAAAGATTGCCCTGGACAGATAGAATTGTGTTCCAGTAAAATTGAAGCAAGAGATAGTCTCTGCCTGAGCTGAGCTGAAGCAGCTGGGGTGGAATGGGCAGAACTTGATGCTTGCTAAGATAGAGTGAGTGTAGGGAGAGGCCTGAAGATCAGGATGATGCCCAGCTTTCTGACTTTGGAAACTGGATGGATGACAGAGATGTTTTTCACTGAGAGAAGAGGTGGACCAGATTTGAGGATATGCAGGGAGAAGAGTCTTTGCTCTTGTTTGGACATGTTGAACTTAAAATATCTATAAAAGTTCTCAGAGAAATAGTCTTAGGCAGTTAAATTTGTAACACTGAATCTCATTAAAGATCTGGGTAGAGAAGCATCATCATAGAGCCCACTGTTGACATCATGGAGCAAATGGAAGTGTACAGGGAGAGTATATAAGTGAACAGGGAAGGATGGCAGCCTGAGGAATACCTGAGGGAGTAGAGCCTCCAAGAGACTAGAAGGGGGAAAGGTGAGTGTAGTCAATTTAAGTTTGGCTGCAAAGAGAAGAAAGACTATGATACTTAAGGAATACATACAGTTGAATGGTTTTCTGAGGGTTTTTTGTTTTGTTTTGTTTTAGTGGAAAAGGTTTCAATATGTTTAGATGGGGAAAGTTCAAAAGAGGAAAAGGAAATAATTGATAGGTTCCTGGTTTCCAGGAAGGCTGAAAACAAGAGCCCCAGAGAGGTTGAGATGCAGAGAAAGAATATATGTGTAAGTCGCTTTATCAGGTTGAGGTCAAGTTAAAAGAAATGGCTTCTGTTTCTTCTGTGAAGCGGAGGGAGGGAAGATGTGGTAGAATGAGGGGACTGAGTAAAGTGCAGAGTTTGAAGTAGCTATTGTGGAGAATGGAGAGAGCCATTCACTGACATGGTATGATGTTTTTGAACACGTGGAATTTGAACTCAAGGCTGCAACATCTGTGCAAGGTTAGGGTCAGGAACTGAGGCTTGAGTTCAGGTTTAGATAGGGACATTTGGGATTATTAGATTCCTTAAATTAATGGTTCAGTGGTAAATGAACAATTGGCAGATAAAATGGAATCAGAGAGTTTCCAAGAAAGATATTGAAGAGGAATAGTAGGAGAAATACAAATATCCATCAAGTATGACATCATGGTGTCCAAGAGGTTCAAGTAGAAGGGTGAATCATGAGTGGAGTCAAAGTGGAAGAGTAGTGGGTTTGACCCTGGCTGCCCACTTGAATCACATGGGAAGCTTAAAGCAGGTGCCCATGTCTCTGCCAATCCAATACCAATTAAGTTAGAACCAGTGGTCAGGCCCTGGCATCAGTATTTTTCTTTGTACAACAAACTCAAATCTGTAAGTAGGATGGAAAATGAGGGAAAGAGACAGAGACAGACTGACAAAAAGTAATTAGACCTGGCAAGCAGATCATCAGTGTCTTCAGGGAGCGCAGTTACAGGAAAGCAGGTGAGATTAGGTTATTCCAATTTGTAGTGTGGAGCACAGGGTCGGGGAGAGCTGAATGAGGATAGAGTTTAATGGTGAGAGTAATTGGAGAGAACTGATGCTGCATGGCCCCCCATCTTTCTTATAAGGTTACATATTATTACCTACTACAGACTGAGTGGAGTGTGGATCTGTTTGAGAGTTTGTGGAGAGTGGGGAAAATGAAGCAGATGCTTCAGGAATACAAGAGACTGCAAAGCCACAGCAATGGCCCTGATGAGCAGGAATTGCATTCTGTAATTATCTGGCCTCTGTTAACTCTGTTATTGAAGTAAGGCACACAGTGCTAATGCATGTGGTGCAGTGATATCTACAGCAGGGGACAGGTTTTGAAGTTAGTATGTAAGGAAAAATTGCATTTGGACAGAATTGCTCAAATAAATCTCATAGGAAGGTGCACAGTGGGGACTGACATTCTATCCCCACAGAGAGCTGATTTTCCCCAGCTGCAATGGAATCATCTTCTTCAATTGAGCACAAGATGAAATAGTTGACTTGCATACAACTAATGTCATAAGAAAATGTGACTCTGCACTAAAATCACACTCAGCTTAATTAAATACTCTCATTAAGAAGAAATACTTGTGTCAATAAGAAGGGACACTTAAGAACTGAAATTGACTGAGAGTACAAAAGAATGTTTTTCATCTCTGACTTCTAGGCATACAATGAGTAAAACTGAGAATTGCCTGTACTACCTAAATAGTTATTTTCCAGCTTTCTTTTTTAAACTGGACACATGTAATTGAATTTGATTAAATTAAATGCATACTGATGTAGCTCACACCACTGTATTTTTATTTCTTGCTTGTCCAAAATTTTCTTTGAAAAAGTATGATATATTTGTTAAGAGTGTGGGCCCTGGCTTAGACCTTGTATGTGGGCTTGAC
The DNA here is from genome assembly GCF_902686455.1 of Sciurus vulgaris. Classification (NCBI taxonomy): domain Eukaryota; kingdom Metazoa; phylum Chordata; class Mammalia; order Rodentia; family Sciuridae; genus Sciurus; species Sciurus vulgaris. Next base: position 43,324,089 of record NC_136475.1, read on the forward strand.
TCATAGTATGTGTGACTGTGTTTGTGTTACTTCATCTCTCTTTTCCTCCAATTTCCCATCTATAAAGTAAGGATGAAAACAGTATCTACCTCATAGCTTTGTTCTGATGACCAAGTAAGTGCAAAGCACTCAATATTGTTAGAAGCTACTGTTTTAGTAATGGGGTGTGTTGATTTGTAAGTGTGATTTGATATTAGAATACAACTTACATCACAAGGTCAGACTTTTACTAGAGCTTAGGCTGTTGCTCGAAAAGATAATTTTGCCTTTCAAATGGAGCAGCAGATGAAAGAGTTGCTGGTGAAGTTTGGATATTTACCACTAAAGGGGGTGTGTGTGCTTATTTATGACTTAAAAAAAAGTGAACCTACCCAAAAGGGATCTCCCAAAACAGAACAAAACAAATATACCTATCAGACACAAAAATCATGATCTTTGGACTAAGATAAATAATAAGTGCATTGCAATATAGGAGATTCCTAATAAACATAAGATTGATGAATTGTTCCAAAACCAATGGTGCCCTATGTGTTCAAGGCAGACTCTTTTAGGTGAAGTGATATAATAAGTTTGCCAGATGTAGGTTTCATGAATTATGAGAGCAAAAGCAAGAAGGGGGCGGGGGAGAAGAGAGAGGAGTTTATTTTAAAAGAGCATCTCTATAGAAAAGGGGCAATGAAATGAAGTCTAATGATGTGTTGATGAAATGAAAGGGTGGCTAAAGATGAAGTGATAAAGTGGTAAAAAGAAAGCAGCTTCATTTTGATAGAGTGGGGGAAAACCCACTGATCTAAGATTAGAGCATTTTTAGTACTAGGCTTTTCATATCTGGTTTGTGCAGTGGTCCCTTTCAAATGTATAGTAATTACTGGCATAAACTTCTCATTACCACTTCTTTGAAGTATATCTGCCATGTTTGCAATTTTTTTTTAGAATAAAACCTGTAGCTGATAAACATGTCCACATTTAGAAATTGTCTCTGAAAAAATTATCACACTTTGACTCAGAAAATAATTAGATTAAGACGCTGAGCTCTTTGAAATAATTATACTACATAACCTATGTTTAATAGCACCTCAAAGAATTAAAATTCATTATTCTCCATGTTTTTAAAAAGTCAGAACCACAATGAGTTGAATGACAAAAAGTCATAAAACTTAAATTTTAGTTGGCTGGTTCCATGGCTATTCCATAGCATTACAGTACTGAAATAATTTATATCCTATAATCATATAATAACTAATATTTCTGGAGTATTTTTTGTGCCAGAAATTGACTAAATGCTTTACATTTATTAACTTCTTTAGTCATTGTAGCTCTGTGAAGTAGAGTTTATTGCTACCCTTACTTTATAGATGAAGAAACTGAGGCACAGAGAGGATAAGCCATCATAACTAGTATGTGGCAGAGCAAAGTCTGTATCTCTGTCGGCCACCAGGCCTTCAGCAGTGGGCTAGAGTGTTTATGCTTGAACAAAGATTCTGAGAATATTTTAATATGCTTGAACTTCCAGATTTCTTAATTTTTAAAGATGTGGGGAGAGTTTACAAAATTAACTTGAATTTATTGTAGTAATTATGGTACACTTGCAAAGAGTTGCCTGTTTTAAAGGAAAAATTCTTGAGAATGTAAGTTCTTCAGAATGTTATGGGTCACTGAAACAAGACTTCCAGCTGCTCTGGCTATATTCTTTACTATAGCAGGTCAATAGCATGGATGACATGACCTGTTCCTGTTATCAATACTGACTTCCACATTACATGTCAAGCATTTTACATACCACACTTTTTTTTTTTTTTTTTGGCATTACTAGGGGTTGAACCCATGAGTGCTCTACCACCAAACTATATCCCCAGCCCTTTACTTTTTTTCTTCTTTTTTTTTGAGACAGGATCTCACTAAGTTGCTCAGGCTGGCCTGGAACTTTCAATCCTCCTGCTTCAGCCTCCCAAGTCTTTGGGATTACAGGTGTGTGCTACCATGCCTGATTTACTTCCTACTTTTTAAATTTATTATATGTCTGAGAATCTGGGAATAGGTAGTGAGTGAAGATATTTGAGTTTGCAGCAAAATAAGAGATCTTTTGTGGTTTAGGACAAAAGAATTCCATTGCATTTTGGATGTGTTTTCAAGTGTTTTCTGACTGGGGAGAACTGATGCAATGGCCATTTGAACAACTCTTGGTGGCCTTGAGTAGTTCTTTCATAGTTCCTCAGATGCTTTTGCTTTTTGTGTGAAATTCAGAAGAGCATTATGTACAAGATAAAACAAGTGATTTTCTTAGGATGCTTCACCTGTGTAGCTGATCTAGTCTATATTTTTCTCTTGGGTTCTATACCTCTAGCATGAGAAAGGGAGCTTTTATTCCCTGTTAGCCCAACTTGGTAATATTTTAGGCTTACATTGCCATAAAGAATAGATTAAAATTATTTTACATCTTAACTGACTCCACATTAAATTTTACTCCTTTAGAAATTGCACTAATTCTTTGTATGTGCCTCTGTGTGTGGTTCTTATTAATATTTTGTCTAATTATAAAGATAATGTATGTTTGTGCAAGAGATCCAAATCATAAAAGTATATCCTACCTCCGCCAAGCCCTCTACTTGCTTAAAGAACAGGGAATAAAATCATACTACAGATACTATTTTGCTTTCTGTTATTTTCTGTCATAGAAGTCTTTCCATGTTTTGAATAGTAGTATAATATTCCAATGTGAAAGGATATATTATAATTTATTCAACAAACCATTTTCAGGCATGTGTTGCTTTTCATTTACACTCTTGTAAGCAGTGTGTTGCTGGGTGCATCACATACACTGACGTCTTCACACACTTTTTCATTTTCTTCCAAAGGCTAAGTCTGTTAGGAGTGACTTGCTGATTCTAGCAAAATGTACAATAAAACGTTTTTATAAGTTGCCAATTTGCTTCGGTGGCTGTACTGGTGTGAGCTCCTATTATCAGTGCGTGAGAAGGTCTATTTCATTATACCTAAATTTCTTCTTTCCTGATCTTATTTATTTATTATTTTAATAACTATCAAATACCTACTACATGCCAGGGGCTATCTTTCCAATGATAAATGATCCAGAAATGTTTTTCACCCTCTCAGAATTTGTTGATTTGAAAGATTAGAGTCTTTCTGGGTTTTTTGTTGTTATTGTTTTGATTTTGGTACTGAGTTTTGAACCACGGGTGCTTTGCTGCTAAGTTACATTCCTAGCCACCCCCTCCACATTTAAAAAAATTTTATTATTTGAGATAGACTCTTGCAAAGTTGCTGAGGGTCTCACTAAATTGCTGAGGTTGTCCTTGAACTTGCTGTCCTCCTACATTAACCTCCCAAGTGACTGGTTACAGGCGTGTACTATGGTGCCTGGCTGCTTTCTGGTTTATTTGGTTTGGGGGTTTTTTGCTTATTTCTTTTTAAATCTTCATTTGTTTTCTTCTCATTAATTTCAGTTTTTATGTGTATATTGACAAATAGTCATCTTTTGTGAATCGCATATTCATGTACTTGTTTTTCAGTTAAGTTTTTTTTTCTGATTTTATTATTATTTTTAGATTATTATATAGTCAGATTCTATCTTTCTAGGTAGGCCTCCTCCATCCTAAGATCATAAAATTTGTTTGCCATTGGACTAGCCAAGGTTCTTGGTTGCAAAAACAGAAACTGACTGTGGTCTACTTAAGCCAAAAATGGTATTGAGTGCTCTCAGCATTGCCAGGAAAACTGGAAACAAGGTGCTGGGGCCTGGACCAGAGAAGACGGAGTGGCAGTGATGGCTGGTAAGGCAAGCCTTCCCTGCCCCTGAACCTAGTGCTTCTCAAATAATAGTTTTAAGAAGACAGTTTTCCTACCGTTCTCATTGTTTTCAGGGTATCTTCCTTTTTAGGTGCATTATCCCCTAATGGTAGTAAAGACAGCCAGAACTAATAGTATTAACTATTTTAGATTCTGAGGCAGAAAACACTTCCTAGTAGATGGTTGGTCTCATTGGCCTGTTTTGGGACTTATGTGTCTGTGAACCAATCATTGTGGCAAGGGAGATGAAATGCTTTGATTGGACAGACAAAGGTCATATAGTCCCTGATGTTGGGAGTGCAATCAGCTGGACTGGAAAAAAAAGAGGGGAGGAACTTCTCAAATCAAAGTGGGGTGCTATTAGAAGAAGGGTAATAGATACAACAAAATCATTAACTATTGTCTGTGATCATGGTATCTGACATTTTTGATATTTGACTGGATTCTACAATCAGTAGTGCAAAATGCCACTTACTAATTTATTATTTTGGAAAATTAAAATGTAATTTTTATTGAATTATTATTTCTCAATATACATCAGTCACTAGGTAGAAGAAATAGTAAAATACTTATATAGAAAGTAAGTCTCACCCTTCATTTTTTAATCAGTTATACTGCATAAGAGAAAGTTGTTTGGAGGGGTTACTTTTTTGTTGTTGTTGTATACAAGGAACATGAATTCTTATGTGTGCAAGATTCATACATGTACATTTTACTAAAAGCCTATATATTTGTGAAATCCAATGTAGTGTTATAGGCATGTTTGTAGGTCTAGATAGTAGCATATACTAAGAAAGTCAAAATATAAAACTGAGAAAAAAAGGAACACCCTCAATCACATGCCATAAAAAGTTACTGCTATGTGTTATAAGGTAGTCCTGCAGTCATTCAAAACAGTTTCCCTTTTTGAGTCACCACTTGCTCATTGTATTTTCTCCCATGAATGTCAGTAATATGTCCTTTAGGAAACAAAAATATCAAGAAAACAATATAGTATATGAAAATATAGTATATGAAAGAAACATGCGTTTCAATCTGATCTTTTAAAATGTGACCTTAAGTGTGTCTCCCTATGTGAAAAGTGGTGTGATAACTATTACACAAATTTAGGGATTAAATTATATTGTTTACATAAAAACAGTATCTATTATTATTACAATTTAAAATTATTATTGGGGGAAATGTCATTATTTTGGAAAATCAATTTTGCCAGTTATGCAGAGGCAGTTGTATGTCTGAAAGCAATACACATTTCCGAATGTGTACTAGGATTTATTTATTTATTTATTCATGTATTTTTGTGGTTCTGGAGATGGAACCCAGGGCCAGGCAAGCCCTCTACCACTGAGCTACATTCCTAGCCCTGGGATTTTCTTTTTAATATCTGTAGATTGGGGATAGCTATGGTAAGCTCGTGGTAAGGCTGATTGACCCAACCAAGATAGGCTATGATCTGCTAGCTTGGATTTTTCTACAGTGTTCAAACTATGAGATGTGGTACTCTGCATTTTCAGGCGGAGCAGCCATGGCCCCAAATGCCTGGTCACTGCCCAGTGGTCTAGGCCCCCAGGAACTGAAGGAATCCTCTGTAGAGTTGCCCATTCTAGCCCAGCAGGCTTTGAACCTGGGGCCACACTATAATTTGATTAACACTTTCACTTATTGATGGTCTTGTTGTTTTGGCCCTTTGCAATTGAATGACTTAAACAAAGACTTTATCCTTCAGGCAAAGCATATATTTGTTGTCTAACTACAGAGTTTAGCATTGAATAATTTTATGACAGACCACATTTGGCATGCCTAGTTATTCAGGGAATTTTCAAAGAACCGTGGAGGGACTTTTTAGTCACACATCCTCTCTGTTCTTAGTCATCTATTCCTTTTATGGTAGTCATTAGCAAATATCTCTCAACCTCTTCTATAATGTTTAACAGTCAGTGTAAGCTCTCTGTAGTGTTGGCTGTTTTGAGCTCAATGTACTTAATTACAAGACAGTCAGCATATACTTGTGAAAACATAAACTAAATGTTGGTATAGTCTCCACATGGTTTCTTTTTCCAGAACCACATTAAACTATTTAGGCCATTAACGAATAGATTTTTCTCTTATATGCCATTTTGGGTATTGTCTCTCCTCCTCTTGTACCATTTACTTAAGTGTCATTGATTACATTCAGAATTAAGGAACAAGAGGACTGAAAGCCAGTGTGATTAGGAAGTTTGCTTTACTGCATAGGAAAACCGACATGTCTATATTCTGGGTCATCAGAAGCACCATTTGTGTTTAACTGCTTGACCCTGGTGGCCTGATCAAATTCCAGGATTGCACCATTGCATTGTACCTTCCCTAATACCTAGTAAATCTAGTTGTTTGGCTACCACCTAGTCTTCTTAACTGTTTAAAGTTGTTTTTAGGCTGTGCTCATGTTTTAAGAGTAGACCAGAAGAACTTCTTGTACCTTTTCTAAAAATTTAATAATTTTCACTCCAACTCCTTCTAGCCCTCTACTTTCTTCCCCAACTCATAGATACATTTCCCTAAACATATTCATCATGTGTCTTTTTTCATATACCTAGAAGACATTGGACTCATGGCTTTAAGTCAACACTGAAGGTAATAATTAAGGTAAGAAAACAAGGATTTGGGTTGATGAGTCAGGTAACTGGTAGGACCTTCCTCCGGATCTCCAGCGCAGTATTGTATTACAAAGTGCTCTAAATGTCATGCAGGCCCATGACTCAGCATATCCTGAGTGAAACTTCTTGTCTCTCCCCAGCCCCTGGCTTCCCCTTCTAAATTCTCTGTCATAGACTCTCTCCATCCTTTAATCAACTAACCTGGAACTCCTGCTCTCTTCACCACACTCTATACCCAGCCCTCAGCCCTTGCGGGGCACAGTAGACTGTGAGTCTCCTTATCTCCAGAGGCTCCCCCAGCAATAATGAGTAGGTGCACCATTCACCATAGTGTACTGTCCCAGGATCTCTGCTGATGACCCCAGCCCTCAACACACTTTGCTATTTCATTCCCTTGTCTTAATGAGCTCATTTTTGTGGTTGCCTTTCCTTGTTTGTACATGATGAAGTTTTATTCATCCTTTAAGCCCGACCCAAATGTTATCTCTTCCTTGGCCTCACTCGGCAGAAGTAATGGTGTTTCCTTTTGTGACTCCAGAGCTTATGCTTCTAACTGCTCTGCTATAGTGAGCCAGTAAATCTCTGTTGCTCTGGTAGTAGATGCCTGGGTTGAGATCCCAGCTGTCTGCTCACTGAAAAATTTTGGGTGATTGTGAAAATCTTCAAGCTCTCAGTTTCCATTTTTCATATTTGTAAAATGGACAGAAGCCTCTACCTCATGAGGTTGTTATTAGGATTAAGTGGCAGAAAAAAGTACTTAATGTTCAGGGTTATCTTTTTTTATATTATTATTTTTAGTTGTAATGAATATAATAACTTTGTTTTGTTTTGTTTTGTTTATGTGGAGCTGAGGATCGAACCTAGTGCCTCACACACATGAGGCAAGCACTCTGCCACTGAGCCACAACCCCAACCCTCAGGGTTATCTTATAAAGATGTACTTCTGAATATTTGAAAGATAAACTTCTTGTTGTGCTCTTTGCTGTGCTGTGCTCGCCCATCTTCCTCCTTTTTGCACTGTGAGAGCTTCCTGTGTAGCAGGCACTGTGCTAAGAACGTTCTTAGCAGTGTCTCTCTCAAGTACCTTAACAACTACCCTTGGAGCGAAATACTGTCTCATACATTAACCAAGGAGGAAACTAAGGCACAAAGAGGTTCAGTGCCTTATTTAGATGAGAGAAGAAACCAGAACTTGACCCTAGGCAGTCTGGCCACAGATCCCGTGTTCTCGACCACCACACAAGGTTACCTCATAGAGAATGCTTAATGCTTAATGTCTTCTGGACCAAGTTCTGGGAGATGACCTATTGAAAGAGATATGGGTAAGAAGTAAAAGAAATCATCAATCAATAGGCTAGACAAGTAAGAGAGCATTGATAATAGTCGTGACACCAGGGGTGATCAGGATTAGTGACTGGGGCTGGCTGGTCCTTTGCAGATGCATAAAACTGTTGAGTCGGAATGCTTCTGGATTGCAAACCCAAATTAAAATGTATTATGAGGAGGACTTCCTTTTCCTCCACAGTAGAGTCATCAGTACTGTTTCTACCCTCCTACCACAAATAACTAGAAACCTGGACAAAATGTGTGAAAGATCTATTTCAAACACTGGACAACAGGCAGTATGACTATGATTTCTCAGAGAGGGGAATGGGGCAAGTCCCTTGAGTCTGTGGCAGACACCAAGCTCTGCATGCCTACAGTCTAACTCCACATGACCAGGGTGTAGGTGGCCCCAAATCACCCTCAGTTTGGTGATTTTCTGGGAGACTCACGGGACTCAACATTTAGTCATACTCACAGCTAAGATTTGTTACAGTGGAAGAATACAAAGTGTACATGAGGTGGGTGAAGTCAGGAAACCAGGCACATGCTTCCAGGAGTCCTCTCCTGGCAGTGCTGCACAGGATACACTTAATTTCCCTAGCAACAAGTTTGACAACACATGTGAAATGTTGTCTACCAGGGAACCTTATTAGAGACACCATGCCAGAATTTTTATTAGGGACAGGCCTTCTAGGTTACCTCTATTCCGTGATTGCTAGTCTGCTATGAAATATCTGATTTATAATGTCTGCTGTGAAGATAAAAATAAAAAGGTCCAAGGATGTAGCTCAGCAGTAGCACCCAAGCACCAGGAGTGGGGCAAGGGACACAAGTGTGAAAATGGAAGATACATCAAAGATGCTAGTTCTAGAACTGAAAAATACAATGTCTGAAGTGAAAACTCCACTGGATGGGATTCAGAGCAGATTAGAAATCACAGAAAAAAGGTCAGTGAACTTGAAAACATAACCATAGAAACCGTCTAGTACAAAACATGGAGAAAAATAACTGCAAAAGATATGAACCTATAGATCCTCAGTGACCTGTGAGACATTGTAAGTGGTCTGATATGCATATAATTGAAGTTCTAAGGGTGAAGGGCAAAAATAAATTGAACAAAACAAAGGCCCCAAATGTTCAAATTTAATGAGAACTATAAACCCACAGACCTAAAGAAGCTAAATGAAACCAAAGCAGAATGAATACAAAGAAAACCACAGCAAGGCACAGCATAACCAAATTGCTGAAAACTAATGACAGTGACAAAATTCTTAAAAGAAACCAGTGGAAATAAGACACTTACATGTAAAGAATTAAAAACAGTTGTGAATGTTCTCACTGTTCTGATTTTTGTAATAATTAGAACAGGTTAAACATTTGCTATATTAAGTCCATACATGTGTCCCCAGACCTAATTCTTTCCCTGGTTCTGATTTTATAAATGCTGGTGATAAACCCAATCTAATTTATTATATGATCATTTTGTGTGACCATATAATGGCTAAAATTCTAGGTTATCTTGACCCACCTTAAGAAAAATGACAGTACAGCCAGTGTTAATAACTTGCAAATTGTCTAAAGAACATGTAGCCAAAGTAGGGAAATTTTGTTACTACTAATGCCATTAAATGTGTTGTAAAATTATTGTTTTTATTTTCTAAAAAAATAGAGTACTAAAAAAAAAAGGAATTAAACACAAGAATATCATGCATTCCACATCAGAAACCATAAAGCAGCTAACAATGGAGTATCATCTTTAAATGCTGAAGGGGTGGGGGGAAAGCCAATATAAAATTATATACCAGGTGAAAATATCCTTAAAAAATGAAGACAAAACAAAGACCTTTTGAAACTGACAAATGCTGAGAAAATTCATAGCCAGCAGATCCATATGCTGAGAAATATAATGGGAAACTTTTCAAGCTTAAGGAAGAAGATCCCAGATGGAAACTTCATGTATACAAAAGAATAAAGAGTACTAGATATGTTAATATATGGGTAAATACAAAAAAAACTCTGTTGTCCCTTTAAAAAATTTTTTTAAATCTCTTTAAATAGTAATTGACTGTTTAAAGCAAACATAATAGCATCACATTGTGAAGTTTATAATTTTCATACAAGTAAAATATATGACACCAATACCAAGAGTGGTTCTTACAGTATATGCAGAGTGGTCTAATGTCATTTGAAGGTATAATGTATTGAATTTAAAATGCAAGGCAGGCACAGTAGCACACAGCTGAACCCCACTTTAGGAGGATCACAAGTTCAAAGCCGGTGTCAGCAATTTAGTGAAGCCCTAAGCAACTTAGTGAGACCTTGTCTCAAAATAAAACATATAAAGGACTGGGGATGTGGTTCAGAGGTAAAGTGCCCCTGAGTTCAATCCCCAGTACCAAAAATAAATAAATAAGTAAAGGGATTATATCTGAATAATATCTGAGAAATTATCCAACCAACTACCCGGAAATTAAACTTCACACTTTTGAAACAGCACATAATATAAAGAAGAAATCACCAGGGAAAGTAGAAAAACTTTTGAATTGAATGAAAATGAAATCACAAGGGCTAGGGGATACAGCTCAGTGGTAGAGCACTTGCCTACCATGCTTTGAGGATCTGGGTTAGAGCCCTGAGCTGTGGGAAAAAAGGAAAAAAAGAAATGAAGAATGAATAAAATGAAAATGAAACCATAGCATATCAAAATTTGTAGGGTTCAGTCAAAGCAATGCTTGAGGGAAATTTATAGTTTTAAATGCATATACTGGAGAAGGAAAAAGACTCAAAAACAATGGTTTAAAGCCCTACCTGTAGAAACTGGAAAACCAAAACCAAAACAAACAAAAAAAACACAGCAAATGAAATCCAGAGTGAGTAGAAGGAAGACAATAAAGAGCGATCTAGAAAGTAGAAAAAAGGCAAACAGTACGAAATAACAAAAACAAAAACCAACTATGAAACTAAAAATTGACTCCTTGCAAAGAACAAAAAAATTGATTCTGATTCCTTTTATATTTTTGAAACACAATGTAGTATGCTGTTAAAATGAATTTTTAAGAACAAAAAAAGCTGAGTCCTTGGGCTAGGGGTATAGCTCAGTTGGTAGAGTGCCTGCCTTGCAAGCACAAAGCCCTGGGTTCAAACCCCAGCACCGCAAGAAGACAAAAAAAAAAAAAAGTCCTTAATCTGAAATCTATGACCTTGTTTTAAGATTTGGGTATTGAGCTATAATAAAACTTTTTCTTTGGTACTGGAGATTGAACCCAGGAGTGCTTACCACTGAGCTCCATCCCCAGACATATTTTGCTGTTGTTTTTGAGGCAGTGCCTCTCTATATTGCCCAAGTTGGCCTTGAACTTGTGATACTCCTTCCTCGGCCTCCCAAATAACTGGAATTACAGGTGAGTACCACCATGCCTGGCATAAAACACACTTAAGCAAGTGTGTTACAAGTTAAGTTATGATAAATAGTATTGATTTTTGTCTAAACATTTCAGAAAGTTTCTCCTGGAAGATAGCTATACTTATGGAAAAATCGTATTTGGAAAAAACCCATACAATTTCTGTGTCTTCAGTTTTGAACAAAACATTATGTAAAGCAGGTGATGAAAATTTAAGATCAAGGACCATAATACATGTTCTAGGAAAATCCAGTTAAAGATGTTGAAAAACACATATTGTGAATTTGTATATTCCATTTACAAGAAATGTGTTTTCGTAGCATGCATTACTGTGAGGTGGTATTCAGGTACCATAAAGTATAAAACAAACACCCATTAAAAGAAATTAAACTATGCAGAGACCAAACCACACCACCAATATACCACATGATGATATGCAATTTTAATAGCTGATCTCTTCAGTTATAAAACCATTGATAATCTCTGCATAATAGTTGTAGGTTATTCACAGTGATGGAATCTTATAATAAAGATGACATAAAGTCATCTTTATTTATAAGGAATCATTTTGTTCTTTTTTTCTTTCTTCTTCTTCTTTTTTTTTTTTTTTTTTTTTTTATTTGTGGTGCTGGGGACTGAATCCAGGGCCTCATGCTTGCAAGGCAAGCCACTCTACCAACTGAGCTATCTCCCCAGCCCCATCATTTTGTTCCTAATGAAAGCAATCTCAAATATTCAACTTTGATTTGTAAGATAATAAACTACTTAATTTTTCTGTTCAGCAAATAGTGAATACAAGCTTGAGAAAAAAATAAGATCAATTAAATTTCTCTTAATTTTTAGGATATTGAGTAAATTTACATTCTCTCTTAGCTTCTCACTCTGATTATTTAGTTCATGGATTATACAGATTTTCTGTTTGCTTATAAAATCTTAGAATCAGACAACTGCAGTTTACAGGAATCCTTTAACCCTGCAGCCCCACCTGGACTGTTTCCCTCCATTTTATTTTATTGATAAAATTCTTTCCAAATAATTTTTTAAAAATTCAGAAAAAAATCTCAGAATTAAATTATATAGTCCGGTCCCCCTCACCCCTGTTCCTTTAGCTTTTCATGTTTTCAAACACTTCACTGATTATGAGCCTTCCAGATACAGGAAGAAATGTTTCAAACCAAACCAGTTAGTTTGGCCATATTCTAATAGTGCTTTTTTCTAAAAGGTTTCTTCGTGCAGGGGATGGGAATGGGGGTGGAGGAAGGACATTCAATAATAAAGCGACTCAAACTGGGATTTTTGGATTATAGGTGGAACTCAGTTTCAGTTCTAATTTTTAATCTAGTCATCTCATAGTTTGCTTGTCAAAAGGAGTTCCTTTCTGGTTTTTTATTATCTTCCTTCTTAAGTCTGATCTGAATTTTCACCCCACGCAAAAGATTCAGAGTTAGTACACGGATAGGACAGACCCAAGAGAAACTTCATGAGGATTCGTTTTCCTGAGAGAACCTCGAAAAGGGGATTACGTAGGGAGAAACAGGAGACTTTTGATTGACCTGGGGAAGAACCAGTTTCAAGGGTAGGAATATCAGTCTTTCTGCCTGTTATAGCTTCAGCAACCGGGAATTCTCTAAGTGCTGTGAATCCCAGGGATTAAGTGTAACAGGGTGATCATTATCCGAATCGTTGCTAGGAATTGTTTGTATTCTCCTTTCCTATATGACATCCTCCCTACACATTTTTTAGTTCCTCATATTTGACAACTATTGCATCAGTTATATTTTTATAGTTCAAAATAAATCAAAATGTGTTATAGTTGTGATTCTAGTTTCTGTAATTTTCTCTCTTTTTACTGGCTACTATGAGGATTTGTTTTTGCTTGGGATTTTATTGACAAAGTGGTGGGAAACAAATACCAGGTAAAGTTGAATTTTAAGATTTATTGTGGCAGAGGACAAGGTCTAAAACTATCATAAATTATCAGAGAGATATAAAATGAATTGTAACATTCTAAACTCACTTTGATTTTCCTTTTGATTTGTTATAATCAGTTTTTCCCTTTCCTTAGTTCAAGTCCTCAATCCATGTGCTTCTTCCTCTTTGCTATTCCTGGGGGTCCCCTTCTGGCCAAAGCAGTTCTTGATTGTTTCTTCTCAGAACTGCATGTTCCCTACGTTTAAAGGGGGTGAGGGATTCCTAGAACTTCACTTTTCTTACTAAGATTTATTTGGCAGATAGCATTTTTAAAAAATGAATATTGTGAAATCTATAAATTTCCCAGTAAAGATCTGGGCTGTAAATAAATATATGTTGACTTGAATGAATTCCCATGCTTAGATTTAATGCAGAATCAAGAAATATAAGATTATTGGGAGTCCTCAGAAAGGGACCAATGGATCCCTCAGATGAAGGACAAAGATAACATGTACCCAGTGGTCTAGTATTATGCAAAAACTGACAAATGTGAGCTCTTAGATACCAAGTCACACTGGCTGAGAAGAGTGAATCTATTCACTTAACAAAACGTATCCAATACCTGGAGGGAGGTGCTATGAGGGAAGGGGATTCAAGGGTTAACAGGTGGAAGTTGCCTCCATCTTCCTAACATTGGCTTTCTAGGCCCCCTTAGAAAGCTTTTCCTTACCCAGAGGCAGCCATTCCTCTTCTGCCTCCCACTTTCCCTTGTTTTGTTTCTCAAGCCAGATCCAGAAGCTTTATTTGTTACGTTCAGTTACACCATTACCTTGGAGTTCATGTCACAGTATAATTATTAATATGTTCGTTTTCCAGGTTTGAGAGACTATTTTCTGTTTCCCCAATACATCACAGAATGATTGGAACATTGTTGGTGTCCATGTATACTGCCTCATTGAATAAGTGAAAAGTAGCAGTGCTACTTTTCCCTTTCCATGCTATGACATAGAAGGTGGTGAAGAGGTGAATTTTTGTAGAGGCTCAGGTTTGAGGGGTTCCGTTGTCTTGGGCCCTCCTTGGCTGCCATGCAGACTGAAAAACCAGCATCTCAACACACCTGTCCATTTTCTGGCACTTTGCACTCTCAACAGAAGCTCTTTGAAAGTTTTGGGGTCAGGAGATTGTCATTGGAGAAACTAGGGAGAGAGCAGAAGCCATAAGCAAGGGCAGAGCTGGAGGGCTGAAGGGCAGTCATTTGAGAATAAAGACTGAAAAAGAATCTAGGAATTTTAGCCAGTTGTCTAAAGGAGAAGCAACTTTTTAAAAATTCCTGCAAGTTAGCTTTGGAAGATGGGACTTTAACCTCTGAAAAGGCTGGTAATTTCTGTAAATGTTCCTCCTTTTTTTTTCTTTTCTATCCCTGGCCTGTCAAAGCACCAAGTGCAAAAAGCAGTTGGTTTTACAACTCTGGAATATACTAAAAGCCCTTCAATTGTACACTTTAAATGGATGAGTAATACAGTATGTGAATTCTTGCTCCATAATGCTGCGAAAATTTTCTTCCCTACTGTATTTAAGTTTTAAATAAATGAATCATGAAGAAGAAGAACAACAACAGCAACAAAAACAGTTGGTCTTCCTCAGTGCTCGAGAAAGAATATATACTTAGGGTGTTTGGAGTTACCAGGTTATGAATGAATTACTTATTTAAACATTTCCAAACCTTGAATATTTACAAATTTGATATTAGTACTACTTGTGAATTTTGTAACGTTTTTATAAATCTCACAGATAGAATTTCATCCTAAGTTATAATCAAGATACTATTTTATTTTGATAGAAAAGGAGTAATTAATATTTGTGGCTAAAAAAATAGAAAAAAAATTAATAAATATTTGTGGCTATATAATATCAGTTATTGCTTTGATATGAAATCATTAGTTCCAAAGATTGAAATAAAATTGATTATAAAGATTAATTTGCTAATGTCCAAATTATAGCTATAAACAAAGATATTTCTGGGGCTGTTTGTGGCTCAGTGGTAGAGTTCTTGGCTCGCATGTGTGAAGCACTGGGTTTGATTCTCAGCACCACATATAAATAAACAAATGAAATAAAGGTTCATCAACAACTTAAAAAAAAAAAAAAACAAAGCTATTTTCATACTCTGGGTCGTGTATTCCTTTTATTTTCACATAAACATTTCCTACAAATTTCTAGTATGTGTAAAAACTGCAAAATCATGAAACAAAATGCATTTGTGCTTTTTAATATTTTTTGTAATGTTTATGTTAGTTATCTGTTGCTACATAACGAATTACCTTAGAACTTAGCATCTTAAAACAACAAGCACTTATTATCTCCATTTCTGTTAGGTCAAGAGTTCAAGCACAGCTAATTGGGTGACTCTGCCATAGGGTATGCCAGTATCAGGCCTGGTCGCAGTCCCACCTGAAGGTTTGGAGGAGGGAGGGTCTACTTGTAAGCTTACTAACATGGTTGGAGTCAGGATTCAGTTCCTTATGGGCTGTTTAAATGAGGTCCTCAGTTGCTCAAGGGCTATTGGTGAGGTGACATGTGGACTTCTGCCTAGAGTAGCCAGCTGCCATCAGAGCAACCTAGACACCAAGATGGAGCTAGCAAGAAGGAAACTACAGTCTTTTTGTAAACCTAATCTTGAAAACAACACCCCATAACCTTTGTCACATCTGTTTGTTAGAAGTAAGTCACTAGGTGAGCCTATATTCAAGGGAAGGGAATTTCACAAGGGTATGAATACCAGGAGGCAAGAATAAGTGGGGTTCATCTTGGAGGCTGCCTACCATAGCATTTCTCTCAGGAAATTCTATGTAATAATGTATTTTAACTTAGATTTATTTATTTTTTATTAAGAATTTCATGGTAACTCTTGAAAATATTAGTGATTCTCAAAGATGTGACAGATAAAGGATTGGGGAAGATACCCTGGAACTATTACCATATCACCTTCTGTCTTGTTATTCCACTGCTCCTGGAGCTCTGCCTTTGTCCCCGGGTGGCTCAACATCCATTAAGATGGCCTTTGGAATGGAGCACAGCGGTGACACCTTTAAACCCAGCTACTTGGGAGTCTGAGGTAGCAGGATCTCTTGAGCCCAGGAGTTTAATGCCAGCCTGTGCAACATAGTGAAAGCTTGTCTCAAAGACAACAAAACAAAATGCAGCCATTAGAAAGGGGAAATGGGGATCAGAGGTGGCGGAGATGGACAACGAAGAATGTCAGAATGTCGTTGTTATAACCCATTTGCATGAACATATTCACATGGCCACACAAGAGGCTAGTTAATATGGTCTTTGGGCAGTTAAGGATTCAAGTAAAAATGATTATATTGTGATCTAAAGGGAGTATAAATATTGAGAGGAAAGCCAGAAGTCTTTGCCAAAGCAGCATTAAAGTGGATGTCACATGGCCACGCACTAATGCATTTTATTCAGAGGGGAGCAAAATCATGTCCTCACTCAGAGCCTCTTAGTCTTAATTTAGACAGAACTCTTATTAACTTGGTTATGGAGTTTCCCAAACCACTGCAGATTAAGAGGAAGTGTAGGGAGAGGCAGGCAATTTGACAGCTGCAAGGATTGAGAGCAGAATGTCCAGTAACAAATAAGGGTGTATGAAAGGCTGCGGCCAGAGCTAAGCTGGCAGTGCAGAGGAATTTGATATAGGGGCAAACAGTCCTGTGAACTCCAGTAGCCCGGAGGCATTGCCCATTTAACAACAGTGCCGCATAGTAAAATGCTTAGATTTAGTAATGATTTGGAGCCTTCCACTGTGGTTAAAAGAGAAAACATTTCTGCACTCTTAGAGTTAAGCTTCATCAATTATCTGGAATGCTCATCTATGTAGAACATTCTATAAAAATGTTTCTGTCAAATAAAGGAGAGGCCCCTCTACTCACAATGCTCTTCACCTTTATCTAATCATCACCATGTTATTTGTATAGGAAAATGCTTTCCAAGTTCCATTTCTGAAATCTAGGACTCATATTGTCTCTGAGCCTGTGGTGTTAGTAATTTCTTTGTTTTTAAAGAGAGTGTTTATACTCATCAGTTCCCAAATATTTGAAATTGTAAACAGAGCAATTACCCTCCTCACTTTCCACTCTTCACTATCCACACCTCGCCAACCTTAAAAGAGCTTAGAACTTTCTGACCATGCGGAAAGTGTTATTGAAGACATGATTGTCAAAGATTTCTCTAGCTCTCAGTCTTGCAAATGTTAACCTTGAATGTTCTTTGCTATTTTTCCATCTGGCAACCCTTCACTCATTTAAGACCCAAACCCGTTAACAAAATAAATTCTGTTATACATTGTCAATTAAAAAATGGTCAAAGATGGGTATATTGGCACATACCTGTGATCTCAGCTACATGGGAGGTTGAAGCAGGAGGAACCCAAGTTAGAGATCAGCTTTAGCAACTTAGGGAGAATCTATTAAAAAAAAAAAAAAAGTAAGAGACATAAAAAGGCATTTCACCAAAAAGGATATATATATATATATATATGCAAAAGGATATTCAACATCATTAGGGAAATGCAAATTTAAACTACAAAATACATACACACCTATCAGAATAGCTAAATTAAGAAATAATGAAAAGTGCAGGGCACAGTGGCACATGCCTATAATCCCAGAGATTAGGGAGGCTGAGGTGGGAAGATCACGAATTCAAAGCCAGCCTGGTCAATTTAGCAAGACCTTGTCTCAAAATAAAAATTAAAAGTACTGGGGCTTCAGCTCAGTGGTAGAGCAACACCGGTTCAATCCTCAGTACTGAAAAAAAAAAAAAAAAAAAAAAAAGTAGATAAGAATAATGAAATGCCAAAAGCTGACATGAGTGCAGAGTATCTGGGTCACAAACCCTTTGCAGGGAGGAGTGTGCAGGTACTCTGGAAAGCAACCTGGCAATTTCTTCAAAAACTAAACCTGCCATTGCCACATGACCCAACAATTGTACACTTGGACATTTATTCCAGAGAAATTAAAGCTTAAAGTCATACAGAAATCTGTATACAGATATTTATAGCAGCTTCATTCATTATAACCCCAATCTGGAAACAACCCAGAGCTCTTTAGGGAGTGAACGGTTTAACAAGCCATGGTCCATTCAGTACCACTCTGCAGTGAAAAGGAGCCAGCTAATGGTACCTGCTGCAGCCTGGAAGGATAATGCTGAGTGAAACAAGTCAGGTCCACAAGGTCGCATGATCTATTATGCCACATACATAACATTTTTTAAGTGACAGAATTGTAGAAATGGAGAATAAACTTGTGATTTCCAGTGGCTAAGGTGGGAGAGTTAGCATGAAGGAGGGATGCAGGCATGACTGGAGGAAAGCAACACAAGGGATTTGTGTGCTGATGGCTGAGTTCTAAATCCTGTCTTTGTCAATGTTGATGTCTTGTGCAGTTTTTTGAGATATTACCCTTGGGGGAAACTAGGTAAAGGGGACTTGGTGCTCTCACAACTGCATGTGAAAATACAGTGATCTTAAAATGTACTTAAATTATGAACTCTTTAGAACTCTATTGGACTGTGAACTCTATAAGGCAAGGGCTATCTGTATTTTCCCAGCAGCTAGCACATGCCTGACTTGGGGAAGATGCTTGAAAAGGTTTGTGGGCTGCTTTGGGGAAGAGAGGCTGAAGACCTGAATGGAATTGTCAGTACCTCTCAGAATGAAAAGCATCTCTGAACTGACCCATTCATTTAAACACTATCCATTGAGCATCCACCTTATGGTAGACATGGTTCTAAGTTCCGGTCTCTTTGTTCAGGCTGCTATAACAAAATACCACAGACTGAGGGGCTTAAACAGCAAACATTTACTTCTCACAGATCTGGAGACTGAAGTCTGACATCAGTGTCCAAATGGCTGGTTTCTTGGTGAGGGTTATGTCCTCTTGTGGCCTTTTTTGGTTCATGCACACACATAGAACTCTTGAGTCTCTCTTTTTGTAAAAACACAAATTCTACCACAAGTCTCCACCCTCAGGATCACAATTTAACCTAATCACTTCCCAGAGTCCCCATCTCTGAATACCATCACACTGGGGGTCGAGACTTCACCATATGAATTTTCAGGGGACATAAACATTCAGTCCTTAGCAGCTAGAAATATAGCAGTGGAGAAGAGCCTTCCTGCTTTCATGAAGCTTAGTTTGTGGCAAAAGACAATGAATAATAACACATAAATTATACAATATGTTAGGTGATAAATGCTTTGGAAAAAAATTTTAAGTTGTGTTTAGGGGTTGAGGATATGGAAAGGACTACAGGACAGGGTTTGAAGATAGAGAGACTGCCATGAGCAGATGACCCTACGTGGAGGCAGAAGGAACAGTCAGGAGGCTTTTAGGTAGAAACATGTCTAGCATATTCAAGGATGCAAAGTTGAAGGCGGAGCTGATGGAAAGAGAATGGGTGAGGGGAGTAGTTTTGTGATGAGAATTGAGGGACATTAAGAGTGGAGGTATCAAGCCTCGTGGGGGGTTCCTGAAGGCTTTGGAGTGGAAAAGTGGCATCACCTGATCTACATGTTAAAAAGAGTCACTTTGGCTCCTGAAGTGAGATTAGAGGAACAAGAGTAAGAGTAAGGAAGCCATACATACTTCAGAAGCTGTGTCTGAGCTCCTGATGCAAGAGGTGATGGTGACTTGGACCAGGGTAAGTAGCACTAGTTATGTCAAGTGACCCATTTGTGTTCAGGTTTTGAGGCAGAACCATAAGGATTTCCTGTCAGATTGGATGTGAGTAATCCATGAGAGCTTGGAATGGAGGACTTGGACAATGGCATTGTCATTAAGTTGGAATAGACTGCAGGGAAGCAGCTTTGGGGAAAAGTTGAGGGGCAGTTCAAGACATCTACATGGGGATGTTGGGTAGCTAGCTGGAGATGCGAGTCTGGAGTTCAGAGGAGATGGAATTCAGGCTGGAGATATGCATTTGGAAGTTGTCAACATCCACATGGTATTTAAAGCCTGGAAACTAGAAGAGATTTCCATGGGAGGAATATAGTGAAGAAGTCCTTGCCTTTAGAGTTTTAAAGGCAAGGTAGAGGGAGCTGAACCAACTGAGAGAGATGAGAGCCATCTATAGCCAGTGAAAACAGAAGAAAACCGGGACGGCAGAGTCCTGGGAGCCAGGTGGACAAAGTGTTTCCTGGAGGAGGAAGTGATCCTCCATGTGGGTAGGGCAACATAAGTTCTGAGAATTGGCCATGTAGGGGCAATTGGTGACTTTCACACATCACAAAACATTTTGGCCATTAAGCCAACTTATGTTCATTGCAAGGACAATATTCAATTTCAAAAGATTAATTTTAAAAAGGCATTTTTCAGTTCCTCAGAAAGTTAAATATAGAATTACAATATGATCCAGCAAATCTACTTTTAGGTATATACCCCAAAGAATTGAAAGTAGGAACTCAGACAGATGCTTGTGTGCCAGTGTTCAGATTAGCTTATTCACAGTAGCCAAAAGGTAGAAACAACCCAAATGTCCATCAAGAAATGAAAGGGTAAACAAAATGTGTTGTATACCTACAATGAAATATTAGTTGGCTTTAAAAAAAATGAAATTATGATTTAAGGTACAGCATGTATGAACCTAGAAACCATACAACATGAAATAAACCAGATACAAAAGGGCAAATATCATATGACTCCACTCATTTGAGGAACCTAGAATAGCCAAACTCAGAGAGACAGAAAGTAGAATAGAAGTTACCAGAGGCGGGGGTAGGAGGGACTGGAGAGTTATTGTTTAATCAATATAGAGTTTCTGTTTGGGGGGATGTTGTGCAACACTCTGAAGGAACTTCATGCCACTGAATTGCACACTGGGAAAAAAAGATTAAATAGTAAATATAAATACCACAATTGTAAAAACGTGTAGGGCTGGGAATGTAGCTCAGTGGTGGAGCACATGCTTAGAATGCATGAGGGCCCCAGGTTCAATCCCCAGCACAATAAAGAGAGGAGAGAGCATGCAAGAGAAGTGGAGATGCCAGAAAGGCTGTCCAAATGGAAATTGACAGCATAAATATATATGTGTATATGTGTGTCTATGTATGTTAGAATTGGAATCAATGAATAAGCAAAAGAACAGCCATCTTTCACTTGTTTCTGACCTAGGTTTGCTTTATGCTTTAGGCATCATCTGTGATGTGGCTTTACTTATAGAGCCTTTCGTATATGTTTGTTATAAGCCTTTCTGAATGGCTCAAACCTTAACCATTGCAGTTAAAGAAAACAGTATACCCTTATACAGGACATTTTAACAGAAGTCCAGGAGAAAAGTCAATGGCTACAGAGTGATGGAGCTAATTACAATTTTTAGAAAAGAGTACCGTTTTAAAATTATATATATTTAAAATATTGTGTATCTATATATCCCTTCATTCAGGAGAACTGTCTCTCATATAATGGCTTTCAAAAATAATGTTCTTTAAATGCACATGTAAATAATTTTCCTGCTAAAACCAACATTTCGACAATTGCACAGAGCTGACACGGAGAAAACCTTGAGTACTGGAAGGTTTTGTGGTGCAGCATATTTAATAACCGTGACAACTCAAGAATTTTAAGCAGACTCGCCTTCTTGTCTGGGATCTGTCGGCAGCATTGTGTCTCCGCTGGCAAGCCCCTCAATGTACTATTTCAGCCAAAATCGTGCTAATGATGGTCTACCAAAATTTTACAGAATATTTTTAAAGTCTCAATATTATCAGGATGAAAAACAACAACAAAAAAACTTTCCCCGTTTCTTTCAAAAACTGACACTCTAAAATATGTAGCAATTTTTTTAAAAAAATGGTCTAAAATTGCTTTACAGCCTTGATGAAACAAAGACTGGTGTGTTGGCGTGGCTGCAGGGAGCTCCGTGCTGCTTTTGTATGATTTCAGAGGTGAATTTAGATGGCTGGAAGATAGATGGGTGCCAGATGCAGTTTGACATAGATTCAGGCAGCTGCTCCTGGGCTAGGTTTCATTAGCTGGTAAGTGCGCCAGCAGAAGCAGCAGCGTGAGGCCCCAAATGACAGTGAGAACAGTAGAACAATACAATATTCACTAAGTGATTTTAATCTCAGAGATTGAATGTCACCCAATCAGTTTCCAGTTTTTAAAAAAACGACTTGTAGGAAGCCACAAGAGGGCCCAAGTCTTTGTCTGTTGGGGGAAAAGTTTGACTTTCTTTGTTTCTTGTTTTTGTTCATCAGCTTTAAAACAACAATAACAACAAATGCTCTCACCCCCATTTTGGTAACATTCAATTAAAACATCATGTCAACCTCACTAACACACATACTGCCATAAAACAAATGTATTCCTTATTGCAACCAAGAAAATATTCCTCAATAAATGAAACCCATGTTCGTTTATCTTAGGTGAAAGTCTCACATGAGCTTCCTGGGCCTCTTCCAACTCTAAAGTCCCTTCTCCCCAATCACTCTCACCTCTATTCCCCAAAGAAAGGCAGAGGTCTCCACACAAAGAGTAAACTTATTTGGGGACCATATGATCTGCATACACAGCTAGTGGTTAAAAATATGTACCCAACCACATAATTCTGAACTTAAAAACAAAAAAGTTCCAGTAAGGGATTTTTGTTCTGACTACTTGTGGGGTCATAAATAATTATGAAAATAATTCTAAACTTGCTTGATTTCAACTCATATGTTTTCTCAACTGAAAAAGGGAACTTTTACTCAGTATATTATTTAAATTTTACCAGACTTATCTTTGCTTCTCTGAAAAGAGAGCTAAGACTGTAATCCATCCATGACACAGCCATTCCAGGTGGGACAATTTTTTCATTGTAAGTGACAGAAAATAAATAATTGGTTGGACATGTACATATTTGAGAGCTGTACATACACACGACCTATGTTTTCATATTTAGTCTTCAGAAGCTAATGGAACCCCTCTCGCAGCTCTGTGGCATTGGAGGGTACTTTCATTCCCTCCAAATGTGTGTGCACTCCAGCCTTCTTAACAATGGGATTTGTATCTGCACTCAGAGAATAGCTTCCATTGTGTTGGATATTTTTTAGTATCTTGTTTAGTAACGTTGTACTATTCTTTTTTCTTTTTCTTTTTCTTTTTTTTTCCCTAATCCACAGGATGGCTCAAGATTTGGAGATGAGCTCTGATTGAGTTAGAGACTCTATGTTCAAGAGCAAGTTGTAATGTTGTTTAATAGCTATACAACACCCTTCTGAATTAGAATGTGTTCCAGACTTGAAAATGTTCCATTCCTGTTCTCTGAAAGTTTAATTTCCTTGGAGCAAAGCTCCCAATCTGTGAATGTATAGTTGAATTAAAGGGGATAATATCTTAGGTGATGTGAGACCTGTTTGTGTTCCCTGTCATGTACTCAGAGGGCTGCGGCTTCGGACCTCTGGATAGGAGGTGAATACCGGGTCTATAGAGAAGTGTTGGGTTGAGCATGCTTGGTCGTGATGGCCTAGAGTCAGATGTCATTTCTGCCCTCTGCCCTACTAGCCCCCGATGTACTGGGGATTAAACCCAGGGCCTGGTGCTCCAAAGGCAAGTGCTCCACCACCAAGCCACACCCCCAGCCCCAGAGGGCTTTTCTCTTGAACAGGCCTAGCTAACCTTTTTGTTTGTTTGTTTGTTTGTTTTTAGTGAGAACATCTTTTCTTAAGCTTTGCATTAGGGCCTAGCACAAAAGTAGGGTTGGCTACTTTTGAATTGCAGGGACAGAGGCACATTTGAATGCTAGTTAGTTGATGAGATTTACTCAATAAAAATGTCTTTTTCCTGCACTGCAGTCTGACCTAGTGTCTTAAGTGAGTGGAGCTGTGTCTAATCTCCAGTGTCCTGGGACGTATGTCACAGATCCTTCCTCAAATTCTTCTCTATTGGCTGCCCTCACAAGGCGAGGCAGAGTTCTCTGCCATCAACACCAGTGACACAGCACAGTGTGGAACTTTGTGAGCACTATGTCATTAAGTAGTTATTAACAGGATACCTACTGTTTATTGTTTTCAGAGGCCATGTTAAATTCTGTACTTATCTCGTTTAATCCCCACAGTGGCACCAGGTTGTAGTTACTAATTTTATCCCCTTTTTATAAGCGAGGAAGTTCAGGCCTAAGCAAACTGCCCAAAGTCAAATAGCCAACACTTAAAACTGTGTTCATCCCAGAAAATAGTTAACTCCAAAGCCAGTGTTCCCAGGCATGTGGAGAATATTAACTATAGCTTGTTAAATTACATGATTTTTGTATTTGTTTTTGAGGCACTGGGGATTGAACCCAGGGTTGCTTTACCACTGACCTACATCCCCAGTCCTTTTAGTTTTATTTTGACACAGGTTCTCCCTAAGTTGCCCAGGCTGGCCTTGAACTTGTGATCTTCCTGTCTCAGCCTCCCAAGCGAGACAGGAAGACTGGAATTTATTACAGGTATGAGCCACCACACCTGGCAAGTTACATGTTAAATAGTCAAAATACTCTATTTTATCCTTTGGTTTCTCTGCAAAAGAAACAAAAGGTAATGGCATAAAAGTGGCCAAACTCACAGTGAAGGCTTTTTCTGTTAATGTAGACAAGATGTTCTCTGACTAAGGGTGCCTTTATATAATCCTTTTATATTTACTGCAGCCGTGTGGCGTGCACTGTCCCTGAGGTGGGAGGGTGGGTTGGAGGTGGATGAACGTGCTCTGCTGGAGGCTCATGCAGTGCACAGTGGGGGCAGGAGGGCACCAGTGCCGTTCAGCAGGGCCCGGCTAATGTCCCATGGCCCCTCCCAGAGCTGCCCGTGGTGGCGTCCGGTGACTCATGGCACTTCAGGCTCCCAATGTGTCATGGGCATATGTGGGCTGAAACAGCACGAAAGCATAGTAGTCGTCTTGTAGAAATATAAATAAAAGTAAAATGAACCATCGAAATACCTACAGGTTTTCATACAGCAGCCAAATGCTGGTGAAATCTGCACTTTTGACGCTTTTTGTCTTTAAAGCTAATACTTCAGCTAAGCCTGTCTTAGCATTTTCTATTTAAGTATCTAAGATTCAGTCATAAAATTTCACTCTGAGCTAAAGCCGTTTATAGAAATGTAACTGGTATGTAGGCATATTAAAAAGATAGGCTATATTTTTAAACAAAAAATGTACTGAAGTTTTTCTGATCTCATGATGCTTGACAGGCAAAAAGACAGATCATCACACTTGAAGTTTCTGTCTGAGCTTGTTTTTAGAACTGTACTTTGGCAAAAAGTCTTCATTAGAAATAATAGTATAGTAATGTAAATTCAAAACTGAAAACTGGATCTTGAATCCAGTTTAGGATTCCAGTCTGGGATTTGCTGGATGGTGGCATCTTGAGAAAGTTTCTCTGAGCCTCAGTTCCTCAAATATAAAAAAAGAGTAGCTGGATCTTGGGGGTCTTGGGGCAGGTGGGGGGGCAAATAAAATAATACTGTCATTGTGCTTTGTAATCTGCACATGCTACACAAATTTAAAAAGTAATTATCTACCCTAAAGGTATTGTACTGTTTTCCCATACTCCCCAGTCACAGAGGGACTGATCTATCACCAGCCTTCATTCATGAAGGTGACAATATCAGTTTTGGTCTACCAAACAACATGGATTTATTGAGTTCTTGTGATGTTTGAGGGCTTCCTTCACATCAGCAGAACTTAAGTGTAGATTTACAACAGCCATGTTTTATACAGTGACTTATTTGTATAGCATACTAGCATTCTACACACATGAATTTTATGCATGCCTGAAATGTATCTCCTCAGGCACCCAAACTTATTTAACATAAGCTTGTTCAATACGAAACTTTCTTAGCCAGGCATTGGTGCTGCCCACCCAGAGTCCCAGCTACTCCGGAGGCTAAGGTAGGAGGATTGAGGCCAGCCTGGGAAACTTACTGAGACCCTGTCTTAGAGTAAAATAAAAAGGGCTGAGTAGCTCAGTGGTAGACCACTTGCCTAGCTTGTGGGAGGTTCTGGGTTCCATCCCTAGTAACACAGAACAACAACAAAAACCAAATTTCTGTCATTGTTGTCAATGTTACTAGAACATTTTTTTACAGACAGCATTGTGTGCAGTGCTACTCTTCATGATTCAGGATTATTTAAATTGCTAAAGTATTCTGTTAGAGTCCTTCAGGGTGGGGCTAGAGAAGGGCATGGTACTATTTGCCCCTGCTTTAAATGTTCCAAATCAGTAAATTATTTTTTGAGTTCTTTTATCAACGTTTTTAATCCCCTCTTCTAATTGTGGATTTTGTTGTTGTTATTGTTTTCTTGAGCATTGAACCCAGGGGATGCTTTACCACTGAGCTATATCCTCAGTCCTTTTTATCTTTTATTTTGAGACAGGCTCTCACTAAGTTGTGAGGCTGGTCTTGAACTTGTGATCCTCCTGCCTCAGCCTTCTGTGTCACTGGGATCACAGGTATGCACCACCACACTCGGCCTCCTGTTGTTACTGTTTATTTGGTTTTTGGCTTTTTGAGTTTTTTGTTTTATTGCTGTTTTCTTTGCTATTATTCTGTATTTGCCTCTTCATTCTCCCTCCTCTGTCTTTCATTTGGGGGAAAAAAACAACTATATTGAAATTTCTTTCAATTAAGAGTAAGTAGAGCTGGGCGCGGTGATGCACACCTGTAATCCTGGCTACTGAGGAGGTTGAGGCAGGAGGATTGCAAGTTCAAGGCCAGCCTGTGCTAGGAAGGCCCTGTCTCAAAATAACAAATAAAAATGGTTGGCGATGTTACTCAGTGGTTGAGCACCACCCCTGTGTCCAATCCCTAGTACGGGGGATCAGGGTTTAGGGGAGTGGGCACTCAGGGAATACATGTTAGTGTGTGAGGGTGAATGTAGGGACTTGGTGATATCTTTTGCTTCTCAAAAGCTTATCCTTGATGTTTTGCACGTTCTGAGTAACTGGAGGCTCTCTGGATGAACTCTTTTGTGCAACACCACCATTTACAGTCTACCTGAGTTTCCTCTAGTAATCACTGCTGATGTTGACTCAGCTCTTTACCAGTTGCGAAGTGCTTCCACACACATTGCCTACCTTTATCCTCAAATGATCATGAGAGATAAGGAGGACATGTGCTATTTTTATGTGTTATAGATAAGAAAACCAAAGGCATGGTTGGAGATTATTCAGTGGACCTTAGCCAGGGGTTGCAATTGAATCTCCCTGGGAGGTTTGCTCACCCATATGTGCTTGGGGCCTGGCCTGTTCTCATGTATTCTAATCCCATGGGTCTGGCAGGACCCATATTAGTATACTTTGGGAAAAAATTCCAAATAATTCTAATGTAAGTAGTTTCTCCAGATCTTATTAACCATCCTCCCCTCACCCACCTCTGCTCCCACTGGGAACAACTAGGTTAAGTATTTACAATCAGTAAGTGGTTTCATAAGAGGCTTTCACCTCCAGATTCCAGAAAAGTGGACTTTACCTGTGATTTTCTGTGCTTCCATAATCAACTGATGTGGTGATCGGAGTAATGTCCCCACCATGTTACTTGGTGAAGGGACGTTTTAAATGTGATTGAGTTACAGTTCTTGAGACAGGGAGATAGGCTACCTGGATTATCTTGCTAGGCTCCATGTAATTACAAGGGTCCTCATAAGAGGGAGGCAAGAGAATCAAAAGCAGAGGAAATGGAACAACAGAAGCAGTGGCTGGAATAATGTGCTTTGAAGATGCAGGAAGGGACATGGGCCAAGGAATGAAGGCACCTAGAAGCTGGAAAAGATAAGGACATTCTCCTTTGAAGCTCCAGAAGGAATGCAGCCTGACTGCACCTTGATTTTAGACTTCTGACCTCCAGAGCTATAAGAGAATAAGTTTTTGTCATAGATCATCAGTCCCTCTACTGAGAATATGCAGTTAAACATTAAGGGTATTTCAGTTGTCACTTCGTATTTGACTGAAGGTAAAAGCCAAAGTCATTGCATGGGCTTATCAGGTCCTCTGCAGCCTGCCCCCTCTCCTCCTATGCTTCCTCTCCTTCCACACTCTCTCCCCAACTCTTGCCCACATGGACATCTTCCAGCCCATAGGCAGGCCTCTTCCCTCTGCCTTGAAAGTTCTTCTGTCAGGTAGCTTGGCTTGTCTCCTCCCCTCCTTCAGGTCCTACTCAAATGTCATCTTCTTAGTGAGGTTGCTTTACACCATCACCCCACCTCCGCTTTAAAATCACATCCCCACCCCACACATAAATGCACAAAATCCCCATTCTCTTTTCCTGCTTTCTATTTCCCACAGCACTTAATTTCTAATATACCATATAATTTACTAATTTATTCTGCTGCCCACCCCCACTGAATGTAAAAACATGGACTTCAGTTTTGTGTTTTGTTCACAGCCATGTTCCCACCTCCTAGAACTTAGACACAGTGGGTATTCAATGAATATTTTTGAACAAATATGTTCTTTATGCACAGCCCTGATAAGTTCTCTAGGGCAAATTCCTAGAAATGAAATGACCACATTACAGGATATGGCCATTTAAAAAGGTTCTTGATACACACGACCAAAACCCTGTCCTTCCCAAGGTTGAATCAGTTCCTACTCCATCAGTAGCTATGAGACAACCTTGTCCACTGTACCCTCATCCATTTTTAAAACAACTCTGAACAGCATGGTGTTTGGGAACTCTATTTCTTTTAAATTCTTATTGCTTTGATTAATTAAATTCTTGTTTGCTTGTTCATGCATTTCCTCCTTTGGTGACCATTAGCTTGTGTCCATTGCCCATTTTTTAATTTGATTTCAGAGTTTTCTAATTTAGTATTGTTTTCCTAATTGAATCATAGGACTTCTTTAGGTTGTAGGGTTACTAAGTCTTTGCTGTCTGTGTTGCAAATATTTTTCCTAGTTTTTCATTTAAATTTTTTTCTTTTCTTTTTTTTTTTTTTTTTTTTTCTGCTACATAGTTTTTTGTTTTTTTGTTTTCCTAATGGAAAACAGTTTTTTCCTTATGGGTCTTTTGCTGTATGCCTGGAAAGGTCTTGTCTACCTCTAAGATCAATTATTCATCTGTGATTTCTTTTAGTTCTCTTAGGTTTATGCTTTTAAATGTTATTCTTTAATCTCTAGTATGTTATCATATTGTGTTCAAAACAGGAATCAAATGTCCAGTTTTCCTCTCTAAACAGTAATCATTGCACATGCTTTCCTTTCCTGTTTACAGAAAGGAATACGTATGAAATCTGTGTACTCTGCTCTGTTTAAAGAATTTTTATTTTTCTTATGCCAGAACATAATTTTTATTTATGTATTTATTTATTTTTATTTTTTATTTTTTGGAGTGATAGGAATTGAACCCTTGGCTTTGCTCATGCAAGGCAAGTGCTCTACCACAGAGTTATATCCCCAGCCTTTTTATTTTGAGAATCTCACTAAGTTTCTGAGGCTGGCCTTGAACTTGTGATTCTCCTGGCTCAGACTCTGGAGTAGCTGGGGTTATAGATGTGCACCTCCATGCCCAGCTCCAACTCTTCATATTACAGTTTTTAAGTATGTTTTATTGTCTTCTTTTGAATTTTATATTTTCCTCACCTGTTGGTTTTTCTAATAAATTTTAGGATAATTCTGTCAAGTTTAGAAGTAGATGTGGAATTAAGTTCTTAAAATAAAAATCTGGTCATTCCATCCTCCCATGGAAAATCTTTTGATGACTCCCCACAGTCTGCAAAATACAAAGTCTCTTTAATGTGCTTCCATAGCCTTCTAGGACTTGCTCCAGCCAAACTCTCCAGGTTTCTGTATTGCTACTCCCTGCCTGGAATTCACACTCCAGATCTGCACCAATATCGTATGCCATTCTCACCCCCTATCTTGGCTCCTACTGCTCCATATGCCTTTAGTGACCTTGATTAATGATGTAGGCTGACTCTGTTTTGCCCTAAAATCAGTTGGTCACCATCTGCCAGCCTCCTTCCACACTGGCCAGGCTCTGTGGAGTGTATGTTTTTGTCACCATGTAACCCTTGCAGCACATCCATGGATTAGTCTTCCCTGGAAACTCAGTAGAAACATCTCCTGTTCTGCTTTGGTGGTGATTGTTGTTTGTTTTGTTTTTTGTGGCACCTCACACATGCTACCACTGAGCCATACACCCAACGCCACTCTCACTCTGTATTTCTAGTCCCCACCTTATTCCCTGTCACACAGTGGGTGTTATAGATGGATTAGAGAATACTGAAGACTGAAAATAGGAAAATAGACTTTTGCAATAACGAAAGTGAAAGATAATTAGGGTCTTGATGAGGGCAATGGTAGAGAAATGGGACAGATCTGGAAAATATTGAAGAAAGAGAATTGACAGAATTTCATGTCTGGATGAATGTGAGGGTAGAGAGAAGGAAGATGCCGAGAATTAGATTTCCTACTTGAACACCAGGTGAACTTCACACAGGCATTCAAGAGGTGGAACAGATGTAAGAGGGATATGACTAGGACAATTGTAGATGGTCTGTGAGTTGGAGGTGTCTTTATGATAACCAGGGGAAATGTCCAGTAGGCAGTGGGATATAAATAGGCTAATCATAGTAGGCTTTTATTGTTCAAAGCAGGACCCTTTTGAGATTGAGACAGTATGCTATTAATAATTATGTCAGGACAGCAAGCATAAGCTAGGAATGACGCCAGTGCATACTGGTCTTCCCACGTGTGGTCTTCCTATAGATTCAAAGCTCAGGAAGAAAGTTCTGGAATGTTGTTAATGATTTGTGAGTCATTAGCATATAGGTGCCCTGAGAATAAGGGAGGTTGCCTAGGAGAGTTTATAGGATGAGAAGAGAAAAGGGAGCAAAGACAAAACCACTGCGAATAACAACATTTACATAGTGAGTATCAACTGGGAAATTAAAAAAAAAAAAAACACTACTCTCCCCAAATTTTCCTGAAGGTTCTGACATCCTAGGCTGTGGGTGTAGCTCAGTGGTAGAGTAGGAGAGCGTGTACCTAGCATGTGTGAGGCCCTGAGTTCAATCTCCAGTACCGTAAAAAAAAATAAAGGGGAAAAAAATCTAAACTACAGATTTATAAGGAGGACAGAGGAAGAAGAACTGGTAAAAAGACTCCAACTGGCCAGAGAGACAAGAGGCAGAAGACTCTAGTTCAACCCCAAAAAAATAACTGGAGGTGGACAATAATGTCCAGTGTGAGCAACAGACGCGTCAATTGGCCATGGTATTTAGAGGTTACTGTTGCCCTTTCTGGGGGTGCCCAGTACCATTGTCCCACATAGGCAGAGGAAGCCAGGGAACCATAAAGATGTAAAGGGAGGGCAAAGGCAAGAGCATTCCTGCAGCAGGAAAGCAGGGAGGATGGCTTCTTGTTCTAAAACGAAGACAGAGCCTATTACGTCTGTAATTTATTGACTGCAGGAAAAAGCTAGTAGAGAGGGCAGAGCTGAGTGTCCCAGGGAAGAGGGAAGAAATACCAGTCTGCAGTCACTCTGAAGCTATATTGCTGGGTGCCCTTCCCTTGTCAGAGCACCTGAGCTGTGCTATAGTTGCAACCAGTCAGTTCCAGTCTCAGTCAGAGCCACTTTGACTTTGGAAACCACCATCCAAATGTCTTCCTCTTTGGTTGCTTTGTAATCAACATTTTTTCTCCCTCTTTTTCTAAGACTTAAGGTGGGAGCCTTTGAAGAGATTATCAGTTTGTCTTCTAGCTGCATTGATTTGCTGAAACGTCTCTAGCACAATGCTGAGCATGCATCCGTCTAGATCTATGGATTGACATGCTGCATCCTTGTTGATAGATTTAGAAATATTTCTACAGGTGAACACTTGGCCTTACAACATGTATGAGTGTGTTTACATAGCATGGTATACATTGGACAGAAATGTAGGTTTTTAAAACCAAAAATTGATTAATTAATGTTGTTTTCTTGAGAAGCTCAATTTAAAAAAAAAAAAAGTTTCAATAGAAACTTCAGTTTTCTGATCTGCTATCTCTAAGAAGTTAGTTGTAAGATTAACCTC
Organism: Sciurus vulgaris; assembly: GCF_902686455.1. Taxonomy (NCBI): domain Eukaryota; kingdom Metazoa; phylum Chordata; class Mammalia; order Rodentia; family Sciuridae; genus Sciurus; species Sciurus vulgaris. The sequence goes on from NC_136475.1 coordinate 43,356,207, forward strand.
CTCACAGGGAAAACGGCACAGACACCAGCAGAAGGGTAAAAAATGTTGTATTGCTCTGCAAAGGCCCCAACATGCTCTGAAAAGTAAAGATTTCAGGCTCAATGTGCATGGAACAAAAGGCCGTTGTGAACTGTGTACAAGAGTTGGTGAGAGTTTGTATTCTGCCCCTTTTTTCTGTGGGAGTTATTTCCTGTTGTTGACTAGAGTTCTTTATTTAGAACCACCTAGCTTCAGAATGCCTGCTAGCTCACAGAAAAGAGTGTACTTAAAACATAGGCTTAGTTCAAGGCAATCTCTTTGAAAAAGAAAGTCACACTGCTCATGCACTGAGACTACATGATGTTCCCGAAGGTCAAGATCCTGATATCAAGAGAAGCAGTAAGAAAGAACGAAACTGTGCTTGGTGTAGCAGTGAGTGGTCAATGGGACATCCACCAGAGTGAAAGAAACTGCATGGAGAAAGTGTGCTTCCTTTTGTTTAAAAAACAACAATAGCAATAAAATTTTACGTTTTAGTGCTAAATGAGTTCTTTGGCATTTTAAGGAAGTAATCAAAAGCCTTCCATATTTTGTGAGGAAACTTTTATTCTGTCTAGCATGATAGAAGTTAGTCTAGCAGGTAAGAAATATGTCCCAAACACAGGCTTTAAGCCAATTATGCCTTTATTCTTGCCCTATCCAAAGGACTTCCTATTAAGAACTTTAGGTTACTTCAGCATTAACACTGGATTTTATAGTCTATTTTAACCACCATAGGTTCCAGGTGTATCAACTCACTGTCCATCTTGATGAACCTTAATTTTGCTTCAGGGACCTTGCTATTACAAGCATTCTTCTTCTATGTTTCCATGGGCATGAAAATAAGACTCCAAGTCTCTGGAGTTGGCCCTTCTCATCCCAGATTCCTAAAGAGAATTTAGCCTCAATGCCATAAGGGATCCACTGTAGGTAATGAATCAACCTTCTGTCCTATAAATCTAAAATGGTTCAAATGTTGGGCTGGAGCTAGAGACCTATAGCAGCTCTGTAGAGGGATTGTATGGAATCTCTTCCTAATTTCTGGGTTCCTCTGAGAGACTTGAGATCAACCATGATGTGGATATTTACACCAGAGACATCAGCAAGGCCACAAGTAAGAGTTTCCTCCCCATTTCCTAACCTGTTGTTAAGTATTTGCCAGCACACCACTGCTTTTAACTTCATACCATCCTTGGGAGAACTGAGGAAATAGCTCCCTGAATCGTTTTCTGTAGGGCTTATTTTCTCATGGAACCCTGTTGAGAATGTGCTGTGTGAATGTGGGCAGTGTGTGTGCATCTCCAGCTTTACTAAATCATGCCACACTTTGTCCAGAGCAGCCAACCAGCTTACACAGCTGCCAAGAATTCATCTACATTCTTCATGATCAGACTTTAGTTTTTGTCAATTTATTGCTGTAAAATATCTCTTTATAATTTTTGTTTTTCTTATTACTGATGAAGTTGAGTATCTTCATGTCTTTATTAGACATTTGAGTCTCCTCTTTTACTCATTTTTCTATTTGGTTTATTTGTCTTCTAAAAAAACTTAGAACTGAGTTCTTTATTAATTGGACTTATCTTTTGTTAATTCTGTGAATCACACGTATCATCTGACAATCTTTAGGTTGTCTTTAACTTGTTAATTGTATATTTTAATAGATGCTTAATTTTTAATGTAATCAAAGTTATTGACTTTTTTCTTTATAGTTTTTGTATTGGGTGTCTTTTTTCTTAATAGAGTTGCTGCAGGGAACAGAATTCCACTCAAAGGATTCAACTAAAGAGACTTTAGGGAAGAGACTTTTTACAGAGATGTGACCAAAGTTGAGGCTGGAACACCAATGATCCTAGGAAGCTATTACTGTCCTTCCTCCTGAAGGAAAAGGGAAGGAAATGGTGTTGCTAGGGTAAGCCCTACAGAAACTCAGTGGGAGCTGACATCTGGAGGAGGAGTTACCTAGCAGAAGCTATAGTTGAAGAGAGACGGGTACTACCAGGCAGAGGCCCAAAAGCAGGAAGGAATAGGTTGCCTCTCTCCCTTCTGACCCATTGATTTCCTTTTGGTGCCTTCTTTAGGGGAACTGATTGCAAACCAGTTGGCAAAGGAGCTCGGATGCGATGGTGCCTAGAGGTCCATATGTCAAGGCTCCAGGCAAAGCAGAAGCCAAGTAGAGAATGAATCTCAGGAGATGCAAAAGAATCAGCACACATTACTTGTCCCAAAGCCATAAATATATTTTCTTATATTTTTTTCTCCTAAAATTTTCAAGTTTTGTTTTACATATTTAGATTCTAGTGTACCCAAAGTATTATTTGGTCAATATTAGGTACCTAGATTTATTTTTCCTCCAGGTGACCCTGAACTATTTATTGAATAGTCCATTCATTATTTCCCCATCAACCTCTTGTTATATAGTTCCACATGTGTATGGGTCTGTGTCTACACTCTGAATTCTTTTCTATTGATCTGTTTGTCTATACCTATGCCAAGACCACTGTGCTTTAATTACTAGAGCTTTATAATAAGTTTTGCTGTCTGATAGTGTTAGGGGGATCTGAGGTGGCTGGATGGGGGCAGGGTATCAGGCAACCCACGCACCAAAGAGCAACCAATTAGAAGCCAACAGATTAAACCCTAATGGCGGCTCGTACCCGTCTGTCACTCAGCAGGATCTCCAGCCAATCCCAGAAGGACAGGGGTCCCAGCGGGGTCTCCGGCCAATCGCAGAAAGACACATCCACCCCTGAGCCTACCCGGCCTACCCCAGAGTACAAAAATGCCGCCTGTGGGAGGTGCAGCGCGACTTTTCCGACCCTTTACCTTGGTGGACCGGTGAATCTCGCCCGGCATCCCAATAAGGCTTTTTTTTTTTTTTTTTTTTTAGACGCTTTTGGTCTGATTCCTTTTGGCCAGCATCCGATCTTACAGATAGTACACATTTCCATCTTGTTCTTTAAACAATTATAGTTATCTTGGCCTTTTCTATTCTAGATGAATTTTAGGACTAGTTTAACAACTTTCATGAAAAAAATTATACACACACACACACACACACACACGCGCGCGCATTTTTTAAGGATATTGGGGATCAAACTCAGGATCATGTGCATGCTAGGCAAGTACACTACCACTGAGCTACATTCTAGGTCCCCAAAATTGGAATTTAAATTGGAATTACATTTCATTTATTGATGAATTTGGGGAGAACTGGCATTTTTAAAGGATTAAGTATTCTTGTCCATGAAATGCTATGGTTCTCCATTAATTCTGATCTTTTCATCTGATGGACTTTGGAAAGGTGTTTATTATCTAACTTTTCATTATTTGTTATAATGTGAAAATGGTAATCCTGAAATCTTTATCTTCGTGGCTGTTAATTTTTGTCATTAAAACTAAAAGCATTATGTCCAACAATTTTAAAGTGGTAACAAATCAGAATGGATTGTAAATGAATACCTGATTAATTAAAATTTTTCTCCATCCCCTTTGTAATTTGGGCTTTGGTTTCTTAAAGAAGTTAAGCAGAAATGCAAATGATGTTGCAATTACCATCAGTAGTCCTGCAGAAGCTATTTTTTTCTGCCTCTTCAAATCTGGATTGTGCTACAATCTGGGTAATAAGGCCAAATGAATCACTGTAGTCAAGGAATCTGGCATTTTTTAGGTGAGGTTTCTTTGACTTGATGTGACTCAGATGTATGATTTCTTTTATCTGGTCCATCTTTACATACAACTAAATAGACACATTATTTGAGCAAATTCAGGATCACAGCATGTACATGTGTTTGTAACAGGACAGAGCAGCACAAGCATCAATGCTATAGATGACATTTTTGAGTTATTTGCTACTCTCCTTTCTAAATTTGGTGTTACAGATTCAACTTCTGTTTTTAAAAAGGGAAGTTGTGTATGGATCATTCACACTATTATTATTTTCTCCTTAAAGCCAGTTTCTTTGGTAATTGCCCATTTAAGGAGCTTCATATGACCTAAACAAGATGTCTCTAAGAAAACAGTTTCGAAACAAATATTACTAAGCAAGGTTAAATCTTTTTTCACTTTTTAAAGCATGTTTAAAAGAAACAATTGAGTGGTTACACAAGTGACCCTAATGTGCTACTGGTGTCTATTAACTGCTTGTTTGGTTTCTTCCTAGTTGACTTCATCCTGTACATTACTGAAATTCTAAATATAAAAATTCATAAATTTTAAAATTAAAAATATACTTTTTAAATTTAAAGCAAAGAACTACTATTATTGGACAGTTAGTAATTTTGAAAAAGTCTTGTTTATTCTGGCAATAGGTTTCAAAAAGACAGTTCTACATCGGTGACTAAAAGAAAAGATAATGTCTATACTGTTTTGGCAAGTGATTACTTCTCCTTCTGAAAACTAAAAAAAAAAAAAAAAAAAAAAAAATTTAAAGTGTCAAAGAGTTGTGTGTTGTGTTTACATTTAAACTGTACCCTCTCTTCCCATGTTTATTTTCTAATGATACCTCATAGACTCAACGTAAAGGCATTTCCTGGAATCCATACACATTCCTGTCCTGAATTTTTTTAACTTCTCAAAATAGAATTTTTACAACTTGGGTTTCAAAAACTGGTTTGAATATATTATTTGCATTACAAAAATCATCATACTTCTCTCAGAGTTCCTCTTTACTCATAGGTGATTTAAAAAGACTCACAGTCTAGATAATCATGATAATGAACACAGGAATATGTATAGCAAAAACCAGAATTTAGTCTAGTTAGTCATATAAGTTTGCTTGATTTTGAAACAAAAAATACATCAGTCATTAGAGTAATGGTTTCGAAAAATATTTTTCTTATCATTTAGCCAAGGTTTCCTCAAAATTAATATTGGTTGATAATATTCATAACTTATTTGATTACTGACATTTTTATATGAAGACTCGAAGGTAACAGTGATAAATGACTATTTGAACCATTCAGATAATCACTTGAAAATTTAGATAAGCAAGTTCTTTTTTGTTTGTTTGTTTGTTTTATCTCAAGATTGATGGCCTAAGCTTATAGTTTGGTTTTCTCAATCCTCTGCTTTCTTTTTTACCCATGAATATGAAATGCTGTATTTTAAAATATTAATTGAGACTTAAATCTTAGAATAAGTAGAAAGAGAAAAATCTTCATTAAATAGTCCAGAATGGCGGAATTATGGCAATAATTTGGTATTTATCTGCAGAGTTGTTCTCCAAATAGTTAGGCTGTATAGATTAACTTTTGTTTTGTTTTAAGGTGCTGGGGATTGAATCCAGAGCCTCAGGCATGACCAGCAAGTACTCTATTGCTAAACTACACCCCCAGCCCATGATTAACTTTTAACAGTATTACTTTGTGAGTTCCCATTAGTCATTTTAACTATGTTAAACTCAAATGGCATGTTTTAGAAATGCTAAAAAGCGGTTATAATTATAATACTATATTACTTATTAGTGATCTTTCTAATTATGCAAGTTCTAAAAGGCTTGTTTGTAGTTATTTCTATGTATACAACATTGTGGAAAGGTAGTGAGAGGGAGATTTTAGCAGGAAAGATTAACCCCTTGAGTTGTAAAGCTGCTATAAGCTCTTCAGCATTCCTTAATGTCTTCATCATTCAGTGCTTCCTGAGTGAATATTTTGGACTGCTTACTGTGCCAGATACTGCTCCACAGGCTGGAGACAGAACGACAAGCAAGAACCACAATTCTATGAACCATGCTGGAAATGAGTGCAGGGCTAGAGGGTATGATGAACTTTATTTCTTTTTTGTTGTGGTGGTTGCAGGTTGTTCATTCTGTGGGTTAATATACGGGTCAAAACAAGACTGGAACAGGTGGGGCTGGGGGGTTTTGTGTAAGAAATAGAATTGTTGTTTTCCTCTGACCCCCATCTAGGATGGAGCAAGGTGGAGTGCAGCTGCCAACATGCCCTGCTCTCCTGTTGGTCCGAGCATGGTATTTGGTATTTGTCTGTAAACTCTTCACTCTTCCTGAGGGATTCCTACTCTTCTGCTGACACTCAGCAATCCACAAAAAAGCTCAGTGGATGTTAGACTGTGCAGCCTCTGGACCTTCTTCGTCCCTGAGAGTCAGCTTGATAAAGTGAAGAGCTCCGTTGGCAGGTCCTTCTGCCTAGTGAGACATGGGCAGGAGAACTGTCCTGCCTGTGACCCAGGGAGATGCTATGCAAACAAGCCATCCAGGCGAGGGGCTCTCTAGGTTGTCCTGCTGCTGCACCAACACTGGGGGGCAGTAGTTCAGAATTCATAGCCAGGTGACTTGAACCATAATGGGTAACAAATCCAGAAGAATATGGCTTGATTTTTTTCTTCTGGACATGACTTAAAAAAAAAAAAATTTTTTTTGAACAACATATCCTATTGAGGAAAGCACATTATCATTTCTATGTCTAATTCCTTTCATTTATAAATGTGTGAATGTAAACTTGGTTTTATATTCTTCCAAAGAATCTAAATATGTTAGAAAGCATTTTATCTCATTTGAGCCCTAATACTTCTTCAGAAGCTGCTAACTCTTGGAAAGACTCTAGAAATGTTCGAGTTTAAGCCCCTTTTTTCAGGTGCAGGAGCAGGCTCAGTGGTGCCCAGGATCTGATTCAACTTCCCTGTGGGCTATGGATGAGGGATTAGACCAGAAGCCACCTAGCTCAGCAGCCCTGTGCTCAACAATCCTGTGCTTGTTTCAGCAAAACCTTGCTAATCTGAAATCCATCACATAGAAGATGAAGAAACTAAAAAGTCATAGATTAATCATAATTTGGTAATTGATTTGTGCATGATCTTCACACTCCTAGTCCAGAATTCCTCATCTCACCAGGCTGTTTCTCAAAGACAGGAAAAGTCTGGAGGCTACACAGTTCTAGCATTCATTGGCATTTTCTGTGGAATTTAGAAACACTGAGTGTCTTTAAAAAAGATTGTTAACATTCAAGACCTGCAGATGGTTCATGGGCCTTTGTCTATAATGTAGAACCAATGTGTGGAGACTAGCAGGTAGTGTTGCGTCAGGGACTGGGAACCAGGGCACATTTTCCTGAAAAAATCTTAGTGCCCTTCCTGTCCTAATAGGAAGGGAATGTTGGAGTTATCCGTATCAACAAGAATGTCCTTTGAAAATGGAATAGGAAGGAGCTAATGCCTCAGAAGTCATCATGTCTAGTAATGATTAGAAGTGACTGATTAAAAATGCTAGGAAAAAGCCCAGTGCAGTGGTGAATGCCTGTAATCCCAGCTACTCAGGAAGCTGAGGCAGGAGGATGGCAAGTTAGTGAGATCCTATTGCAAAATAAAGGGCCAGGTGTAGATCATTGCCCAATACCAAGAAGATTTTTTTAAAAAGCTAGAAAAAATTTTTTTCTAAAAAACATTTCAATATTGTCATTAAAATTGTGCTCCAAGTTAATAAAAAGAGGAAAAGGCAGATTTCTAACAGAAAGAAACTCCCTTAAAACATAAGGAGTGGTTGTTACCCAGCAGTTCAGGACAATGTAGCAAGCTTTGCATAGGGGCTGTAGTTTTGATTGTGAGAATTGTGACTTTAGGGAGGAGCAGAAAAAAAAAAAAAAATCCTGACAAAAGTAGGTGGAAGAAGAGACAGAAATTTGAAGAAGTAGATGAGTTAACTTGAGCTGGCCATGGTGGTGCACACTGTAATCCCACTGACTAGGGAGGCTGAGACAGGAGAATCACAAGTTCAAGGCCAGCCTCAGCCACTTAGCTAGGCAGTAAGCAACTTAACAATACCCTATCTCAAAGTTAATAAGTAAATAAATAAATAAATAAATAAATAAATATTTAAATGACTGGGAATCTGGCTCAGTGGTTAAGTGACCCTGGGTTCAATCCCCAGTGCCAAAAAAAAAAAAAAAAGTTAACATTTCTTTGGTGCAATAAAGTTTCACATTTCTAGTACTTAGATCTGTCTGTGTCATCTTTATGAGGGTGTCAGTTTTCCCAGTCATGCTATCCTATAAAAACTTCTTGGTATTTTTTAAGTGATGTGACTTCCAGAATATAAAATTTATTTCAAGATTTCAGTTATTAGTGAATGGGAAGTCTACAGTTTGTATCTCTGTATTTTCCATGAAAAGATTATTTAGCCTAGCTGCTTCTATACAGTTTATTTAATAACTGAAACATTTATTCTATTTTCTTTTTGGCTATAAAACCAAGACTAATTTTTGCAAGGTATATAAATGGATGATTACTGGTATATTTCAGGTGGAGCCTGAAACACAGCATTTAATAAAGGCAAAAAAAAAAGTTTGAAACCTGTTTTAAAATGTTTGTTTCTTGGACTGGAAGAGTAGTTCAGTGATAGAACACTTGCTTAGCATGTGCCAAGGTTCAATCCTAGGTTCAATCCCCAGCGCTGTAAATAAATAAAGTCATCGTTTCTCAGTTTTTATATCCGACTTGTCCCTTGTTTCTTTGGTGCATACTAATTAAGTGCTAAAAGTGGCCTTCAGTTAGTATAGTAGTGTACTACTCTGCAAGATATAGAGGCACAGAAACTTTCAAAAGAGAAGCAGTGAAGTGTAAAATAGTACCCAGAACTATAAAGTGATGCCAAAAAAGAATTTCTCTGAAATTAGGCATTTAAAAAATTTACCATCACAATGATATGCTTATAAAAGGAATATTTATTTTCTCCCTAATTATATGTCTGATAGTTAAATGTGCATGACTGCCTTAATTTCTTATAACTGTTCTAAAGTTATGTGAAATTGAGAGGGAGAGCTGGGCACTGTGGCTCACGCCTGAATCCCACTGACTGGGGAAGCTAAAGCAGGAGGATCTCAAGTTCAAAGACTGCCTCTATAATTTAGTGAGATTCTGTCTCAAGATAAAAAAAAAAAAAAAAAGGCTAGGGATGTAGCTCAGTGGTAAAGTACCCCTGGGTTCAATACCCAGTACCACACACACACAAAAAAAAAAAAAAAAAAAAAAAAGAAAGAAATTGATTTAAAAACAATCTCTAAATTGTGAATGAAACCCCAAGAGGAGGATTATTTAAAATGTCCCAAAGAGTGAAAACCAAACATTTTGTTTGCTAGGAATAATACTTAAAAATAATAATAATAATAATGCCACTGAATAAGTATGTGTGAAAGTATAGGGAGGCCCTTCTTTATCCTCAAAGACTTGAATTTCCAGGGCGAGGCAGGGATTGCTATGCTGGCCTATGTGTGACTCAACCTGGGGGAAAGGAGGAGAGGAGGAAGGGACAGGGCTAACCACCTAGTGTTGGACTGCACTGGCAGCTGTTGAAGCTGCCACTATGCTTTGACTTGTTCTAAGACACCAGATTCTAAAAGTTGGGAAGTGGGAGTTGTATGTAACATGTATATTGATAAGATACTACAAAAATCAAAAGCATCAAAGAGGCAGAAACCATTTCACTCCAAAATTCAGGTTGCTTTCCTAAGAACTTAAAACTTTACTGAGCATACACACTATATATATATGTATATTTATATATATTTACACATAAATATATATATTTATTGATATGTCTGTTTATATACATATGTATATAAACATATGTATATATGTATGTTTATATACATATATGTTATATATACATATATGTATATATATCAAATTGTGTGTCCACTCTGGGGACGCAGAAGTGGTCAACTTTGATTTTAGTTCTTTTCTTTTGTACAGAAATGTTGTATTTGGGAAGCCATTACTAGAAGATATCCAAGTGTCACAAAAATTCTGCAAGTCTAACTTTCTGTTAACTTCAATTCATGAATAAAGTTTGAGTTCATTTTAATTCAACATAGCTAATGTCTCTGGCCTCCTACCATGATATCGCAGGAAGAGATTATTGCAGCTTCTATTTCAATGGCTTTTCCTTAAAGTGAGCACTGAAAGTATAAGTGAGTGGGTGGTTAGGAAACTGTTAGTAGTTAGTGTTGTCTCTAAAATGCAGAATTCTGGAAGTGAAAATATCTTGGCTCCCCAGCAAAATATTTGAATGTTATGCCACCCAGGCACAAAGTGAGTAAGACCTACAGAGCCCTGAGCACTACTTCTATGCTATTTAATTTTGAATGTCATTAAAATGAAACTTTCCAAAGTTTTTGGCATTGGTTGTACTTAATTAAACATCTGTATAAGATTTTGATTGTATTTAGGGTCCAGAAAAACCTTTTCCTCTTAAAGCTAGACCCATTGTCTCCTCTAACAACATTTCAACCAAGTTTAATCTCGATAAGATCATCAATCTGATTGATAACAAATCATTACAGAATAGTGTGAATAGGTCTAAATTTGTCTTAATGTTAACGACTTATAATCACCTTTATGTTAGATCTTAAAGCTTTATTATCCTTAAATGCAACTAGTATAGTGGACCATTAAACAGCAAAGTGATCTCAGAAGATATTGATTGGGGTAGCAGCCAAAATCTTAAAAGTGTCTAAATTACTTTTGTAACATCTTTATCACTGAAAGTGCATGTCATTTTTTAAATAATCATTAATTTTCCAATTGAGCTGTCTCCTTGGCCTCTTTTCCTTGTGCTCTTAAATTTGCACCCTTTAAGCATATACATGCATTTCCAAACTACTACTGTATAAATTTCCCTGCTAAATTTAAGTAGTTCACAGCATAAGATTTCTTAAGGGGAGGGAAAAGGCAATCAACAAGAAACTTGGGGGCAGAGGACCGCACCTCCGACCCCACTCCAAGCTTGGCTTTCCTCCGGCTGGCTGTCGGGTCTACACCGTGGCTCAGCCTGCCATATAACTCGCTTCTGTCGGGCTCCGAAAGTACTGTTGACTTGGTGACACATTTCGGGTGTCGGGCTGAAGCAACCGCGCGCAAAGGGCTTTCTGTCCCCAGCTCCATCTCTGCGGGCCACTCGTGCGTCCCGAGACGAGGACGTCGGGTGAGTGTCCGGCGGATCCGTGGATGCCTGCCTCAGTAACCCCGCGGGCAGCGTAGACGCAGTGCCCCGGGACAGATCTTCGCCCCTCGTCCCCTGCTGGGACCCTGCCCGCCCTACTGGCCGGCCCCAAGTTGCCGAATAGCTCGGATGCTTGTCATATTTGCGGTCGCGCGACTCAGCGGGTTGCGCGCGCGCTGCACTCGCCGCCGCCTTTGTCACCAGAGGCTTCGTCATTTGCCTATTTTCCAGAGTGTAGAGGGTTAATTGGTGGTAGTCGTGGCCCTCCGGCCAGAGTGTCTCCTATTCTCTCTCCTCCTCTTTAAACCTTCCCCTAAGAGAAAAAGGGCGCGCCGAGCGGAGGAGCGAGCTGTGGGCGGCGCTGCCGTCCGGGGCCCTGCGCTCCGCCTGCCCCTTCCTGCTGCTCGGGCTGCGGCGGCCGGGCTCCGCATTTATCGCGCCTCCCGGGACCGTCAGGGGAGGGTGGGGCGGGGCGAGGGCCGGGGGCGGGGCCGGGCGGTGGCGGGGCGGGGCCTGCGGAGCCCGGGGCCCGGAGCTCGCGGGAGGCTCGCTGGCCGCACGTCACTCCTGCACAGCGAGTGCTGGAGCACGAGCTGCCGCTCGCTCGGCCGGGCGCCCCCTCCGCCCGCCTCCCGCTTCCTCCTCGCTGCCTGCTGCCGCTGCTTCCACCATTGTATAATGATCCGGGCGCTCAGGCAAAGGACGCCGGAGTCTTAGCTTCGGTCTCGCCCCCTGCCCGTTTCCCGGCGCCACCCTCGGGCCCCCGCGGCGGGGCACTCCGCATGGAGAGGGAATAGCTTGAGGAGTGGGCGGAAACCCCTCCTGATGCGTTAGTTCCCAGGTGGAGCTGCATGTGGTAAGTTCTCCCCGCGCCGGGTTGGAGGGGAACCTCGGGTGCGCCGGGCTCTAGGGTGGGTGGGGGGCGGTGTTGGGACTCCGCCAGGGCCGGGAGAGCCGGGACGGGGGAGGAGGGGCCGGGTGCCTCCACAAGAGGGAACAGGGGCTGGAGCAGGTACGAGCAGGAGCGCTCCCTCCCTCCACCGCCTGCCCCGCACCCTCGGACCCCAGGAGCTAGGGCCGCGACCCCCGCGACCGCAGGCAGATCTGCTGGGGGAAGGGCAGGGGCCGGGCAGTCACCGACCGGGGTCAGGAGGGGGTCGGGAGCTGATGAGAACTGAACGGTGGGGAGGAGGGAGCCTGGAGCTGTCGCCTTTTACAGCTGGGATGTGTGTGCGTGTTGAGACGGTAGTGTTGTTGTGAACGTGCGAGACTTTTTTTTTTTTAAGGCTCAGATTGCTGGCGCGGAGGCTGCTTCACTTTGGAGTTCCGTGGCCGGGCTTTGCAACCAACTTGATATAGTGTATTTTTGTGAGTTTCCCGGTGTTTTTATATTAAAACATCCTCTCCACCTTCTTTTCGCCCTTGTCCAAGTGTATTGATTTAGGATCTGAATGTACAGTAAACTTATCGTCTCGTTGATTTTTAAATTAGAAATCTACAAGTCATCTTGGTGGTAACCGCCTATGACGGAGAGGGAGGGGGCTGAGGGGAGCCAGCTGTCCCAAGCCCTAGACTTTGTACCATTAAGAGAGGGGTGCCGTCAGAGGGCTATTGCATCGAGAGAAAATCCTGAATTATTTTTCTCGTTGGCCATAAGTTCTCTTACTTTCATCAGAACTAGTGGTATTAGATTCAGATGGGAGTTGTTTTTAAATTCACGAAAAGATCCGATATAGTTTTCTTAGAATAACTTTTTGCTTGCAAGCTAGGAGGTAGAAAGTAAGTTTTTACAGGCTCTGAATGGAGAAGGGCAGTCAATAGGGTGAGACATCTAGCCTCCGACATAAGCGGTTTTTATTTGAATCAAATTGGGTAGCCCCAGTCAGCCTTAAGGAATAGAGTGAATGTTTTCAAGCCTTGTTCATGAGGTATGCTTTTTGATTTCCCAACATGTGTTAAGAAATGTTTATAATGTGTGTAAAGAGCCTAGAAGTTGCAGTCACCAGTAGGATTACTGAGGCCCTAATGTTTTAAGTTGCTTTTTGTAGTAAGGCTTTTGGGTTCACTCAAGCTGGGGAGGGCCCTCTACCTGAGAACCTTGAGTTGTTTTGCTTATGGGGATAGTTGCTCAGCTCACCAGAAGGCTTGTCTCACCCTAGCAGCTCCCATTCCTTCCCCTTTTTATAGCAGTCTATTCTGAATTGAGTGTGCTGGGAGGATGAAAATACCCATCTTCAGATCTCAGCTTCTGGCATAAGTAAGAATAGCTTGTCCCTGGGTCCCTCCTTTCCTGTTCATTTTATCAATTTCATTTAAAAAAGAGATAGAGACAAATGTTTAGATTTCCTTTAGCTTCGTTGACTTTATTTAGAGGTTTTACATATAAGATAAAATTGGGGTGTTCAACATTGGAGTTAGGAAATAATTTAAAATAATTTTAAAATAATTTTTACTTCTTTCCCCACCTTCTAATTAAGCATGTATAACTACGTTGCTCTCAGGTGAGAAAATGGACAAAACTGATTGGATGCCCCCTCCCCCAGCCCTTAATACAGGGTGCTATTCCTTCACTGGGATAGGTAGGGGAGAGGGCTCACATATTATAATGCCAACCAAATATACCACAGGAGGTGTCCTAGGGAACAATTTTATTGTCAGGCCAGTGTCACAGCCTCTTAGGTAACAGCTGCTCAGGGTTGTTTCCATTAAAGAACTAAGAGAAGGATATTAACTTAGATTTAGAAAATCTTTACACTCCTATTTGCTGAATTGTCCCTCATTAAAGCTTTTTAAATTTAATTGAAGAGCTGAAATATAAGTCTGTCAGTTGTTACACACTAAAGTTTTAATAATTAGCATAGTAAAATAACATAGATTTCAATTTTTTAAATATTCACTCCAATTTATGTAATGACTGATAGCCATTTTTTAAAAATGTTCCAGAGTCAGTAAATGTTACACACTACAAGTATATTCCTCAAAATATTTTACCCTTTAGTTAACTGAGAAAGGTGAAAGTTGGGACAAATGTTTAGATGTTTCTTTTGCTGTGGCTTGTTTCTTGTTAAAGCACACTGATAAAAGTATGAACTTTATATTTCATTTATATCAGCAGAAGCAAGACCACTTTGTTAGTATTACATGCAAATAAAAATAGATGCAGTATTTAGGAAGGTGAACTTTAATTCACTTGCAGGAGTTTCAAAACTTTGTGGCTACAGAAATTTCATATTTACTCTCATGACATATTATTTAGAAGATAGCTCTAGTTGCAATAGTTTCTTGGTGAGAGAGAAAAAAATAGAGAGGTGTCTGTGTCTCTGATTACTGAGTCCAAAGATCAGGTGTATACTGAAGGCACCAGAGGGCAAGCTCCAGTTTAAGTGAAAAATGGCCTCACAGTAAGGGTAGCACCAGTGCTTATAGGTCTTTCCATTAATTAATTCTGACTAGCAGAACATGAAATCTAAAAATGCTTTTGGCCACTGCATATGTGCAAATCATATATTTTCTACCTATCATTGATTATTAGTCACTAAACAATTAATAGAAACCTACAGGCTGACATCTTTTTAAGAAGTGTGTGGATATTTAACTTGTTTTTTTGTTTGTTTGTTTTTGCAGGGCTGGGAATTGAACCTAGGGCCTCAAGAATGTTAGGCAAATGCTGTACACTGAACTATGTCCCCAGCCCCTTAATTTAGTGTTAATATTTTTGAAGGAAACAATAACTAACCAAAGTGGGCATGCCTTTTTCCCCCACTAATGGTTGTCTTAAATGACCAGTGCATTTGGTATTAAAGGCAAACTTCTGCCCTGTGTGCAGATGCTGGGAAACCCTTATGAACAGAACTGTCCCCTGGAGCGTCCATCACTCATTGTGTGGAGCTGTGTCTTTCTCCATTAGCACTGCGTGGCAGTTCATTCTTTGTATGAATCTGTGAATGGCATATGTCAGCTCAATAAAAGGACATTCCTATTCTGGCCAATAAATAGATGCTTTGTTTGGTTGTTCCCCCCACCCACCCCTTGAAGATCATGAGACAAACAAAAACATACTTGACTGTCTAAAAATTTTCTTGGCAATACATACAAGCTAAAATTTCAAAATAAAGACAGCACAGTATCTTTTAAAATATATGACAACACAGATACAAACTTGTCATTTCAACAAGTACTACATACAGACAGTGCAAACTCCCTTTTGAAAATTTAGCTGTCTTTGTGGTCTGAGGGGGTCCTAAAACTGGAAAGACTCAGTCTCCTTTCAGGATCCTCTTTCATCTGAACTTAGTTGGAAATACCTGCCAGGATTCACTGAAGCAAGTGCTGCATTTTGATTGATCTAGGGTAGAAGCACAGGATAATCTAAGCTGTATTCTACCCCCATGGCTGTTTTCAGTTCAGAGCAGAGTCTTGTCTGACCTCTTCTTCCACTTGCATGCTGTCTGGTAGAGCTGGCCCTGCCTCCCAAGAGGGACAGCAGAACTAGGGTCGAGTGTGCCTGGCCTGGCTATGGAGAGTGGACTGAGCTGTGTGTATGTGTGGGGGTGGGGGGCTGGAGGGAGGGGGCGGAGGACAGATCAGCTGCCACTGTGCAACTGCTATAGCAGGTCTGACTAGTTTGAGGTGCCCAAAGGCAGCTTTGTTTCTCTAGTAACTCTGGGGAGCAGCAAACTTAAGTTCTTTAATTCATGTCTGCATTACTGTCTTTTGGTCACTTTGCAAAAACCTGTAGCTTTACAGGGTTACTAATTAATTATAAGATTTTTTTTCTTGATTTAAAAACTTTCATAGGTGGTTAACTGAAAGGAAGAACCTAAACCAATATTTTTATTCTTCTAAGGGGTTTCCCATAAAATAGTGAGGGTGAAGGGATTCTGGCTATAGCAGAATACACACACACACACACACACACATATACACATATACATACATTACATATAATATTTACATAAAACATATAGATAATATATATATACACATGCACACTCATGGTTATAGTGGGTTGTGGGAACTCTCTGAACAAAAGGAAAAAGAACACTTGACTGTTGTAAGACAAATTCAATAGTCCCTTGCTGCAGATCAACCTTTAGCCCTTTGCTCTTCTCTTCTCTGGCTGACTGCTTATCATTCCAGGCCATGCTGCTGCTCCTGGGGCTTGGAGCAGGCCTGCTGGAGTACCCCACCCTTGTGTTGAGAAGCATTGCCCAAGTTAAACTCAGGGAATCTGAAAGTCCCAAGGTCATCTCTGCACCAGAACAGGTTTGCATACAATTCTAGCCACACGAATAAGATAGCAAGGCGGCAACTGTTTCAAACTAATCTTGTGTGAGTGGTTGTCCCATTCCCTGGTAGATGATACAGATTTGCTTTTCAGATTTCTTCCCTTTGTTGAGGGGGCATCTCCATGTCTGTCTCTGTGTCCTTCTAAATCTTGCATGGTGTCATAGAAAAGTCACCTGCCAGAGGATTTTAGGCACTATGATCTTCAGCCGAAGGATTTTTGCTCAGTCTCTCTGTCCGAAACCTGGTGATGGTCTATCTGAACAGTTTTTAATAAAAACACTGATTTTAAAAAATAGTTTCACCATATCAGAAATATAAAATAAGATCAATTTCACTTGGTAATGATTCTTAATGACAGTAGTTGGTTTACAAATTCAAAATGTGATTCTTCAGGTGGCCCCTTCTTTCTAGGAGCTAAAGCTCCCAAACAGGAAAGACAAATAGAATATTAGGAGAGGCTAGCTGGGTAGGTTAGAGGAAGGCTTTCCATAAAGATTCTTGGAAGAAATTAAAGTTGAAGTATTAACTATTTTCCTTAAAAATAAGTATTTATTACATTTAGTGTGGTACTCTGATTATTTTGATTGTACGTAGCTAAGTAGCTAAATAACTTTGCTTAAAGTTCAGTGAGTCATTCATTATCAATACACAGAAGTCCCTGGAAGAAATGCATTTTATCTCAAAACAGCCCAGAAGTAGTTACTCCTAAAAAGATAAATAAATAAAATAAAGACTGCCGTTATTTACAAAGTATCATTCACTGTCCTGGAGTTTAGTTTTATTCCTCATTGCCTTTTTCTACTGTGTGAATTTTTCAAGTATATAATACAAAATTTAAATTATCTTTGTAAAGCCTCATCAAGCCTACCCAATTCTTAATGGCAACTAAAATAAATAAACATTCTGAATATGTAAGTTACCTACATGGAACAGGTATTTGCATAATTGAATAGTTATTTCCTTCCTTTTACACATCTCTGGAGCATATTTCTATGATCCTATACCTCAAATTTTTGTACTCAGATGTCATGTTGCAGAAATGTGATATCTTTCTTTTAAGGAACCCAGATTTAAGCCATACAATATAGCGTTTCACCTTACTCAGTAGATAAAGATTTCTCTGGTTTTATTCTGCAGACCGCATGTGGGAGTTAAAAGGTGAAATTTATGTTGTATACATGAGGAATATTTTAAAGAATTTTTCATAGTAATAAGCTATCCAAATCGGAAAGTATGGTTGGTTTTTAATCTTTTTAAGCAAAAAGTGTCTCCTGGGGTTGCATGCATGATTTTTATTCATTGACAAGTAGTTGGCTAACGAAACCTGAAGGAAAACCTTTGGTTTTAACCTTAAGATGCAATTTTATTTTTCACAGAATTTTTTAAAATTACATTTACCTGTTGTAGTGCTGACTACTTTATATACTTGATGATCCTCTTTAAGAAACAAACAAAAACTGTCACTTTTGGCAAAGCCTTTGGTTTCTACCCTAAGCCGCCTTTATTTTCCCCTGACATTGTTTATTAAGGGTCTCTTGAGTGAGGGGAAAAACAAGGTATCTTTGGGGAAAAGATGCTTCAGGAGGGTTGAAACCAGAATCCCATCCATGCAATTATAAATACAGAAGAAAAAAATATTTTCATTATGCACGGGAATGGGGGGGTTACTGGGTGATGCTGGCTCATCTTTATGGACAGACAGTCCTATGGGGGAAAAGTCAAATCTGAGGACTTTCATTCAGAACACTAAAGATGTAGGTACTCCTGACAACCAAATTATCATGAAGTAGCTTTGTAATGTAAATAATTGTTCATAGTTACCAGTTTTCAAATGGAAAAATTGATACTAGTTCATCTGTTGTGAACATTATTACTGAATATACATACACATCATATAACCTGAACTTGTAATTTGAATAGGAAGAATTTCAGCAAGTAAATCAAGTAGTTAAACAGTCAGTTGCTTCATTATCTCCCTAAAGTTAACTGCATTGCATTTTACTGTCAAATACCTCCTTCCCATTGTCCTTTATGAAGGGTTTTCCCAAATAACTGCCTGAAGCAGAATCTGTTCAGTGTGGAGGTAATTTTACTGTTATTAAGAAGCAATAGGATTATTGAAGACTTCTACTAGTAAAATTCTTAGTACTGAACTTAGGAGATTTGTTGTGTGATTAGGAGCCCACACCTAGTGACTTGCATTTGTGTTTGTTTTTGTGTGTTTGTTCTCACTTCAGGAATCCTCCAGGGATCTTAACCATGGCTTTAGAAACATCATTGTTACTTATATACAGGCAACAACCTTTCCTACACAGTGTTTTCCAAAGTTTGAACCATAGCATAATATAATTTAGTTGGACTTGGCAAGGCTCCCAGCTTGCCTAACATCGCCCTGTGGATACCTATCTGGGACTGGTCTTTAAAATGTGCAGACTTTGAGAGCTTTGTAGACAGAAATTGCAGTGAAGCCGACTTCAGGGATGCCTTGTTGCTCTGCTGCGCCCCCTTGTGGCTGAATGTGACTCTTTCAGAGTTTACTGGCTTTCCTGCTTGTTTACACAGTGTTAGCAGCTTTCTTCTGTGCAGAAACACCTAACAAGTTAATATAATAGTTCTCACTGAGGGAGGGTGTAATTTTTTGTGTTTATTTTATTTTTTTATTTGCAAAATTTTTGAAGTATGTATTGATGTGTTGTACTTTTTAACTTTTTATTATGGAAAATTCCAAACATACTCAAAAGTAAAGGAAGAGTACAATACACTGCCTCGTACTTGTCACCCACTTCAACAGTTGTCAACATTTGTTGATCTTGTTTCATCTTCGTGGCCAATTTTTCTGAGTACTTTAAAGGCAATTTCAGACATCAGATCACATTGAGTATGTTTTTATTAAACAAAGTTCAGGCACTCAACTTTTCATTTGAATTAAGTGTGCCCTGCTTTTAGCCACAATCCTTAGGTAAAATAAAGTAATTGTTAGCACTTCCATTGTCCTTGGAAGGTGACAGGTGCCTTGGCTTCATTAGGGTTGGGATTGAAATCTAAAATTCCAGCTAGATAAAAACCATTAAGACAGGATATTAGAAACATTTTATACTACTTGACATTTAGGTTTTAAAAAACCTATTTTTCTTTTCATATATTTACCAACAAGGACATAATTTAGCCTCAAAAATGTTTCCTTGAAATATTCCCTTCCAGAATTTTATAGTTTACTAAATGCAATTAGAGTTAGTTAATATGTTAAAGCTTCTTCTTCCAGGAGGAAAGATTATATTTGACAAAGTATCAGCATTAGAAATTGTCTTCAATTTAATAGAGACATGTAAATAAAGGGAACGCTAGAATTTGTTAAAATGTGAACATTAAAAACAACCCCACACTATGAAAGTTGTTGTTTCTTATATTTACTTGAGATTAACCTCCTGGCTGAGCACAGCTTTTCTGCAGGCTTCAGATCACTGCAGGAAGGCCAGGAGGCTTTTGCTGGTGGCCCTGGTTCCAGGCAGGCTGGTGGGAGCACAAGCCGCAGTGGGAGGCGCCATCATCTATCGTGTCGGGTTACAGTCTCCTGGAGCAGGGGTAACTGGCTTGATCTAGTGACTGGCTTTATAATTACATTGCTGATTTGTTAGGGGAGGCTTTGTCTTACTTACCAATTAGCATGGATGTTACTGCAGGGACCTCTGAAGTCCTGGATGGGCTTAGGTTTAAAAAAAAAAAAAGAAAGAAAGAAAGAAAAAAAAGTTTCCTGATCCAGGCAGATCTTAGGATTTTTATCACCAGCCCCGCCCCATCTGTATAAATAAGCAGAGGTTCTCTCTCCATTGGAATTTTGTCTGTTGCTGTCATTCCCCTGGCCAGAGGCAGTCACTTTGGGGGTCTGAAGTCTAGCTTTAGGATGGGGATACCATCCCCTGCACCTGGCCACCCCCTCCTTGGGGGATGACAGTCACCACTCCCCAGCTGGAGTGCCAGGATACGGGGAGACCCTGCTGAGGTCTTCTGTTTCTTCCGCTTCCATTGCTGATCTTGCCAGCATCCTCAACCACCATGTCCTTTTCAAGGTGGTCTTTTTGTTCTGGCTGTGTTTTGCTGTTACTTGGAGGAAAAAAAGGTGTTAAAAGCTTAAACATCATCAGATTTCTCAGCCCAGCATGTTTTTCAAGGTGCAGTATTTTAAGTGAAAACTTGTCTAAGCAAACGAGGAGGCTGCTCCTGTCCAAGTAGGCTCTGACTTCTCCTTCCTGCCCCAGAGCCTAAGTGGCACAGAAGGACATAGGACTGTGGGCAGGCTCCTGATTGCTGGTGGGAGATGGCCTGCTGTCAGGGACAGAGGCTCTCCACTTGGACCACCTCCAAAGCAGATCCCAAGAACATCTGAAGGCAAGTAGGAAAGGGAGGAGAAAGGAGAGGCTATTCCATGTGTCAGAAATTTTCTCAAGGCAATTTCCAGCCTACCAACGAGACAGCCTTTCTTTGGCTCAGAAGTCTGTCACACCCACAATCTTGCCAGGGCCACTCCTTTCTTCCCTTACCCCCAAAGAAACTGAAAGGATATGTCTCCACTTAAAGGGCCTGGCACATGATGTCTTGAGGAGGCAACTGCTCTAACCTTGCGAGGCGCTTGTCACTCCTTTGTTTTTTCTTCTTCAGAAAAGGCAGTTCCACGTGGATTTCAGAGTAGAGGCCTTGCTTTTATGGTTTTTATCTTCAGCATTGGTGCTGCCAGGCTCTTCAGCAACTGATAATCACCCCAGGAGTCATATTGGACCGTGTGCTCAGGAGGTTAGGGAGATGATGTGAAATATGACCAACTCCCCGGAAGCCACATGCACCGCTAGGAATTGTAGACCCCATAGATTCGTTTTGCCTTGTAACTGACTTTTGAAATAAAATGTCACTTAGTTGTGAAGCTTCCTATACCTCTGAAAAGGGAATACTGAATTTTTAGTTGCTCTTATTTACTAGTCCAAAAAGATCAAGCTCTTGAAAATGTACATAAGGTATAAACCAACTTGGCCTTGAGGTATTTCACAGCAATGAATTCCTGGGTTCCCAGTCCATCCCATTCCAAGCTGGGTGTAGCAAGCATCCCTCTTCCAGGTGAGGGTGATGCTGAGCTCAGTCTTCTCTCTGTGAAGGACCAGGTGCCTCTACTCTGATTCCATTTTGGTCCTGCATCAGTCACACGTTCTCCAGTCATTGCCCCTCTTCAAAATTGGGACTCAGCTGTCAGTTTTTGCCCCCTCTTAAAGATCTTATGCAGCATTCATTCTCTTCTCTGGACACAGTAGAAATGTCTATTAGCGATGGAGGGTTTTCCTTCTATCTGGCATGACTTTTGCATCATTCTTGACT
Source organism: Sciurus vulgaris (assembly GCF_902686455.1). Classification (NCBI taxonomy): domain Eukaryota; kingdom Metazoa; phylum Chordata; class Mammalia; order Rodentia; family Sciuridae; genus Sciurus; species Sciurus vulgaris. Next base: position 43,377,823 of record NC_136475.1, read on the forward strand.
GGCAGAGTCAGAAAGCAAATCCTCCTTGTGGGCTGAGGAGGACTACCAGGCAGGCCTCCTACGGACCCCCACTGTGAAACCTTTCCCTAGGAGTCTTCAGCTGGGCCACTAGGAAGCCCTGGGGCCACAGGCTGGATGAGCCTGCATGTGAAAGCAGCATGTTTTGGTGGTTAGGTTGGGATGACAGAAGTGGTGATTTGGAAATATAGATTTCATATTCATTCCTTGTCATTTTATTTTATTTTGACAGATCAATAAGCCTAAAGGACAGTGATTTTTAAATTTTTTTTTAAATCAGGCATGGTGCCGCACACCTGTAATCCCAGCTACTCAGGAGACTGAGGCAGGAGGATTTCAGGTTCGAAGCCAGCCTCAGCAATTTAGCAAGGCTGTAAGCAACCTAACTAGACCCTGTCTCAAAAAATAGGACTGGAGATGTGGCTCAGTGGCTAAGCACCCTGGGTTCGATCCCCATTGTCACAACAATAATTAAAAATAAACATAGGGGGACTGGGATTGTGGCTTAGTGGTAAAGCACTTGCCTAGCATGTGTGAGACCCTGGGTTCAATTCTCAGCCCTGCATACAAATAAATAAATGTTCAACAACTAATAAAAATATTTTTAAAAAATTAAAAAATAAACATAGTTACTGTTCTGGTTCCTTTTTGAACCTTGGGCATAGGACCTCACTGCCATTCACTTTAAGATCACAGCAAGTATCATCTAGACCTCATGGGTCAGTAGGATCTAAATTTCAGTCTGAAAGGCTAAACTTTGTCATTCAGATTAAACTTAAACATCTTAATTGTGCATATAGTACTCTTTTTTAATATTAGTTGTCAAGCCAGGTACAGTGGCACATGCCTGTGGTTCCAGCTACTCAGGAGACTAGAGGATCATTTTTACCCAGGAGTTTGAGAACAGCATGGGCAACATAGCAAGGCCCTGTCTTTTAAAAATAATAATAATTATATATGCATGCGTGAGCCATCAGTTGCTATTTCAAAGAGACTGTTCATTCCTTTTTGTCCTCTTGCTTAGTGACAAATAGGGAAGACCTCTGGAATCAAGATTAACTGAGAAAAGATATTCTCAGACTTAAATGTAAGTGACCTGATGGGGAAAAGAGGAAACAGCAATTCTCAGAATCCTAAGATCCCTGGAAACTTGTTGGGAACCGTGGGCCAGCAGTCTGGGTTCACTAGGCCTCCAGGAGAGGCGGATCCTACCCAAGTGTGAGCATGGAAGCCCTTTTGTGGAGGGGCTCTCACAAAAGGGCTTCCCAGCTGCAGTTTTCCTGCCCATACTGTGTGCCACAGCCCTAGTGCACTCTGTGACCAGGGCCCCTATAAAGCTGTGCAGCTCTCCCCTCTCTCCTGCACTCTAGTCCATGCAGTTCACACAGAGGGACACATACCTGGCTCTGTTTTACAAGATTTCTCTGCTGTCCCTTTGTGTCTTTTCTCATTCTTTCCACTTACTGTTCATTTATTCAGCCACTATTGATGGGGCATCCTCTGTGTGTCAGGAACTGTCCTATGCTGAGAATTAGAGGTGAACAGAACAAACAGCCCGTGCCCTCATGGGGCTAACTGTGGAGGTGGGAGGCAAACATGAAGAGTTTAGCCCACCTTAAATACTAACTTCAATGAGGCCACAACGCCTATTTCCAGGGGTCTCCCCGGTTGGCTCCAGTCCATGGTAATTGTTAATTCCCTCCTGAGGGAGTCACTCAGGATCTGGAATTGCAGAAGGAAGAATATCCAGGTCAAACAGTCTCCTGATCCTCTGGCTCTTTCTCTGTGCAGGAAACTCCTAGTGACATTTGTTACTTTTTAGCTTTTGAGGGTAGGGTCCTTCCTAATGAAAAGGTATACCATCAAAGGCCAGGTCTGGTGTACAGAGAGTTCTATTCAGAACTAATCTTTCTGGGAAAGTTCATTTATTTTGCTACAAGTGAGTTTTTTTCCTTATCTTTAAGCAAACTTTGTTTGCTGCAGTGTGTGCTCAAGTTTGTTTTTAAAAATACAGGTGGGGCTGAGGGTGTAGCCCCGTGCTAGAGCACTTATCCCTAGCATATTTGAGGTTCTGGGTTCCTTTCCCAGCACTGCAAAAACTAAAAATACAGAAGAGTTAAGAAGTTGTTTCTAACAGGTTTACTGGGGAGTCAGAGTGTTTCATCTCAAATCCTGTAGTAAGAGTAAGTGAAAAAAATCAATAGAAAAGTGGCTGGGATTCGTTTGAGTTCCTTTTGGGATGTCAGAAGAGAGAGGGGAACAGCACTGGCCTGATTGCTTCATGTGGAGGGGGTCTCTAATCCACCCCAAAGCTCTGGGGCTTTGGGGACTTCGTCTGAAAAACTGGGTGGAAGATGTGAGGTTTGGACTTGGGTCTTCACATGCAGAAGGAAAGGAGTGGGTGACAGAGACCTGGGGTGGCCTGGGAAGCAAGGGAGTCACCAGACCGTCCTCTGGATGAACTTCAGGCCCATACTGCACAGCCAGACAAGGGGAACCCTCTTCCATAGTGTCCCTGAAAGCCCTTAATGAGCTCCTGCTCCTGCTTCATCTGCAAGCTGCTGCCTAGTGAGGCCTTTTGAAAGGTCACGTGCCTCTCCAACTGGGCTTAAAGAACTATTGTTATTTTCTCAGACTGCCTGAAGAGAAAGAGGTTTCTGAGGAGCTGGCGACCCTGGCCGTGGCCAGCCTGAGCCAGGCCCAGAGAGGCCAGGAGGGGCCCACGTGTCTGGCTTCGTGCTCTCTGGTTCTTGAGGGCATGTCTTGTCTTTTCTTTGAATTGTGCCCTGCCTAAGGAGGCGGTCGTTAACACAAGTCATGAGAATGGGAGTTCTCGCTGCCCTGCCCTTCAGGAGTTGGAGACCTCTCCTAACCTGGCTAATTGGAATGTTACTTTGACATATTAGGCAAACTTGGGGAAAGCTTTCTTTTTAAATAAAAATGTGGGGAATAGATTCGATTATGTTACACTTTTAGTCCTTTCTCAATGATTTAGAATTAGGATTAAAAATCAGGATCGTGTTCATTTTGCGATTTTAGTGGGTGTGTAAAGCTGGCTTTGCCTCTCCACACAGTAAGAAAATGAAGACAAACCTGCTTGGAGACACACTCTTATCAGGGGTCCTTATTTACACATTCCAAGAGCACCCAGGGTTCAATTTGTGTATCTGTTCCTGCTGACCAAGTGTTGCTTACAAGGGCCCTCCGCCCTCCCCGTTCAGGTAGTATTGCAGATGTCTTCTTACACATCTCCTAAATCGTTAGGATCATCACACAGCTCTGGCCAGCTGGATTTTTCTTACTGGAAACTAGGTGCTTCTCAATGGAAATCTCTCTGAAAGTATCTCCACAGATCTTTCATTATTGCGTGACCTTTGTGCTTCTTAAATATTTGAGTATGGTAGTTCAGTAATTATTTCTAGGGAAATATATCATTGAAAAATTACTATTGTTTATTCTGGTAACAAGTCTTTAAATTTAAATAGTTCTACATTGACGAGAAAAGAAAAATTTACACCCTCTTACCTAAGGTTACCTTTCCTCCAAAACTGCTAAAAATTCAAAGCGGCATTCTGTTTACTAATTTGTTTTTAGTTTTGTTTTGGTTTACATTTGAGGACAGTGCTTCTCAAACTTTTCTGTAGTGATAGACCATCTTTTTTTTTTTCCTCTCAGTCCTTCATGGACTTCACTAAAAGACAATAAAAATAACTACTTGAAAAGTGAGGTAAAAACAGAAAGATGTAAAAGATAGAAGCTCCTATTTTAAAATTAGATTTGCAGACATACAATTACTTTGTAATTTTACTGTAAAAGTTCCTAAATAAAACCATATCTCTACTTACCTCACTGTGGACTGGTGACAGTTCATACTGGCCCCATCTGTGGGCCACACTTTGAGAAACATTGTTTTAGAGAGTGCATGTGTGTATTTGTGTACTTACATATACATTTAAGTGTACTGGCCTGATAGCATTATAATGTAACATGGATCCGATAATAACTGCGAATTAAATGCACCCAGAAGCAAGGTTTTTTTTTTTTTTAACAAGTATTTAAATGCTTGAATTGTGAGGGAATATAAATATACAAAAATTGTGAATACAACTGTATGTCTCAAAACTCAGATGTCTGGTAACACTTTTTTTTTTTTTTTTTTTTTGCACTACTGGGAATCAAACCCAGGGTCCCATATATGCTAGGCAAGCACTCTACCACTAAGCTACATCCCCAATCTGGTAAGAGTTCTGATGTATAAAGTAGAAACTATTGTGCAAAGTGAAATGAAACCACCTCCACTCTGATTCACCCCCAAATTTCAGTGAGCACAGATACTTTAGATAGGAAATGGCCTATGCAAAGCAGATACACAAATGAGACTTAGCACTGAAAGATAGGAACTGTCTGTCATATGAAGCATTAGATAAGCCAGTTCTTACTATTGTACCTTCCTTGTCTCAGAGAACAGTTAATTACAGGATGGGTCTTTGGTCTTTTTGGTTCTAGTGATTGACAAGCCATTTTGTTCATGCCTACAGAATGAGGGGAAATGTTTCCCATACAAGTAACTCACATTCTTTGTTTGTAAGTATTAACAAATCTCAAGCTGATACTGATGTTGATAGATTGCAGCTGTGCCAACCTATCTGGTGACTGGGGCATTGGAAATCAGTCACTACACTTGGGATTATGTGCCAGGTTCTGTGGCTCCCTGTGTGTCTGTCTCAGGGGACAGCACAGCCTGGCCATCTTTTAAGCAAGTATTGGAAGGAAGTTCCTGTAAAGTTTCAGTGTCCCATTAGCCTTATCTCTTTAAGATGAGATTTGGAATTCAAAGAGGCTGATGAGTTGTAGGAGGAGAAATCCTCTTGGAGACCAGCCTTTGCTTGAATTGGGCTCCCCACAGGGCCTAGCGAGTGCCTGAGACAGCATGTTGATGAAGTGAGCTAGAAAAGAGTTGAACTAGGCATCTTCAGTCAGCTGAAGCAATTCAATAAAAGGTAAGTAGCATTAGGAAGAAAAATCAGATACCAAAAAATAGTTGCCTGGATATGAAGCTATCATAGATGTCACGTTGAGAAAGGAATCACAGGGTCCAGGTGTGAATGCTATACACCAGGCGAGGGAACACATCAGGGCCTGGCTTAATTAGACCAGGCATCTAGGTCTGGACAACAGGGGTTTGACGTCCTTGGTTGAATGGTTGGAAGTGAGATCTGAGGCACAGACTGCTGGACTTGAGATGGTTCTCTTCTGATGGTGGAGGTTATGAAAAGAGGTAATGACAGTGTGACCGCAGAGAGTTGGAAGGGTCACTGTCTAGAAGGTGACAACCAGTTGAAGACCAGTGTTCGGAAAGGGGTTTTAAAACTCAACCCATTATCAAGGCCTGATATGGGGACCTTGTTCATTTGAAGTGCATATGTATTTGTAGAATTACGGTAGATATTTTGTTGTGAAATGTCTCAAGTATCCAAACAGCAGTACCTATAATCCGAACAAATTACTTTAAAATTAATGCAGTTGCATTCAGATATGACCTTGTGCAGTGAAACTGAGCCAAGGAGAAACTTGGACTGGGAAACATACATTCTTCTACTTGATTCTAGAGTGAAAAGCAGCGGCCGCTCAGTCTCTGTGGTCATTTAACACAGGCCAAGTGCTTCACCACATGTCACCCAACAGGCAGGAAGCCTCTGATGCATAATGAGGAAGGAAAAAGCATTTTGAAAGCACACACAGTTCTACCAAAATTGTACACCTTCCCCCTTCTCTAACTTGTTTTTTTTTTTTTTTTTTTTTTAATCTTTCAAAATGTGTTGAAACAGTAATTCATGGCACCTATATCTGTTTAGGTCATAGTGTTGTAAGTGTTTTCTTGAGCTTTAAAAATAAATCCATTTGGGGAAGGGAAATTGAACCTGCATGATAATGTTAGGCATGCGAACACAAGCACATGAGCTGAGAAAGTCAAAAATCACGGTTTCCATGGTAACTCCTAACTTGTCTGTGTCATACACATTTCTCAAGAAATACATTTGCCAGACTACCTAGTGATAAAAATTGCTCTGCAGACATATGAGGGTAGATTTCCCAATTCTCTCTCCTTCTAAAAGGTCTTCCCTCAATTAATCCATCTGCTCTTCTAAATCACCCAGGCAAGAAACTAAAGTCCAAGTTCTGCCTTCTAAGTCAGCGTCTTTTCTTTCATGGTGGAAATTAGCCTTTGTGTGATTCATGCCATTTCCTGCCTTTCTCCTTTGCAGATATATGTTGGGTAAAGGAGGAAAACGGAAGTTTGATGAGCATGAAGATGGGCTGGAAGGCAAAATCGTGTCTCCCTCCGACGGTCCATCCAAGGTGTCTTACACCTTACAGCGCCAGACTATCTTCAACATTTCCCTTATGAAACTCTACAACCACAGGCCCCTGACAGAGCCCAGCTTGCAAAAGACCGTTTTAATTAACAACATGTTGAGGCGGATCCAGGAGGAACTCAAGCAGGAAGGCAGCCTGAGGCCCGGGTTCACCCCCTCCTCTCAGCCCAGCGACTCCCTGAGCGACAGCTACCGAGAGACCCCGCCTACCTTCAGCCACCTCACACCCCCTCCCGCTCACCCCTGCGACCTCGGAAGCACTACACCCCTGGAGGCCTGCCTCACCCCGGCCTCCCTGCTCGAGGACGACGATGACACTTTTTGCACTTCACAGGCTGTACAGTCCGCAGCTCCTACCAGACTCTCCCCTCCAGCCCTCCCGCTGGAAAAGGACAGCTTCTCCTCTGCCTTGGACGAGATCGAGGAGCTCTGTCCCACATCTACCTCCACAGAGGCCACCGTGGTAGCGACTGACAGCTTGAAAGGGACCTCCAGCGAGTCCAGCATCCAGAAACCCGAGGGGCCCCCAGAGGGCCGCACAGAGGACTCAAAACTGATGGACTCTCTGCCCGGGAATTTTGAAATTACAACATCCACAGGGTTCCTGACAGACTTGACCCTGGATGACATCTTGTTTGCGGACATTGACACGTCCATGTATGATTTTGATCCCTGCACATCTGCGTCGGGGGCAGCCTCAAAAATGGCCCCTGTGTCGGCAGATGACCTCCTCAAGACTCTGGCTCCTTACAGCAGTCAGCCCGTCACCCCGAGTCAGCCTTTCAAAATGGATCTCACAGAACTGGACCACATCATGGAGGTGCTCGTTGGGTCCTAATACCCGGGGACTCGGCCACTTGACCCCACCGCCATGCCCACCCAGACACTGCGAGCATTTCCCCACAACCCTGACAATTCTCCACACTGTGCATGCACCCTTGCCTGCCTTTTTCAGAGAAAAAGAAAATTTTACAAAAGGATCACACTAGTTTTTGCTTTGAGCAGAGTTGGAGTGCCTTCATCCAAGTATGACCACTTTTAATATGCTTTTTTGAGTGGTTCCTCAGAGACCTACTACCCCGGTATAGGAAAGAGTCCATTTGAAGACAGCGTTGCTAATGTTGAATGACAAACATAAACAGTTCGAGTGAAGCACAAGGATTAAGTTGGAAAAGCTGTAAATTGCATGTGCATATTTGTCTATTTTTTCTATAAGTTTTAATGCAAGAGGTAAAAAAAGAAAAAATATATATATTATTTAGATAATCTCAGTACCTTTCCTGGCATTTTTGCCCTGTATAGGTTGACTCGGCAATTCAGCCTTTTTAGAGGCATTAAGTACTCCTCGTAAGTGTTGCATTTACATGGCTGTTTAGAAAACTGCTGCCCAAATTTATTTTATATTTTTGTACAGATTCTGCAGTTTATGATATTGTTTTTCTAAAAACAAATGCTGTTTATACATATGAGATAGCTATTTTGATAGGATTTGCTCACATAGTTCCTGCAAACTTCAGATGTACAAGTTGCACTTGTACTTTTATAGAGTTGTAATGTTTTATATGTGTATGGTGCAAGAGAAAATTGGATCAAATCAATCTGCAGTTGATGTCCCCAAATGCAAACACACACAAACACACACACACACACACACACACACACACACACACACACAGTTTTAAGAAAGGGCCAAGTGATATCACCCAAATTTCACAAGCACCATCCCCCTGGCACAAACACCTGCCAGTACTGTGACTTCCAAAGCAGAGCCAGGTCTGCTCATCAAACTTGCATTAAGCAATTGGCGGGAGATGGCCATGGAACTTGGGGTTGGAGTGATGGTTCTCCTTAGCTTCCTCTGTGGAGGAACAGCTATCATCTTAGTTAAGAGTGTATTTATGCCAAGTTTGCGCATTTAATTGTTTTTATTTTTATTTTTTAATGAAAACCCAAATCGTTCCCTTTTTGGTCTAATTTTTATGATGAACCAGAAATTTTACACACAAAATTTTATGAAAAGCAACCAACCTCTTCATGGAGCTGAGCCGTATTGCAATGCTCAGGGCTCAGAAAGAAGAAATTCTTTCCAGAAGGCATCCATCATGTTGCTAAATTGTCTTTTCCAGCATCCCTTCCCTAGAGCTTTTGTTCCCTCTGTTGCTAAGAGCTGGAAATGGCATCCTCATGATCACCACAGTGAGCTTGGCGTGGCTCGCCTCACCTTGGCTGGCCGGGATGCACTCTTCCAACATCCGTGACTCTTAAAGCTGGAGTTCGTCACCTTGCATCATAGCATCCAGTCTTGTTGCTTTCTTAAATCAACTGCTAATTTAACTACACTTTACACGGCTGTTTTACCCAAATACACAGACAGGAATTTCTATGCATGTTTCCCCTCCTCCCCTATGCCCCCCCACCCCCAGGAGACCCTTAGGCAGCTTTTTATTCCTAGTGGTGTACATTTAATTTCAAAACATTTGCAATGTATCATGCTTGTTGCTGAGATTGTGGCCTTTCTGTTTCAGTTTTCTTTCTTCCAATGGTACTTTTAGCTGTTGAGTGCAGGTTACAACCTATATTGTTATGCAGGTGGCTTCTTTAGGAATAACTTTTATATTTATTTAAAAATTTTTAAATTATGGGATTTTGTTTTGTTATTGTTGTTGTTGTCGTCTTTGTTGTTGGTCATTTGTCAATATTCAGTCACCAATTCTGCTCACTTCTTGCCATGGATAAAATTGGGTCTCTCTGGCCAATTAAAGAAGACAACTTTAGAAAATGGCACTTTAAACAAGCCATAGATAGTTCTATTTTTATAATGCACATGGCAAAGCAAATATATTTGTGATGAAGGACCTGCTCATCTAAGCAAGAGATTCATGTATAATATGATTAAATCTTTCTGCCTTCTAATGTGCTTTTTCCCCCACTCAAATGTGTTTTAAAAGGCTAATTATCAACTCAGTAGAGCAGTGAGAAACTGATCAAATTGCAACTTGTTCTCCTACAAGCAGCCTCCACACACACCTCTTACTGCTACACATGTGTCATTTCCTTTGATATAGGACCAGGGACCATCTAATTAAGGTTAGGGTTGTTTTAGATGCTTCCAGTATCACCAAGCTTCCTTTTCTTGTAAGGAGACAAGCCTGCCCAGACTCTATGCTTTGTACAACCAGAGGACCCTGCAAACTGGCCACGTGTTGCCCACATCTACATACATAGACACACACAATAGTGTTGATTATACTGAACAATAACAGGATAAAGCAGTTGATTTGCCATTGTTAGAAATTGATTTACAGTAACTTAGAACAACTGTACTTTCGTTGGATTACCAAACCTTGTGTGTTTAAACAAATCCCATATGTTGGGCAACAGTTCAAATAAGCACAGAGAAGTGTTGCCCAAACTTGGTTCTCTGACTCTGGTGTATTTGTAAGACTAGGCTTCAAAATCAAAACAAAAACCCCCAACAACAGCAGGCAAGTGCTTTTTAACTCTGAAACCCTTGCTGTAAATTCTTGATGCTCATGGTCTAACAAAGATATACATGGGAAACCAGCGGCCCATTTTCAGAAAGAGCAAAGCCATCAAGAGTTCAAAGTGTCTTTGTGTCCTATTTTTACCAAGCGATGTCCCAACAGAAGAGTAGAAGCCTGAGTGGGATCTCCAAGTCTCAGTTCTAGTGCAGGACGTGCTTCCAAATGCCTCCTGGCAGCAGTTCCTTACCCTTTATGAAAGGCACCAAGTGGCATCCAGAGCCAGGCAGGCGGCTGGAGGTACCTTTTAGGAGAAAGATGGACTGGGTGGGGCTGGGGCTGGGAGAGGACAATTATTGACAGTGATGTGCAATGAAGTGACAAGATGAGAGCAGAATCATAAGAGCTTTGAATTTGAAGTGATTTTTTCCCCCATAAGTTATTTATTCCTTTTTTTTTCTGTGTAAATATATTTATTTTACTGTGGAGCTCTAACAACATCTGGATGATAATGTGCAGAATGTATGGTAGGAATGTATTCTCTTGTAGGAATGTAAATCTGTATTAAAAGGGGATCTAAGTCAGATCCCCGTGGGTCTTCTCATCAGATACACAGTCCACATTCACTTTTACTGTCTTCTCTAATATGGGTCTATTTGAAATATGCAAAAGGTATGGATGAGGAATGTTTTAATACCTCCAAATTTTTAAGAAAATCAAGCATCAAAGGGTTGATATTTTTAAAAGTTTCTTAGTAGCATTTTCTCTTGATGACAGAAGGTGCAACCACACGGGCACCCACATTCATACCAAAGGGTGAGAAATGGCCAGAGCCTCCTACACCCCTGAGTGTCTTTACCAATTGAACTTTTTATTGCCATAGCCCCTTGGAGTGCCCCCAACCACCCTGAGGTCAATCAAGGAAAATTTCTTAACTAAATAAGCTCCAAAGAGCCAAAGTATCAACTTACAGATCATTTTTAAAGCTTAAATTTAGTAACCACCTTTGCGGTAAACAATGAATTATAAATACCGCAGGGGCAGCCTTCTTAAGATGTAAAAGAAAAAAAAAAAAAAAAAAGACTCTACTTTGTGCAGCGATTGTTATTCTCTCTATGAATTGTCTTAATTTCAAAACCTTGCTGTTACAAATTGGACCTTTTTACCATTTTCTGAAAATACTGAAAAGAGCATATTTAACCTGTCCTGACTGTAAATGGTTAACTCCTGTAACTGCCCCGCATCCGCGTGGCAGCAAGGTGTGTGCATCCTGCTTTATGTACAATTGTTCTCAATGCTTCCAAGAATGAGTCTAAATGGTTCTTGAAAATTAGCCAGGATCAAATGCTGTTGCAGACAAAGCCAATAAAAAATTTTGGACTTCTTTTGGGGATAATAAGTTTGGAAGAGAAGTGCAGTCTACATGTACAAACAACCAAGATTTTGAAAAAGGTGTACATAGTGACATGTTTGGTGCATGGGTTTTGAGGAAGGCTTTTTGTCAAAAAGGAGGTGTGACCTTTCCCCACAGACCTGAGAGCTGTGCCTTTTCTATGCAATATTACAGACGTCACATCGGAACCCTGAGGGCTGTGTTCAATGTAGGTTCGGACTGTAATTGAAACAATTGGACAGATTAAATGTACATGGAAATGAGCAGTCTTACTTTTGTAGTTTTATATTATACAATAAACAGTTAAAAGATGGGAGATTTGTGTTTGCAGTTCTTTTAATTTTTTTTTTTTTTTTTTTTTTTTTTTTGTGGGGATGGTACTGATCGACCTCCTGCATGCTAGGGCAAGCACTCTACCCATTTGCCTGGCGTGGGATCATTTGTTCCCATTAACCTAGGGTCTGGTCCACACCGGCTCTCTGCCAGGGTTAGTGTTCTCTGTCTTCCTGAGCCACCTTTCTTTCCTGGTTCTTTCCAGATGTCGTTTTTGCCAGGGTTTGGCCCATGACCAGCTCTCCAAGCCTGTACCCAGTTCATTGCTGGCTTTCCTGAGGTCATCTAACCCACTCAGGAGTCTCAAAACTTGTTGCCAGCTCCTGCCTTGCTCCTGAACTCTGGACTTCAATGTCAAATTCTAGAATTTCCATCTCACAACGGGTCTTAAAATAGGCCTCTTTTTCCCATGGGGCTGAGCCTGCAGTCCTTACCCTGCTCCCAGGCATGTGGCCCCGCCCCAGTCTCTTTAGCCCTCTCCTACCTTCTCCTCTTCAGTCCTCCACACCCCACAGTGTTGTCCCTGCTTCCTAACTGGCCTCCAGGCTTGTTGACATTGCTGACATCCCTGACATTGAAGGTGACATGCCAAAAAGTAAGCAATGATTGTGCCCATTCTCCTGACCCTGATGCTACAGCCTGCACCCTCTCCGCCAGCCTCCAGGGGCTAGTGAGGCAGGTTCTGGGCACTCTTCCTTGGCAGCTGGGCCACCTTCGATGGAGTCATGGGATCCAGCTTACCTCCTCCAGGCTATTTGGGGCCACTAGACCAGCTGGATAGGAGCGAACTGGAAATTGTTGGAGGGGTTCCAGTACCTCCAAATGTGACTTCAATTTGACAATTAGATCTTTACAGAATTAAATGTTTTAGCATGAGGTTGTTAGTGTGGACCCTAACCTAATACAACCAGTGTCCTCATAAAAAGAAATCAAGACAAAGACAAACAGGGAGAAGGACCTGTGAGGATGGACGCAGAGGTCATGGGATGCTTCTACAAGTCAAGGAGCACCCAACAAACCCCTAGGAACTAGGAGAAAGGTATGGGACAGATTCTCCCTTACAGCCCTCAAGGAACCCACCCTGCTAACACTTTGCTCTTGGATTTCTAGCCTCTGAAAAAGGCTGAAGTTTCTATTGTGGGAATCACCCAGTTTGGGGTCCTTTTGTTTTTGTTTTTGGTACCAGGGATTGAACCCAGGGGCACTTTACCACTGAGCTAGATCCCTTTTGAGACAGGGTCTCACTGAGTTGCTGAGGTTAGTCTTAAAACTTTTGATCCTCCTGCCTCAGCCTCCTGAATTGCTTGGATTATAGGCGAGCACCACTGAACCTGGCTGGGGTCCTTTGTCATGGCAGCCCTTGCAAACTAATACAAGTAGGATGAGCCATTTAGAGATACCCAGTGGAGACTCTAGACAATTGCAAACAAGGATCCACTCTCAGGAGTGTAGTTTGTATCCAGAATTAAGAGCATGTACTATTCATTAATGATACAACTATGGGAAATCATTCAACCTCTGTGCTTACGGAGACAAGATAAAGTGATATCTCCTAAAGTCCTTTGAAAATGTTGGCAAGTTTTGAGTATTACTTCTCTCTTGCCTACAACTGTACCTGGCATATAGTAGGCACAAGATTTATTGAATCAGAAGGGGAGAAATCCTGTGATGTGCCCTTCCCTGTGGAACGAGAGAAGCACGGTGTTCGGCAGCATCCCTGTCTGGTCCAGGGTCCTCTCCCCACCTCCCTGTATGTGTGCCCCATTCCCAGCCCACAGCAGCACCTGCCTGTGACTTTGTCTTCTTCTTGTAGAATGCCCATCATTTGAAGACCAAGCTCAAATTCCTGTCCAGGAAGTCACCTCTGCAACCCTGCAGTCAAAACCTGTCTCTTGGGGTTAGGATTGTGACTTAGCAGTAGAGCACTCATCTAGCATGCATGAGGCCCTAGGTTCGATCCTCAGTGCCACATAAATGTAAAATAAAGGCATTGTGTCCACCTACAACCAAAAATGAAATTAAAAAAACAAAAAAAAAAAAAAAAAAAAAAAAAAAAAAAGTACTGCCTCTTTCTCTAAGCTCCTTCAGGCCTCTGCACCTCTGCAAATGCTCCTGCTGGTCCTGCAGTGTCTTCAGGTTAGCATCACACCATGGGTTTCCTCTGCCACCCTCCATGATTTTCTTTAAGAGCAGCAACCTTGTGATATTCCTCTTTGCCAGGGATCAGCACACCACAGCCTATTGACCAGGTCCTGTCTACTGCCTGTTGTTGTTAAAAAAAAAAAAAATCCTAGAACATGGTCATTCTCCCTTATCTGTGACTAGCCTGTGGCCACTGTCATGCCACGATGGCAGAGCTGCAGTTGAGACAACCACATGGCCCTCATAGCTGAAAGATTTACATTTCAGTTCTTTACAGAAAAAGTTTGCCAAACCCTGATATTTGCAGCCCACATGATTCTTAGAACACTCAAACCATTGATGGGACAGGCTCAGGGCTTTCATTGCTTAGGGACACACACCTCTGGAGAGAGGAATACAATGGGAGCCAAGGTCACCAAGTGCTGGAGGTAGTGATGTAAGGGCCTGAGGGGGCAGAGCAGTCAGGAAAGCCACACAGGAACAGACATCTTCAGAGAGCTCAGGACTTAGGAGAAGCCTTAGGTTGGGATGTTCTGCTCAAAAGGGCCAATTTCATACATGTGAAAATGAGGACCAGAGAGGGAAACAATTATGGTCTAAAGAAAATGAGCACTGGGGTTCAGATTTTGGCTTTGCAACCAGACCACAAGAGTTTGAATCCTGGCTCCATCACTGACAACCTGTAATGACAGGCACACTCCTGAACCTCTGTACCTTGCTCTCACATTTATAAAATGGACTGAATAATTGAGCTTATCTCATGGAATGCTGGGGATTAAATGAGTTGATACACGTAAACCGCTTAGAATGGTTCTAGGACATTAAAAAAAAAAAATGTCCACAAATGTTGGCTGTAACAAAAGTCAGTGGCTAAAATCTATGTCATTCTTGGGGTTGTGTTATAGGGTAGACCCTAAAGCAAAAACAGGTAACAATGCTGAAGGCATGCTTGGTCGGGGACACCGTGACTCCCTGATCCCATGCTTGTTTTCAAGGGGTCAGTTATTTTCTTACAGAGAATACTGCTGCATGCTCGTGTGGCCACCATTGCCTCTTCCATGTTTCAACATTCTTTTGTTCCTCTTGGAAGGTAACCGTTGACTGAATTACAAGTAATAGTCCCCAGGGCCACCACTTACTGTGTGTTCATATGTGCCTGACACCACTAAGTACTGGTGTGCTTGATTTTGTGAACCCTTCCAAGCCCAAGTCCCCTGAAGTTTTTCTTACCACCCCTGCTTTACAGAGGCAGGAATCCAGACTCAGAGAGGTTAAGCAGTTTCCCCCAAAGGTCACATAGCCGGCAAGTGGCAGAGCTGGTATCATGACCTGGGTCGCTCTCTTATAACCCCTTCAGGACACCACTGTCTTCAGCTTGAGGCAGTAGGATGAAAGGACAGATTATGTTCTAATGCAAGGGACCCTGCACAGTCATTCCACCTCTCTTCTTCATGAGGCCGTGTGGATATCTGGTAGCACACTGGCAGCATTGTCCTGAGAAGCAAGAGAAGGAAGGTGTCCAGGTGGGCCAGCAGTGAACCAGGAATTGAGACAGTTTTTCAGGACTGAATCTCCCCAGGCTTTCTTGTCCTGGCTCTGTGCGACCTTGGGCCAGTCACTTCCCTTTTGGGGTCTCAGGGACAAAAGTAGGAGGCAGGACATATGTGATTCTCCCTGACTGCCCTTTAGAATCACAGGAAGTGGGTCTCCAACAGCATTTCTGGGCATGGGGTATGGGTTTTAGGATTTTACAAAAGCTCTTGGAGGGGAGGAGAACTGCTGACCTAAGGTGCCAGCCCTTGAGGCATCTGGGATGGTGTGGCCTTGTGCACCACAGGGGAAGCACACAGGCTGGCTTTGTCCCTGGATCTGGGAACCCCCTCTGCAGCAGGCTGTCCCCCTACCCCCCCCTCGCCCCACAGGGCAGCCAAGCTGCCAGCTGCTAGCAAGTCCTATTGTTCAACAGTGACAAGAAATGGCTGCGGAGCACAGGCCGGAGAAAGGCTGGAGGCAGGGGGGAGGGGCGGGCAGGCTGGAAATGGGCTCCCAACCCTGGCTCCCCTGGGAGCTGGCCTGTTCGCCCCTCATGAAGTCCCCTCCCTCCTTAGGGTCGACTGGACAGGATGAGTGTGTGGGCAGAAGTGTGTGGCGCTGGTTTTGCATGTTGGTGGACGAGTCAGGCTGCCTGTGGAGAAGGATTGATGGTCACTTGTGTCCCAGCGGAGCGACTGAAGGCAGTGCCAGGTGGCTGAGCGCTTTGAAATTGAGTTCCAAGTCCATGGGGCCCATGCTCTTGTATGTTGTGCTGCTGGGGGCGGCTGGAGAGAGCCGGGTGATGGTGATGACCCTTGACATGGGTATCCAGCTTAATGATGTATGAAGCATTTCTTGAACATTCAGGGGTTTTTTTGTTTTGGTTTTGGTTTTTTAATTCTTGTGATGATTCCAGAAGGAGGCTGAGCAGGCCTGAGTGGGCTGGGTGCAGAGAGGGACACAAGACCACTGGGTATGGGACTAGAAGGATTTGACGCTGTCCTTCGTCACGCTCCAGCAATTTAACCCTGTGGCTTAAAGAAGCTGACTGGGGGTTTCATTATGAGGAGAGCAGGATCCATAGCTAGCCTCGGAGCAGGCCAGGTATTCTCTTAGAGCTCTTTAATAGGGACTCAGTGGGAACCAACGCCAGCTGGAGACTTGACTCTATCCTTTCTGTCCCTGGGAGCCTCCCTCCCTGAATCCTAAACACACACAGCTATGATTGAGAGGGCCAAAGAGGTTCAGCCA
Source organism: Sciurus vulgaris (assembly GCF_902686455.1). Taxonomy (NCBI): domain Eukaryota; kingdom Metazoa; phylum Chordata; class Mammalia; order Rodentia; family Sciuridae; genus Sciurus; species Sciurus vulgaris. Next base: position 43,394,352 of record NC_136475.1, read on the forward strand.
TGGGGCAGCCACTGCCCTCCCATGGAGCCATCCCACACATTCCACCTAAGAGGAAGTTTGGCACTTGCTGGGTTAACCCAGCTTCAAGACAAGTTCCCAAGTTCAGGGTCCCTCTTCACCAGATTGCTGTCCCTAAGCCTTACCAGTGCAGAAGACCCCGCCCCCTCCCATGGACTCTCAGTCAGTGCCTCCCTGTCTCCCTTCTGTATTACCCTTTGAAAGTGAGCTCTGCTGTCACCCAGCAGCAGGGTCAGCCTGGGGATGTCTGATGCCACCGACCTCTGTGCCCTCTTGAGCTCAGAGTTTTCAGGATCTAGTGTGCTGAGCTCTTGCTCCTGGGTTTCCAGGCAGGCCTGGGAGTGCTGGGAGGCTCCAGGTTTGGTTTATTAAAGTCAGGGATCTGAGTCACCCACCAAGAGAGGCCCTAGGGATCCCTGTGGGGTGGCTCCCCCACTGGCCCTGGGGCTATCCCCTGAGTGCCTGGCTTCCCCCTGGAGACTGCCTGATCCCCTGGCTATAGGGTCTTTTGAGGTAGTGATTTCTGTTTCCAGATGGGCCTGAGTATCTCTGAGCATGTGCAGTTAACTTGCAGGTGTGTTGTGGAAAGGCTGGACAGAGGGGCTGTGGGTGCCAGGCCCTGGTGGAGGTGGGCTCTGAGGAAAAGCATTGGCCTGGGAGGAGGATAGAAGCCTGTGGCATGGTACTTTTGTTCTGAGTGGTCTGCAGATTGACTGGGGTGTAGACAGGGCTTGTTTGGGACCTCAAGTAAGGGCTGATGGGTCAGGTCAGGGCTGGGAGCCTCAGGGATATGGGAGTTGGGGAGACTACCTTTGTAAAGCACTTTCCCTCTGGGGCATTTGGCTGGCCCCCCTCTGGTCACCCTTTCGCTGATGCAGAAAGGGAAACCAGAGTCCAGAAAAGTAAGGCAAGTAGTTTGAGGGATCACAGCAGATAGTTGGGGAGCTGGGGTCTGCGTGTGCTTCAAGACTCTGCTCTGCACCTCATTGATACGCTGCCCAGCTGCCCATGGTCCCCAGGCCACATTGGGGGTCACTGTGGAGAGGCCACTAAGCAGAAAGCCTAGATATATCCCTGACTAGTTTGCAGCTGGCTCAGAGAAGAATGGGAGGTCAGGAATCCTTTCTGGTCCCCAGTTCCTAATCATCTGTATCCTTGGCCTGCTTGGCTTCTCAGCATGAGCACAGGGAAGAATAGGTCAGTCAAAAGATCTTTGGAAAAGAGAAGGGCTCACCACCACTGAGAACAGTCATTGCTGGTCATGAAAAACCAGAGGACAGAAAGGACCCATGAGATGGCTGCTGGCAGCAGGAAGATGGACTGGGCCACTGCAGGGGAGGGGGCCCTTGTGATGTGTGGGCTCTTCCGTTGAACGAAGCTTTCAGGCTCATCCTGGAGAGCTTGCATTGTGCACCTCGCACCAAAATCCTTGGAGTTACTCTTGACTCTCCCCTTTCCCACCCACATCTACTCTCAGCAGATCCCCAGCCCAGCTGCCACCAGAATTATCACAACAGCCCCCTACCTGGTCTACCACCTCCCACCCTTGTTTGCATCCTGCATCCTCAACAGAGCACCCAGAGTTATCCTTTGGAAATAAATGAGGACTGGGTGCGATAGTGCATACCTTTAATCCCAGCCACTGGGAAGGCTGAGGCAGGAGGATCACAGGTTTGAGGCCAGACTTAGCAATTTAGTGAAGCCCTAAGCAATTTAGGGAGAGGCTGTTTCAAAAAATAAAAAAGGTCTGGGAATGTAGCTCAGGGAACCCAAGTATCCCTGGGTTCAATCTCTAGTACCAGAAAAAGAAGGAAAAAAAAAAAAAAAAAAAAAAAAAAGAAGAAGAAGAAAAGAAAGGTCAAGGAAATAAAAATGAAAAATAAATATGAGCACTTGGGGATTCTGTGAGAATGCAGATTTTCATTCACCTAGTTGGGGTGGGCCTGGGGCTCTATTTCTAGCAAGTTCCCAGGTCATACTGATCAGGGAAACCACTGAGAAACCAAATGCCAACATGTTTCTCCTGCGCTCCAAGGATTCTTCTGCCTGCCTGCCTGCCTTTCTCCTTCTCTCTCTTTCTTTCTTTCCTCTTTTCTTTCTTTTTTCCAGTGTTGAAGATCAAACTCAGGGTCTGGTACATGCTGGGCAAGCTCCACCACTCTCCACTAAGCTACACCCCAGCCTCGGCCTGGCTTGCTTAGCTAAGACCCACAGTTCTTGTCGTGGCTTTTGTGGCCACCCCACACCTCTCCGAGTCCCATTCACTTGATTCCAGCCCCAACCCTCTTCAGCTCCTGGAGCACACTCAGCAGAGTCCTCGTCTGGGCTTCACGCATCCTGTCCCCTCTGCCTGCACACTCCTCCCTACAGGCCCCCTGGCTCCCTCCTGCCTGCCGTGCCTCTGGCTCTCAGGCCCCTGTCCTGCCATCCTTTTCTTCTGCTGTTTCCTCACGGCACACCTCCTGGTTAATTTGATCATTGTGTCTCCCTCAGGAAACTGTAAAGTCTGAAGGCTTGGGGGTGGGAGGAGTCTATAGTGTCTCCCTGCTGGGTGCTGGGTCTCCAGGCCAGGGCAAAGTACATCTGGCACCTGCCCTCTCTGTTATTTGCAACCTTGTTTCCCCACAGAAGGGCAGGGCACAGGGTTGAGGAACAGAAACAGTCATGGTAGATGTTTCTTCACCTCTACTTATGTCTGTGCCAGGCTAAGGGTTGTCCATGGAGTATCTCATTTAATCTTCACGACAGCAAGGTAGGCACTGTTGTTGCCACCCACTGGAGATTGGCCTCCTGCTCTGCTTGCTACCCCATAGGTCACTAGGGTCTCCCTCCCACCCTGGGTCAGGGACCTGACTTCCTTAGCCAACCCTGTCCTGTCCCAGAGCCAACACTTGGCAAACTACAAGGAGGAGAAGCTTCTAGCCTGCACCTCCTAAGGCCAAGGGACCAGGCTATGTCCCTGGGTCACCGAATGATCCAGCCCCTGCAACCAGGGACACTGTGAAGATTGGGAGGACTCACCTGGAGGAAGAAAGCCTGAAGACATCATATCAGGTGAGAGAATTGATGGACATAATGACGTGTGCTGCTCTTGTGAAAGATGTCCCTTTACCAGAAGAAGTTTTGTGCTGTCAGCCTGTGTGCCCCACCCCACCCCACTCCACGCCACATCCACCCACAGGCTGCAGCACTACTGTGGTCTCCATGATGTGACCTGTTTGCAACTAGTGTGGAGGGAGAAGAACTGCCAGCCCTGACCTGAAGGAAAGGGGAGTAGACACCAATGTTTTAAAAATTATTTTTTAAAAAATTTTTTACTAATAGATTTTATTTGTTTAGAGCATTCTTAGGTTTACAAAAAAACTGCCCCCCCCACAAAAAAAATGTACAATGTGGAGCTGGTAATGTAGCTCAGTGGTAGAGTGCATTCTAACTCACTGAGTTCCATCCCCAGTAACACAACACACACACACACACACACACACACACACACACACACACACAGGTGCCTCTCCCTCCCACTTCAGGGTTCCTCTATTACTAACATTTTGCATCAGTGTGTTACATTTGTGACTGTTGAGGAGCCAATAGTGATATATAATTATTAACTGAAGTTCACGCCATAACTCACTGTTGGTGTGATACATTCTGTGCATTTTAACAAATTTAATGACATGTGTCCACCATTATGATATCATACAGAATAGTTTCACTGTCCTGAAAATTCCCTGTATTCCATCTATTCATCCCTCACCTCTCCACCAGAATCCGGGCAACTTTGGACCTTTTCACTGTCTCCATGGTTTTGCCTTTTACAGAATGTCATACACTATAGTTGAAAGCATACAGCATGTAGCCTTTTCAGACTTAGCAATACACATTTAGGGTGCCTCTGTGTCTTTTCATGGTTTGATAGCTTTTGAGACCTGAATAATATTCCAATGTCTGTATGTACCACAAGCCAACATTTACTGTTAGTGTTTTGGATTTTAGTCATTCTAACAGACATGGAGTGGTATCTCATTATTGTTCTAATTTATGATATATATATATATATATATATGATATATATATATATGATATATATATATTTTTTTTTTTTTTTTTTTCTGTTTTGGTACTGGGGATTGAACACAGGGGCACTTAACTACTGAGACACATCCCCAGCCCTTTTAATTTTTTTTATTTTGAGACAGTCTCATTAAGTTGCCGAGGCTGGCTTTAAACTGACAATCCTCCTGTCCCAGCTTCCCGAGTCACTGTGATTACAGGTGTGCACCATGGTGCCCAGCTAATTTGCATTATCTCAATGAAATATTATATTGATTATGTTGAGCATAATTTTATATATTTACTGGTCATCTGTATGCCTTTGGTGAGGTCTCTATTTAAATCTTTGCCCATTTTTTAATTGGATTGTCAATTTTCTTATTGGAGTATTCTTTGTGTATTTTCAATACCAGTCTTTTTGCAGGTATGTATTCTGTAAAGACTTCTTCCTTCCTAGTCTGTGGCTTGTATTTTTATTCTCTTAACAATTTTTTTTTTTTTTTTTAGAGCAGAAGTTTTTTTTCAATTTTATTGATGTCCAACTTAGTTTTTCTTTCATGAACCTCAATTTTGGTGTTCTATTGAAAAAGTCATTCCCAAAACCAAGATTGCCTAGATTTTCTTCTATGTCATCTTGTAGAAGATTTGTAGTTCTGCATTTTATATTTAGGTTTATGATACATTTCAAGTTAATTTTTGTTCTTCTTTTTGTCATTTTTTAAAATTTGTTTTCTTTTATGGTATGAGCACATGGTCTAACAGTGAGCTACACTCCCACCCCTAGTTTCATTCAAAAAAATTTTTTTTCATTAAACACAGCTTTATTAAATTCATTTTTTATATGTAAGTCAATATATAACTTGTTTCAGCACTATTTGATGAAAAGACTTCTTCTCTATTGAACTGCTTTTGCTGTTTTATCAAACATTAGTTAGACTATACTTGTATGTGTGCATTTCTGGGCTATCTATTACCCAAAACCAAAAATTACAGGGCTAGGGATGTGGTTCTGTGGTACAGCACTTGCCTACCATACCTGAGGCCCTGGATTCAATCTTCAGTACCACAAAAAGAAAAAGAAAAAAACAATAAAGCAAATTTAGTTTAAAAATCTTAGTTTTATATGCAAATCTAAAATCAGAAAACATTTTATTCCATGAAATAAAATAAATGTTCCAATAAGGTAAACAGAAGAGATTGGTTTTATAGACAGAGAAGGGCTAAAGAAAGCAGAAACAAAATAATTTAAAAAGCAGACCAATCATTTCAAAGTTATTTTTCCTTGTAAGGTAGAGACCCAGATACAGAAAAACAGCGGGGGGGGGGGGGGGGGGGGGGGGGACAAACTGATAAGTTCAAGTTACAAATAAAAAGCAAAATGAATTTTATTATCATGCTGATTGAAGCTATCCTGGGAAACTTGGCTATTATCTCTCTCACTGCTTTACTCAGAAGGTAAGATAAGAACTTAGCTTCGGGGGTTGGGGTTATAGCTTAGTGGTACAGAGCTTACCTACCATGGATGAGGCACTGGGTTTGATCCTCAGCACCACATAAAAATAAATAAATAAAATAAAGGTATCATGTCTACCTACAACTAAATAAAATAAAATACAAGGTGATAAATTCTGAGTTAAAAAAAAAAAAAAACAAGGAGAACTTAGCTTTGGTAGAACTCTAATGTGAGTGATTCATTTTGATTTTTAGTCTGGTCTATTAGAGCCCAGTGCAGGCGCTTAGTTCAAAACAACAACCTCCTAAAATTTTTATTTAACAGTGTTCTGGTCTTCTTACCTATTTACATATCTGTTTTTCAATACCATGCTGTCTTGATCACTGTAACTTTATACAAGTGAGATTGGTAGTGTCGGTTCAACCTACTTTGTTTTTCTTAACTTCAATGTGTTAGCTATTCTGGGTCTTTGTTTCTCCACATAAACTTTAGAATCAGTTTGCTAATATCGACAAAATAACATGCTGGGATTTGGATTGTGATGATTGCATTGAATCTCTACATTGAATTGAAAAGAACTGATGTCAGAACAATATTGAGTCTTCCTATCCATGAACATGGACTATCTCTAATACTTAGATCTTTGCTTTCATTCATTCATGTTTTGTTATCTTCCTCAAATAGATTTTGTACATGCTTTGTTAAATTTATTTCTTATTCTGGGGTGCTAATGTAAATAGTTGTGTCCTTAATGTCAAGTTCCAAAAACATTCAAAATTTCAACATTCTAAACATAAATCAGGTTACCTCCTGGTTCTCCTGCCTCATTTTTCCCTCTAAACTTAAACTGTCAGCTCCTTACTTGACCAGACCTCGCCTCCAATCTCAGCTTTTCTACGTGCTCCCTCCCATAGTGCCATCATTGCACAAGCCTTTTCTGACCTGGGACCACCACTGCAAGCTCCATCCTGCCACAGAACTTTTGCACTGCTACCCCTAACTTTCTATTACTCCTCTCCAATTACTATGTTTATAAATCGAAAACAGTTAAATATCAGTGACAACATAGGGTTCTTCTACTCAATATGTCTCACTCCTTCTCATCCTCTAAGCCTCAGATCCTGTGCCACCTTCTCAGAGAGACCTTTTCTGGCCACCTGATGCCCATCTGAGCACATTACTGTTTTATTTTCTCCAGCATTTATCACCATCAGAAGTCATCTCATATATTCATTTTCTTCCTGGTTTCTTACCTTCTTTCCCTCCTCTAGCATTCAGGAGTATGTTCCTAACAGTAAAGACCTTGTCTTAGTAACAAGCCCCTGAGAGACCAATTGAGTTGTGGACCCCAGATATTTGTACCATCTTAAGGAAGGAGAAATCCACACACATACCTCGAAATTAATTGATGCCATATTTTCAACTAGATCTCTGGTTGGGGATGGAGACTGATTCACCTGACATAGAACAATAGGGAAATATGATATTTCTGCCCCTAAGTGTTGAGGACCTAATTAATAATCTTCATGATCAGGTCGTTAAACAGTAGCTTGGATTATTCAGAAAAAAAGAATTCTGTTGGAAGCAGAGGGGTCTAGGTGAGAAGTAGCTCTGCTCTGGCAATACCCATTTGTTTCTTTGGCTACTACTTCCTTCAGCCTATCCCATCCTCAACAACAGAATAGCTTTCCTTAAACCACACATTGTGTTCCTCCAGCTCCTTCTCTGACTCCTTAGTGCTCTAGGCAAATATTCAAACCCTTTCCAAAGTCTTTGAAGCTCAACTCTCTCCTGCCCCACTGACAGCTCCTGGAGTTCCCTGCAAAGGATCGGCTTCTTCCCTTTCTCCCTAATGAAATCCTGGTCATCTGGAGCTCGGATTAAGCCACACCTCTTTCAGGAACATTCCCTGTCCACATAAAATACAAGCTCCTGTGGTTCTCATGTTGGTGTCCAAGTTAGTTTGCTTATCACAGGGTTTCTACTGGACCCTGTTTCAGAGCTTAGGTTTGGAAGGATGGGGATTGAGTGCAGACTGAGTGCTGCTTTGGCTCTTGTGTGTGACTTATTGGAAGGGGAAGGAGAGGAACCTGAGGGTCCTCCCAGCTGGAAAGGACCTTTCTGGGTAATGTCTCCTCCATGATGGGGGTCAGAACCCCCAGAGCACGAAAGCTCAGGGAAGTTAATTGTGATTCCCTCGAAGGAGAAATCTATATAGCAGTTCCTCCTCCCCTGACTCCCCTCCCTGCTCATAAGTGTGGAACCAGCCGGTTTGACTCAAGTGGCAGGAAAAATGCCACCCCCCCGCCAAGCTGCTGCACATCTGTGCCCAGACAAAGCCAGCTAATAATCCTAGCCTTTGTGTGAGTGTTTGGGTGTTGAATTCCACTTGGATCTGCCGGCTTTTGGAAGGGGAGATTGGAGGGGATTTAGCGAGGACAAAAGGAACCCACTGAGTGGAATGGTGGGGCGGGGCAGCAGGGAAGCTAAGAAACCCAAGTGCATTCACTCCAAGCCTGGTCAGGCCTTCTGGGAGCCCAGCTTCAGCCAGAGCTGCCAGGCTCCAAGATTCCCAGGGTCTGAGTCACAAAAAGGGGTCCATTTCCCAGAAGAAAAACACCAGCTCCACCATCCTGACAGGGGCCTGCCTTCTACTGCAGATGCTGCTTGGGGCAGAGGCCCTGGCCTGACAGGGTCTGGGCACTGCTCCTTTCAGACTGGGAAGCCCATTGCCCAGACAAGTCAAAGGGTGGGAGTTAGTAAGAGAGAGAAAAAGAAGCCCAAAAGCTGAGGGAGCGTGTCCAGATCAGAGAGAGTGTGTTAAAGCTACCAGGGGTCCCCAGCTGAGATAACAGCGTGAAGGTGAGGACCTGAGCAAGAAGAGCTTCTTGCTCTCAGGTGTTCTCCCGTCCCTGGTCCGAGGCAAATCTCAGCATCCAGATAACACCATCTACACGAGTTCTAACTGGCTCAAGGATCAAACACTTAGAGTAGCCCAGGATGGGGTCACACTGTGTGTGTGCACGCATATGTGTGTGTTATAATGGCAGGCAGTTCTGTGTTGAAGACCTGCAGCCACGCAGGTGTTACTTGATTAAATTACTTAAAAGAAGCTCTGGTCTTGTTGCCAGATTGCTAGGCAAGCAGCCTGGGGTGTGAACTGAAACACCCTGATCTGCCCCTGTCCCTCCTACTTTGTTAATTGCATTTAAGACATGAAATTTCCCATCTACAGAGATGTGACTCCAAACTCACGGAGTTGTCAAGTCACACCAAGAAGAACAAATGATTTTAACTCTTTTTGGGTGTGGAGATACACACTCAAAGCTTTTCCCACCTTATCCTAGATGTGTGGTAGTATCATTTACCCACTGATTAAATAGTTAGCTAAACTATAACATTGTAAGACCAAATTCTGTGTTAGTTGCTGCAGGGCAGCCAATATAAAATGTGGTTCTAAATGGATGCTTGCATGGAGTTTAAAGAAGCTTCTGGGCTTTTTCAACTATTTTCTACTTAGTGTTAGCACACATGGATGTTTTGTTCTCTCTCTACCTTAATTAATTCTAGAAATGAAAGAGTCATTCATTTACTCACCTGCCACTCATTCAGGAACAGTGAAGGCAAGTCTGACCCAATGCTCTCCCAATTCCCTCTTGGACTTTGGGGAAGGGAGTTTGGGAATTAAGATGGGGGTGAGTTTCCTGGTGGGTTGGTGCAGGGAGACAACCTGTTGCTGTCAAGGCAGACTTTCTAAGGCCCTGGTCCCTATTCTGGATAGTGGGGTGATAGTAAATGGGATCAGCTCCTTTAGCTTCCAGATGGGGCTTTTTAGAAGACATAAAATCACTTCTGTTTGCCATTTTGCCAGAGGGCATCTGCATAGTTTTATGTGTTTTATTTTTTGTTTAGGTACCAGGGATTGAACTTAGGAGCACTCCATCACTGAGCCACATCCCCAGCCCTATTTTGTATTTTATTTTATTTAGAGACAGGGTCTCGCTGAGTTGTTTAGCACCTTATTTTTGCTGAGGCTGGCTTTGAGCTCACTATCCTCCTGCCTCAGCCTCCAGAACTACTGGAATTACTTATGTGGCACTGTGCCTGGTCATCTGCGTGTTTGATGAGGAGTCCCATGTGGCTGGGTGGAAAGCCCCAACCCTGAACTGCCTGGGCAGTTTTGCTCCAGTGGAGACTTTGCTCTGTACTTAGAGCTGGGCCACCTCTGTGCACAGCTTCCCTCTGTGCTGACAATGGGAGAGCCTGGAGGTGCCATGGAGTTGAAGGGATCCACAAGTAGAGATGGTTTGTATTCCCCAAGGTCATATCACTGTAAGGAAGGGCCAGGTGTAAATGAACAGTGGCAAGATGAGTTCTAAGGCCAGGAGCATCTCCTGCTCATCCCCTAGTGGATCACAGCAAAAGGAATTACTATGAACGGGAAGGGTCAAGAGAGGGTGAGGGGACATTTACAGGATGATCTGACAGGGCAGGTGGGGGAAGGGGCTAGGGTCAGAAGCACTAATCAAGTGGCCTCCCAAGCAGTTGGTCCAGACAGAGTCCTCCCAAGGCTCCGCTCTGCTGGGAACAGGTGGGCTTGAGGAGAGTCAGAATCTTCACCATCCAGAAGCTCCCTGTGTGCATTTGCCCACCCTGGAAGCAGGGAAGGATATGGTTTCCCAAATAAACAGCAACCAGAGTAGCATTTACTGAGTGTTCTGTGCTGGGCAATGTGCTACGTTTTTTTACATTGCATTATCTCAGTAAAACTCATAACAACCCAGGAGATCATCACTACTATTATTCTTGTTTGTAGCTGTGTACATGGAAAATTAGAGAAGCAGAGGTTCTTACCCAAAGTTATGTGTCTAAAGAGAGCTGGAGCCAGAACTTTAAAGTGGAGAATTCCTCAGACCCCTGGATTCTTCTTTACTTCCCCAGTTCTCCCTCCCCTACCCTTCATGTCTGACTGTGTGAAAAAGGACTGGAAAGGGAGAAAAAAAATCTAGTTTGAGCTTCTATTATAACAACGTGGTCAAACATGAGGTGGCTAGTCAGGAAATTATCTGGGGATTTCATTGCTCTAAGATGTTAACCATCTACTTCCAGAAGAAAACAGATTAGCCATCTTTGGAGAGTAAATATTTTATTTTTACTTTTTAAATTTCGTTTATTTATTGTGGTGCTGGAATTAAACCGAGGGCCTTGTGCATGCTAGGCAAGCATTCTACTATTGAACTGCATTCCTCTCCCAAAGCAAAATTTTTAAATTATTTTTTCTTTTTGCTTTTTTGTAGAAACAAGCTGGAAAATCCAGAGAAACAAAAATAAAAATACAAAATACCCTTGCACTACTCAAAGGTACTGGATGCTAATTTCTTTTTGCAAGATCCATCCTAAGTACATGGGCACATATACATTTCAGACTTTTTATTTTTTGAGGCAATATTATTATTATTTGGAAACTACTTTATTTCACTGATTAATTTATCTGAACATCTTCCCAAATCAGGACTTATTTATCCCCTATATCATATTCACTGCTTCCGTGATATTCTATTCTATGGCTGTACCATAATTCATTAAGTTAAACTAATGTTAGATATTTAGGAATTTTCAACTTTTTGTTCCCTGCTATGATAAACCATTAGTTAAATCTCAGTACATCCCTATCTAGAATCTTAATGTAAAACTAATGGGTCAAAAGGTGTGTGGTGTGTGCCCAGTTGCCCTCAAAAAAGATTATAGCTCTTTACTCTCAGAAAGTGTTTGAAACTCAACCTTCTCCCTGCCCCTCAATACACACACTCACACACATACACACCCTTGTTATGCCTGGGAATATTCTTTCATTAGGGGAAAAAAAGGTTGACAATTTGATACATGAAATGCTATCTCATTATTGTTTTATTTAGCATTTCTTTAATTATTAATCAGGGTCAACAGGTTTTCATGTGCCTATTAGCCATTTTTATTTTGGCTTTGTGAATGCTGTTCATGTCCTCTGTCCATTTTTCTATGGGATGTCCTATTTTTTAACACAGCTGTCTTATTTTAGGTGAGTGGTTCCCAGCCCTAGCATATTAGTCACCTGGAAGACTTAAAGACAGGGATGGAAGGAGAGAGAAAGAAAGGAAAGAAGGGAGTTTCAACCTAGGGTAAATATTGAGGGGGCCTAGACATCAGTAGTTTTGATCTTCTGTGCTTCTAATTTGAGCCACTATTATAAATTAGAGTTCTCCCACTGCCTAGCTCCAAATGCTTTCATTGCAGAATCTATTATCATTTCTTTGACACCCAGTTTTCTCTGATGAAAATGGGTGGCAGAACTGCAACCCCCCCCCCCCCCCTCCGGGCAAACTGTAAGTTCCACAGAATAGGCAGAGTTTCAGGAAACAGGGTGAGGTGCCCTGGTGGTCAGGCTTTCTGCCAAAGGGATGGAAAGAACTGAGAAGAGTTTACTCAGGCCTTGAGACTTCCCTGCAGACCTGTGAGCTGTAGGTGGAGGAGAAAGAAGCTGGGACTGTATAGGGTGCCTGCTTCTCTAGTGCAACCTCTGCAGATGCACAGTAATTTTGCCCTCTCTGGGGATTCCAGACTGAGGATTAGCATCTTGTCTGAGGGAAGTTTATCTCTTCCCAGATGCCAGCGTAAGACAGAGGAGGAGTTTGGGCCCAAGGAAAGAATTCAAGACAGAACCACCCTAAGGCTCTGAGATCTGAGCCCTCTTTAGTCTTGTGGAGGGGTGGATGACATTCTCAGACTTATTTGAATTCACTTGTGTTAAAATCCAAAGAATCTGCTTCCCTTTCTCTCCACTGAGACTCCACACTGATGCACATCTGATAGACAGGATGGGATGAAAATGTCTTTCAGGTGATTCAGTAGGGAAGGTCCCTGGAAACCCCAGGCTAGCTTGGTGCTCCTCCATGCAGATCTTTCCTGCGCGGCCACACCACAAGATGGAAAAAAACGTGTACTATAGCCTGGATCCCAGTCCACCTGATGCCAGTGTGTGAGCCTGAGCCTCAGTTTCTTCATCTGTGATACCTAGGCTTCCTAAAAGGACTGAAAAAGCAAAAGTGTGGTGTGTTGTGGATCCTCAGACAGAGCTTGGGGTGCTCTGTGGAGGTGCCTCTGCTCCAGTCAAGGCCCAGGGCCTCTCCATCCTCTTTTTCATCCCCAGTCACCTCCCACTTATTCCATAGCTCTGGACTCAGGAGGTAGCCCCTGCTAAATGGTCTCCCAGTCTCCAGCTCAGCAGACCCTCACCGGTGACCAGCCTTCCCTACCCCAGACTGTGTCCAACCTCCCAACCTCATCTCTCACCAGCTCTCCAAGAGCCCCAGGCTCCTGCACCAGCTCTCCACTGCCCAGACTTAACTTTAAATATTCCTTAAATTTGTTTGCAGTACTGAGGATTCAATCCAGAGCCTAGCACATGTCAGGGAAGTACTCTGCCTCTCATTACATCCCCAACCCTATTTTATTTCAGGTATTTCATTTTACTTTAAAGATAGGGTCTCACTAAGTTGCTCATGCTGACCTCCAACTTGGGGTCCTCCTGCCTCAGCCTCCAAGTAACTGAGGATATAGGCATGCGCCATCATGCCTGGCTATAGATTTGATTTTTAATGAGCACTTCATGCCAGGGAACATGCTCTATCTTCATTAGTTTATTAACTGATCATAGAACCCTTTTATTATCCCATTTCATAGATGAGGAAAGTGAGACTAGCTCAGTAGAATTTGCCTCAAGTCAAGGGCATATGAGGTCAGGACCACGGCTCTGACCCCAAAGTGTTCTACTGCTCAGGTTTTATATCATAGATACTGACCTTCTCATGTGACCCCAGGAAGCTTAAATTCCAGCAGATGTTGACTGCCTCCCTCTCCCCTCTTGCTGCCTTTTGCTCCCTTTTCAGCATTTAGTCTACCCTGCCTCAAATTGGGATTTTCTGTGAGTTCCTCCAGGGGAGAACATGTGTCTTTGTATCTTTTGTTGTAGCTGTTGGTAAAGGGGATTGAAACAGGGGCACTTAGCCACTAAGTCACACCCTCAGCCCTTTTATATTTTATTTAGAGGCAGGTTCTTGCTGAGTTGCTTAGGGCCTCACTAAATTGCTGAGTCTGGCTTTAATTCGAGATCTTCTTGTCTTGACCTCCTTGATTACAGGTGGGCACCATCACGCCAGGCTATCACTTGTTTTTTTGAGGCTGTGTCTGGCAATGTTATCTAGGTGGGCCCCAAACTCCTCTGTTCAAGAGATCCTACAGTTTTAGCCTCTTGTGCCACCTCACTTGCTCATCTTTTTTAAAAACTATAGTTTTTCTTTTGATGAAAACTATATATTTTGCACAAAGTAGGCATTATCCAAAATTTTGTTTTTGCCTTTCTTTCTTTTTTTCTTTTTTTGTACTGAAGATTGAATCCAGGGGTGCTCTAGCATTGAGCTACATCCCAAGCCCATTTTTTTATTTTGAGACTAGGTCTAGCTAAATTGCCCAGGCTGGCCTCAAACTTGCTATCCTCCTGCTTCAGTTTCCTGAGTTGCTGGGATTACCACTCCCATCCAAATGCCATTTTCTGACAAGTACTGCCTACTCACTATTTGAGCCACTGGAGCTCCTACAGTACCATTTTCTAGTCTGCTTTTTGCTTTAATGTCATATTCAATCCCCCATCTCAGGTATTCTTTGAAGATGGGATTTTTACTTTATGCTTTTGTGGTACTGAAGATTGAACCCAGACAGACCTTTGCACATGGTAGGCAAGTACTCTACTACTGAGCTGCACTCTCAATCCGGAAGAAAGGGATTTTTCATCTTTGTCTGTGTGTGGTGTTGGGGATCAAATATGGGGACTCAAACTCAGGCAAGCACTCTGCCAGTGAACTATATCTAGCACCCTAAAAATGGCTTTTTTGTTTGTTTGTTTGTTTGTTTGTTTGTAATGGGGATTGAACCTGGAGTGCTTAACCCCTCAGCCTTATCTCAGTCCTTTTTATTTTTTATTTAGAGACAGGGTGTCACTAAATTGCTTAGGGCCTTATTAAATTGCCCAGGTTGGCTTTGAACTTGTGATCCTTCCCAGCCCAGAGTTGCTGGGATTACAGGTATGGGCCACTGTGCCTGACCTCAAAATGGCACTGTCAATGGCAGCAGATTGTTCTCTCCTGTGATTGTGTCACTCTCTAAACCACTTTCATATTGTTGTTCATTTAAGATCTCTCTGATTGTTCTCACAAAGAAACTCCTACAGTGGAATCATTGGGATGCAAGCAGGAGGGATCTTTTCACAGCTCTGATGCAGCACAATTGGACCTGAACAAACACTTACTCTCTCAAATCCCCTTCCATCTTCACTGTGGGGGTCCTCACAGACCAGCCAGAAAACCCCATCCCTAGGGCCCCCTCATCCCTCTTCTCCTTTAAAGATTCAAGTCACCCCCTCATCTTTGATCTGGACTCCTCCATCAGATTTATCCCCTTGGGTTAAGAGCAGGATGGTTTAAAGTTTGTTGGCTACCAAATGGACTTCCACCAGGGAATTTTCGGTCTAAACCACTAGTTCTTAACTAACAATGGCCAGTAGGTTAACCTCTGTCACTTGGGCCACTAGAGACTTGGGTCTCAGGGTATGAGGCACATTATAGAGGTATACATATGTTAAATTTTACTGCAAAGATTACATAAAAATATTAAATATTCTGGGAAAAAGATAAAAATTCATGGTCACATCTTTTTAATTTTTTTCATGTTTTCTAGGTAAGGGCAGTAGTTCTTTTCCTATGCAATGAGAATAATCTTTTTGGGGGGAGGAGGAGTACCGGGGATTGAACTCAGGAGCATTCAACCACTGAGCCACATTCCCAGCCCTTTGTGTGTGTGTGTGCATGTGTGTGTGTGTGTGTGTGTGTGTGTGTGTGTGTGTGTGTGTATTTTATTTAGAGACAGGGTCTCACCGAGTTGCTTAATTAGCACCTTGCTGAGGCTATCTTTGAACTTGCATCCCTCCTGCCTCAGCCTTCTGAGTGGCTGGGATTACAAGCATTCACCACCTTCCCAGCTGAAAATAATCTTTAGTGAGCTCCAGATCAGTATCTTCAGATGTATCCAGCACCTTCTTGGGCAGATTCTTATTCAGCCTATGAAGGACAGGCATAGGGCAATGGCTCAGTCTCTGCAGGAGGCTGGATGTGTGAGTCCACCAGGTGCTGTGAGCACCCCCACCCCCAGGCCATCCCCCACTGAGTCAGAGTGCTTCTCCAGTTCCATTGTAAACAATTTGGGATTTAATCTAAACAGAGACTAAGTGGATCAATCCTTTGAGGATATTTGGTCAATTTTTACATTACTCCTGGTCATCCTCCAGGAAAGATCATTTTTATTAAGGAACTCCAGGGTTACCTTAGCAACAATTCTTCCTGTTTTACCCATGAGTAATCAGCAGGACACCCTGCTAATTGAGGGAACCAAGACAGGATCCCTGACTTTAAGGAGCACAGTCTAAACCTCCCAAACAATTTGGAGTTCCCGAGCAGAGGGTCTCAAACTTGGGTCCTTGAGAGGCGCCTGGAGGGCCTGGGGCACTCAACTGGCCTAGGAGATTCTGATCCAAGAGGTCTGGGCTGCCCAAGAGTTTGCATTTTTGAGCCCCGGGGCGGGGATGAGGGGTGCATAGGGCTACCGCTGGTCCTGGGACCACACTTTGAGGAGCGCTGTCCTGGGAGATCAGAAATGATCGCCAGGGACCGCGACCAGGGGAGACTGCCTGGGCTGGGATCGGAGGTGGGGAGGAGTGAATACCCGGTGCAGGAGGTGGTCGGCACAGAGGCGGTGGAGGCGCGGCTGCCAGGCCCGGGGAGCTGGACGGAGAAAGCTCTCAGGCCGTCTCAAGCGCCCGGGTGGGGCGGCGACACTGGGACTCGGAACGTTCCCCCGCACGGGTCTGGAAGTTGAGGCCTCCCGCAGGCCCTGACTTTCAGGTCCAGCCTCCCTGGCAGGTTTCTGGTTGCACCAGGGGAGCAGCGGAGTAACGCGAGGGGCCCCCTGGGGCTGCGGGAACTGTGGCCGGAGTGTACCCTGTCGAGGGCGGGGCAGGCCAGAATCCCGGAGTGTTCCCAGCAGCAAGTCCCTCCTGGCGACACCCCCTCCCCAGGCTTTTCAGTCTGCGCCTGGGGACAGAAGGAGAATTGGGAGCCCGTCGCGCAAGGGCAAGCGCTTTGAGGAGGGATGGCCTTCTGAAGTCTGTCACCTTCTTTCCCCCTGAATGTCTAGGCTGACAAGGTTCCGGCCTCCCATACACCTCCTCCTTCCCAGTTTCCTGTCATCAGAGCACAGGGCTCTCCTGTGTACAGAGAGGATAAAAGACTTCGAATGTACACCCCACCCCCAGCCCGCGGCCCCCAGGCACATTCAGAGCACTGGCCACCCTCTAGAGACTGGTTCTACCCTTAGCAGGTCCTCACAGCTGGTATCTTTCTAAAGCTTGTTTCACCTCCCTGACCTCAGTTTCTTCTTCTATAAAGCACCCCAGGTTAGATGGTGATGGTTTCTGAGGATCCTTCCACCTCCAGAGGACTTTAATGGCCACCTTAAACACCTTTGTGTAAGTGGCATAGGGTGGAACCCGTCTGGACCAGGGAGGAGAGACAGGCTGCAAGCTGTTGAAGTTGGGCAGAGGAAGGGAAGCTGGAGGCAGAAGAGGGGGCATTGAGGAGACCTTTGCCATTCACACTCCCTCCTCCCCCTGCAGTCCTGGCCTCCAAAAATATGCTGGAGGAACCCCAA
The DNA here is from genome assembly GCF_902686455.1 of Sciurus vulgaris. Classification (NCBI taxonomy): domain Eukaryota; kingdom Metazoa; phylum Chordata; class Mammalia; order Rodentia; family Sciuridae; genus Sciurus; species Sciurus vulgaris. The sequence continues at coordinate 43,411,666 of NC_136475.1, forward strand.
GGGCCTATACCAAGGAAGGCCTCCAAGGGAATCCCCTCACTATCTGGGCGTGTGAGTTTAAAGAAATATGTTTGCCAGAGGATGAGGGAACAGAAAGGAACGTGCAGGCTCAACTGGAAAATCCAGCTAGGCAGGAGACAGGACTTCAAGTTCTGAGCAGAAAGTTCAGTAGCTTTCAGTCTGGGGTACACACATGCTTCTAAGACTTTGTGGAAATGACATTTTTGCACTTAAATTCACTTTTCTATAAATTTAGTCAACGTGTTCAAAGATGCTGGTTCTTAATTTACAAGATTGACAGCAGTTTTCAACACATTAACTCAAAGGCTTTCATGTCCTCCCCAATCTCCTTCCACAGAAAGGGAAGTTCCCACAAAATACCCAAATGGAGTTGGGTATAGTGACACACACCTGTAATTCCAATGACTCAGGAGACTGAGGCAGGAGGATCCCAAGTTCAAGGCCGGCCTCAGCAATTTAGATCCTGTCTCAAAATTTTAAAAGGAAAGAAAAGGATTAGGGGTGTAGCTCAGTGATGAAGTGCCCTTGGGTCTAATCCCAGTACCAAAAGAAAAATTTTTTAAAAAGCCAAATGGTTCAAGGAAGTATGTATATATAAAACATTTGAACCTTTGAGTAGCTTCTCTGAACCTCTAAGTAACTTAAAGATACGTGTATGTGGGTGTGTTTATTTACCCATTCACAGAATCCAGGTTAAAGTTTAAATAACCTGTAGGAAGAACAGGATACAGTTGGGTCCTGAATGCAATAGGAGTCTTTGATAGCTGCTCCAAAGTTTAACAATTTGAAGACTCACTGCAATTGTCCTCCAAAAATCTAGAGTAAAGGAATCTTTGAGTTTAACCTAATCCCTTTACTGTGCTGTGATCGGGAGAGCCTGAGTCAGGCACCTGCTTGTGGGCCAATCAGCAGGGCCTGGGGGCTGATCCATACAGGTTTTACCCACCCTGCAGTTTCCACACCAGCAGGGTTTGTGAGGCGACAGACAGTCCCAAGGATGACCTGGACAAGAAAGACTGGGTTGGCCTTGTCAGTTTCTCTCCACCCATATGAGGTGCTCTTTAGGGGCCACTTGAGACTTTGGTGCAGGAGAGAGAATAAGAGTGAGTATTAACTTTGAGTCCTGGGCTCCATCTCCACCTCTGGGACCATAAGCTACCTCTCCTGGGTTGCAGGCCCTAGAAGCAGGCTTGGCTATTCCCTGGCATCCAGGAGCTGCCCCTCATTTCCACTATCCACTGTTGACTCTTCCCTGGTCACTGTGTTTAGAGTGACCTCTTGCCCTCTGCTTGCCCAACTCTTCTCTGATTCTCAGTTCTCACGGTAGGAAATATGTAACCACAAGTTCACCTTGCGCAAGTTACTGGACTTCAGTGTTATCACCTGTAGCATGGAATAGTAGTAACTGGAGATATCAGGGGTGTCATGTAACTCAAACGAGATAACAGAGCTTCAGAGGTCCTAGGGCACTTGCATCTGGAGCTGGCTTCTCTAGGTTTAAATTCATTTTGCCATGGGCAAATTACTTACCCTCCCTGTACCTCAGTTTTACCATCTGTAAAGTGAAATGAGAATAATGGTACCTACTTCATAGTACTGTTGGGAGATTAGATGAGCAGCTATATGGAAAGTGTCATGAATGGAAACTGGCACTTATCACATGCTAGGTGAGAGCTAGCTACTGTGGTTACTACAGAGCCTAACACTGTGTGTGCATATAGGGAGTCCTCAAGAAATGATAAAAAAGAGTGAAATCCCAACCTGCCTCCTCCCATGGGCCTTGAATTCTCCAGGAGTCTGAACCTGGATGAGGTGGGGCAGAGTGATGTTGGACACAACTTTGTTGATTGCTATATCCCAAGAGCTGGCCGGTGCTATCTCTGTGCTTTTCTTTCTCTTCTTTGGGGGTGGAGATAGGGGGAACATGTTGCAAACTCCCTTGGGAAATGGATGACAGCTACAGACCCTCTTCCCAGAAAGGTCATCAGAAGCAAATAGTCACAGTACATTGTACACAGTTTCAGAGAGTTCCTGGTCCCCCATCTACCATCCTGAGATCCAGGGTAAGAAACCCCACTCTAGATGATATCTGTTGCATGTCTCATTTGTGGGTTTTGCCCAAAGAAACAAAAGCTAGCCCTCCTCCTTCCCTCATGGGTGGGTGGAGCTAGGTTCCCCTCACCCCTCCCCTGTCAGGCTCTCTGGCTCAGTGCCTACTCTAAGCCACAGCCCTTGGCAAGGCGTTGAATGCAGCACCTGTTCAGCATTTGAGACAAAAATAAATAAATAAAATAAAAAATAAAGGGTGGGGGGCCAGATCCAACTTAAAAAAAATCAGACAAAAGGAAACATCCTCCAAGTCAAGTGCCATAATTCACAGGGCTCTTATTTGCTGAGCAGAACTGAATGGTCAAGGGGCCTTGGACTCACCCTGAATCAAGTGATCCAGGAGTTGCCCAAACTCCAAGGGAGGAGAAGGCTGGGCAGCCTGGGGGCTGCCATATCAGACAGCTGGCAGGGAAGACTTGTTGTTCACCAACCAAGATGTGGGTTTTCCCCCTCTGAATGTTAAGTATCATTTCTGTACATGTTTCTGAGAAGATGATAACTCAAATAATGTCTGTTTGCTCGGGGTCAGTTATGTGTTTGTCCTGGGACTAATAACTGTGGGTCCCATCCATCCATCCATCCATCCATCCATCCATCCATCCATCCATTCATTCATTTGTTTGTCCATTTCTTCCAGGTTTATCTGGTTCCTTCTGTATACTCAAAGCAATTCCAGGCACTGGGGGTACAACAGGGAACATGGCAACAAGGTCTCTGTCCTAATAGAGTTCACAGTCCTGGCAAGAGGACAGAAAACACAACATGAACAGATTATGTTGCAGGGTGATGTGTGCTAAGAAGAAAACATGGCAGGCAGGCTCCGGGAGGCCTGGGGCCCTGTCTCAGCTTATGGCAGGAAAGGCTTCTTTAGCAGAGGCCAGAGGAGGGAGGGAGTCATGCAAAGTTCTGAGGAAGGTTCAATCAAGAGGCTCTCTCTACCAGGTGTCCATACCTGTTTGTTCGGACAGTCCAGCAGGAGTGATGACCAGCTGAACCATTCCCACTGCAGGGGTCCTTTGAATGACAAAGCCTCAGAATGCCCCCAAACTTACAGTCTTTACTGGTGGAGGAAATATAGGAGACAGAAGGACAAGCTAAATGACACCAGGAATAGACAATTAGATAAATTCAGAATGTGGGACATTCTATAAGACAACTGGCCTGATCTCTTAAAAAAAAAAAAAAAAAAAAAAGCAATGTAATGGTAATGAAGAAAATAGAAGGAGGGGAGACTATTCTAGGTTAAAAGAAACATACAAGCCAGGCGCAGTAGAACAAGCCTGTAATCCCAGCAATTTGGGAGACTCAGGCAGGATTCCAAGTTCGAGGCCAGTCTCAGCAACTCAGCCAGGTTCTAAACAACTCAGTGAGACCCTGTCTCAAAATAAAACATAAAAAGGGCTGAGCATGTGGCTCAGTGGTTAAGTGCCCTTGGGTTCAATCCCTGGTAGGAAAAAAAAACAGAAAAGAAAAAGAAACATAAGCAACTGGGTGCGTACCCTTGAGCAATCCCTGGTTTGAACAAGCATGCTATACAAGACATTTTAAGCACACTTTGGCAAACTCCACCATGGACTGAACTTCAAACAACTTTCAGAAATTATTAATTTTCTTGGTTGTGAGGATGGGACTGAGGTCAGGTAAGTGAATATCCCTTATTTTGGATATGATGTTGGAGTGTAGAGTGACATGTGATGATGTCCATTATTTATATAGAAAAATTTCAGCAAAGTAAGTAAGTAAATAAAATCTAGGATATCTGAGGGAGAAGAATGAGGTGCTCCAAGAGGCCTGGCAGCCTTCCTGGACTTGGTGAGGCATTGAGTGCTGGGCAATCCCGAGGTGTGCACCTTCTCTGCGGTTCCAAGGGAATGTGCCCCAGCACCCGGCCCTTAGTAGGTGCCTAATAAAAGTTGGATGAATGGATGGATGGGTTGTCTATTGGAATTCACTTCCCAGGGTGGTTTCTAGCCGAACCCCTTTCTTATGTGTTTACTTCCCACTGCCTTTAAGCCTTCCACAAGGCTGCTAAAAACACAGCTCCATTGTACATAAGACAGTTAAAAATGAAGGCAGATTGTCAAGGGTTCTTGACATAAATGGAAGTGCTGGGGAGGGATCTCTGAGGTCTCTCTGGGTGATTCCAGGAAACATGGTTGTCTCCCCAGCACCTCTGCAGCACCTCCTGGCAGGGCCACCTCCTTTAGCTTAATTACTTCAGTAGCCTCATCAATCAGGTTAAGGGTAGATTGCTCATATGACTTGATCACAAAGAGCTGGCCTGTTGCTTCCTCCTCATTTCAATCAGGTGTTGCATCTTAAACAACTATATGCCCTATAACTCTCCCCAGTCAAGCAAGATACATTGTAGGTGCTCCATAAGAGCCTGACATCCTGAATAATAATACCTAACATTTATCAAGCTCTTACTGTTTCCATGAGTCGGGTAAATGTTTAATATGAGTGCCGTGGTCTGAATGTTGGTGTTACCCCAAATTCCTAGGTAGACACCTAATCCCCAGGTGGTGGTATTAGGAGTGGAAGCATCTGGAGGTGAGGAGGTCATGAGGGTAGAGCCCTTGTGAAGGGGATTAGCACCTTCATAAATGAGGTCTGAGGGAGTTTGCCCATCGCTGCCTGTGAAGACAGAGCAAGAAGCCAGCATCTGTGTATCAGACACCTTCTCTAGACGCTGGTGTCTCAACCTTGTGCTTCCCAGACCCAGAACAGTGAGCAACACATTTCTGTTGTTTAAAAATTACCCAGTCTGAAGTATTTTGTTTTAGCAGCTCAAACGGACTAAGGAGACTATTTTGGCATTTCTTTATCTATTTGATACTGGGGATTGAACCCAGGGGTGCTTCCCCACCGATCCATATCCCCAGCCCTTTTAATTTTCTGTTTTGAGGTGGGCTATATGGCCTGTGCTTAATTTTCTGTTTTGAGACAGGGTCTTGCTAAGTTGCTTAGGGCCTCGCTAAGTTGCTGAGGCTGGCTTTAAACTTGAAATCCTCTAGCCTCAGCCTTCTGAACTGCTGGAATTGTAGACTACCGTGCCTTGCTATTTTGGCATTTCTTACTCCGCTTCCTGTCCCCATTTTACATACTGGTCTGCAAGTCTCACAACTAAAACGTGGCAGTGCCAGGGTTCAAACTTCACTGCCTCTTTCCTGCCTTTCCAGGAGCAACACTCGGGCCACATCTGTGGCCATCAAAGACTCAGGATTCCTTTGGTCCCGGGGCTAGTGCATAGTTGAGAACAGGGACCTAGAAAAGCCTTGAGTCACCAGGACCTGAGTGCTCCCTCAGAGAGGAAACCCAACTCCATTTAGGTTCTTTGTTCTCTACCAGGGTCCATGTTGAAATGATTTTCTAAAATAATAAATTTTCTAAAATTTCTTTCACAATCCTTCGTAAACACACCACTAGACAATGAAATCTCAGGCAGATTGGCAAGTGTCACCTTCATGGAAGTATCTAGGAGAATGCTTTCTCTCAATCCTTTTGGTACTAGGAATTGAACCCAGGGGTTTTCTAACCACTGATCTATACCACCAACCATTAATATTTTATTTTGAGACAGTGGCCGAGACTGGCCTCAAATTTGCTATCCTCCTGCCTCAGCCTCCCAAGTTGCTGGGATTGCAGGCATGTATTACTGTGCCTGGCTAGAAGTCACCTGTGGAGGTTATACCATAGTGGTAGTCACTCCCCTTCAGTGGGGAAAATGGTCTGGCTTCCTCATCAGTCATCAGGGAAAGGGACCCCTAGCAGGTACCCATCAACATCTGCCCTAAGCCCTTCACCTTTTCTTGTCTTTGCTCCTCTCTCAGAGCTGGGTTGCCCCTCTGTCTGTTTCCCTCAGTGGAGGTTGGTATTAGATAAATACCAGCTGTTACCAGTGGGTTCTGCCCAGATTTTCTACCCCTGAATGCATCCTTTCAACAGGTGTCTGGTGACACAGGGCCCATGAGGTCCTGTCTGCCTCACAGATGTTAGGTTCTAGCCACAAAACCAAAAAAATCTGGGGTGGGAAAGAAGTGTCCAGATTTCGCTGAAAATGAAGCTTTCCAGGGCTGCTGACTAAGGGATTTTCTTTCCAAACATCTGAAACAGCAAACAGATTGTAAATTAAGAGGGCGGTGCAAGATGTAGCTGAAGGAAGCAATACCTGTTTTCTGGGCTGGAGCTATGCTGTGCAGCCAGGTTGTTGGTAGCTCAGAAAGGTGACTTAAATTGGGATGGGGAGACAGGGCACAGGATGGAATGGGGGCACCAAGATGATTTTTAGGTTAATTGGGGAAAAGTTTCTGTCCTCTTCTTTGAGCCAAGGGAGAGCATTTTTTTCTGACAGGGCATGAACGCTGGTCTGGGCCATTCTCTTGAGCTGGTGAATTAATGATTCCCACCCAGGTCAAAGTTCAGGATCTCAAGGTAATTCAGCAAAAATGAAGCAAATTCTTTAATACTGTTCAGCACTCTGACTGATGCTTCCTGTGACCAAAGCATTAGTGAGGAGGTGGATAGTCCTTGGGAACACTTCTTTCCTTGACCAATTAAAAATACTAACTTCAGGAAAATGTCTCTTTTCAGCTGAGGAACCTCCTTCAGCCATGGCTTGAATTGATAATGAAAGGAGAGGCCCTGGGGCGCTTGCTTTGGGGTCTCAAACTTTGTCTAAGGACCCAAAAATGTGGTCACCCAAGTCCCTTTGAGAACTGCTTGGGACTGAGGGGCACCCTTACTGACTTCCTATAACCATCTACCCACTGGCACCTTTGAGGGACAGTCAGGGTGTGTTCCAGGTTTAGGAGTCTCTCCTATAGACCTGTGTATTTTTCAACCAGGGCCACTTGGTGGTGTGGACTGCAGAACTGTACCCCAGAAGTGACTAAGATCACAATTTCACCCTGCATCCAGTGCCTACTTGCTGTCTGTACAATGCAGGGCTTAAGGCAGAGATTAATACTGCATTTGGCAAAATGGAAACTCATGGAATTGTGGGGGCTACTTCAGAGCTCAGGGAATTGAGTCTGAGATTGATAGTTTTTTGCGGGGGCGGGGGGTGGAATTTTGGGCAGGGCTTGAGGTGGTGTTTACAGAATCTGCAGGCAAAGGCACAGTTCCTAGTTTCCCTGAGGGCTTCCTACATAAACTGGTTAAGGAACCATCAAGGTGAAAGTCTTGATCACTGTGCAGGGACAAATGTGAGCCAGACATAGCCCTGCTCCCAAGGAGCTCACAGTCTGAGGGAAAAAGCAGCAAAGTGGAGATTGGGAAGCCAGGTGACAGGTAATGTAAGAGCATCTGCAGAGAGGCTGCTACCCTGTGGTCAAGTATCAGGCTCTGTGGTCATCCAGACCTGGGGGCAAGGCTCTCCTGCTTTCTGGCTCTGTGACCTTGGGAAAATTCTAGAACATTCCTAGTCTTGGTTTCTTCACCTGGAAGACAGGGATAAGTACAGTGCAGGTGCCTCTTAGGGTAATTATGAGGACTGAGAGAATGTGAGGTCTAGTATCTGGCCTTGGGTAATGCTCTTAATGTAAGCTAGTTTTGGTATGCATGTTATACGGTCAGAGAGGTTTGTAAAATACTCTGGGAGCTGGAGGGCACCCTCTGTTCTGTGGGTGTGGCTCACATCATAAAGACTTCTGGAGGAAATGACCCTGGGAGGAGGGTGAGAATGGGTCTTCCTGAGAGAGAGACTAGCTTGGGCCAGTCCCAACAGAGTGTCTGGTAACCAGCAAGGAGCCCGTGCTGCAGAGAGGAGGCCGACCCTAGTGCCTAGCAGGACACCAAGAAGTTAAGACTCTGTCTGGTGAATAAGGGGTGCCATGAGGAATTTTACCAGGAAAAGAACATTCTGTTGATATAGCAGACAATTCTATTGGGAGGGAGAAAGGGAAAAGAAGTCATGTGGCAGCTGTTCAGTAGTCGGTAAGAGAAGAATGGGCCTGAATAGAGGAAATGAATATTTAAGAGGGATTGACATGATTAGGGGTGAGGAAGGGGAGGTGGCAAGAGTGAATGTGGGGTGTGGGCCAAGGAAGAATGGGCCTACTAAGGGCCAGCAGGGGTGCTGATGAGGTTTAGAGCATGTGCTCAACAGTGGGAGTCTCTAGGAAGTTTAGGCATGACTGGCCAGGGGCAGTTTAGTTCAAGGATTCTGTAGAGGAAACACTGTGTCGAAGCCAAGAGCAATCCCTTTTCTGAGGTGGACACAGGATGGAGATGTGAGGTCTTGTCCTGGTCACTCCTTGACCCTTTTGGTCTTTCATGACCCATGTCACTAACAGTCTCAAGAGAGAGACAGGGGAGAAAGGACCATGAATTCCCATCAAGAGACAAGTTCAAAGACTGAGGGTCAAAGGACCCAAGTTGACAATGTCATTCAGAGGTTAAGCAGGGTGAACCACCATTTTATACATTAAATTCTGGTTTTAAAAGTTGAATGAAAGGAGTAGGGTATTTTTATTGGTACATAGTGGTGGGATTTGTTGTTACATGTATACAATATAACAATATAATTTGGTCAATCTCCCTCCCTCCTCTCTCCTCACCTCTCTCCTTCTGGTCCCTTTCCTCTCTTCTAATGATCTCCCTTTACTTTTCATGAGATACCCCTGCCTTTTCCTTTTTCCTCTCTAGTTACCACATGTATGCGAAAACATAATGACCCTTGACTTTTTGAGTTTGGCGTATTTTGCTTAACATAATGGTCTCAGGTCCTGTTGGGACTAATGACACCTTAACTAACTCAGGCAATGACACCTTAACTAACTCAGGCTGACTCCTTACTCCCTGGCGAGTGAGCAAGATCAAGGCCTCAAAGGCAGTTTCAATAGTTAATGACGATAAATCGGACCACAGTCAGGGATTGGTTAACAGTTCCGCGAACGTGATCAGCTCATGCTTGCCATAGAGTCCTATGGGACTCTCACCTGCGTGAACCCCCCCATGCCTTGCTGACCCTTAAGTTGATTGGTTCCCGCCTAGCCCCCACCCTACATAAAAGCTGTGTGATTTCCTCAATAAACGAGATTCCTGCTGTGATGCGTGCGCTGGCAGACCTCCTGGCTCTGGTGTGTTTCCTTTGCCGCCGACACTCATCATCCTGCTTGGCCCCGTATTCCCCTCAGTCGGGCCCTCAGGAGGTACATTGGACCTTGTTGCCCAACAGGGAGCAACAAGGTCCCATTCATTTTCCTGCAAATGACACGATTTCATTTTTCTTTATGGCTGAATAAAACTCCATTGTATAGATATACCACATTTTCTTTATTCATCCATCTGTTGATGGGCACCTAGGCTGGCTCTGTAGTGTGGCTATTATGAATTGTGCTGCTACAGATGTGGGTATGCATAAATCACCAACGTATGATGTTTTTAATTCTTTAAGATAAATACTGAGGAGTGGTATAATTGGTTCATATGGTCGTTCCATGCCTAGTCTTTTAATTTTTTTTTTTTTATTTTTTGGTACCAGGTATTGAACCAGGGGCGCTTAACCACTGAGCCACATTCCCAGTCATGTTTGTGTTTTATTTTGAGACAGGTCTTGCTAAGTTGCTTAGGGCCTTGCTAAGTTGCTGAAGCCAGCTTTGAACTTGCAATTCTCCTGCTTTAGCCTCCTAAACCGCTGGGATTACAGGCAGGCACCACAGCCAGTGCCCGGCCCTTGCCTAGTCTTTTGAGGAAACTCCAGGCTGATTTCCATAGTGGTTGTACTAATTTGCCAACAGCCAGTAGGTGTTCCTTTTTCTCTGCATCCTCTCCAGCTGAGAATTGAACCTTGTGCATACGAGGTAAGCACTCTACCAACTGAGCTATATCCCCAGCCCTTGTTTGTAGTCTTGATGGCTGCCATTCTGACTCTATGAGATGACATCTCAGTGTAGTTTTGATTTGTATTTCCCTAATTACTAATGATGTTGGACATTTTTTCATATATTTGTTGGCCATTTGTATTTCTTTTGAGAATCATCTGATTCATTTGTCCATTTATTGAGTTGTTTTTTTCAGTGTTAAATTTTTTGAGTTCTTTATATATTCTAGATGTTAATACTGTCACATTCTTGTTTCTTTCGATGTGCAGTTTTTATATTTGATGCCATCCTATTTATTAACTCTTGGCATTATTTTCTGAGCTTTAGGGGTCCTATTGAGAAAGCCATTGCCTGTGCTTATATGCTGGAGTATTGACCCTGTGTTTTCTTTAGGAGTTGCATAGTTTCTGGTCTTTGATCCACTTTGAGTTGATTGTTGTGCAGGGTGAAATATAAAAGTCAGTTTCATTCTTCTACATATGGATAACCACTTTTTCCAGCACAATATGTTAAAGAGCCTATTGTTTCTCCACTGTATGTTTTTGGCACCTTTGTTAAGAATTAGATTACTGCAAGATGTGTGGGTTTGTTTCTTTTGTTCAATTGGTCTGTGTCTGTTTTTATGCCAGTTTTTAAAAATTGGTTCTTCTTATACATAGCAGTAGATTCCATTTTATAAAATTATACAAGCATATCTTATTCTAATTATGACTCCATTCTTGAGGGTGGGCATGATGGTGGGATTCACTTAGGTATTTTCATGTGTACATAAGAAACTTATTAGATTTATTCTACTGCCTTTCCTATTCCTTCCCTGCCTTTCATTTCCCTTTATCTAATCTAGTGAACCTCTTCCTCTCCCTTCCCCTTTATTGTGGTTTAGTTTACACCAGCAAAAACATTTGACCTTTGGTTTTTTTGGGATTGGCTTATTTCACTTAGCATGGTATCTCCAGATCCATCCATTTACTAGCAAGGTCATAAAGTCATTCTTCTTTATGACTGAGTAATATTCCATTGTATATATATACCACAATTTCTTTATCCATTCTTCTATTGATGGGCATCTAGGTTGGTTCCATAGCTTAGCTATTGTAAATTGTGTTGTTGTAAACATTGATATGGCTATGTCACTGTAGTATGCTGCTTTTAAATTCTTCAGATATATAAGCTGAGGAGTGGGATAATTGGTTCCATCCCTAGTCTTTTTGCAGAATCTTCATACCACTTTCCAGAGGGTTTGCACCAGTTTGCAGTCCCATCAGCCATATATGAGTGTTCCCCTTTCCCCACATCCTTGCTAACATATGTTGTTACTTGTACTCTTGATAAATGTCATTCTGACTGGAGTGAGGTGGAATCTCAGGTAGTTTTAATTTTCATTTCTCTAATCACTAGAGATGTTGAACTATAGCTCTGTAGTATAATTTGAAGTCAGGTATTGTGATGCCTCCAGCATTGCTTTTTTGGTTTAGGATTGCTTTGGCTTTCAAATGAATTTTTGAACTGTGTTTTTGTTTTAGTTTTTTTTTTTTTTTCCCTAGTTCCGTGAAGAATGTCATTGGTATTTTGGTGGGAATTGTTTTGAAATCTGTGTATTATTTTTGGTAGTATGGCCTTTTAAAAATATTTTTAGTTGTAGGTGCACACAATACCTTTATTTTGCTTATTTAGTTTTTTTATGTGGTGCTGGGGATCAAACCCAGTGCCTCACATGGGCTAGGCAAGCCCTCTGCCACTGAGATACAGCCCCTAGCCCAGCCATTTTAATAATAATGTTTCTGCTGATCCATGAGCATGGAAGGTCTTTCCATCTTCTTGTGTCTTCTTCAACTTCTTTCTTCAAATGTTGTGTGGTTTTTATTGTAGAGGTCTTTCACCTCCTCGGTTAGATTTTATTCCTAGGTTTTTTGGAAAAAAAAAATTTTTTAAGGCTATTGTGAATGAGATTTATTTCCCCATTCTTATGAGATTCATTGTTGGTGTATAGGAAAACTATTCATTTTTGTATGTAAATATTGTAATCTGCTACTTTGTTTAATGTTTATTGGTTATATCAGTCTTTGGTGAGATTTTTGGATCTTCTAGGTAAAGGATTATATAATCTACAAATACTGGTAATTTGACTTCTTCCTTTCCTACTTTTATTCCTTTTATTTCCTTCTCTGGCTAGAATTTCCAGCACTCTATGAAATAGGAGTGGTGAGAGTGCACATCCTTGACTTGTTCCAGATTTCAAAGGAAATGCTTTCAGTTTTTTCATCTCCAGCCTTTATGATGTTGGGGTATGTTCCTTCCATCTCTAGTTTCCTCAGTGTTTTTATCATGAATGGGTGTCAAATTTTGTTAAAAGCGTTCTCCTTATCTATTGAGATGAATAAGTGATTTTTGTTCTTAAATCCATTTGTGATGAATTACATTTATTTATTTGGGAATGTTAAACCATCCTTGTATCTCTAGTAAAACCAACGTGGTCATCATGTACAATCTTCTTAATATATTGTTCAGTCTGATTCACTAATATGCCAGGGACGCTGGTCTGTAGTTCTTTCTTCAATGTGTCCTTATCTGGTTCTGGTATGATTGTGATATTAGATTCATAGGATGAATTTGGAAGTATATGGAGCAGTTTTTGAAAAAAGTAAATTTAAAATAAAGTATTATGTAAAATATATGTGCTAGTCCTAGTCAAAGATGGTCCTAGATGAAAACCTTAAGGGCTACTTTAATATTCTGAAGATTAGGCCAGTTCTTTGATTTACTTCTGTCAGAAAGACACCTGTATTCTCCTATCATCCTTTGTCTTCATCATCAGTGACAGAGTACTGACCTGGATGAATCATGATAAAAAATTATTTACTGAATGCTTATCATGTGCCAGGGATGGTATGGGTTATCCTCTCATCTCCCATCCTGAGTGGACATCAATTTATCTTCTACTTGTTTTATCATCCCTACACTTCTTTTGGATCATGAGTCATGGAAATTTTTTAGTTGTCAATGGACTTTTACTTTATTTATATGTGCTGCTGAAAATCGAACCCAGTGCCTCACACATGCTGGTTCTGCCTCTGAGCTACAACCCCAGCCCCAGTCATGGAAAATTTTAAGCTACATGTATTTTTTTAGATCATCTATGGAAATGCTCAGGATAGTCCATGAGATGTCACAGGTGGAATAAACAATCAGGGTTTTTTCCTGCTCTTGTAATCTGTGGGCAAGATGAAGAAATGTGGGTGTTCTTGTGTTGAGAAGCCATAGGGCTTGGAGTCCTCCAGGCACACTGGGCAGACAGTTGCAGAGATTTTTACTGGTCCACATTTGTGCTGTTGATTTGGATCATGGAGGATATTAATCTGTAAATGACGAAGCTAAGGAGGAACCTGTACAGTAGATAGTACAGTGAAGAGTTGCTGAGATGGACAGTTGAGACACAGTAACATTGAAAAAGGAAAAATGGAAAACTCTGCTCTAAAAACTCAATGACAGCTGGCATGAGGGTACACATCTATAATCCCAGCAACTTGGGAGCTGAGGCAGGAGAATTTCAAGTTTGAGGGTAGCCTCTGAAATTTAGTGAGACTTGGTCTAAAAAAATAAAAAGGGCAGGAAATGTAGCTCAGTGGTAAAGTGCCCCTGGGTTCAAACCTCAGTGCCACCCAAACCAAAAAAATACCCCAAACCAAAACTCCATGACAAGTAGATGGCAGAGAAAATGTGACTTGACAGCAATTAGGGGGAAAAGTCTGCCTATATGAGGTAAAGAGTCAACATTATTACCATAAATAGTAATGCCAATTTAGGCTACATTAAAAAAGTGTCTGAGATAAACATGAATCCCATGCCAGTGGGAGGCGATATCTGGTCAAGTATGGGAAGCAATTTTTTTTTTTTTTGTACTGGGGCTTGAACCCAGGGATGCTCTACCACTGATCTACACCCCCAATCTTTTTTTGAGACAGGGTCTTGCTAAGTTGTTGAGAATTTTGCTAAGTTGCTGAGGCTGGCCTTGAACTTGCAATTCTCCTGCCTTGGCCTCCCAAGTTGCTGGGATTACAGGTATGCCTCACCACACCTGACTGATTTTAAGAGCAAGTTGGCAAACTGGACAATGTCCAGAGAATGATGTGTATGGGGAAAGGCCTGGTGGAAGGGAGAACGGGATAGTGTTTGTTGTTCAGCTATTTATGGAAAAGGGTTTAGACTTATCCCAAGCAGCTTGAGAAGGGGATGATAACTGGAACTAACAGGAAGTTATGGGGAACTGGGTTTCCATGCAAAATCTGAGCAATTAGTGCTGCCAACAAAGCTCTGGTGTGGGTGGTACCTTGCCAAGTCCTGAGCCAAGTGGAGTCCCTGTAAATGTTCAGGCAAAGGCTGAACTGATGACCTCGTCAGAGGAGGAGAGGTGTAGGAGGGTATAAACAAAAAGGCCAAGAGTTAGAAAACTGGGTTTGGTTTCTGCCTCTGGTTGATTATTTTAAAAGTTGATTTCTTTATTTAGGCTTTGATTTCTTCAGGTATGAGATTGGAATCAACTTTGGCTGTTTTGGTTGCAATGGAATACTTTAATCAATTCGAATGTTCCATTACCTCTCCTTCACCCCCAGCTGAATATATAAGCACAGTATGTTACTACAGGACACCCCATTCCCGAGGGTGCCTAGGCCTTCTGGCGTGCTTCTGTGGAGCTTCTGCAGTGATTTGAAAAGCAATGGACCAGTTGATTCTCCAGCCTTCTTAAATTTCTTCCTATCTTAGTTTGTGCTGGGGATTGAACTCTGGGCATTGTGTATATTAAGCGTGTGCTCTACCACTGAGTTACACCCTTAGCCCTGCCTTAGCTTTTGAGTCTATGATTATTCATTTATGGATGGAGCATTTGAAACTTGGAAAAGGGATTTATCTAAGATCTTCTAACTGATTAGTGGGAGAACTGTATTTAACACACAACTCCTATCTAATTCAGTGCTCCTTCTACCTTATATGCTTACTTCTACCCATTATTCACCTTACCCCAAGGTCCCAGTAAATCTTGGACTGCCCTTGATAGATTATTTTCCTCCTTGGAAAAGCAATAGGAAGGCATTGCCTACTCTGAGCAATGATCCTAGAATTCATTTCTCTGTAAGTCACTTTCTCAATTAAATACTGTTTATATGGGTTGAAAAGTGAAAGGTGCAGCCCAGACTTCTGCTTGCTCTATATTATCTGTTTTCTTCTTACTACCAGAATCCATCTGCTTTAAGACAGTCATCCAGAATAAAGGCATTTATTAGGCTCTTGCCACGACTAAGTTCTGGTCAATAGATTATAATTGGAAATACTGTCTCCTTTAGGGAAAGCATCCTGAACAGGAGAGAAGCCCTTTTTCACCCTTTCTTCCATGATGGCCAGATCCTGAACAACCACCTTGGACCATACAACAGACACCATATGTTGAGGATGGGGGACACAAAATTAAAACTCCAATCTCTGATCCTGTGAAGTCCCCTAGGCAGGTTTCCCCCAGTGTTTTACAGTATAGAAACTTCTATCATATTAGCCCACTATTACTATTTTCATCAGTTCTGTCACTGATTACAAGACAGCATTATTTCATACATCACTGAGAAAAAGAAACCACTGCCAAATTAAATAGACACTCCTTCCAAATGTATGACACATTCCAATTTCAGAGAAATTAAAATGTGACAAAAGGATGAGTCTTATTACATGAAAAGCAGTATTTGGCTTTTTGTTTCAGCCAAGCATAATCCTAACTGATTCAAAAACATGGCAAGTTCTAAATAAGAAACATAATAATCATGAAGAAAGAAGTTTCTCTGTAAGAAATGACTCTTCAAACAGGCGTGATGTGACTCAGTTTTGGGAAGTTTTCTCCTATGCTTCCCAGTCTGGTTTAGATTAATCTGGGGAATTATGTATGATCATTTGGATTTGGCCAGTAAATGGGGTGAGACCCTCTGGGTGAGTTGGTTTTAAGACATATAGGACATGAAGTTGATTGCTAAACCCATGTGTTATTTGGCCTATTGGGACTTCTACTCCTAGGCTTCTTCCCTTCCCCAACCCTGCGGGGTCTTTCTGGTTGACTCTGAGGCAGTGAGTAGCTGCTGCCAGAAGCAGTTGATGACCAAGAAAAGTGGGCAGATGACAGGAATTCCCTTAGCTGAGATGCCAGCAAAGCGCTTGAGGACCTTCCAGAATCAAGTGCTGAGTGCTTCCTGGAGTAATTTTAAACAGGGAGAACAGTTTTGAGCCTCAGTACTGAAGCACTGACTTTAACCTAAGACAATCCAGTATTGAGGTACCTATTGTGATAAAGGCAGCAAAGACCAATATGATAAAACAAAAAGGAAGCTTGATTTACTTAGAAAGTGTTTATAAGATGAATATGCATTCTATGAGTCACTGATTGTTTAAAGTAAGTTACTGTATTATTTAAATGATCCTTTCTCCTGTGACTACTCAGATCTATCAGGCTACAGGAATCTTCACGGGGTTTGCTACTGTTATGCTGTGGCTACCATGTCTACACATGTGACAAGTGTCTTACATCTTTTATCAATAAATAAATACATCAACCCCATGAGGTAGGTAGTATCATTCTTATGTTTAGAATTAATATAATTCAGGCTCAGAAGTTAACTTTCTTACAATTTCACAGTTAGTAAGTGGGTTCATTACAATTTAGTTGTCAGATACTATAGAAGCAGCTCTTTAAGCTTCAATTACTGACACGTGCAAAGTTCTGCTGAGGAATATTTTATCTTTTTCCATTCAAAAGCTTTTTCAGGCATTGGAAATGTGACTTTTCTGAAGAAAAGCCTTCTATGAAGAAGACTATTGTAGGGGAGTGGGGGAAATGACTGGAAGTAGAATCTTGTCACTCCAGGCAATAACCTGGCAACCCAGAAAATCTCTGACAATGATGGAGATGCAAGAGTTCTGCTATAATATTCTCAGAGTGGATAAGGTAGGCTGCCTATTGCTTATGAAATAGGTCATGTGACTTTTTTTTTTTTTGCTGATGCAACATCTAATAATCTAAAATTACTTTTTAGAAATCTGCTCACCTTAATTTCATTCATCTTTTTGGAAAGAAAAGAATTCCCTATAAATTTCTATTTAATTTTGCCAATATTCTGAAGACGACACGTTATAATGAATGATGGGTTTTTTTCCCAGAATCCCATATTGTACGTATATAAATAGCTAAGCTACTAAAAATACTGATCCAATTCTTATAAGCCAGATTTTAATTCTCATTTCAACAAAGCAGAAGTCCCCTAAATGATTTTCTTTGGATTAAAATACATTAATATTGGATAAAACCTCATATCCAAACACATTAAATTTTTCCTCAGATACCAAAGTTACACAGACACCAGGCTAAAATTTCTTTTAAATTATTTTATTTTTGTGTAAGCTAAAAGGAAATTTACACACTGAAATCTCAAAAGACCTTGGGCATGCACATTAACCTTGTTAGAGGTTCTTCTACATGTCTCTTTTTTTTCCATAGGAATTTCCCCAAACATTTAAAACCCATAGTTTTTACTGTATATACAGCCTAAACCATAGCAATCTATGATTATGTCATTTTACACTGTGCAAAATCCTCAAAAACTAGTGGTACGATAGAACAACAACAAAAAAATCAGTAACAAGTAAATTTCATTGTAAGACATTCATATAATTTGGTCCTTCTCCAAATCAAACTGATTTAAAACAGATACAATCTCTTTAAACCCCTCCAATCAAGTTCTGACAATGATCTATACCTATAACAAAAGAGCTATTGATGAAGTACCTTGCAGAAGGTTACACAGCAATATGCCAGATTGAAAAGATTAAAAAAGGGTCCAGAACTGATAACAAAAGCCAGATCTGAAACAAACCCATCACACACAAATGAAGTTAAACAGGGACTTTGGAGCTTATTTATGACAGCAAAAGTGATTCAACATATGATATGAAAAATTAAGAGGACATTTAACGCAATCTGAAAAGACTGAAGGGGATTTCAGACAGTGGAGCTTTGAGTTTTTAATTTTTTTATTTCAAAAGTTTTGTAAGAAGGACACCACCAGTGTATTTCACAAAGACATAAATGTATACACCCCAGCAACACAAAAAGAATAAATCTTCAAAAATGTTCACCCCCAATTATTTACATTTTTTTCTAATATAAATTTAGGACTTCAGTATGTAAATAAATATACATCACTATGTATACCTTTCTAGTGCGGCTTACCAACAAATCAGCTGAACTTGAATTTTCTTTAATTAGAGCAGGTATGCTTTTGATGGTAGGGAAGGAAGGAGGAGAGAAAGCATTTGAAACTGTCCAGTTCACATCAGTTATCAGTCTGCTTGATCCTGGGAGCTGGTGGAAGGTGTTAATGTGGCTGGGAACATCAACACCTTGGCATGCATGAATGTCAAGTCAGGTAGGCTGGCGATCACCTTGATAGCTTCTTCACTCAAGTGCTCTTCTCTTTTTGGTTTCCTATCAACAAATGAGAAAAGACAAGTGTGTTAATGGGACTTTGAAATAAGTCAAATGGAAGGAAATCCACTGTTATGGTTTGGACGTGAGGTGTCCCCTAAAAGCTCATGTGTTAGACAATGCAAGAAGGTTCAGAGGAGAAATGATTGGGTTTTGAGAGTCTTAACCCAATCAGTGAATTAATCCCCTGATGGAATTAACTGAGTGCTAACTGAAGTGTTAGGGTATGGCTGGAGGAAGTGGGAATTGGTGTAGCTTTGGGGTATATATTTGTATCTGGTGAATGGAGTCTCTCTCTCTGCCTGATCATCATATGACCTGCTTCCCTTTGCCACACTCTTCCGCCAGAATGCCTGCCTCACCCTTGAACCCTGAGGAACAGAGCCAGCCACTTATGGACTGAGACCTCTGAAACTGTGAATCCCTAAATAAACCTTTCCTCCTCTAGAGTTGTTCTGGTCAGGTCTTTCAGTTGCAGCAGGGAAAAAGCTGAGTAAAACATCCACTCTTTAGGTAGGCAGTTAGAAATCTTCAGGTACTTGACCATCTTTTCCTCTGCTAGTTCCTGAATATTATACTTTTGCATTCTGTGCTTCCTGCACCATATGCCAACTCTCTCATGAACACATGGCCTGTTTTTGTATGTTTATTAAACCCAGGCATGTACTTATGGATATTCACATGTACATGCATTCAGCTCATAGCTTATGGCTAAAAGCATCTACCCAGGCATAATTTTAACATGCTACTATACTGAAATACTGCCAAAGCCCTAAAAACATTTGGCCTGACTAGAGTCCAAACTGCCCCCTGTGAAACTACCAAAATTACCTTCACATAAAATGTGTATAGCACAAGCCATTGTCATTTTAACCTCAGGTTTCCTTCATCCCCAGTGGGGAGCCCTCAGCTAGCTGAGATGCAGGCAGGAACCCAGGGGCAGTCATTTCTGAATCTTATGGGTCTTGCACATGAAGTCTATTCTACTATACCACTCCAAACCCCATAAGAAATAACTGGTTTTGGGCTTAGAACAGATGTGAAAAACTCCTGAAGAGTCAGATGTCCAAGTGTAAGTAGCTCAAAATTGAGCACATGATTGCAAACCAAATTGCATTTTTTCCTGGGATGTCAAATATATTGAAGGAATAGTTACAGTCATACAGATTATTAATTTTAGGCCAAAGATGACAAAGATTAACAAAATGGATTCTAGAAAGCCCAATTTTCTTTTATAGAAAAGGACAGTTAGTACTCAGATATGACACAAGTTTTCTTTCACTTAAATATTTTATACTTGGACAGTGAGCATGAAGTAAAAAAATAGATGCAGGCCTTCATTTAATACCTAGATTTTTCTTTTACTACTTTTTTAAAATATATATTTTTTAGTTGTAGATAGACACAATACCTTTATTTTATTTTTATATGGTGCTGAGGATTGAACCCAGTGCCTCACATGTGCTAGGCAAGCACTCTACCACTGAGCTACAACCCAGCCCTGTTGTTACTACTCCTGAATGAAGGCTGAAATCAAAAGATTTTAAAGAATGAATGAAAAATCCAACAATAGACTTTTAGGTCCAAAGTTCTTCAACAGGGAAATAGCTTGAGGCGTATCAGTAGATCAACCACTGAACTAATTTCAAGGGTTTCTTAGAAAAACGTAATAGCAACCCAACATCATTTCTGATTAGTCTACATTTTCCATTGCACTTGAATGGTGGCATAACTATTTGATGGATGTTTGAGGAACTGGATATTTGCATCATTCCAATGTTCAATCGCCTACATTACTTTCTAGTTTCAATGTGAAAAATGGAAAAGATCAGCCTCTCACCAATGAATACTACCATCATTAATAATGCAGTCAGTCAAATGTCAGGTGTCTTCTCTGACATAACACCTATGATGCAGTCCATGCAAAATGTCTGCCCTGCATTCTGAAGCCTTTAGATGTAATTTCCAATGTATAGAAACTTGGGAGAATAGAGAATTTAGTAAAAACAACTTTAAGGAAGCAAACAGACAAATCCAAAGCTTAGAACATTCTGTAGGTCCACTGGACTAGTCTTTTTAACAAGCTAGTATTAACAGAAAACAAAATGGGGATATGCTAGGTTATGTGGGACTTAAGAGCCATGATATCCAGGTATAATAATCCTGAACCGCATATTGGTTTGTATAAAGCAGGATATTTTTGGAAAAACATGAATACAGTCTGGGTATTTTGTAAAATACTCACTGAAATTGGCAGATGTACATCACTGACTTTAAAGACTGACTCCATGATTCATTCAGGCTGGATTATGAAATCTCATTTTTGGGGCGTGGAACATAGCTCACTCTTGCCTAAGCATGCGCAAAGACCTGAGTTTGATCCCCATTTCATATGTACACAAAATACCATTTATGCTTTAAAACAGACATGTATGTGTATGCACATGGAAAAAGACTTGAAAGAATAACTTCCTATAATATCCCTTACTACTTCTGCAATAAAAAAGGCTATTTAAAACAACAAACTAAATTGCATGCAATTGGACTTCTCCATTTGTGGAGTGCAGCCAAAGAAGCAGCTTTTAACCAAGAAACTTTTGGTAATGATTATTCTAGGATTTGTATCAATTGTTTTATTTCAGAGGCACTATCAGGAGGCAATGAAGTTGTATTTTAAAATTTTAAAAAGCTTACATAATTTATAGTTTGTGCATTTATCTTAGTTATTATACATTTATATGAGCTAGTCTTCTTAGAATGTAAGAGAAAAGAAATTCTTGAGGAAGATTTGAAAATAGTTATATCATGACCTTTTCTCAAAGTTACAGGCTGTAACCCAATTTTGATCTATGTTCTTTCTAGCTAAGATCTGCCCTTTTTGTTAACAGAATACGATTGAGAGTCCAGAAAAAAGCATCTATAACAAAAAAAAAAAAAAAAAAAAAAAAAAAAAAAGCCAAGATTTTTCAATGGGGGAAAGAACAGTCTTTTCAAAATAAATGTTTTAGGACAATTGAATATCCACATGCAAAAAAATGAATGTGGAACCCCCCCTACCTCATATCATAGATGGAAATTAATTCAGTTGATCAAGGACTTAAGAGTTGAAACTATAAAACTCTTAGAAGAAAACCTACATGTAAATCTTCCTGACCTTGAATTAGGCAATGGTTTCTGAGACCTAAAGCATAAACAACAAAAGAAAAATCAAACATAAAAATTTGATTTCATCGAAGTTTAGAAACTTTGGTGCTTCGAAGGATACTATAGAAAAAGATGACCTACAGAATGGGAGACAGTACTTGCAATATATATACTTGATTAAAGTCTAACACTTGCAACAAAGAACTGTTACAAATTATCTAATGAAAGGATCTGAATAAATATTTCTCCAAAGAAAATATACAAATGGTCAATAAGCACATGAAAAGATGCTCAACATCATTAGCCCTCAGGAAATGCAAATGAAATGATAATAGAGTACTAAATGGCTCAAGTCTGAAATCCCACCTAGCTACTTGTGAGGAGGCAGGAGGCTAGCAAGTTCAGGGCCACCAGTCTCAGCAATTTAGTGAGATTCTGTCTCAAAATTTTAAAAATGAAAAGGGTGGCTGGGGATGTGGCTCAGTTATACAGTGTCCCTGGGTTCAATCCCCGGTACCATAAATTAAGCAAAACAATAGGATACCACTTAATACCCTCTGCGGTGGCTATACTTCAAATAACAAGTACTGGTGAGAATGGAGAAATTGAAACGTGCGTTCGCTGTTGGTGAGAATATAAAATAGTGCCATCAACTTTGGAAAACTTTGGCAGTTCCTCAAAAGTTTAAATATAAAATTACCATTTGACTCAGCAAATCCACTTGCCAGAGAATCTAAAAGATTGTCCATAAAAACCTTGTACACAAATGTTCATAGCAGCATTACTCGTAACATTCAAAAAGTAAAAAAAGGTGCTCACTCTGGCAGCACATATACTAAAAACATTGAAAACCACCAATTAATAAACAAAACATGTTTTTCCATACCACAGAATATTATACAGCCAGGCAGCCATAAAAAGGAATTAAATATTGACATATGCCACAACATGGATGAACTTAAAATTGTGAAGAAGTTAGACATATAAGGCCATATTATAGGATTCAATTCATAGGAAATAGAGTGGGCAAATCCATAGAGAGAAAGCAGACTAGAGGTTGCTAAGGGATGGGGGAAGAGTGGTATAGAAGTGTCTGCTAATGGGTACAGGGCATTTTTTGGGGGGGGAGGACATGATAAAAATATTCCAGAACTAGTTGTACAACCTTGTGAATATATGAAATCCTACTGAATTATATATCTTAAAGGTAGATTTTGTGGCATATGAAATATCAATAAAAAGGCAAAAAAAAAAATGTATCCCTTTGTAGTTAGTCTTTTGGCTTATATAATTCTCAGTTAGAGGTCTCTAATTAACCACTAGTCAGTCACCCACTGATTTAAGTTAAACAATTCTCTCCATATTAGGAAGGTAAAGAAGATGGAACTTTTTTTTTCTTTGGGTACTGGGGAATTGAACTCAGGGGCACTGGACCACTGAGCCACATCCCAGAACTATTTTTTGTATTTTCTTTAGAAGAGGGGCGCCTCGCTGCTGCTGAGACTAGCTTTGAATTTGTGATGCTCCTTCCTCAGTCTCCCGAGCTGCTGGGATTACAGATGTGTGCCACTGCACTTGGAAAGATTCAACTATTTTAAAGGTAAGAACCTGCATTCTTTAAAAATCTAAAGTGAGAAGTTCCTTTCACAACTTGTGTACTGAGAAGAGAAGAGCATGTGTGTGTTTACTTATTCAAAGGTTCTTAGAAAAGAGTGGGCTGTTGTTTGTTCCATGTCAAATTTCCTCTACCTCAATCACTTTCTTTCCTTCTCCTCTCTCTTTTTGTGGTACTGGGGACTGAACCCAGGGGCACTATCACTTAGCCATATCCCGAGTCCTTTTTCTTTTTTCTTTGAGACGGGGTGTTACTAAGTTACCTGGGTTGGCCTTGAACTTTCATTCCTCCTGCCTCAGTCTCCCAAGTAGCGGGGATTATGGGATGCTATGTCTGGCTTAACCACCGTTTCTTAACCCTTTCTTACTTGACAGGCCCTCACAAAGCTTTTTTGCTCTATTTTCTGTGTTTTGTCAATATGTGAGAAGATTTGTTGAACTTTTACTTTCTATATTTTATTCAAAACGAAAATAAAAAAACAAAACCTGAAAACAACCAAAATATTGAAAGTGCTTTCTGAAGTTATATATGCCACCTGCCTCTTCTTTGCACAATTAAAAACCACTCATGGAGACATGTTACAGTATAAGACCTTTAAATTCTAATAGTAAGAATTGGTATTTGTACTTCTCAGGTATGAATGGCCATGTATTTACTCATTTTCAAACAATATACATTCCTCAAAACAAAATACAAAATTGGACAGGAAAGTAATGCAATCCAACTATACTATTGCCTCCAGAATATACGTGGTAGTTTCAGTGCATTCTTCTAGATCAGAATAAGGGAAAAATGAGAACAACTTCTTAAAATGATAGGGGTCAGAAAAGTTCCCTAGTGTAGTTTTCAGGATGAGTTTTAAAAATTAGGAGAGCAAGCCAGCAATGTGGCTTAGAGCTCCTCCTAATGGTACAAAAGATGAATTATGAACATAGGGATTTCCAAAACTATTGCAGTTTAGGTAGTGAAACTGCAGGGGGGAAAATGTGAGCAAATAGTAGGGATGTCCCAGAAATAGGAAGGGAAAGCCCAGACAACAAAGGCATCAGGCTTCTGTTGTTTTTAAAGTCAGATTACATACATAGAAAAAAAAAAAAATCAATCAGAAATCTGTATAACAAGTTTCAACTTGAATGGTTTGTTTAGAAAGAGAAAGAAAAAAGGAAGCCCAAAGTCCACAGGAACTGCAGTTTACAAGTATGTTCATTTAATATGTGGCATACTACAATGACATGGGGCAATGAGAACAATGGAGAGACTGTGTGGACTTTAAAAAAGGACCCATATGTTACAAATCTGTTCTAGGGAAAAGTTAAGGGTATCTACAGTTATAAAATAATAATAGCTTTTCAAATTATATATAATAGTAGTAATATCTGTTGAATGAATGGAAATAAGCACACAATAAAGTTTAAAAGGCAATGGCCATTCAAGCTTAAATTTGAAGACAGCATTTATCATACAGAAAAAAAGGAAATAATCCATTTTCTATAAAAGAACTGACTTTAACTGGTAACTCTGAATTTAACATGGGAATGGCATGTATTTATTCAAGAGAAAACTTCTCTCAAAGTGGGCAAATAGCAGGTAAAAAGTTGATGAATTATGGATTTGGGAAGCAAAGCTGGCCTGCCAACCAACCAATATTGCTCTCACACTAGTGATTTCCTGGCTCATAATGATTACATTTCTATTAGGAACTGGCTTGTTCTTATGGTTAATAAGTCAAAGCAACAAATTATTCCAGTGTTTAATTATGTAAAACAAAAGTTTACCTAAATTCTGAACGTAAGGGCCAAGTGACAATCCTATGGTTCAAACTCTGGGATATAGCTTTTCTAAAGGCTATGCCCTTAAAGAGGCTCCAAAAAAGCTTGGTAAAGGAAGGTTTCATGTCCCAAATCAGAGATGCTGATCAGCAAAATTTTGGAAAATAAGAGTGGCTATTCTCTATCTTAGTCTGCAAATAAAAAGATCAGCCTATGTGACTTTAGAAGTTCCTAAAGATGATATTCTCAGTAATTATGAATTAAAATGTTTCTACAAAGGCCTCAATGAGAAAGATTCTCTACAAAGTGGGGTGGAGAAAGGAGAAAGAAAAATCACATTAGTCCTTTCTTATGAAATAACTCTGCTCTAATAAAATTCTTAAACATAATTTGATACTATTTTCTGGATTTAGGCATCTGTTGGCTTTTATAGATATAAAGTGAATTTTAATACAATATATTGAAAGCCTGCCAACTTACGTGCTTTTTCCCTTTGGTCTATTTTAACTCAGAATTCAAAATGAAGATTTAATTGCCCCTAACTTTTTACCTGGTAGATGTGCTTGTCTTCTCTACTGTGGACATGAGTCTTGCAAATGCATCAGTCACTTTGAGGCTTGAGGTGGAGATTTCCAGCTTAGAAGTTGTTAATTCATACAACTCTGGATCCACACCTTATAGTATAAAATGATAGTCAGTGATGGCAAGCTGCAGAGGTTACTCAATTAGCCACAATCCAAGATGCAAGAACGGTATTCTGTAAACATCTGAGCCTTTTATAAGCACAATATATCTTTAGAACACTGTAATATTGTGCTTATTTTTTAAATTAGAAATTTGACTTTTTTGGAGAATTTACGAAACAGAACCCACTCCCCCCCTCCCCCATCACCCTGTACTGGGGACTGAACCCAGGGATGCTCTAACACTGAGCTACAGCCTCAGTCCTTTTCAAGACGGGTCTCATTAAGCTTCAGAAACTAGCCTTGAATGTGCAATTCTCCTGCTTCAGCTTTCTGAATTGCTGCGATTTTAAGTGTGTACCACTGTAACTACCTTTAGAAAAATGTTTTTAAAATTCCACTTCAGAATACATTTACCTAATTTAATATAAAAATTTGTAGCAGATGCCTACATTTCTATTTTCCATAGAAAATGCCCTTTGTTTTGGATTAGTTGTGAAATAAGTTTGTTTTGGTGGCACCAGGGGCTTAACCCAGGGGTACTCTACAACTGAACTATAACCCCAGACCATTTAAATTTTTGTCTTGAGATAGACCTTGCTAAGTTGCTGAGGCTGGCTTCAAGCTTGTGATTCTCCTGCCTTAGTCTCTGGAATTACTCGGATTATAGATGTGCACCACTGCAACCGGCAAAAGTTTCAACATTTTATACATAGAACACACATGATTTGTTATATAATGCGACATTCCCAATTTTCAAATTGGCTTATTAACTTCCATTTTTAAAATGCTCTTTCCCCCCAACCTATTCTAACCAGTTTTTCTTCATTATTTTCTTCCACAGCAAAAGATTTGGAAGTAATATAAATTCTCAAACATGGTAAATGATTTGGTTAGTTTAGACGTGCTGGGCATGGTGGTGCATGCCTATGATCCCAGTGGCTTGGGAGGCTGAGGCAAGTTCAAAGCCAGCCTCAGTCACATAGCAAAACCCTGTCTCAAAATGAAAAATAAAAAAGGGTTGGGGATGTCGCTCAGTGGTTAAGCACCCTTGGGTTCAATACCTGGTTAAAAAAAAAAAAAAAATCTATCTGAGGACATGAACTATTATTCAGAGCATCAAATTACTAAACATACAGCACACTATTCTTTCTTTAGGTAAGAGGTGGGAAGGGTAAAATATTTTCAGAAAAAGCAAATAAAATCACAACTTTTTAAAATTGAAAGTTCTTATTTCCAGGGTTTATTGTATTTCAGTGTTCTCATATCTTTGGTAGTCAATGGTTCAAATATCTACAGTAAGTCAAAAGGAAGCTGAATTAGAGGGTTAGATTTACTGCAAAAATATACATAAAACCTCCCCCCAACTGAATTCACTAAAATTAACAATTTATTTTTTTTATATTTCCCATGTAATAGATGTATATTAAATAATGACTACAAAACACCAAGAAAAGTTAAACTATTTTAAATCCAAGGTAAACTTTGGATAAAGATGCCCAGATTAAAAAAGTTTTTAATCCTCTACTGTCCCTGGTATCAGCAAATTATGTGAGCAGAAACTTCAGGAGTTTCAGGGTATAACAGAAAAATAGATGTAAAAAGAAATGTTTTATATCTTGAATTTCATTTTTTCTTCTTCTTTTTTTTTTATTTGGAGACAGGGACTCAATATGTTCCTTAGGCTGCCTTGAACTCCTGGGCTAAAAACTGGGGACTACAGGTATACACCATTGTGCCCAATTTTTACTTATTTTTTTAAACAGGCCTCAAAGATCAGACAGAATTATAATACATTTATTTACAAGTTCCCTCCCCTCAGGATATTTCAAGGTTAAGAAAAAAGGATCAGAAATTGGCTTCTATTAACCAGCTCTGTAGATGACCAGCAGATTTAAACAGACCTCAGATGTTTACAGAAATTAAGCAAAAGCGGCTTCCACAGTTACCAAATCCAACAAGGGAGGAAGGCTATAGAAAATATAGGTTGACTCTCCCAAGTTCTTAATATTTCATTAAGGTACAGTTTAAAAATATACCTAGAAAGGACTTTTGTTTTTTCATAAGTATATAGATTGCAGTTAAAATGTAAAAAAGTAGAAATTATCTGCAAAGGACAAACTGCACTTCCTTCCTCTACTGGTAAAGGTTACATTCCAATCAACCACAAAGTTTAAGTGATGTCCAAGCATAATGCAGAAAAAACAACTGCATTCTGACTAGCAACAGAAAAGTGAGAGTAAAAACTTAGTTGAGTTTATAAAATACTGGATACTTAGCTGTCAAATAATAAAGTGGCAAATGAAAAAGAAAAAGATGACAAATCACCCCTTTCTCCAGCCCCAAATACCTTTTCCTCAAGTAAAAACACCAACCCTGCCCCCAAAACCACTCTAAAATCCGCAACCACCAATGGTTAATTTTTTTTTTTAAAGAAACAGGATAACTCCCTATTATATACTAGTAATTGGAGAGTAATTTTTTAACGCGTTTTTTTTAAATAGAACCTTAATGAAGCATAGTTTATTTACATTATTAAAGCTAGCCAACCAAATTCTATGCCAACCTCCTCAGAATCACACACAAAATAATTAATTGCAAAGCTAAGACAAAATGACTTTCCCAGAAACAAGTCAGAAAAAGTGCAAGCAAGTTGTAACATGGAATACTAAGGTCTTGGTACCTGTAGCTTGATGGTAAGTTTTAACAAAACCCAGTAACAATAAAAAGAAGTCGAAGCAAATTTATTATAATATTTATACAGCAGCTAGAGCATATTAAAAATATTGAACAGAAATATCTAAAAGGTTCTAAAGTAATGAGGATTGCATTTGACCTTGTTAATTTCACTTTCACTATAGCACTAAGCTTCTGAAACTGCTTACTTTTCTTGCAGCTATGAACACTGAGACTGAGTATTAGATCATTTCTATACTTCTTTATATGGCCAGTTTATTTGTGCTTCTATGAATTTTTTTAAATGAGTTTGAAATGTAAGTAAAAATTAAAACTAAATCAGGATTTTAGGCATCCAAAAGCAAAAGTGACCTCATTTAAACTTGATGACAAAATGAAGCTGAGAGCAAATTTAACATAGGACCCTGATGATTAATTCTTGGGAACAGAGTAATAAGGAAAGCAATATACAAGTTTTGGTTGCTTCCCCACCCCCATTAAGTATTATGAAATGTCAGGCACTCTAGCTTACCTAGGTCATTCCATAGATCAGATATATTTAGAAGTAATTTAAGTAAACAGTAAAATATCAGCTTTAAGTCAAAACCAGACACAGATTTTTTTTGTATGCTTCCAAAATGAACAAAAAAATTATATCCAGGGACTTAACAATTTGAGAAATCCTGTCATTATATACTAGAGGGCTTTGGAAATTCCCTGTGACAGGATCCCTACCAGATTTTTTAAAAATGGGGATCCTGGGTTCCTAGTTCACCCTTAGCTGATTGTCGTAACCTTCATCTCCTATCATGGTTCCTAAACTGTTGGAAGTTGGGTTATCTGATGAAATAGAACAAAACCAGCAAATTCTCAGGAACCAGGCTAGCTGTGAAACTGATCACTAGTGGTCACAAAGGGATCCTCACTATGCATTGAGGGCATTGGCATCTATATAGCACTCCAGTGGCTGCCTAGTATCAATGGGCATTGTCAACTAGGAATAACAAGGATTCATTAAAATCATATATAAACAAATATAAACATAAAAATGCCATTGTAAGTTTAATCCTTTATTCAGTTAAAAATGACAAAGTACATTAGTTCTTTGGTCAATGAACTGAACTTCTGCAGGGCTGAATATTAACAAGCACTTCAGTAAGTTTTAATTTCTAGCTTTTAGTATCTCATAGCAGTTGTTTTCTACTATTAAATTTGTTAACATTTTTTTTTCTTCCATGGAAAACCAACAGTAAACTTTTGATTTAAGAGCTATGATAAAAACAATAATAGTTCTATGTTGGACTGGGTGCTAACTCCATCATTCTGGAACCTTATTACATATTTTGCAGCACTAATAAACTAAAATGCTAGAATTTATAAAGGTTATGTTATTAGAGGTACTACAATGTAAAGTTTGAGTAATAAAATGTTCTTAAATCTGAAGTCTATTTTTTCAAGTAACTTTATGGAATATGCTTTAAAAAAATAAGCATACAAAATATCACATAAGTAGATACTTATGGGGGGAAAATCTTGCCTTTAACTGTCGAAGGACATTAGGGCTATATTATTGTTAGAAACTACCTCTAGCTCTGCATATTATACTCTGAAAAAGTTTTTTCTTAAAATATCTCACACAAGTCACTTGTAGTCAGATAACAGAAAATAACAACAGATAGATGAAAGAAATGTATTAAAAAGATATTATAGAGAATGCAGTCTACTTGTTTCCTTGTTTATAGGAAAGTCAAGTGTTGTGGTCATGCTTTTAGTAAATTAACTAGAATTGTGGTTTTAACACTCTGCTGACCTGGGATTGTGGTGCTGCTGCTAGAGCTACTGTCATCCACGGGCCCAAAGAAATCAAGGTTCAGAAGAGTGGAACCTCCACTAGCTTGAAATTCAGTGACCGTGTTGGTAGGCAGCCACACAGAAGGTAAGCCAAGGGAGGAGGGGTTATGTGTAAAAAGGGGTAAGACACACACTTGAACATGCAGGTTATAATTAGTAGTCATTACACATTTTAAAAAATAACATTAAAACAATGTGTACAGTATTAGTTTTTCATTACTAAGGACATTTCTAAAGTAACAATTTAATTCAATGTACACTTTTTCATGTACAATGTAAAGAACGTAACACTTAGTAAGGTTTTAGTTAGGAGTTCAGTTCTTTCAATCAAAACTAGAAGCCATACCAGAAAGACCGAGGGGAAAGTGTACCCGTTAAAGGGAAACAATACTTTAATCTCAACCCAACATTAAATCACTATACATGCCCAAATCAATCTTTTACGTTAGTAATATTGGTTTCTAATTAATGGAGTTTAAAAAAAAAAAATGACAAAGTTGTCAGTTGCAGGACAGGCACCATACATTAACTTAGTTTAAAATAAGATAATAAGGAATGTCATAACTGCCCTACCCTGATATGCAACCTCAAGCTGTACTGTTCCCCTTTAACTCTGAAACAGTAATCAGAAATAGTATACATTTTTAAAGATGTTGTTAATAAAAAGCATGATGATTTGACTAGACACCAGACAACAGCAAAAGGTGCATCCAGGCTTTCCTTCAGCACTTTTATTCAATTGGATGCTTTCCAGATATCCTAGGATCTCCACTATAAAGCAAAACTGATGGTGTTTTAGACGATGGCAATGACAACTGCCATTGAAATGATGATGACAGATATTCTGGACAAAGGCTCAAACTTAAGAAGCACAAGGTGCAGGAACAATTATACCTCAGGGTCCACTGAAAATGTGTGATGTGAATACTAGAAACTAGTATTGTGTGTTATTTTAAAGACCCCACATTACTAGAATAAATTATTCCATTTTCAGATTTTTCTTTAAAATTCATAAGCAAAACCAACACTTTCTGGAACTGCCTATTAGCATTTGGAGAAAATTTTAGAAAAGGATCATGAAAATCATTCATTTTTCATTTGCATGTAAGTGCTCTATAAAATATTAAATCTGAAAACTACTTTGAGTCAATAAATAGGGATCCACACATTGTTTTTGGTTAAATAATTGTGCTTTAAAGCAGCCTCTAGCCGTTAAGACTTCGCATTCAAGAAAATTCCATAAATTAAAACTACAGAAAAAATTTTGAAAGAAATCAGTCCTAGCTAAAATATCATTTAAGCTATCTAGATATCTGTAAAAAATAAAGCTTATTTTTGACCTAAGATAAAGAAGCTAAAATTGCTACTACTACCATAAATACTGTTGATAATAGTAACAGCTGGTTTCTTGAGCAATTTCTATTTAGAAAGAAAGCCTGAATTTCCAAAGATAAGTTATGTTCAAACAAAAAGGGAAATCAGCAGAGAGAAGTTTGTCTGAACTTTGTAGCTTTCTTAACTCTAGCTCTGGTGCTAGAGGCTCTACGGAGAGACGTACCATCTAAAGGGTTAGTAAGGCCACTGCTACTCCAGTCAAACTGGACGGGTGGTAGAGACTCCTAGAGTTGAAAACCAAAAAATCAAAATTAATCAGTACAGGTTGTAGCAATGTAAAGAATCCTTAATAAACAAAGCGAAATTAAAAACTATTACAGCAAGACCACAAGGCAACAAAATACCTGAAGATAAAAATTGGGGTAATTTACAATTTCAGAAGGTTACCTGCAAATATAATACAAACTGAAATTGCAGTTTATAGAGAGGACAGCTTACTGACATTAAAAAAAAGAAAAAAAATCACCTCAGAAATGGGGTTATCTTTACATTTTCAAACAATTTATGGACTGATTCTGTCAAACTTAGCTTGATTAATAAGAAAATATGAAAAAACTTCATGAATTTTTTTCATTAAAAAGTGATTAATTTATTTTAAATGACTAGTCATTTAAACTTTAATTCATAAAATATAGCATATTAGAGAAAGTACCATATTGAAAATGAGATCTGGGTTGTTCAAGATTAAGTAACCACTAAGAAACTAGTTGTATGACCTTTGTATAATTCAGTTAATTTAGTTGATCTCCCTACAAAATGAGAAGGTTCAAACTCCAAGGTCTCTAGTTCTTTACAATTTTCCACAAAAGAAATTATGAGTCAATAAATGGGACTTACATTTTTACTCAACTTCTGACTTAGCAATTACTTAACTGATATCAGAATTTAATTTTTAAGATAAGGCACTACAAAGAATTTTCATAACCTATTTGACTACTAGATTTTAAAGTTTCATAACTGCCAAATATAAAGGTAAAATAACCAAATGGTAAATATAAAATGGAAAGTAGTTCAAAAACATTTTTAAAATGAGTATTTCATTTTAAGAATATTCTTAAAAGGAAAACATTTTTTTTTTTGTTTGTTTCTCTAGTTTTGGGATGGTGTGGACAACTTTTAGAAACAACGTGTGTTTTTGTGGTTTTTTTTAGACTTTTAATATCGACATGTCATCTTTTTCTTTTTAAAAATATTCCTGGGTAGGTTTACCTACACTGTTCCCTGTAGGACAGAAGCCTGAGTACTGGAAATTTGGAATTTGGACTTTTGGAAAGTCTAATCTAATAATATTATAATTGTTTTGATATAATTGGGATACTATTGATAGGCAAATTAAGTATTTAATTTCCAAAAATCTGGTCTATTTTGAACGTTGAGGAAGAGAGTAAAAACCAAGTAAACATTAATATTAGAGGTTCCATGGATAAAAGATGGTTGGGAAGAGTACAGTGTGACTATGAAGGGGGTTCTTTATGGTGATGTATGTTGATTACAGTGGTGGTTACCTGAATCTACACATGTGATACAGAACTACATACACATATACCAATGTCACATTCCTGATTTGTACCTCAGGGAATAGGAGATTTCTCTGTGTTATCTTTGCAACATTCTGTGAATCTATAATTATTTCAAATAAGTTTTTTGTTTTTTTTTTTGAGGGGGTGGATACTGGGGATTGAACCCAGTGACACTCAGTCACTGAGCCACATCCCCAGCCCAATTTTGTATTTTATTTAGAGACAGGGTCTCATTGAGTTGCTTAGTGCTTTGCTTTTGCTGAGGCTGGCTCTGAACTCTCAATCCTCCTGCTTCAGCCTCCCGAGCTGCTGGGATTACAGGTCTGTACCACTACACCCAGCTCAAATAAGTTTTTTAAATGCTGTTAAAAGCTCAGTTTAAAACCTACCTGGCAAGATTAATAAACATTTAGAAAAGATCTTTTTGAGCTGATCCCAAAGCACAAAACTCTAAGCATTCTAGCAGGTTCAACTTATTCCTTTTTTGGATCGACAGGACCTTCTACTTATATTCAACAATGAATGGATGGACAAAACCTAGATAGGTGCAATAACAAAATTTCTGGATAAATGAAGCAAGCCCTTTTAACATGTCCTATCTAAATAACATCAAGGATCTGGGTGCTAAGAAATGTATCAGTAGTTTGCTGGAATATTAGCTTCCCACAGAGGTATATAGCATGTTGAGGATATAACCAAAATTATAAAAATGGGTATGAACATGAATCAACATTTAGTGGAAGTGAAAATAAAAAACTATGTAAGCAAAAAAAAAAAAAATGGCTACTGACATTTACAAGTAAGGCAACTCAAAGAAAGCACTATGATGAAGCATTTTAAAACAACTTGAAGCAATGTGGTATGAATGATTACTGCAGAGACAAAAGCACTAAGAAAACAAGTTCATTACAAAAAGAATGAATATGCAGAATGAAGACCGATTTGGATTTTAGTCCTAGTGGTATCACTAATGTATAATTTAGGGCAAGTCACTCAAGTTTTCAAATATTTTCGTACTGAAAAAATGGAGTATGGTATTAGATAATTTTTTCTTCTAGTTTTAAATTCTGATTCACAACTAAAATAGTCACATCAAGCAGTCCAAGAGAAGTTGTTGCTAGTTTGATTACTAGTTTGATTACTCCTTGTCAGAGATTTCACTCTATTGCAGTGAATGAAGTGTGGTTTAAGTATCTATTGAGAGGGTAATCAGTAATGGCAGCATGAATAGTGTGACCTTGAAATTCTGGGTGTAGTGGGGCAGGCATGTTAATCCCAGCAGCTCAGGAGGCTGAGGCAGCAGGATATGAGTTCAAAGCCAGCATGAGCAACTTAGTCAGGTCTTATGCAACTTGATGAGACCCTGCCTCAAAATAATACAAAAAAGGGTACCACCATTACACATGAACTGCCTTTTCAGGTAAAAGTATCTTAGAAAAAAAAATACCATTAATAATTATTAATAAGCATTTTAATTCCTCAAGAGATACAATGGTTACAAGAAATCAAAGCCAATCTGAAAACAAAAAAGTCCAACACAACCACATTCAACATGTATCAAAACGGACAGAATGGGAAGATTCAAAAGCACTGTCATAATGGGAATTATATTAACAGTGCTGTTTGAAGGGGTGGGAGAAAAAATGAGGTACTGAACAGATTTTTCTTGACATGTTTTGCTAAGCTTGTAGTACTACAGGATGGAGCTGTTTCATTTGGAAAAGATGATGACTGGGAAGATGTTAACAGTATTACTGCATGACCAAAAAATAAAAACTAAATTATATAGCATGCTAAAGACTAGTGGTAAGAAATACCATTTTATATAAGGAGAATCTTTACAATCCACTTCAGACGTTAACTATTTTGACCTGAATCAGAGGTGGAGCCAAGCAAGGGTCATAAAATTCAGTGGTGGAGGTCAGGCATCTTGGCACAGAATTATAAATTAACATGTGTTCTTTATTACATCATCTGGAATATGTTTTTAATCAAATCTAAATCAAATTATATATAAGATGACAAGCTGTGAGGTATAAATAAAATGAAATGCATGAGATCAAATCAATAAGGTGCAAAAATGACAAGCAACAGTTAACTCCAATAAAATATACAATAGCTTATGGGGCTGAACATGTGGAAGTGGTTGGATGGAGAAAGGAAGGAGGCAAGCAAAACTTAGCAATAAATGTCTCAGTAAGAAAGCTATATTTTCAGTAAATGTCCCAAGTAGTTACCTTCCTAATACCTCAACACTATAGAAATAAAATGTTGACAAAAGTAGAAGTGTAAATGTACTATGGGAAATGTAATTTTGTAATCTGCGTAGATAGGGCAGGCCTGTGATAGCAGATAGCCAGAGGGTACTATGAGGGAAATGAAAGGAAGTTAACTAAGATTCTATCTACTGAGATATTTTGCCTAAGCCACCCTGTCTGCTTGCCCAACCATCAATAAAGCCAGGCACTTGTACACATCAGGTTCCCTTGTCCATCAATTTTGTGCCACTAATTCGATGGGTTCAAACAGATGTTTAAAATCATGCCCAAGAATAAATCACAGTGGTATGCAGCAGTAACATTAGATGCTTCTTGAAACAGGTGAGATGTGGACCTATAACATCATTTTCTAAAGTATGTTCTTAAAAATACTGGTTCTACAGACGTTATGATTCCTTTCTCCCCTGCCACTATAAAAGGGTCCAAGGGTCAAGTAAATTTGAGAAATGATTTAGAATTAAATAGGATTATTTACTGTATGATTCTTCAGAATCTTTACTGTGTGTGTTGCTAGTTTCCAAGGGTGATTATGAAGGTATAAAAATTATTTCCCAAACTTATTTTACCCTGGAACCTTGCTTTAGGGGACCACTGCTTGAGATTTCTGTTCAATGGAACATACATTTTGGGCAAAGCTATCCAAAAGTATATTTTTGTGTTAAGATATCACTGAAGATGATATTTAAGCTTAAGAAATGATGTACATGGCAAGAACATGGTTTAGAAATGTTAATGTTCACTAACAAAACAATATTTAACCAGCACTGAGTTAGTTTCTAATTTGATGTGGGAAGAGTAAGCAAACCAAAAAGGCCCATTTTCTCTAGGTAGAGAGGGTAGATAGAGAGGGTAGACTTTAAAATAAGCATACTGGGCTGAAATAAAACCTGTGCTTAAATGTGCCAAAGAAGTAAAGCATAAGAAAGGTAAGACAGCTTTTGTTGCTTTCTAAAATTTCACAGGACTTCAAGACAGACCATAGCAGACTTGAAGAATTGGTATAAATGCAGTGTTTCTTATTGTTTTTTTTTTTTTTTTTTAAATTCAGCACTTACCAGATTTGAGTCAGTAATTATGATCATATAATATTCAAACTGCAATGGACTTTTGAGATCCCTTCTTCAAACTCTTCATTTTATAAATTAAGAGACTAACACTTGGACTGGCTTAAGAATTTATCCACAATTACCCTATTTTCATATTGTGCCTTTCTGCTTTTGAAAATTAGATAATTTGATCATTGTATTCCAAGGAATGCTAATTAACAATCAAAACCATGTCCATCATCAAATTGAAGTTGTACAGTAACGATAAAGTGCATGTGGACATGTGTCAATATATGCAAAACACATCTATATAAATGTGGATATTTTACCTGGAATTGATCAGATGTACATGTGTTCATCTCTGGTGTCAAGGTGGTTGTTTGACCAATGGAAGCGATTTTTTCTGCAGCAGAGAGTGGTTTTAATGGTTCCTTGGTGGGCTCTAACATGCCCTGAAAAAAGTATATTAGCCATTAATGAGTGGGTGAGGGAAAATCAATCCATAAACTTTTTTATAAAGTTACTATATTTCACTAAATAATCATCACCATTGCATAATCATTGCACCCTATTTTTTCAGTACAAAAACTGGTTTATAACTTTATGCTGTACATCACATAGTATAATTCATTTGACTTGCTGCTTAAAAGGTAAGCAGAGTTGCAATGCATACACCATTGATATATGAATGCACATTTGTCTTCTCATGCACTGTGAGCTGGGAACCTAGAATTCTCAGTGCACATGCATAGTCTGCATATTTCCAAAGCAAACTTGTGTAATTTATTTTGAGTGTTGCAGTATTATGGTAAACACATGAGTGGCATTAAAGATGGCATGAAAATGAAACCAATGATAGAAGTGCAGAATCTTTCAATGCAGAAGATTAAATTTTGTAGTCTATACTTTGCAACACTGTAGTAAATGTTCACAAGTGTAATATTTCAACTATAATACACAAATCAATAGCTAATGTGTTAACCTTTTTTTTTTTCCCAGAGCAGAAAAATATTTGCTAAACTGTTATGTAGAAATGATGTTCATTCAATTCACAACAGCCAAACTATGGAACCAGCTTAGGTGTCTGTCAGTGGATGAATTGATAAAGAAAATATGGTACATAGTCACAACGGGGTTTGTGCTCATCCATAAAGAAGAATTAAATTGTCATTTGCAGAAAAATGTATAGAACTTAAGAACATCATGTTAAGCACTGTAAGTCAAACTCAAAGTCAAGGGTTGTATGTTTTCTCTCATATGTACGAGCTAGACAGGAAAAAGGAAAAGGGGTGCGTGCTTTGGGTGAGAACTTCATAAAAACTGAAAGGAGATCAAAAGAGGAAAGGGACCACAGGAGGGTAAGGAGAAAAACTGTGGAATGATATTGATAAAATTATATCATGTGCATGTATGAATATGTAACAATGAATCCCACAATTATGTGTGTTGATTTGGACATTCAATCTTAACATATTCATGAGTATCATCAATGACAGTTTAGTAATACCAGCACTATTTTTTTTTTTTAAAGGAAAAAGCTTCACAAAATGATCACATCCTACTTTTTTGTGGGGGTGGATACTGGGGATTGAACTGAGGAGTACTTGACCACTGAGCCACATCCCAAGCCCTATTTTGTATTTTATTTAGAGACAGGGTCTCACTGAGTTGCTTAGAACCTCACTTTTGTTGAGGCTGGCTTTGAACTCATGATCCTCCTGCCTCAGCCTCCCAAGGTGCTGGGATTACAGGCATGCACCATTGTGCCTGGCCCTACTTTTTGAAGAAAAAAAAAATTGGCATAAAATCTACAATGGTGAATTAGTAGGAAGAACGAAGTTTACTTGGAAATCACTAAAGACATTCTGTTTACAGAAAATCTTGTAGCATTATAATGGGAACGACTTCACAATTGTAACTTTATAATCAAATGTTTTTGAAGCCAGATCTTATATTTTAAATCAGACATTTTAAAGAACATAGTTACTACTGTCACACAAAAGCATAGGTGCAACTTGGAATGATGGTGTGCAAGAATCCAACACTTGTTTATTTTCGGAGGGGGATACTGGGGATTGAACCCAGGAGTGCTTAACCACTGAGCCACATCCCCAGCTCTTTTAACATTTTATTAGAGACAAGGTCTTGCTGAGTTGCTAAGTGCACTGCTAAGTTGCTGAGACTGGCTTTGAACTTGAGATCCTACTGCCTCAGCCTCCCTGGTTGCTGGGATTACAGGCATGCGCCACTGCGCCCGCCCGGCAATCCAACACTTATGATGATTAAGAACAAAGTTATAGAAAAGGGCCACATTTGTGTGCCCGGAGAAGTGAGAGCCGATTCTGAAACACTCCATGCTATATAGTGAGGTCTACATCCTTTAATGTCAATTTAGAATTTAGTCTTGGACGCCAATGAGGTATTTGGTTTTGTTTTGTATATGCAGTGTTGGACTTAGAACCCAGGACCTTGTATATGCTAAGCACACATTCCACCACTGAGCTATACCCTCTACACAAGGGATATGAGTTAGTATTTAGTTTCTCAGACTGGCCTGGTAGAGGCAGTGCCATTTCAGAGGGGAAACCATCTTACATATTTCAGTGCCTTCATTACAAATCTTTGACAAAAAGACATTCTGAATGGGTTATAGAAACTGGGGGAAGGATGAGGTGCTGGATCAGTGCTTCGCATCAACAAAACAAAAAATGGATAATCCAGGCTACTGGCCTGAAGAGTGAAGCATCTATAAGAAATAATACTTGATAAGCTCCTATTTAACAATTAAAGGTTATATCCTGGCAAAAGTCATCCTTAACTGGGGAAGAAAAATCAAAGTTGCCAAGTCAGTAATGCTAGAATCTGTAAATTTCTAAAAACAGCTTTCAGAAGAACCCCACTTTCCTATAAACAGGGAATAAGCTAATGAAGGCAATTCACAGATTCAATTCTTAACAATAGTACATGCGAAAGGTCTTAATCTAGCAGCTAAAAAAATGAAAATAAGTTTATGGTCTAACTCAATACTATACTGGCTCTCTAAAGTGCTCTTATGCAAGAACAATATACATATGCCAAACAATTACTAGTGTAACCCAAGCTTCTATTTTAAACCATCACTTAAACCAGTTGTTTTCAAACTGTAGTCTCCAAACAGCAGTTTGAGTGTCACCTGGGAAGCTGTCAGATGTGCAAACTCTCAAGCCCTATACTCCAAAACTAAGAAACTGGAGGTGGTGCCTAACAATTTATGTATTAACAAGTCTTTCAAATGATTCTGATACACATTAAAAAGTTTGAGAAACAGTGAATTAAATGATGATTTCAGGTACTATTCCTCCAAATGAGATTCAAAGATTATTGAACATTTCATGTGAAATGTACCATGGGAAAAATTTAGGTATAATTAAAATTTGATATTAGAATATGTTTCTAAATGAATACCATCACAAATACGGAGAAAAGATACACTTATATGCACTAAATCAACTGTGAGAATAAGGCTTATAAAGTAAAATTAATAATAAAGGTGATAAGGTAGAAAATTAAAGCATAAAGGTTAGCTCTAACTCCTCTCACGCCCCAAATTACTGGCTAATGTGCTGAGGTTACATATAGGCAATAGGTTACTGCCTTCAGGATACTGAATGAAAGTTCCTACGAATGAAATTCCTAGTTCCTGCTCAGATCATGACAATCTAACAGCAACCACCTCTTGAGTGTGATTCTTTCAGGGGGGGAAAAAGCCAAATAGCCAAAAAGTTAAATATTCTGGATCCTATTGACCTACAGCAAAAGAGAGCATAGGGATAATCAAGCTATTTTTAAAGAACAAGATAACTACTTATGAAAGGCAAAAATTGGCAAGAAAGCTCAAGCACAGAAAAGAAAATTTCATTAAAAAAAGTGAAATTTTATAATTCAATATCAGTTAGTGTTTACTCATGGAAAAAACGATGGAGTCTAAAA
The DNA here is from genome assembly GCF_902686455.1 of Sciurus vulgaris. Taxonomy (NCBI): domain Eukaryota; kingdom Metazoa; phylum Chordata; class Mammalia; order Rodentia; family Sciuridae; genus Sciurus; species Sciurus vulgaris. The sequence continues at coordinate 43,452,084 of NC_136475.1, forward strand.
GAGTCAAGTTCCATAGCAAATTCACTTTCACATGTGCATGGGGGTGGTAAAATTTAGATTCCATATCAAGTGTTAGTTTTTCATTCTTAAACATAGTATTTTTTTCCTTATTTTCAAGTTATTGGTTAACATAACTTAAAAATTTTGAGTTCGATAGAACATTTTTATTCACCAATAACTCAATGACACACCAAAAAACACAAACATCAATCTTTAAAATGTGATTGGGGCTATATAAGGAACAATGAACATGACTTAGTTTTCTGAGACTACTTGGCATATCTGAAAAAACAAAATTTAATACATTTAAAATATTAATAGAGATGCGTCTTGGTTCTTATTGTTTACTATAATTTGGTATTTCCAAGCTTTTATGTATATCCATTGCCTTAATATTGCATTATTTAAAATTAATAACAATTAGATTAAAAAAAAACTAAGTTTTCAGATGCTTCAGTTTCTAAAAGCAAGTTTAGAAGAGAGTCCTTCAAAGGTACATTTTAAAGTTATAAGCACTAGTATTACTAAAAATAATTTTCAATTTAAAAACAGTATAGGAAAGTTATGTTCAATTCATTCTACTGTCTTTCCTATTCCCAATCCTCCTCCCTTCTCCCTTCATTCCCCTTTGTCTAATCCATGAACTTCTATACTATGCTCATATAAGAATACAGGACCAGTGTAACTCCACATCATGTTCAACCACAAGAATGGGAACAAAATTGTAATGGGTCGCACCCCATGTATGTATAATATGTCAAAATACACCCTACCATGTATATCTAAAAACAAAAACAAAAAATAAAACTATAATTGAGTACAGAAAAATGTCCTGAGACAAAGACCAAGGGCTTTATGATATCAAAAAGGATATTTTGCATGTGTGTGTATAAACACTAAATGTCAACACTAAATGTCAACTTAGACTTCTGTCATTCTATGTAAGATGATTTTACAAAATAAAAGCAGTCACTACAAATATGTGCAGAGACACTTCCTGGTACTTACCAATCCTGCTGCATACATGGGCACTATAACAGGCTGCTTCTTATTGCCCGTGAAGAGCTAAAAACATGTGTTAGAGATAAAGAACAGATTTAGTCTCCAAAATATACTTACAATGCTTTATTATATATATTGTAAGTGATTAATTAAATAAATTGTTAAATTGCCCATATGGAGTTTTAAAAAATCTCCTAGTTTCAATTCTCTTTTTTTGGGGGGATCGGGGGGGTGGGGTGGTGGTAGCGGGATTGTACTCAGGGGCACTCAACCACTGAACCACATCCTCAGCCCTATTTTGTATCTTATTTAGAGATAGGGTCTCACTGAGGTGCTTAGTGCTTCACTTTTGCTGAGGCTGGTTTATAAATTCATGATCCTCTTGTCTCAGCCTCCCGAGCCACTGGAATTAAAGGTGAGTGCCACCTCACCCAGCTTCAATTCTCTCTTTTTATAGTTAAGGGAAAATACTGAAACAACTATTTTTAAAAATGAGAAATATTTCTTGGAGAAACATTTAGGTAGATAGATGTTTAAAAGTTGGCATACTTAAAATAAAGGAACATTTAAATAAACTAACATTTTTTCTGAGGAATTAGCTTATCATGGCTTGAACAGAAGTATAAAATTTAAAAATCATTTGAAAGAATTTTTCAAAGTACTAACAAACTCACAATGTTTCGGGTGTCTATTCCCAAGGAGCACAAAAGCTTTTTGTTGCTATGGGAGCCGCCCCACTGATATCTCAAGCCATGTGCATCATGGATATCCTGTAGTTCAGTCCACACATCCAGCAGTTCTCTGCAAAGACCGTAATAAAGCCACCAACAACAGGTTATTCAAAACTTATCACTATGAATTGTACTTTTAATATGACTAAGACACACTATACATTCCAATTTACCTTGTGTCTACATAAATACACGACAGTTATGTGAATGAAATCAAGAGCCAATACTTATTAGAAAAGTAATTAATTCATATGAAACAGTATGCCAGTAATGAGTAGAAATGTAGCCTTTTATTATAAAATCAAAAGAAATCACTCAGCATTTCACTACCTTAATATAGCTATTTAATATTTATGTTTTCTCCTTGACAAATCTTGATCTACAAATACACACTTGCAATTATATCATATCCATGCTTTTGCATTTTTCAGATTTTAAGCATTTCCTTGTTTACAAATGTACAGTAGTTCCTCTTTAACTGTGGCTTCACTTTTGAGATTTCAGTTACTCATGGTCAATTATGGTTGTAAAATATTAAAGGGGAAATTCTAGAAATAAATAATTCATAAATTTTATATTTGGTGCTGTTCTGAGCATTTATCTCATTTCACTTCATCATATAGTTATTGTATCATCTCACATCATTGTAAAAGGTGAGTTCAGTACAATAAAATATTTTGACCAAACAGGCACAGCTTTTATTACAATAATTGTTATAATTGTTCTATTTTATTATTATTATTTTAAATCTCTTATCATGCCTACCTTATAAATAAACCTTTACCATAGGTATGGATGTACAGGAAAAAAAACATAGTATATATAGGGAGTTTAGTATTTGAGGTTTCAGGCATCCATGGAGTTTTTGGAACATATCACCTGAGGATAAGGGTGGACTACTATGACTTTTTCAACTGCTGTGTAATGTTCTATTAGGTTGATGCACAATTATTTATTTAGTTACAACCCTATAGTTCTAAGGTTTTGTTTTGTTTTGTTTTGTTTTTTTGTGGTTATGAGGATTGAACCTAGGGATGCTCTACACCCCAGCCCTTTCATTTATTTTATTTTATTTTTTACTTTATAGGGACAAGGTCTTGCTAAATTGCCAAGGCTGTCCTCAAACTTGCAATCCTCCTGCTATAGACTCCTGAGTTGCTGGAATTACAGGTATGTACCACCATGCCAGGCTTGGTAAGTCGTTCTTACTGTTCAGTTTTTAGTAAGTTAATGACTATCTTCCTGTATCTTATGGTGTATGTATTATTGTATGGTTGTACAATTTCCTTGGAATAAATCATGTGGATACAGATGACTAAATGAATCCAAGAATACAAATTATCTCTATATGTAGCATTTAAAACATATATACAACTAAATATTTTTAAGATGCACAATATAAAACTTGTTTTTGTCCCTTCTTTTCTCAGAAATTATCCCAGAATAAAAACCAAGTAGCAAAACGTAATCTCAATCTTCCATGAAATAAAGGGACATTTAAATCCTATATTACAAATACTGAGATCACAGAGAGGGATGAAGGAGCTGTAACTGATTTAGTTAAATAGGAGTGACCTGCAGAAGGGGAGGATGCTTAAAGAGGCAGAGAAAGATAAAATGCAGAAGAACAGCCTAGGAATAAAACTTTAAAATTAAAATGAGAAAGTCAATCTAGACCCTTTAAGATCTAATAATTAACAGGAGTTCCCAAAACAGAAAATAGGCAATTGACGAGGTAATAAAAGAAATGCTCAATACTCAGTAGAAGTCTCTAAATTGAATGGTCCTTCCTTATGGTCAGTCCAATGAATGAAAAAAAGATTCTCATCAAGATACTTTGTTGTAAAATTTCAGAACTTCAGCAGCAAAAAAAAAAAAAAAAAAAAAGATCTCAAACTATTAATTCAATGTGAAAGTAGAATAAAATAAAATTCTGTCTCCCAGGTATTTTTACCCCCTCAGGAGGTTATTAGAAAATGTGCTCCACCAAAATGGGATCTGAGCAAAAGGAAGTCTCAAGAGAACACATGCATAAGAGGCCTAGACAGAAACCATTCTAGATATGAGGAAGATAACAGGGAGGAAGGAGAGCTCTGTGAGCTTCAGGGAAAAAAAAGGAAGGAAGGACAACCTGATAGTTTTGCTCACAAGTATATTGTACTAACAGGCTGCTGAAAGTTAGGGAAAGACTTAGTAAATGAGAAAGACAGGCAATAACAGGTGAAGTATTCCTTATAAGAAATGGCTGGGACCAGAAGTGTTTCAGATTTTAGAGATTTGCTTAGTTAGGCTTTACCAATTGTGCATCCCTTATCTGAAATGTTCCAAAATTGGAAACTTTTTCCTTTTTTTGAGATGGGACCACTGTGTTGAACAGCTGGCTCTGAATGTATGTAAATCCTATATTACAAATACTAAATGCTCAAGAGACCCTCCTGCTTTAGCCTCCTAAGTAGCTGGGATTAACATGAGTCACTTTTGTGCCCAGACAAAATTTTAGAGTATTTCATATTTTGGACTTTAGGATTATGGATGTTCAAAGTCCAAGAGAAAGTTGGGTAAAGGAAACAGGGGCTTAGCAGTGAACAAAATTTACTTGATCATACTAATAATTATAATAATGAAAATACCAAATAAGAAAAATAACCAAAAATCTAAGTATATCGGGAAGATGAAGGCAGAATGGCAGAGATAAGATCTAAAGTCTTATTTATTACACTAGGAAATAAAAAGATAATACATGATACTGACTGATTAAAGTACTGATTTACAATATCAAAAGAAATAGTTCAAAAATAGAGAAGCTGGGCTCAATGGCACACACCTATAACCCCAGTGGTTAGGAAGGCTAAGGCAGTAGGAGCACAAATTTGAGGTCAGCCTCAGCAACTTAATGAGGCCCTAAGCAACTTAGGCCCTGTCTTGAAATAAAATTTAAAAAACGGCTGGCGATGTGACTCAGTCAAGTGGTTAAGTGCCCCTGGGTTCAATCCCTGGTACCAACAAGAAAAGAAAGAAAGAAAGGAAACAAAACAAAACAAAACAAAAAAACCAGGTTTTTTGTTTTCATTATGTCTTTTTTTGGGGTGCTGGGGATTGAACACAGGGTGTCACACATGCTAGGCAAGTGCTCTACTGCTGAGCTACATCCCCAGCCCTTCATTACAAGTCTTTTAGCAAAACATGACTAAATTTCAACACATAACCTTTTAGATCCTTAACGCTATCAGAAAATTTTATAAATCAGAACAGCCAAACCACATGGTATCTAAAAACTGTCTGCTACTTACCCGCTTTCAGCTAAGGCCTCTCTCGTTTTTATTGGCAAGGTGCTTGTTTCCAGCAAGTGCTTCAGGGATATAACATTCTCTTCAGCATTAGGGACAAATATGGAAGGAAAACATGCTTCGAAAATTCGTTCCAGGCGGTTTAGTAAAGCTGTCTGCATCAAAATATCCCCAAAAAGTTTATTTACATTTCTCCAATTGTAATAATGTCTAGTACTATCATTAAAACAAATGCATATACCTTGTACACTACTGTAAAAAAGTGAGGGAAATCCGCCACTCAGGTACAAAAAACACATGTAATTACTCATAGAATAATCATTCTAAAGGATTACCTGAAGTAATCATGGTGATGATATAGCAGGTGACAAATATCGAAGTTTGAATAATGTGTCCAAAGCCAAACCGAAAATAAACAAAGAAAAACCAAACAGAATTCATATTCTTTCCACCATGAATGTACTCCAGATTTAGGAACAATGAGACTGTATACTTGTGAAAGTATTGTGCTATTACAGCAGATCACTATCTTTTTCTTGGACATAAACACTTGAATTATAAAATCCTTTCTGAAATATCTCTGCTGCTAATATGTATAAACAAAAGCAGGAAACAAAGTCTCAATCTTTACTGATTAGAAAATTAAAAACAATTTTCATTTTGGTGATCTGTATTATCTTCTAGACACTGTTTCTCTACTCTTCTTTGTTGCATGTGTATGTATATTTTAAAACAGAAACTATCTTATTTGCAAGTAAAATTTGAATATTCCATATTTTCACCTAAAGAATAAATTTCTTTGAAGTATTTTTTATTAATTCAAACTTATTGGATTTATTTAACTTTTTTTTTTGGGGGGGGAAGGGAGGTAACACCAGGCTTACCGCACATGTGCAACCTGTAGAAATATTCATTCCTATTTTCCTAACTGTATCGTAGACACAAGCAAGATATTTTCAAACTCTGCCCAATTCACTATTTAAACATCAAAGAGGAATACAAACTGTTAATGAGTTAAAACCAGCAGGAAGAGTAAGTGTACTATCCAGTCATTTAAAAAAAAAATGTGAATGCTTAATTTCTGTTGTCTAGTACAGTCAGGAGCCAAGAAAAATAAAAAAATAAAAAGGAAAAAATTTCATAAACACATTTTCCAAACCCAAATCTCTTTTGGAAGCTGAACCAGAACAAAAAAACTTAACAATGAATAATTAGTCTCTAGGTACTCTCCTGCTAATAACTCTACAAAAGTTACTCTGTCACCTTCATTATATTCATGTGTATGCTGGGAAAAGGTTTTCACTCTCAATTATGAACCCTAAAGTAAAGGGTAGATGCAAGATCCCAAGGCTTGTGAAACTTGAGTGTGTCAAGGGGACCCACAGAGGGAAGGGACAGACATTACTTTTAAAGGGATCAGATAACTTTCTAATTGGAAACCTGATAAGCATTGGCTCCTCCTGGACAAGGAAGGTAAATAAAAACTCACATATGGCCAATTTTTATTTCTCTTAAATTAAAATCTTTCTTCTATTCTGTTATCTTTTTATAGGGAGAGGGGAGAAAAAAAAGCTTATCACCTGGAGAAAGAAAAAACACATTAAATCAACTGGGCAATATTACAGATAACGTGTAATAGTGAATAAATTCTCAAATGAATGGAAAGTACTTGAGGAAAAGAAACATCACATTAATCACCTTAATTTACTTCTTCAACCTTTTCCCACAAAAGATGTAAATTACATGAACACCGTTAAGAAACGTTTCATACATCTTTAGAGTTAGAAAATTTGACTGCTTCAGATCCTTTGTTGAATGAGGTGGGGTCAGAGCTGTCAGTCTTTTCAATATAAAGCCAAAGAGTAAACATTTTGGGTTTTGAAGTCCATTGATAAACAAACATTGTGTGTTCCAATGAAACTTGTTTTTACAAAAATAGGCAGCACGGATTTGTCCCCTGGGTCATACTTTGTCAACCCCTGAAGTAGAGCAATAAGTAAATATCAAATAACCAGAATCCACTAACAGCATCACCAAGCAGCTAAAAGAATTAACAAAGATTTGATTAAATTAAATTTGTTCTGGCATTTTTACTTTAAAAAAGTGTATCAACTTCCAACTATCCATGAGACCAAGTTGATGGTAAGAGCATCCTGTAAAAATAATTTTCACTACTATCTTGTTCATGGCAACAAATGATGCCAAACTGCATTTATTACTAGTTAATTCCAGTAAGTAAATGGCTGATATAACACTTTGATAGAAGGCTGCAGACCCAGGGGCTTATAATTCACTTATAATCTGGACATAACCAGGTCTATCTACATCACAGGGGGAATGATGAATTAGGAAATGAATACTGGGCACCCAGTGTGTGTTAGAAGAGGCAACTTTAATCATTACTACTTTCTTACACAGATGATACTTTAACAGCAGCCTGCCCAGGAATAAAATAGAGTCAAAACTGGGCTCAAGATGCTGGGATGTAGCCCTGTGGTCTACACTTGCCTAGCATGTGTGATTGCCTTGAGTTCAGTCCCCAATACACACACACACACACACACACACACACACACACACACACAGAAAAATCAGCCCACCAAACACACACTAGACTCAAAATTCACTAAGAATGTTTCTCTAAGTCCCATTTAGCACTCTAAATCATAATGAAACTACTTGTTTCAGTCAATTAATTTCTACCATATTAGGATGTATCAAAAAATTAAATCAAAGTATTTTGCTTCCTTCCCAAGATCTTGCTGTTGAGTGTGTGGGAGAAAACATAGTTTTCGTTTTCAAGTATCTGTTCTTTAAGGAACCTCTTATTTAAAGAGAATCTGTAACTGCTACTCCAAGCAAGTAAGTGCTTGGATATTGGTGATAGAGTTATTGGCATTTGTGAGTTAAGTCTTGATTATATTATGAAACACAAAGTGTACAAAGCATACAGTAGGTGCATTTAAGAGTAATCTGCTTCCCCCAAAGCACGATAAAGCTAAAAGTTCAAAAATGTAATGGAATATCATCCCAAGTAACTTGATAAGTAGAACAGGTTACAAGAATACGACTAATATGATGCTCAGAAAAAGAGAAACTAATCTACCATAAAAAACAGTCTTCTGTGTCTTTCAAGAAAGATTTTCCATGAGACTGTAATCAGACAATAATAATAATAAAAAAAAACATTGTTACTTTGAGCATAAAATTTAGTATCTCACCAAACTAGTCAATAAAGTAAAATATTATACTTGGATTTGTTCTAATGTTTATGAATAAAAAGGAATTTTGTTTATATTACTTCTGTTGCTCTACAGACAAGTTTACTCCTGCTTTTGCTTCAATGAGAGCACTTTTAGTTTTTTTTAAGTCTGTAGCTAAATTACTTAGACAAAGATTACACTGAATAGTGACATTTATTAATATGTTCCAGTACATGAAGACTGTATTAGAGTAAAATTCCACAAAATTATATCTTATTATTTAGAATTAGTGATAAATTCTTACTGGCTGATCTCTGCTTTCCTTATACAGATAAGGCAGCAAATATAAAGCAAACAACATCAGTATAACCCATTTCAGGAAAGTGAAGAACTAAATTCAGCAAAAAATCAAAAGATGTTCTTTGAACATACTCAAACTGCAAAAGCCTGATTTGATGCATTATAGTTTTGTTTAATATTTACATAGTGCTTCCCATGAGCCAGGCATTATTCTAAATGCCTCACAAATATTAGCTCATTGAAGTTTCATAAGAACCATATAAGAAAGGTAACAATATTACTTCCATTTTCTGGATGAGAAAAATGGAGCACAGAGAGGTTAAATTAACTTGACTCTGGTCACATGCATATTAAATGGGGAGGATGAACCCTAACTCAGGAAGTGTAGTCTCAGAGTAGGTACTCTCAAACCACCTGTAGTTATGAAAGCAGTTCTAGAGGTTTAATTTCTGAAAATTACAGTAGTTTTTGAGGGAATGAACTATGTGTTATTTTTGAATCTCTAGTATTGAGGTTCCTGCACATGGTATGGGAATCCTAACTAAATCAAAGTGCATTGGGGGAAAAGGGGGTACAGGAAGCACTCCACTTTTGTTTAGGACTAGGGCATAACTGTTCTATTTATGAAAGTATATCTTATTATAAGCCATCTTAATCGTTCTTGTACATAGGCAGGACAGATTTATATAATGTATTGATAACTATAGTTGAATGCTTTCTATTTGCTATACTATGCTTAATGCTGTACATATAACACTTGAGGAATCTTCTAAAAGAAACCCCTCAGAAAAGTATTATTGTCTCCATATTACAGATAAGCCAATTGAAGCTCAGGGAGCTTAAGGTCATTAACCACAATTTTATTGTGTACAGCAAGAATGTGACCCAAAGTTTGACTTCAAGGCCTACATTCTTTTCACCAAATCATACTTTTACCCACTTTTTGTGGTCTTTCAAATATTTCCAGTCATTAGACAATGGATCCCCTGTTAAGTACTGTGATGATGATCATATTTTAAAAAGCAAATAATTTCATCTAACACAGTTGCAAACATTTACTGAACAGTAAGTGTTGGACTCTAAATGAACATGAAGGTAATAAGTGCACACACACTTAGCAGTCTAAATAATTAGCTAAGGCCACAATATTAACTAAATGGTACACTAAGTACAAAAACATTCACACAAATTACTCGAATTTTAAATATCTTTAACTTCAAAGTATAAAGAAGAGAAAAAGGGTCATTGATTCTCCCTTGAAACCATGAAATAAGGAAACTGGTGATGGGTTAGCTGAATACTAGTTTATGTAACTCAATCAAGTCATCCTACACACACAAGCACCAAATTCTAAATATGACAAACAGGAGTACACCTGGCTATTAAACACTTTAAGAACTGGGGCTCTGATAAATGTAGGGTTGAAAAATCAAATGCTCTTCAAGGCAGGTGCCAGACTCCCCTTTAATTTTCCCTTAGTATTCAATTAACTGTGAAACAAATTAACAGTCCAGCAGGTCTGCTACTTGGATTCATATGCATTTCTACCTATCAAAACCATTCTGAAAATGGTAACTATCCCAAAGCAGGATCTTTTTCTCTCAAAATAGCTTGAAAGGTGAATATGTTGCCAAGAGGCAGAACTAGAGGCACTGCTATACAAACTGAGTTGCCTCTCTCTTTCCACTCTTAACCAAACATACACTTAGCAACACTATTCCCTGCACCTTTGAGAACCGTTTTTCAAAAAGTTTCTGAGGTTATTCAGTAACAGTTAACATTTACTTAGCACTCACTATGTACAAAGTGCTCTCCTTAGCATCTTTACAGGCATAATTTCATTTATCCTCATAATGAGAGTTCTAAAGTGAGTACAATGATTATTCTTTATATGCTTTTCTTCCCCATTGTCCCAGGCACTGAACCCAGGAACTCATGTGTGCTAGGCAAACAGTCTACTACTGAACTCACCCCTTGCTGATAGTATTATTCTGTATATCTTAAGGCTCAGGAAAGTTGCTCATGCAAGTTACTCCAAATCCCTGGAACTAACATGACTACAGCACCTTCTTTTAATCACTATGCTATATGCCTAGGGTTCACAATATTTTTAGGGGTTCATGAAAATGTTTAGTATTTAATATTAATCATCTTTATTTCAAGTCATAAAATTGAATTTAAAAAATCTTTTATAGAGAAGGGGGCTCATGAAAAAGTCATAATGTAACCCTTGGCTATATCACATCTCCAAAGGTATCTCACTTTTACAGCTTTTCTCTTTTACCATTGTCTTATTTCTCCAAAATTATTTTTACTTTTTTGAAACCACATTAGATTTCATTTTTGAGAAGGGGGCGTGAGGTTTTGCTATATTATACCCAGCCCAGGCTCAAACTTGTAAACTTTCTACCTCAGCCTCCCAAGTGTAGCTGGGATTACAGCTGCGTGCCCTAGTACCCAGTTACCCAAAGGCTTAAATTAATCAAAGGGGGCAAAACATTATGCACAAATTCACTTTTACTCATTCCCAGTTCTGTTATCTTTCTATGTCTGGTGATAGGGAAGAAAGTCCTGTGGGATATAAGCAGCCATTTCATCTATTGGTGCAAATAAGCTATATTATGTAGTGCAACATTTCTCAAATGGTATACACAAGTCACAAATCGGTTGCAAGTTTTCCAAAAATCCTGAAAGCAATATATGGACATACGGTATTCTCTCTTGTGATGGTAATTTTATGTATCAACTTGACTAGCCCATGGGGTGCCCGGACCTTTGATCAAACATGTGAGTGTGCTTTTGGATGAGGATCAACATTTGGACTGGTAGACTGAATAAAGCAGACTATCCTCTCTAATGTGAGTGGGCCTTGCCCTATTAAAGACCTGAATAGAACAAAAACACTGAGTAAGAAGGAACTACTCCTTCCTGACTTTCTGAGTGGAGGCAACAATCTTTTCCTGCATTTGGACTCGTGAAAAATTGGCTCATCTTTTTTGGGGGGGTGGGGAGGTAGTGGGGATTTAACCCAGGGGTGCTTTACCACTGAGCCACATTCCTAGCCCTTTTTATTTTGACAGTTTTGCTTAGTTGCTTAGGGCCTTGCTAAGTTGGTGAGGTTGGTCTCAAACTTGTGATCCTCTTGCCTCAGCCTCTGGGATTATAGGTGTGCAACTCTGCACCTGACAAAAATTGGTCTTCTTAGGTCTAAAGGCTGATGGCTTTCAGAACTTAAACTATTGGCTTTCCTGGTTCTCAGGCCTTCAGAGCAGAATGGAACTATATTAGCCTATTGGGTCTCTAGCTTCCCCGCTGTATTTTGGGACTTCTCACTCTTAAATCAATTTATTCCTTCCTTCTCTCCACCCTCTCTGGCCCTCCCAATCCCATTTATTGGTTCTCTTTCTCTAGAAAACCTAATACCTCTCTATTTTATAAATGACTACATTTGATAAAAGTGTACACTTGATAAAAATGATAAAAGTGTGCCACAAATTTAATTCACCTTTCCAGAAGGATGCATAAAGACGGGCATCTAGAGTTCTAGATTCTGCTTCTTAGGCAACTCAAATGCCTGTCTCCTTTAAAGTATGTATTTAAAGCAACTGTTAAAATTCCTTCAACATGTGTCCAGTTAGTTTTCCTTTCTTGCTCAGGAATAGACATTGATTAATGCCAATAGTTTCAATATTGATAGCATCAGGTCTTGCACTTAAGTGGATATTTAGAAGAAACATAAAATCCACTGAGTAATCTTCCATTTAAGAGGATACCTTATGTCTTACCACTATTAAATATTAAGTAAGATATCAAGTATAATCTACACTTGTATACTTACAATTCCCAATTTCAAGCTATCTAAAAGTCACCAAGTTAAAAAAAGATGATTTGCTCTTTTTGGACAATTTCTAGATAAATCTAATAAGAGTATGTCTATCTACTTTGGAACTAAAGACCAGAATGTTGGAGCTGGGGCTGTAGCTCAGTGGCAGAGTGCTTGCCTAGCATGTATGAGGCACTGGGTTTGATCCTCAGCAGCACCACATAAAAATAAATAGATAAAATAGAAGTAGTCTGTCCATCTACCAAAAAAAAAAAAAAAAAAAAAAAACCAGAATGTCAAATTTTCTGAGGGAAAAATAGCAAAAGGAAATGCTATCCAAATACTTAAGGAAACCAAAGATCCTTAAGGCCAAAATCTTAAGTCTTAATTTCTTTACTTTGTTACTTGCTTCTGTTTCAATCATAAGTTCAAATGTTCACCCACAGAAGGGAAAACTAGCACACAATTTCAGGTAAATGATTAAATAAATGAAGTTGAAAATGTAAGATTGGTTACATTCAGTTAGAGAATGCAAACTTTCTGGTGGGAAAAAAAACTCAGTAACTTAATCTCAAAATAGCACAAACCAAAGAATAAGTGATTTTCTTCTTTTCCTTTTATGTGACATTCTTAGTTTTTAAACCTTTAACTTCTCAAGTAACATTCAGAGCAATAGTTAAAAAACTTATAAAAGTTCAGTGTTAAATGCAATGCTTATGACATTTAGCTCTTTTAACATACATCTAAGAAAAAGGCATCTTGGCTATTTTAATCAAGGTTTCTTTCTAAAGTATTAAAAGTCAAAAGAAAATGTTTAAATAACATCATAATTATCTTTAGGTGGAACAAAAAGACTTCTTTGAAAATAAGGAGGCTTTGTTGTGGTTGTTGTTTTTGTTTTTGTTTCATATCTTAGCCCAAAAAGTAAAGAACAGTTTTGACCTCTTTCTGATTTGTACTTTTTTTTTTTTTTTTTTTTTTTCAGTAATGGGGATTGGATCCAGGCTTCGAGTATGCGATACAAGTGCTCTACCACTGAACTACACCTCCGGTCTACTACTTGTCATTCATAACAATGTTAAAATATACTAGACCCTGAGTTCTCAGGAAAAAATTATTCACTAAAAGGAGACTACCTTTTTTCTCATGTATGGTTCTAAAAGTAAGGCTTAAACTCTCTGAGGTACACTGCACCGGCAGCTGTAAATTAATTTGACTAAGAACATTTTTTGAATTTGAAAAATTTATTCTTGATGGAATTTTCCCCACCTAAGTAACAAATAATTGCAATAAGCCAAGAGAAAGCTATATTTATTGAAACTTTAAGTTATGGTAGTTTAAGTTGAGATTCAAACTCAGATCTATCAGATTCCATGCTTTATTATCTCCTATATTCGGTTATCAAATTATAAATAAATAACTTCAATCAACTTGTATGATGCAAGAAACTGCTATTTAAAGTGGTCATATTTTAAAAATTCATTATCTGATGATGTTAAAAGTTCTAAGGCTACAAATTAAAGATCATTCAATACCAATGTCATCCTATACTCTAGTGAGATGAAACTAAGTAGGCAAACTGTTAGGTCAAAACCCAACAGTCTTCATTTTGCATTATAATTGGTTCACTTGTGTTTAAAATTCCAAGGTTCTGCCTCAATAATAAATTACTTGACAGGAATAATATACATTAGTCAAACCATGTAATAACTGAACTAGCAAAGTAGACAATTTAGACACCCAAAGTCAACTGAAAAATGATCAGCTATGTACATCAACTGGTAATAGCCTAATTTCCCTAATACCTTTTTTTAATTGGTTCTTTTTAGTTATACTTAATGTGTCAAAGGTATCAAACAATGATGTATAACCAGTTCAATTAACACACACTTTGAAATACCTCCAGTTGAAAATGGGTTTCTCAGCAAAAGATAACCAGAGAAATAAAGTTTGCAAACTGTGATCAATCAGTGATATATAGCAGTGATTTTTAAGGGAGTGCCCCCTTACCCATCCTAGGGCTGAGGAAAGGCAAAAGGATACAACTTAGGACTAGGGAACAACCTGGATGTAGAGCTACTCCTCTAGGGTCTATTATAGGAAAAGTAAATTTAATAAATCTTCTAAGCAAATAAATACAACCACAGTAAGTTAACCTACAGTCAATTCTTGTTTGAGAACTAACCTTAATTGATCTCACACCCTCAACCCAGGTCTTTCTGTAGCTGTCAAATGATTTAGTTCAAAACTGCCTTTTTTCCTAGTTCTTTTCCTATCCTTCAAGTCACTACAGTTTCAGCACAAAATGAGATTTCAAATTCTGCTTGCTCTCTCCTGCATTTGAAACTGTACTTAATACTCAGTAGGCTGAGGCAGGAAGATCACAAGTTCAAGTCCAGCCTCGGCAACTTAGCAAGACTATCTCAAAACAAAAAATAAAAGTTCAATACCCCTACTGCAAAAACAGAAACAAAACGACAAAAACAACCCCCTCAAAACTGTACCTCAAATCTTCTAAATCTTTGATGGACAAAATTAACAGCATTTTTTCCCTCTTCCTGAATCTTAAGAAAAAAAAAAATCTTCTAAATCTCAGCTTAACTTAAAAACAAATCATGTAAAGGTAAAAATAGGACTTACTGGAATAATTAGTTTATTAATATATTATTTTTTCATTGAAAATTTTTAATTGTTTCAACAAGTGTTAAGTGCTTGCTACATGCCATGTATTAGAGATAAGGTAAAAAAGAGTTACTGCCCTAAATGTCACCTTATATGCAAAATATTGCGAAGTCCTAGTTATTTTTTTCTCATTAGTAAATATTACTTCCCAACACACTCTTGCTTATCTATTTTCTGTTTCCCTTCTACTTCCCTTTTCTTCTTTAATGTTAGAAAACCTTCACAGAAGAGACTTAGCTTCTTTTGTTAACTGCTCTATCCCTGGGGCTAAGAACAGTGCTAGACAAGCTTACTGATAATTTTTTACACAGATAATATTTACACTCACCAAAAATCAAATGGGCAAATTTCAGTAACTATTACACACATCTTAATTTTTTTTGGTGGTACTTGAGATGGAACCCAGAGGGGCCCTACCATTAAGCTACATCCCCCAGGTCTTTTTTTTTGGGTGCTGGGGATCGAACCCAGGGCCTTGTGCTTACAAGGCAAGCACTCTACTGACTGAGCTATCTCCCCAGCCCCCTTCAGGTCTTTTAATTTTTTATTTCGAGGCAGGGTCTCCTTAAGTTGCTAAGGCTACCCTTGAATCTAGTGATCCTCCTGCTTCAGCCTTTCTGAATCCCTAGGATTATGGGCATGTGCCACTACAGTTAGCAAAACTGGCAAATTTCTGTAACTCTTAAGGAAACTCATTGGGATAAAAATCTTATCAAGTTTTATTACAGGACTATTTATAATTTCTCAAAGGGTTGTAAAAAGGTAACCAATCTACAAAGTGGGCAAACATTACATATTACATATAAAGAGATTCCTTTAACAGGTACTCAATTGAAAAAATATTTTTTAAAAAGCTGAATTGGAAGTCTTCACAGCAATTAATATATCATAAAAAATAGAGAAAACTAGTAAATACCTGAATGGAAGTGGCTGATTCCTGTAAATGGCCACTAGCAACTGCTTCTTTGGAAGTTGCTGAAGGGATACTGTGCATCTTGGGGGTTCCTGGAGTATCAACATTTTCATCTGTCCTATGTGACTGCCAGACTTCCTTTCGATGATAAGCTTCAGTAGCCTGCTGATCTCCAAAAGCAGCCCAGGAACAACCATCTTTTTGTTCATCCCCAAAAGCATTCCAATCTACAACTTGGCTAGGACCAGCTGAACTGAAGTCTGCAAAGTCATCAGAGTCTTGAAAAGCACTGCAGTCATCTTGAATATTTGGCACTGAATCAAAATCTCCAAACTCACTATCTTGCCCATTTTTCAGTTTTGAAACAGGTTCAGTGCCTGTTCCACTAGACTTTCTTGCCAACTGACATTCCTCTGATAAACTATCAGAAGTCTGCTTCATGTCTGAATTAGTAAATATCACTTCCTCCAGGCAAGAAACAGCATTTGTATCCCCAAATTCTCCAAAGTCATCACCCGGTTCACTAGAATGTGGAAAGTGCTCTGAGGACTCTTCAAAAGTGACATCACTCATTGAATCTTGAGTACCAGTGATGAAAGGTGGAGTGGTGCCACTGGCTGTGCCAAAGTCACCAAAATCATCCTCATTGGTATCATTGCAAGTCACAAATTCATTACTACTATCACCATTTTTTACACTTATGGAATCATCCAAAACATTCTCTTCTGTAGGACCAATGTTTGGGTTTTGGGAATTAGTAAACTTTCTACTTTCTTCTTTGGAAGAACCAACTTCATCAGCATCAAAAGTTTTAATAGAATCCATGCATAGGTCAGCATATTTCGAAGTAACTAAATGTAGTTTTTCCTCAGTTTTACATTGTTCTCTCCTAATGGCTTCTGAATTATCAGCTGAATCTACCAAACTCCAAACCTTTGACTGATTGCTTGAATTTAAAAAATCATCCTGTTGTAGCATTGCAAGGCCTTGTTTTTCAACACTGAAACTTCTGTTAGTTGCTATGCTTATTTCTGAAACACACACCTGATCCTTGCCATCAGTGTCTCCTTTATCATCAAAACTTTTAAGCAAAGACACTTCTTTTACAGAATTCAGTTCACTGACTCTGTTAATTTTGTTGTTTTCCTGAATGGTTAGAGCATCTCTCTCATTTAAAACTGCACATCTTATTTCTTCTAGTTGTATCCTTTCCTTTTTGGAAAATGTGGCAAAATCTGCAAATTCTTCAGCAGGACTAGGTGCAAAGTCTAAATTATACTCAGTGCTATGAGTGCTCAAAGGCTCTCGTCCCTTTGAATCAGCTACATTGTCCAGATCATCTGTTCCCTGAGGATTTACAGTTTCCAACCCTGCAAACCCATTTGTTAGAATCTCCAGACAAGGAGGCTTTTCACCATTGCAGTTCTCTAACTGCTTGTTTTGATGAACAACGTTCATATCAGTTCTAAAATCTCCTGGAGAGAAACTTTCAGGTGTTTCAACATTCTGTCTCTGCTCTATTACTTTGTTTAAATCTCCTGGACCTTCCATGCCATCAGTAGAAGTATCTAAAGTTTTAGATGAAATAATTTCTTTGCTGGTGGTACAAAGTAAAACATCAGACTGACCTTTCACAGGAGAAGAAAGTTCAGCAGTGATGTCCTTATCATTACCATTTTTAATGGACTTAAAGCTTGTAAGGCTATCTACGTCTTCTGAGAAATCATGAATTGGCATAAAATGGTTTGAAGATACAAACTCTTCCTTGGGACGAGTATAATCTGGTGTATCAAAATCAACAAACCCTATGCCAGAAGGGCTGACTTCTGAAAATCCACCGAATTCCCCAAATTCATCATCATCATCATCCTCTGCTCCATTGTCTAGAGGTGGTGGGGATGAAGAGTACATTCGAATGATGTCTGGCTCCATTGTTCAGTTGCTTTCTAATTAATTTATACCTGTAAAAAAAAATTTTTTTTGAGGGAAGAGATTACATATAATAAAGTCTTCCAAAATTCTCTCAAAGCTACTTTAAAACAATGCAAATTTATACTGCTCTATTTTGTATCTTTTAAAAAAATCTTTTCATTGTAGATGGACACAATATCTTTATGATATTCATTTAATTTTATGTGGTGCTGAGGATCGAACCCAGTGCCTGGAATGTGCTAAGCAAGCACTCTACCACTAAGCCACAACCCCAGCCCTCTATTTTGTATCATTTAAACTGTTTCTCTTAAGTGAGATTACATAGCTATAACATATTGGCAAAATATTTTTTTCTCTTTCAGCATACAATGTCACTGGGAGTACATTCCAGAAAATTTTGAATATACACCTTTAAAAGTACACCTAACAAAATGTTCTCTCAGGCCCTTGCTTATTCTGTTAATTTCTCTTTCAAATTCACTGGTGACTCAGTGCTTGCCTTATGGATTTGTATGAATTCTTTATATATTAAGACATGAAAACCCTCTAATTTCTACAAATACTTCCTTCACTTTACTTTTCAATGTTTATTTCTGAACCAAGGTTAACTTTTTAATACCCGAATTTTGAAGTAGTTTACGGCTCACAAGAACCTGCAAAAACAGGAGAGCTCTTGTATATTCTACCCAGCTTCTCTCAGTGGTAATAAACTACCATCACCAGATGCTCCTTGACTTATTATAGGTATATATCTCCAAAAACCCATCGTAAGTTAAAATTATCATAAAATAAAAATGCATTTAACACAACCAACTGAACATCACAGTTATTTCTGAGGCACGAACATAAATAAGCATTTAATACACCTACTGAACATCACAGCTTAGCAACACAGTGCATTGTAGGGCAACACATATGCTTGTGTGGCTGTTTGGGAGCTGTGGCTTGCTGTTGCTCATGAGAAAGTATCCTACTGCATATTGCCAGACCAGGAAAAAAAAATCAAAATTCAAAATTCCAACTACAACTTCTACTAAATGCATACTGCTTTCACATCATCATAAAGTGGAAAAATTTTAAGTCAAACTATCATAAATTGGGGACTGTTTGTACATGGTCGAACCAGGAAACAAATATCAGTATAATACTATTAGCTCAAGTATGGGTCTTGTTTGGACTTCCCTTGTTTTTTCTTTTTTGGTCCATATGTAGTTTTATGAAATGTTATCACGTATATAGATTAATCATCACTACAACTGGGAAAAGAACAGTTCAATGAATACAAAAAAACTCCCTCAGGTTGCCCCTTAATAGTTACACCTATCTTGTGGGGTGGTGATTCGTGAATATCCAAGAGAAATCAGTAGAGCAGAAGAAAGGGACCAGGGGAGAAAGAAGGGAAGCAAAGGGGCAATAACTGGGAAATGATACTGGACAAATACATTGTTATATTATGTGCATGTACAAATATGTAAAAATGAATCCCACCATTACTAAGTATAATTATAATGAACCAATAAAAATATGAAAAAAATTTCACCTTTGCTTGTATTTTAATCCTTGGCAATCATTGATCTATTCTCCATCATTATAATTTTGCTATGTCAAGAGTGCTATGTAAATAAAATTATATAATATGTAACTTTTTAAAAATAATTTGTAAATCTTTGAAGCTGGCTTTTTACATTTAGTTTTATGCCCTTGAGGGCTATCCATGTTGCTGCATGTATCAATAGTTCATTCCTTTTATTGCTAAGTAGCCTTCTATTGTACAGTTGTACCACAGGTTGTCTGTCTATTCACTTTATATAGGACATCTCAGTTGTTACAATATTTTTCTATTGCAAATAAGGATTCTATGAACATACATACAGATTACCATGTGAACTTAAGTTTTCATTTCTCCAAGACATATATCCAGGAGTGTGAATGCTGGGTCACATGGTATATTCAACTTCATAAAACTGCCAACCTGTTTCCCCAAGTTAATTTAATGGAGTCAAATCAAATGATATTTTCATTTGTAATTTTCCTCATTATTTTGCTATCATATAAGCTCAATATTTCATAAATATTCACTTTTATTTGCCTCTATAGTTTAACATTTATTTTTTAATATATCTAGAACTAGTTTGGTGTATGATGTAAAGTAAGGATCTGACTTTTTTCCTAAACAGTCAAGCAATAATCATAACCCCATTTGTTGAATACTACTCCCCCTACTCATTAATTTATGATGTCTTCTTTTTTATATATTTAATTCTTAAATGCAAGTTGTCAGGTTTATTCTGTTCCTCTGTATTGAGGTTACAAGTCAGACAACATTAGAAGCAATGGAAGGACACAACCAACCCAAGTCCTGAAATAAACTAGCCCATTAATAATGAACTGATACTACTTGAAACTCACAGTTGCCAAGTTTAGATACATGAGGAATATATCTGTTATAAAATGTAACCAGTTTCGCAAGCTAGAAAGCCAACTTTTTCCCAGCTCTTAGAATGAAGTTTCCTACCATGTTCAAGTTTTAGAGCAAAGGTACTTTTAAAAAATCATGAAATGTAATTTACAGATGAGGAAAATAAGCCTATTGGTGAGTAACTTTCCCAAAGTTCCTATATCTGCTTAGTGGAGAATGGCTTGGAATTTTGAAAAGTAGGACCTTTGAGATCAGTGATGGGTTCAGTCACTAAGAGTTATTCTGAATGAAATATCCAAGTCAGAAAAAAGAAAAAGACAAAATTGTAATATACCTACTTTAAATTATCTTCCTTATGAAATCAGCACCATAAAGAAATAACAGCTTTAGCTGAGCTAATCTTCTGCTGCTGATTTGAAAATGATAAAGAAATAAAAGATACACATAAGTCCTATTTTCTTTCTTTTGTCTAACATCCTGATAACTTTTCTTATGTTCAATGTCCAAGGTAATTTGATCTTTAACAGTTTCTCCCTAATTATCAAGTCCCTATTATTTAAACATACTCTGCCACTGTCAATGAGAATAGAGGGAAAGGAACTTCTGGACATATATACTGCTGTTGGGACTGTATACTTAAAAGGCCTCCAGAAGGCAATATGACTATACTACACAAACTCTTAAAATCTAAAACAAAACTTACGCAGTCATTAACAGCATGATTCCTTTTTCTAAAATTTAAAAAGCATTCATAATGATATGGACATGTCAAAAGGAAACGAAAGTCACACTGAAGGGGGGATCCTACTAGTCAAATCAGAGACAATTTAGTATTAAAATAAAGATGAACAAATTATAACCTACTGAATAAAATAATAATCTAAGTTCTCACAGATAAAAACATGGCAGTGAATAAACTGAAAGTTAGATGGGGAACAAGATAGTAGAACAGTTTCAAAGTGCTTCCCTACAATACACTTAATTACAAAGGGAAAAAGTATAACTTTACAGCAGTGAAGCCTGACACTACCTGAATCAAGTGATTAAGATGAATACTGAACTCATATAGCACCTGAAGAGATGTGATGAGAATAATACGGGACAAATTCTGGAATGTTCTTGTCAAAAATATATAAACTGAACTACTGAGGAAACAAACCCAAATGGACAGACAGGTACTCTACATACAAGTTGGCTTGTAATCATTAAAAGTATAAGGTCATGAAAGTCAAGGAAAGAAAGACTGAAGAACTGTTTCAGATTGATGATTAAAGAGACAACAGTAAATGCAACACTTGATTCTCAACCAGATCCTTTTCTATAAAGGTCACTGGGATGATTGTGAAACTTGAAGTCCAAGGATTAGACAGAAGCAATTTAATTTCTTGCTTCTGATGAGTTTGTGGTTATGTAAGAGAACAAACTAGATTATAGGAAACATACACTGAAATATTCGAGAGTGACAGGGCATTAGTTTGGCAATGCAGTCTCAAACTATTCCGGAAAAAATGTCATTTGTATTGAACTTGCAACTTTTTATAAGTTTGTGATTCAGAATAATTTTTTTTTAAATTAAATGCATTCAAGGAGAGTTGTATATCTGCATTTAAGTAGGTATGCTTTGTTACTTATGCAAATAATTTTTTTAAAATATGTGGCAAGATACATATAATATCTGCCATTTTTAAGTGTATACTTTAGTGGCATTAGGTACATTTCACATTGTGCAACCATCACCACCATCTGTCTCTAGAAATTCCTTTTTATCTTTTAAAATATCAAAATGTCTTCTGTACTCATTAAACAATAGTCCCCCAAGCTTATTTCACTTTGCATAAAGTCCTCAAAGTTCATCTTGTACTGCAGCATATCTCAGACTTTCACTCCTTTTTATGGCTGAATAAAACTCAATTATATATATTACCACAACATGTTTATTCATCAAAGGATACTCGGGATGCTTCCACCTTATGGCTATTGTGGATAATGCTACCATGAACATGGATGTATAATATACCTTGTTTTAAAACATTTTTATTTTGAAATAATAGATTAAAAGATCATTACAA
The DNA here is from genome assembly GCF_902686455.1 of Sciurus vulgaris. Taxonomy (NCBI): domain Eukaryota; kingdom Metazoa; phylum Chordata; class Mammalia; order Rodentia; family Sciuridae; genus Sciurus; species Sciurus vulgaris. The sequence goes on from NC_136475.1 coordinate 43,474,445, forward strand.
AAATAGCATAGAGTACAGAAATGTTAATATCTTACATATCTCTGGTACTATTATGATTTAGATATGAGGTATCCCCCTAAAAAAGTCATGTGTGAGACAATGCAAGAATGTTCAGAGGTGAAATGATTAGATTATGAGAGCTATAACCTAATAAATGAATTAATCCACTAATATGGGTTAACTGCAGGCAGGTAGGGTGCAGCTGCAGGAGAATCACTGAGGGAGTGCCTTTGGGGTTTATATTTTGTTCCTGGTGAGTGGAGCTCTTTCTCTGCTTCTTGTTGCCTGTCCTGACTGCTTTTTCTTGTATGTCCTTCCACTGCAATGTTCTACCCCACCTTGTGCCCAGAGCAATGAAGTTGGCCATCTGTGGACTGAGATCACTGAAACTGTAAGCATCAAATAAACTTTTCTTCCTCTAGGTTGTTCTTGTCAGGTCTTTTGGTGACAGTCATGAAAAAATTAACAACAACAACAAAAAATTCAAGAGCAAAACCAGAAACTGACAATGTTGGTACATTAATATTAACATTACTGTTAATAGATCTTATTCAATTTTTATCTTTTTAAAAAAAGAACCTGCATTTATCTGTTTGGATGTTCTGTTCAACTTCATTCCCTGGAGACTGCATAACCAATCACCATTGTCAAGACACAGAACTGCCCCTACCTGCTCTCCATCCTTGTCGACTGGCAACCATTAATCTGTTCTCTAGCTCCACAGTTTTGTCACTTCAAGATTGCTATGTAATCATACAGTCAGTTTCTCTGTGAAGTTGACTTTTTTCACCCAGCACAATGCTCTTGAGGTCTATCCTGGTTGTTGCATCTATCAATAGGTCAGTCCTTTTTACTGCTGAGTACCTTTCTGCTATACAGAAGTACTAGTTTGTCCATTTAACCACTAAAGGACACAGGTTGTTTCCAGTATTTTACTATAAATAGTATATATAATAAAGATATTAAGACCATTCATGTTCAGGTTTTTGTGTAAATGTAAGTTGTTAGCTGAAATAAATGCTGAGTGTGACTGCTAGGCACCATGGTAAGTGCATGTTTAGTTTTATAAAAAGCTGCCAAATTATTTTCCAGAGTGTGTGTACCATCTTACATTCCTACAATACCTTATTTTTAAAGAACCATGTGTGATGTTTCTTTTTGGCAGAATCTGTTCATGGTAAAACTACAGATTTTTCTAAAATGTTGCCTTGTTTGAAAAATGGAATAATTTATTGGTTCAAGGCTTATTTCAAAATCAACTAATGCAAATATGAAATATGAATCAGAAAACTTGTAACCAAGGCAACAACACAGGAAGTAATTTCTCTTCCTCATGTACCTTGGCAAGGTACTCTATTTCCCCTTCTAGGTGACACAGGTTCTATCAGCCTTCCAGACTACAAACATTTGTACTTCTCAATACTGAGTCACCTATTGATAGGAATAACTTGGGGTTCTACATGTTCCTCTCCAGCAGGCCTTGGCTCTGATTCAACTCACCCTTCAGAAACCTAAGAGAATGCCAGTCTTTATAAGTTTTAGTCAACCATACAGTGTGGAGGAGGCTCAAGGGTTTCCAGAAAATTCCTCTGTGTCCAGCCTAACTCTACTTAAAAGAAGTTTTATGTTAATTGAAGTATTACTTGTATAATGAATTTACAAATTAAGTTTGACTTAGATAATCCACTTTTTTAAACACATAAAACGTGGGTTTTAAATAGCTATTTCTATTTAACAGAGGGGGGAAAAAAGGATGGATGAGCTACTTTAATACTGCGTCTGGCACACAGCAAACTCAATAACTGTTTCTTCATCCTTCAAGATGTCCCAATTTCTTTATAACCTGAACAAACGGATGTGTGTGCATGCATAAGGGGTTGTGGTTGAACTTGCTATTTTTATGCCTGCTTACTGCAAGACCTGTTAGAGGGGAGTAAACAAGTAACAAGGCTACTGCCTTGGCAGTCAGGGAGTAAAGCCATAATAAACACAAATATTTGATGCGAGGGTCTTATAACTGTGTAGTGAACAGGCTACTGCTAAAAGTGCTCAGAGCAGGAAGACAGAATCCGGACAAGCTTCCTGTACTTTGGAGATTTATCCATGGGAAATCACATCCTTATAAAAATGATTAAGAGAAAATCAGGTGAGTAATAGTATTTAAAAATGCAAGCTGAAGCAGACCTTCATAAATAGCGAATATCAAAGGGTTTTGGGTCCAAGAATTCTGTAGAAGATCTGATACAAAGGGTCAGAATAACAACAATCAGCAACAGACTTGAGTCCTAAACTAGATTAATAGCTAGGGTGGCAGAGCACACAATGGGTGAAGGTGATTCAGTATTAATCTTCCATCAGAAGAGAAGATGCACATAAGAACTTCTGGCTTCAAAAATGAAATGATCGGGCTGGGGACATAGCTCAGCTGGTAGAGTGTTTGCCTTGCAAGCATAAGGCCCTGGGTTCAAATCCCCAGCACTGTAAGAAAAGAAAAATGAAATGATCATGGAAAAGAGATGGTGAGGGGCTGGGGTTGTGGCTCAGTGGTAGAATGCTGGCTTAGCATGAGCAAGAGGCACTGGGTTCGATTCTCAGCACCACATAAAAAATAAATAAATGAAATAAAGATATTGTGTCCATCTACAACTAAAAATTAAAAAAAAAAAAAAAAGAAGAGATGGTGAGTCTGCTGGCTGAGAGCTGTGGAGTCAAGAGGCAAGAGGGGCTTGGGAAGGTGGAGGAAAGAAAGAGTCAACTATTATTTGACACTATATGGTGATTTAAAATAGTTTCTTAGGAACAAAGTTGGAGAACAAAGTGCCACGTATCAAGACTTGGTTTAAAGCCATATGTTCACATGATAACAAAAATATCATTTAGTGTGGTAAGGAAAAGGTGGACTTTTCAATAAATGAAACTAGATTAGCTGCTTATCCACACAGGGAAAAAGCTTTGATTCTACCTAATATAGAAATAAATACCTTTGATTCTATCTTATGTAAAAATAAACCCAGATAGATCATAGACCCAAACACTAAAAGGTAAAGAAATCAACCTCTCAGGAGACAAGATTATTTTCACCACCTTAAGGAAGTCAAAAAATGTTTTAAACAAGACACAGAAAAGCACTAACTGAAAAAAAGACTGATAAATTGGACTACATTAAAATTTAAAACTTCTTTTCATCAAAAGAACATCATTAAGAGAGTAAAAAGGCAAACCACTGTCTGGGATATTTGTAATAAATGTAATTGTTAAAGAACTCATATCCAGAATATGTAAAGAATTATTATCAATCCAATAGAAAAATGGCCAAAATATCTGAACAGGTATTTCATAAGAGGATATTCAAATGGCTGATAAGTATATGAAAAGTCATCAGGGGAATGCACATTAAGACCACAAGAGACCACTATGCACCCACTAGAATGGCTAAAATTAAAACAAAGTTATTCTAACCATAGCCACTTTGGCAAGGTGCAACTGGAATTCTCGTACTTTATCGATGATTGTGTAAACTGTTCTATGCATTTGGAAAACTTTTAGTAGTAGTATGTGGCATATTGTATGCATTCGATAATTCAGTAACCACATTTTAACTCTAAGCCTATGCCTCAAATAATATACCCATTAAAAATATAAGTCAATACTTGTTTAATTGCATAAACCTTCAATAAAGTTAACTTTATTGCTGATTTTTATAAATAATCCCTAGAACATAAGCAACTTATGTAAGTAAATTATATAATTTCATAGGCTTGAGTGGGCCTGATAACAAAACAAATCTGAAGCCCAAAATTGAATGACCAAGACCATAATCTCTAAGGCCCAGTCTGTTAATGGTAGTTTGGAAGAGGAATGGGAATATGCAACTTAGATATTCTTAAGTGTCTTGAAGTAAACTGGCTACAACTCTTACATAGTTACAGGAAAGACCATAAGAATAAAAAAAAATTATAAGAAGGTTGGAATGGAAAGAATTCTTTGTATGTAGGAAATATATATACGGTATTCCTTGAACATTCCTCAAAGAGATAGATAGTCTCTGACCTTTTTCTACCCTCTCTTATTCACACACAGTATTATCTACTATAAAGGTCTTTGAACTCTCATTGGTGGTGGTGGTATGGGTATTTCTAAGAGGCCCTCTAGCAATCTCCTAGAATCAAACACTGAGAGTTCCTTCTACACAAGCAAAAAGCTTACAGCCCATCCTGCTTACTCCAAACTTACTTTTATAGGGAATGAGGTAGCGATGGGGGCTACAATTAGGAAGGATGGTGATTAAGAAATGGGAAAAGAAAGACAACTTTATTTGAAGTTATATGACTGGTAGTACAAACTATCAGGTAATGGGTCACACACAAAAACAAATCACTATCTTTTTGCCAGAGGATGCCTAAGATTTACCATTAGTTACTTGTTAAATTATCTGTATAAGTTTAAAAAAGAAGAAGAAAGAGAACCTAGGCATGGTGGCACATCCCCTGTAATCCCAGTGACTCAGGAGGCTGAGGCAGGAAGATCCCAAGTGTGAGACCATCCTGGGAAACTTAGTAAGATCCTGTCTCAAAAAATTAAAAAAGGGTGGAGGGGTAGCTTGGTGGTGAGTGCCCCAGGGTTCAATCCCCAGTATCAATCAATACAACAAAGAAAATCTGTATTTTAGAAAAATTAATTAAAATGTCACATAAGCAATTAACATTGATTTGCATTACAAATGTTGCAGTAGTTCAAATTCTTCAAAATCTTATCTGTAATATCCTTATGAGAATTTGCAGATAATGTCAAAATGTACTATCAATGAATCTGCCCACCCAGCCTACATTTCTGTTTCGCTTAAGAATCATCTAAAAAAAAAAGAAAGAAAGAAAGAAAAGAAAAAGCCCAGAAAAGTCCTTCCTCTGAGCCACATTAAGTTTGGGATTTAGTTCACTTTTTAGTTTTGAATATATATTTAGAAGACCATGATGTCACTGTCACAAAAGTTTTCATGGCTCTGAATTTAAAATGATTTTTGTTCTCTCTTTTTGGGTGCATTGTTCTTGACATATTAGCCCTACAGGGGCCAACAAACACAGAGAGCCCCTAAAAATAAATGCTCTTAAAGAATTGAGAAAGGTTTTTGTTGTTTGTTTTTAGGACTACCATCCTTTCTTCAATACAAGCTGCAAATTTTAAAGCTACCTAATCCAACTTCCACAATTTCAAAGCTGATTTTGGGGGGGGGGGGTGGTACTGAGGATTAAACTCTAAGGTACTCTATCACTGAGCTATATCCCCAGCCTTTTATATTATTTATTTCTAATTTTGAAGTAGTATCTCACTAAATTGCCCAGCTGGCCCTGAACTTGCAATCTTCTTGCCTCTGCCTCCAGAGTAGCTAGGATTACAGGCTGCCACCATGCCCTGCTCACTGCTGAATATTTTTAAAAGATCTCATAATTAACTTGCCAACTTAAAAGCAAAAAACTTAGATATTATAGACATCAATTATAAGTCAGTATCAACTCATAATATGCAGTAATATTCAAGGTGTTTGTTAAACAAATATCTTCAATGTGTTTTCACTCCCCTGCTTATTCACAATATCAAGTTATTTACTGAGTGCTTGCTAGGTTTTAATATTATGTGAAAAGCAAATATGAATTATCTCATTTAATCCTTGTACTACCAAATGAAGTAGAAATTATCAGTTTTTTTTTTTTGTACCAAGAATTGAACTGAGGGGTACTCAACCACTGAGCTACATCCCCAGCCCTTTTTATATTTTATTTAGAGACAGGGTCTCACTGAGTTGCTTAGGGCCTCATTAAATTGCCCAAGCTCGCTTTGGCTTTGAACTTGTGATCCTTCTGCCTTGTAAGAAGTAAAAAGTGATCTCTCGAAGGTAGCATAACTAGTAAGTGGCCAGTTAATTACAAGCTAATCAAATATTTTATAAGTTACATAAAATACTGCAGAAATGACTAATACTAAGTACTAGAATTATAAGAATTCTCCCCAAAAGATTTTGGAATTGTTCAGAAAAAGGTTTTTCAAACTTCCACAGTAATTTGGAAGAAGAAAGATGATTTTTACACGATGAAGAAAGTATAATCAACAAAAATACCAAGAAGCAAATCTCTTATTTAATGCACATAGTATCAAATATGAACAAATAATAAAAAAATTGTTATTTTTAACCAGGAAAATATCTTTACACTTAAGCTGGTCACCCAAAGAAAGACAGATTGCTTACATTAGAGATTGTTTCACCTTTAACTTGTCATATCAACTGACCATATTTGACAGTTTACTAGCTATTTTCCCTGAAAGCTACTTCAACTTGAAGTTGATTAGATAAATTGACTACCTATTGATAAAAAGGACACCAAAACTAGTAGCAGTGAGGATATATATATTAGCCTTCACAAAACAATTTTTTCCTTAGTATGCTCTGCTCCAATTGTATAGCAGCAGAATAAATTAACCATTCTAATTCTCCACACTCATATCCCTGAAACTACAATGCAAATAGAATCTAAAATGCGAGAACTACTTTGATTTTAGGCCTCTTCACTAAAATCTTACTTACATCCACAATCTTGAACAGATAATCCCTGGACCACCTGCTTTTGGTCTCACTTGCTGCTCAGGGGCTATATGAATTTCTCTATCACCACTGATGCTTTCTTTTTAGCTCCTAAACGTTTAAGACTCTTTTATTCTTAAAACAAAAGTCCTCCTTTCTGTGTACTTTTTAGTTCTCACTACAGACCTTCTTAAAAGGTACCTGTCTGTTCACTATCTCTACTTCCTAACCTCCCACTTAATCCTCAACATTGCACACTCTGGCTTTCATCCTAGCACTCCACTGACACTGCTCCCACAAGTTAACTTTACTTGAGCTCAAAAGGCAGTGTGTATGGGCAAAGGCCTCTGTTTCAACTGTATCCTCAGAGCCTGGCTCACAGTAGGGACTGAATACATTATTATGGTTCTTCCTGGGCATTTATTCCACTGACTACTCTTGAATGAGCCCCTACCCCAACTAGATTTCAATAACCCTACCTCTGGTCTTTTAGTGCTCCACCAAAATTAACTTAGGAAATATACAAGTTCAAACAAGATAAGTGTGTTTTGAGGGGGAGTGTCCTAAAAAGTGATGAGCATGAAAGTAAACAAATGCCTTTGTGCTGTAGTACCTTATGTGAAAGTTGTGAAAAAACATTGCTTAAGGACAAAAATTTGTTGGTGTGTTAACAGACCTGCTAACATGAATATTTGCTTTGGTATGGGATAATTTCTTTGCATAAGTAGAGGTGTCAGCTTGTGTTACCAGAGTGTGATCCTACTTTAGAAGTCCAACTGATTTTCCCATGCCTTCTTCCTCTGCTCCCCAGCAACTTACCTTAAGCACTTCATGAAAAATTTCCCACAGAAGATTCTGCAGTCAGCTGACATGCTCTGAAAGAAATTTCTTGCTGTACAGTTTTAAATTACCATTCTAAACAAGACTGATGAGTTAAACTTCAAGAGCTCAGGGTATTCTGAGAAAGAAAAACAAACCAATTCCTAAATTTAAATCACAAACTACTTTGTGGGACTTTCAAAACTGAAGACACCACTCTAGTCTGTAACTAGAAGATGCACACCTTGGCATGTCCTTGGCAGCTACCCTTTATCTGATAGTGCTACTCTTCATGCAATTATAAGTACCTACCCTAAGAGCAACTCATCTGTTAGAAAAAGAAGCAATTACTAAAAGGGTATAAAAGTGCAACTGAATGCAGTTACAACTACCTGAGTTAACAGGCAATATCCTAGATACTATGACTCACAAACAAGGCCTTAAAATATGGCCTAGGGAACAGCAGTTTTATCTTACAAATTAAGTTTTTGCCAGGTACTGTTAGTTTTACCTTAATTTGTTCTCTGACCACACATCAATTAAGAAAAAAAGGTGACCTAAAGGCATGTGATGAGACAGAAGGAAAATAAACCACACTTAAAGAGTCATACATGATCCACAGACAAAAAAACCATTAACAACATTCTTGGTTTGTTGTTGTTGTTGTTGTTTTTGGTACTGGGGATTGTACTCAGGGGCACTTGACAAAGGAGCCACATCTCTGGCCCTATTTTGTATTTTATTTAGTGACAGGGTTTCCCTGAGTTGCTTAGTGCCTTGCTGTTGAAGAACCTGGCTTTGAACTCATGATCCTCATGCCTCAACCTCCTGAGCCCTGGGATTACAGGTATGCACCACACAGCCCACTCATAACAACATTCTTGAAGGGGATGATCATAAAAGAAAACTTTACCAAAACAATGCTCACGAATATCTATAGGTAATGTCATAAGTGGGTCAATCTGTACTGATAAACCCATGAAATTATGGAAGGAACTGAACCCTGGGCACTTAACCACTGAGCCACATTTCCAGCTTTTTTTATTTTTAGAAAGGGTCTCACTCAGGGTCTAGCTTAGTTGCTGAGGCCAGTCTCAAACTTGAAATTCCCTTGCCTCAGCCTCCTGAGTTGCTGGGATTATAGGCATGGTTGACCTCTTATTTTATTTTATTTAAAATTTTTTTTTTAGTTGTAAATGGACACAATACCTAGTAAATCATTATTTTATGTATTTATTTTTATGTGGTGCTGAGGATTGAACCCATGCCTCAAACATGCTATGCAAGCACTCTACCAGAGTTACAACTCCAGCCCCATGGCTGACCTTTTAATGGTGTTTTTGCTTGGTTTAAAGTTTTACTTTACTTTTTCTTGAAAGGTAAAAAGACTCTAAAGGCTAAAAGGAAAAAAATAGGTAACATTCATTATTTGCAACATACCAAATGTTTTGGTTAGAAATAATTTGAGAATTAGCTTGTCACAGAATTTTTCACACATTACCCTCCTTGTGATGCACAGAGGAAATATATCTTTCATTATGATCCAACATTAAGACATTAAAAAAAGGTTTCACCAAACAGTATTTACTGTTTTTTTTAAATTCTATTTCATTTTTTCTAAAAAGCTGATCATGATATTGAAATTGTATCAATTTGTAAATTGATATTATAAAATAATAGTTCTTAATCCAAAGTTTATAAGAGTAATCTCTTTCCTTCTGATCCAATTCTTCCAAATACAATTATTGCTATGATTGCTTCCAGCACACAAATAGAGGGTAATAGGGCTTCTTTCTATTTCTTTTTTGGTGGTACTGGGGTTTCTTTTAAAACAAAGAACTCCTCCTTGATCTGCAAAAAAAAAAAAAAAAAGTGCATACATAAATTACACTATTTTAAAGAACCAAGCAATGTAAGTGTTCTTTTCCTCTTTGCATAAAAGTAGTAAGTCATTATTTCTTTTCCTTCAGATTCACACTACCCTCAATCTAGAAAGCAAGACACTTAAAGGATGGAGCTTTTTAAAAAACAAGTTACATAAAATAAGAACATTTTGGCAAATTCTAATGATTTTCATTGTTTAGGTTTGCTAACATTAAAATTTTTCGTGCCATATCTACAATGTAAAAGATACTCTAAAAGATATTACTAGTGAGAGTATATATTGGCTTATACATTCTATAGCAATTTAGTAACACATCAAATTTTTAATGTGCATTCTTATAACTAAGCAATTTAATCTGCACGGATGTGTCCTACCATCCATGCAAGTATGCAAAGTTAGTTCATGCAAGTATAAAAAAAATATTTATTTCAGTGTTGTTTAATTTTTTTTAAAAAAGTAACTAAAACAATTTACCAATATGTAAGTGGGTAAAGAAAAAGTGCACCAATTAAAAGAGATAAAGCTATACTACTAATGGGGAAAGGTCTAAAAAGTATTTAAGAGAAAGCACCTTTTGGAAAAACATTTCTCTTTTGACCCTTTCTCCTACAATGGATCTGTTTCTTCCATATACCTCGTAACTATCAAATATGCTGTAGGCCACCGTTTCCCTGTATTCTTATCCTGGCAAAATCTCCAACTTTTGTTTTTATATGTTCATAATGCCCACACCTCTATCTGAAAGCTTCCTGATCTCCAGATCTCCCTACCCAAATGTCTTTTAAAAATATATTTACCTGGATGTCCCAGGGACATCTCACACTCTCCAACTGCAAACTGAAGTCAACCTCTACTCAAAAAACAACTAGAAACCATTTATTAAGCCTTCAGAACCCAGGAATGAAGTTTTCTATGAAGTCTGAGGAAGTGAGATCACTTATAATGGAGAAACAGGGTCAGTGAGACTGAATAATCTGTTCAGTCCCACAAAGAGTGATGTATAGAAAGTGGGGCTCTAACATTAAAGCCAGTGTTTATTATGTTATTAAACCTAATAACATAATCTCTGAATTAATCCTCCTTTTATTATACTGTCACATTTGTTTCCATGTTTTTCTCCCCTCTTAGGCTCTAAACTAATGGTTCTCAACCTTAGATTGCTTGCTTGCTATTTTTTATTAGAATGGATGAACTCTAACATCTGAATTTCTAAAAAGTTTCAAAGGTGGTACCAATGGTTAGCTAAGGTTAAGAATCACTGTGTTACACTCCAAGGGATCATATGAATATTTCTAAAACTGAAATGCTAAAATCATTGATATAGGCATATCAATGAGACAGTACTTCACCTTTAAAAAAGTGTTCCTTCATAATGATTGGACTACAAAAAAGTTGTGCTGTACATATTTATGTTAGAATTTAATTAAGAAATTTAATGTTATCAAGATTTCAAAAGCAAGGAGTTCCCGACATTAAATTTTCAATATATTTCTTAAAAATGAAACTTAGAAAATTTACTTAAAGGACTGAATTTAATTATTGCAACAATCCTTGAAATGTGATATTTCAAACATCTGTAGTTTGGGAGTATTTCATTTCAGAAATGTTTAATTACTACTTCTACTAACCAGGAATCTATGACAATATATTACTTTTTGAAGCTCAACTTATAAATATAATTTAAATATCATAGTATTCTTAGAAAAAATAAAACCATGTTTAAAAAATAAATGTTTCCCTTGCAAATGAACCTTAAGAGATGAATACATGAACTATAGCAACAACATATACTTTTCTCCATTTCCAGAAACCAAACTCATTGGTAATCTGATTGAAATATGAGATTTTTATTTCCACGTAACACTTGCACTGTGCTTCAAGTAAACTTCTGAAACCTAATAAGAGATAGCGATCATCTGCTGTTCCATTATGTTACGGGAAAATGAACCTGAAATATGGAAAAAAGTACAAGGAATGGTGACTTAACCAAAAGTAAAAAGTAATGAATATTCAAATAATCATGGGCTTCAGTTAAGAGAACGATTTGAATTTGATACTTGAAAAACTTGATAATATGTTTTTTTCAAGGAACAAAGATACTATTAAAAATAGTAAAAAGTACGCTGGGCACTGGGTGCACACCTGTAATCCTGGTTACTTGGGAAACTAAGACGGAAGGAAAGCAAGTTTGAGGCCAGCCTGGGCAATTTAGCAAGATTCTGTCTCGAAATTTAAAAAATAAAAGGAATGGGATGTAGCTCAGTGGTAGAGTATTCCTGGGTTTAACTGCAAAATAAATAAATTCATTAATAAAATAAAAACTTATGAGTTAAAGTATCTCAAGTTCATTAATAAATCTGTTAGCAACACAGGGTCTTTATATTTATTGCTAAGTTTCTTATTAGGTGTTTTATCTTTTTATCTGCTGCACTGTTTTAGCAAATACTGTTTACATAAATAAAAGATCTTAGAAGTTATATAGTTATACAGTACACCATCACATCATAAACAAAGTTGGGTAGAGTGACCTTTTCCTTTCCAATTCTCACGTCTCTGCTTTTCCTTACTAATTGTAAGGAATTGGCAATACTAATACCAGGTTTCACATTAATAGCAATGAGAGACATCTACTGTTCTGTCTTGGTGGAGATATTGACTTCTGTGTTGCTACAAATTTTATCAAATTAGAGAAGTATCCCATAATTCTCATTTTAAGTTGATTTGTTAAGAAAAAAGACCTGGTTTTAAAAATGCCTTTTCAGTATTTATAGAGGTAATTACATAATTTTTCCTTAGATCTATTAATGTAGCAAAAATACCAGTACCAATTTGTAACTGTCTTCAGTCTATCAGACAGTTAGGAAGACAAGTTAATTTTCTGCTGCAGGAAAAAGGTAAATATTTCAAAATTATCAAATAAGCATTATGTAAGATCTTATATCTTGCATAAGATTTTATAAGTAGTATGTAGTACTTACTACTTATTGAATCTTATTCCTTACTTTCACTTTTACACAAATAGGCTTCAATACAAACTTAAAAATTCTCGTATGTATTAAACACACTCAAATCAGTAGTATAGTCCACCCTCGATTTCCATAGTTTCCACGTCTACAAATTCAAACTGCAGATTGAAAAATATTTGGGAACAAAATGTGTCTGTATGGAACATGTGTCAACTTTTCTTATTATTATTTCCTAAACAATATAGTGTAACAACTATTTGAACAGTATTTATACTTTAATATGTATTATAAGTAATCTAGGGATGATTCAGGACATTTGGGAGGACTGCATAGTTTATATGCAAATACTACACCATTTCATATGAGGGACGTAAATACCCATGGATTTTCATATGGGTGGGTACCCTGGAATTAATTCTCCATGGATACTGAAGGACAAAAATATAAATTTTTCCAGGCTTCATCCAGTATCTCTTCTTACACAACATATCCCAAACAACCTCAATTTCATCTATCTAAAGTTTATAATTACCATATTCTAGGACTTCCAGATTTATCTCTACAGTCCAGTCAAGCCATTTCTCTACCAGACCTCCCTCCACTTGAAATCCTCGAAGACCTCCATTTAACAAGAAAGAGCTCAGGGGTCTGGGGATGTTGCTCAGAGGTAGAAAACCACACAGGAGGCCCTGAGTGTGCAACTCCCCACCAAAAACAAAAAACAAAAGAGAGAGAGAGAAACAGAGCTCAAACTCTCCTTCCTTATTATAACTTTGACCTCTTTCAGAATTCTGACTCAATGAATGCCCCCATCCCACCAACACCCAATTACTGAGCCAGAAACTTAAAGAGGCATCTTTGACAAATCTCCTCACCCTCCACTATCTCTAACAAATAATTTTACCTCATAAATCCCCCAATTCTGGAATATTTGTAGCTCTTTTCAGCTCCCCTAAGTCTACTCTGGTCTAAACTGCCATTATCATCCAGTCTCTCTAACTAGTATTCAATAGTGCCCAAGTCAGGCAATCTTTATAAAAGTAAAATCTTTTTTTTTTTTTTTTGGGGGGTGGGGTGGGGTGCTAGGGATTGAACCCAGAGGCACTTTACCACTGAGCTACATCCCCAGTGCTTTTTATTTTTTATTTTGAGGTAGGGTCTCACTAAGTTGCTTAGGGCTTTGCTAAGCTGCTGAGGCTGGCCTCAAACTAGCAACCTGAGTCAACCTCCCGCTGGGATTATAGACCTGCACCACCATGCTGGGCTAAAAGTCAAATCTTGTTATGTGGATTCTCTGCTTCTGATAAAAGACTTTTAATTTCTTTCTTTCTTTCTTCTCTTTTTGGCAGTACTGGGGACTGAATCCAGATGTGCTCTATCACTGAGTTATATCCCTACCCCTTTTCATTCTTTAGTTTGAGGCACGGTCTTGCCAAGTTGCCCATGCTGGCCTCAAGCTTGTGATCCTCCTGCCTCAGTCTCCCAAATTGCTGGAATTACAGGCATACACTGCTACACCCAGTTTGTTCTATCACTTTTTTTACCACCCATACTACTATTACTTTGATTCAAGTCCCTGTAATCCTAAAGCTCTATCACTGTAACCAACTCCTAACTGATCTTTCTGTTTCTATTCTTGCATTTCTATGGTCTATTTTCTATGTAGCAGTCAGAGATATTCTTTTGTTTTTGTGTGTCAGGGGGTGCTAGGCATGGAATCCAGGATCTCACTCATGCTAGACACATACTCTACCACTGAGCTGCACTTCCAGCCCCAGTAGATCCTTTTAAAGCATGAATTTTCTCATGCCTTTATTCAAAAACCCTGCAATGACTTCCCATCTCACACAGTAAAAAGACAAAGTCACTAAAATTTCTATAGTCTCCCACACTGAGCCCTCACTTTTCTTTATTCTAGCCACAATGGACTTCCCTGTCATAGGTCTTTGAATATTCTAGGCATACATCTATCTGCCTCTACCACTCTTCCCCTTATTCTCTTTACTTCCTTCAGGTCTTAAGTCCTCTCTAGTATCGCCCTATATAAAAAAGCCCTAACAATTCCTCACCTAATTCCCCCAATTAACTCTTTTTCTACATGATACTTAACATCCTCTGCCATTACTACTTTTTTTGTCCCACACACAAATATGCATGTGTGTGTATTCTCATGCATGCACCCACACAAAGAAAATGAAACTCTAAGAGGGCAGATTATTATTCTTATTTTTTTCACTTCAGTATCCCTAGTACCTAGAACAGGGCCTGATATATAGCAGGTGCTCAATAAATATCTGTGGTAAGAATGAAGGAAAGAAGATACCATAGTGTTAGCAGATACTTGGTTGAAATGATTTATGGTATACTATAAATATTTACATAAATAGAACTTGACAGTATAAATCTGATTTACTATGTAATCTTTCTCTGGGAATTATTCACTAATATAGTGCTGTAAATTAAGCTTTGAGCATACAGACCTTAATTTATTAGCAATTTATCTCTGAAAGTCTTACTTTTAAGTTAGTTATTTGGAATAGAGGTAATAGTGACTTAGGATAGGATGGAGTCTTAAATCTGCTTTCTTCATCTTTTATCTCACCTCCAGTTTTCCTCCCCACTGAATAGTTTCTGAACTTTTCTCTTTCCCAGGGAATAGGTCTAATTCACATATCTATGAGACCCCACCCTAGGCTAAGGCCAGAAATAGAAACTTGGAGTGTGATACAAGGCTGTTAGAGTTAGCAGTACTTAGAGGAAAACTCCGGTAAGTGAAGTCAATACTGAGGAATCCAGAGAAGCCAACAATTCTTAATTCAAATGTTTGCTAAGTTAGAAATTCCTGTATTTTAAAAGGAAGTGAACACGAAATAAAACTAATTCCTTCCCTGTTTCTTTTTTAAAATACACAATGCTGCCAGAATGCTATTTTATGTTTTAAATACCTAAACTTTTAATTTTATTATGAAGGATTTCAAGCATATAGTAAAGCTCAGGGGGAAAACAAATGATCAAGGGCCCACCATGCGGCTGTGTTAAATCTTAATCTTTTACCAAATCTGCTTTAGAATAAAGATAGTAAAGTTTGAAAATTGCTGGTCCTCTCCTAGAGCTTTTAACCCTCTCCAGTTCTCTAAAAGTAACTTTTATTACAACAAAGTTTATTAGTTCCATGCATGTTTTTAGATCTTGTTACATACTCCACAATTTACTATAAATATATGGTTCACATTCTGGCTCTGTCACTTACCAGTCATCTGACATTAAGTCAAGTTCTTTACTATCTCTGTGCTTTAGTGTCCTCTTTGAAAAATGGGAATAGCACCATCTACTACCTTATATGATTGTTGTGAGGACTAAACAAATATACTATACAGAAAGTATTTTTTTTTAAGTATCTTGCTGCGCTGGGTTATAGCACAGTGGCTAAGCACTTGCCTAGCATGCCCAGGCCTTGGGTTCACACCCTGGGACTATGAAGAAAAACAATAAAACAAACAAAAAACCAAAATGGAAAAGTATCTCGCCCATAGGAAGCAGTGTACCTCAGTGTTAGCATTTATCACACAAAGCTGCCAAAGGGTCTGTCATTGTGTGTATCTATATACACACAAACATACTGCTTGATGACAGATTAACTTCCAAAATAACACAGGTAAAATCCATACTGTCAAGATAGTTTCAAAAGTGGATTAAAATAAAAAATACTAAGTTCAGTCTGGAAAGGTTCACTAGCCTACATAAGGAGGAACTGAAAGTGCTAAGAACAGAGAAAAAAATAACTTTTTAAAAAAATTATAAATGGTAGGTAACATTAAATCAGAATATAAATATTTGGCCTGAATTCATGATGATTTAAAAATACCTAAATAGCCTCCTTTTATGAGATCTGGGCAGAGGGTTGGGAGAGAAGAGGCAACTCTCCTCAATAAGATGCTATTCAAAGGATTTTTTTTTTTTTGTCTGTTGAGGGAGGTATTTTAGATTCCACACAAAGTAAAACATTATTTGGCACTCAAATTTCACTACTTTTCTCGTTCAGCTCTTTACCAACCGTAAGCAAAACTAATTTGAATTTAAAATGATGTTTTATAATAGGATTGACCTAGATAATATGATTTTTCATAATGACAATTGGATTCTACAAAATTTATTAATGCATTATGGACACATTATCTTTGTTTTGACACAGGATTATTTTTAGTACAGTCTCTAGGTCAAAAGATCAGAATACATCAAAACTCGAGTGCCCTACATATTATCTGACTTCCAATGAATTTCTTTCAAAAGCTTTTTAATGACTTAAAAATACATCTGAGCTTTGTAGACCAATTGACATACCTAATTTGATACATACACAGAGGAACAACTGGATCTAATGAGCATCTAGTAGGTGACATTTACTGGGATAGAAGTTTTTATGAACAATCCATCTTTTAATTCATGTGAAATATCTCTATGGATAAAACTTAGAAGACTACTAAACAAATGTACTTCTGCAAAGTGCTAAAAATGACTACTACAAAACCAACACTTAATCTTGAACCACATAAAAAGCAGGTAAACTATGCTAATGATACCAACACAACAGGACAGAAACATTTGTTTCTCCCATAGTTTAGCATATATTTCTATGTCCAAGAGGTTAACTGAAAGTAACAATTAAATGTAACGTCAAGGAAAAACTTCCCTCCCCCCAAAACCCTCGGAGTATGAGAAGGTAGTCTGGAAGAGAAGATTTATGCCTTCGGAAAAGCTTACAAGCACCGTTATACTTTACTTCTCCCAAAGTGAGAACTTTGAAACGGAACAATTGCTTCTGTCTCACGCTTCCCTTACCCCCAACTCCAGTAATTTTTTTACATGTATGAGTCAGTGCTTTCCTCAGCCCCAACAGAAAATTCAGTGGGAAATCGAGCTATATAACTTAAATAAACCACCACCACCATCAACAAAACAAACTATTCTCACTACTTTCCTAATGGAAGAAGAACCCCAGAACCTCACCGCCGCTCACCCTCTGTCCCCCGCCCCAAGCAAGCCGCAACGCCTGCAAAGCCGGGCGCTTGAAGAATAATGGTCCAACTTTTCGAACGCAATCTGGAGAGAAGACGCAGGTTATTCCTTGAGGAGTGCAAGGAGAACGCAGAAAAGGTCCTCTCAGAAAGGAAGGCATGAGCTTTAGGGCTTTCTCTCTGCCCGTTGGACGGTTCGAAATCGGAGTGCTTCAGAGACCCTTGAAAGCAGTACACTTGGGTCGCGGCCGGCCTCAGGCCTCGGTGAGGCAGGCAGTGTTTACACCTGTCACGAGGGAGGGGGAGGGAGAAAGAGGAAGCCCGAGCGAAGCCTCAAACTTCTCAACAGCTCTCGAGAGGGAGCGGCCGGCGAGGAGCTGCAGGCAGGTAGAAACCAAGGGGCAGGGAGAGCCAGCGGCGGCCAGGGAGGGAACGGCTCACACTCCCTCGGCTCGTGCCCGGGATGGCAAGGAGGGTGCGGTGCGCTTCGGGCGCCGCCAGCGGCGTTCCCTCACCCGCCGCGGAAGGGAGCAGAGCCGGAGCCCGAAACCCGCAGGCCCGCAGAGCCGGCTCCATCCCCACAGCCCCGGCTCCGCGGCGGGCAGGGCCAAGGCGAGGGGCCGGCCGGTGGGCCGGGCCGGGTCTCCTCACCCTTTCCTCGGTGCGGACGGGGAAGCCGAGCGGCAGCGCTTACCTGGCTCGTCCGGGGCGGCCGCGATGGGCATGGCTCAGGGGCCCGGGGAGGAACTGACTCCCCGGGGAAGGACCGGCTATTCGGAGCTGGTGAGAGCGGAAGGCAGGCTGCTCCCAGCCCTGTCAGTGCAGCAGCGCCATGGACGCCCACCCGGAGTTTCAGCGCTGCCGCGGGACCCCCATCCCACTACCCTCCGCCCTCTTCCGCCGCCGCCGCCGCCGCCTCCTCCTCCTCCTCCTCCGCGGAGACCCCCCGCCCACTCCACACACTCTCCCATCATGCAGCGGGGGAACCGCTGCCGCTGAAACGTCACTTCCGGACGCAGGTGGCTAGGTCGGGGCCGGGCGCTGGTGGGCGCTGGGGGTGGGGGAAGACACTCTGGGGGAATTAGTGTCACAGAAAGCTTACCCTTGCGCAGGCGCCGTTGCGCTGACCGCCGGCCGCCATTTTGGGTGCGGGCAAATTGCCCTTTTCCTTTACTTCCTTGCGAGTCCTCGAAATGTGGGGGATAGACATCCTCCGCCCCAGCGGCGCTCCAAGCGAGGGACCGGCGCTCCTCTCAGCCGGTTAACGTTAACGTTCAGCTCAGGACCGAGTTAAGTCTCTCGCTCTCCAAATAAAATTGCAAAGGTTTGGAAATACAGAACCAGATCTTCTCCACCAGAAACCTTCTAGACAACATTTATCCGATTGCCCCTTTCGCCCCGAAAAGCAACTTTTTCATTCAGTCTAAATTGTTTCCTCTTTTTACGTAAGACAGCATGAGGAAGCTGTTATTTAATAAATAGCGAAGAAGTGATTGTTATAAACCGAATTTAAGATGAGAAACCAGCCTCTGAACTAACAAATCGTCTTCGACAAAATAATAATCCGGAATTTTGCTAACGGTTGGAAATGGTCGTTTTTCACATCAATATCAAATCAATATCTGCATTTAATCGCATTTCTGTAATAGAGGTCATAACCGATTGTTTCCATCATCGATCCTGAGCAGTTGATCCTTTGCTTTCTTGTAACCTTTCCCCCCTCCGTTATCATGATTAGTTCTTAAACACCAGCCACTGTAAAAATCAGACTGTGGGGTTATCGGATTATTATTGCCCTGGGTTCTACCCCGCAAATCAGGAGCCCTGCCGGGTCCTCATTCTGCCCACATTTGCTAAACCTCTACCTCTGCATCAGTAATTTGGATAATTTAAAATAGTTCCAAAACGCCAAGGCTCACAGCTATGCAGGGAAATAAGGATGAGAAAAACCCTTCAGTTACAGAAAAGTGCCCACCCCTTTGAGTAGAGGAATTATACAGTAGAATAATTATCAGTGGAAAGATAAAGACAATAGCTGTTTATCAAGGTTTATCCCGCCTCTGCAATGTTATAGACAAATTAACTTGGAGCTCTAAAACGCACCCGCATTTGTCTCTTTACAACTCAATTTCTCTAAGATACACGGAGACTGCATCACTTTAAACTGGAGTACCAATTGCTTTGTGGTTACGCCGGATTTTTTGTTATTGCTCAGTCACCGAAGTGAGAAAAATCTATAAGGCTTGTCAAATTTATTCCTA
This sequence comes from Sciurus vulgaris, assembly GCF_902686455.1. NCBI lineage: Eukaryota > Metazoa > Chordata > Mammalia > Rodentia > Sciuridae > Sciurus > Sciurus vulgaris. The sequence continues at coordinate 43,493,965 of NC_136475.1, forward strand.
TTGTATTTCGCCCCCTGCTGGTTTAGCTCATGTGCAAGCTTGAAGGAAAAAAAAAAAAAAAAGTTTATCATTATAAATGTTTACCAACCGGAAAGAAAAGAAACAAAAATATTTGTGTGTGTGTGTATGTGTGTGTGTGTGTGTGTGGAAATGAACTGATTTTAGACAAACATACTTGTTTTCATTTGATGACGGTAATAAATACATTGGAATAACAAAATACATTGTATTGACAAGCTCCTACAGCTGATTGTTCGCTAAGAAAATGTTTAAATAGTGAACTTTAAATAAGTTAGTGAATTTTAAAAGTTTAAAATAGCGAATTTAAATATCAAAACATTAATACCCTGATGTGGCGGCACACACCTGTAATTCCAGCTGTTCTGGAGGCTGAGGCAGGTGTATCTCAAGTTTGAGGCTAGCTTGGGCAACTTAGAGAGACACTGTTTCAAAAATAAAAAAAGGGTTGGGGATGTAGCTCAGTGGGAAACCGCTTCTGGGTAATTCCCAGTACCCTCCCATACACAAACACACACAATAGGAAAAAGAAAAAAAAAAAAAAAACAACAAATATTAAAGAGAAAACCCCGCTGTTGGGAAAATATCTTCCTGATTTCATATATAACAAGTGATTACAAAATGCTTTTTATCAGGTAAATGTAGAAACCAATTCTACCAACTTAAAAGCAACAATTAAAAAATCAGCTTCCAATTACTATGAAAATTGAGTAACTATTTGGCCAACTGACTTTATGAGTACAATCAACCAATCTGTAACTGATACTCTTAAGTGTAATTTTGAAGATAACATTTTAATACTTATAAAACTGTATTAAAAGGAAAGTCTGTGACTGTTTTTAAGATGGTTAACCTGTGGAAAATATGCTTATTAAAATTCATTGCATTTGGAGCCAATAATAGTATTGTTTTTGTTTACTTCTTAAGCATAACCATAATTGTATTAGCTGAGATTTGGTAACAAAAAGAGAAAAAAAAATAACCAATTATCATTTCTTGTATTTATTTCTAATTTTTCTTTTGTTTATATTTTTTACAATGTTATAATCCCAAAATAAGTAGGTTTGTATCCCTTTTTTCACCTAATGGTATGTTGTATTTCTTCATATTAGCATCTTATAAAAGTTCGATTTTAGTTGTCTACACAATAATTGAAGGAGTGGAAATACCATTATATATCTAGTTCCCTATTAGTGAATGTAAGGGATCCCATGAAAACCACACCAGACACGGGAAATCACATAAGGGAGTTTGTTAAGCAAACAAAGTGTCTCCCTGCAGGGTAAGAGAGGAAATGAAAGGGAACGAGAAAGGGCGCACTAGAGAGAGTGGAAAAGAAGGAGGATAGAGAAAAGATGGCGGGGTAGCTACTGTGAAGCAGTTGAATTCTGCTGGGCTAACAGGGGCCAAAAAATGGAGAAGGATACTTGCAAGCTGACTGATGAACCCATAGCTAGCTAGGATGTTCACAGACTGACAGTAGTTGTGTGTGTGTGTGGGGGGGCTGCTTTGTACATTACAATGAATATATTCCATTATTACAAACATTACTTTGATGAATATTTTGTACATGTGACTTTCTCCAATTTTCAGAATTTTTTCTTAATATAAAAATTACTGAACCAAAAGTCTATGAATGTACTATTAATGTTTTACCATATTCATATTATTTTCCAAAAAATTTGTCAATTTACATTGCCAGCAGTAATATAGGAATGTACTGATTTTAACATCTCGCCAGCAACAGCTAATAATTGAAAGAAAGAGAGAAAGAAAGAAAGAAAGAAAGAAAGAAAGAAAGAAAGAAAAGATTGACTAGATTAAAAAAATAAAAGAAACTTAATTTAGTATATTGTTAGAAATCAACAAATAAGCAAGAATGAAACCCCAGCAATGTAATGTTATGGAATAGGTCTATGAATAGGCTCTATTATCACTATGATTTTCTAAGTTACTTAACTTTTGCCTTGATTTTCTTGTGTGTCAAATGAGAGAAAGGAACTAGACCACAGGTTCTCAGAGGTATTTAGCAGCATATCTCCTTAAGAATATGGTCAAAGCTTTGACCTGTTCTGTAGAAAACATCCCCATAGACATTCAAATTTCTTGTATTCCTATAGCCATTCATGAAAGAAGGTCTGTAAACCACAGCTTAAGAAACCTACACCAGGTGATCACCATGGTCCTTTTTGTTTCTAAACACTTACCTATTTTACTTTATAACTCAGGAAAAAATTTCTGGCTAAACAAGTACTTTAAAAAAATTTTTTTTAAATCTTTAGTTGTAGATGGACACTATATTTATTTTTATGTGGTGCTGAGGATTGAACCCAGTCCCTTAAACGTGCAAGGGAAGTGCTCCACCACTGAGCAACAGCCCCAGCCCTAAATAAGTACTTTTTAATGGAAAAATAAATTGTGATATATTCATAAATCAATAACTTTTCAGTGTTTAAATAAACTAGAGCCATAGGTAATCAGTGTGGTTAGGTTATAAAAATAATGAAAGTAAACAGAGTTTCAAAATGAATAAAATATGATTTTTAAAGATAAGTCTGTTATTATTTATGGATATAGATTTTTATAGTAAAGCATAAAAATATAGTCGTGATGGGTACACACCAAATTTACTTGAATCTGTTTGCATCATGCAGTTCATTTGTAACTGTATGATGTTTTTTATCTTAAAAAAAAAAAAAAGAACTGAAGAAATATGTGAACCACATATGTGATTTACAATTTTCTGGAAACTGCAGTTCTTAAAAAAAGAAAAGAAAACAAGTGAAATTAGTTTTTATAATGTATTTCAGTTAGTGAAATATATCTAAAATATTTAACAGGCTGAGGTTCTGTGTTGCAATATCCTGAGTTGCTTCCCTCTGCCACATTCTTCCGCCTTGATGTTCATCCTCACCCAGCCTCCAGGAATGGAGTTGGCCTTCTATGAACTGATACCTCTGAAAGCATGATCCCCCAGATAAACTTTTCCTCCCATAATGGTTCTTGTCAGGTCTTTTGGTTACAGCAATGAATAAACTGACCAAAATAATAGTTATCTAGATATAATATCAACTTATGATTCCATCCTTATTTTTGTAATTGATTTTTGAAATTTAAATAACATTTAACTGAACTCTTTGCTGCCTTCAGCACTGTACTGAGGGACTAGAATAAAGAAGTAGGCCATAAACACAAATTTACGGTCAAAGAAGACAAAACCAATATGCCTGAAACCATCATCACCTTGAAAACTGATTCTATCAAATGGAGAACAATCAAGGTTGAGCTGCATAGGCCTGACAAGAAGAGTAACTTGAGTTCAGAGAAGAGGGAGAACTAACTGTTGGAGTAGCTGGGAAATGCTTTATTGCAGATATGTTTGCCCCATGTGTCATGTTGGCCCAATGCCCTCTCACAGCACCTGTCCTCTCTCATTAGGGGTATTCATAGTAAGTTTCTTTTGATTTTATGCTATTCCAGGGAAATATGACTTATCCAGGCACTGTTCTCGTGCTGTAAGTCCTGGATTTACTCAGGCTTCTTTGGGGCCTAGAATTGTGTGCCTTACTTAAAGAACTTAAGGACAGACCTCCCATGGTCATTTTTCAGGGGCCCACCACTTTTTCTTCAATATCTTTGGCATGTTCCATGACCCCATCCCAACTTTGAAGCTAATCTCATGGCTTTCCTTCCTCTGAGTTTTCATTGATGAAGCCCCATGAAGAATAGGAGTAGAACTTCACTGTGCCCCTTGGAAACTCCAACCAGATAAATACCGATGACCTGGAAGTTTTACCTTCCTGGAGCTGATACTCCTTCAAGACTGTCCCTCACACTCCTTTGCTGCAGGCAGGCCTGGGATGCCTGCATTCTGGCAACTTCTCCCCAATGTCAGAAAGAGAAGCAGGTTGATATCTGAACAGAGAATTAGCTTTAAAGTGGGATAGATCCAGTTCTGAGCCTCTGCAACAGCATAGAACTTTGCTGAGATCTTTCCTCAACTGCAAAAATCAAGATAGTACCCCTACCCCCACAGAGCTACTATCCAAATGAAATGAATATATGAAATATTCCAACATAAAGTCTGGTATTAGTCCCTCAGTGGACAACACTACTATCATGAATTGACTCTTCCCCCAAAACAGTGATTTTCAACTAGGGATGATTTTAACACAACAATCCTACTCCTCACCCCCCTGACTTGTGACATTTAGGAATGTCTGGGAATACTTTTGGTTGTCACAATTGAGGTGGAGGTGCAACTGACATCTAGTAAGTAGAGGCTAGGGATGCCTCTAAATACCCTATAATGCAGAGGACAGCTCTCTAGGATAAGGAATTACCCAAGCTCAAAATGCCAATATTGCCACGTTTGAGAAGCCTTGCTCCACAACATCCTGAATTTGCTGATATTATCTCTGCTAATTCTGTCTACTAAGGCTGCCAATTCTGGACCCCTGAAGTGTCTGCTGCTGCTCCCCAAACCTAAAATCACTCTATGAGCTACACAGCTACACTGGATTTTCAGAGACAGTCAGTGTAGAACTCCCTACAGCCATTTTGGGCCTCCACTAGTGTGACAGAGACAATACTTCCAGTGCCCTAGACTCTAGACCAGGCCCTAAATTTTTTAGCTCTGTAGGTCCCATGAAATAAATGTTGATGTATTGCTTTACCTATTAGGAAATGGGGCCAAACTTTGCCCAGATTAGGGCAGAAAATACCTGTGCAGAGCCGGCACGGGGAGTTTCCTTCTCTCTGGGGTTTGGTCCTCAGGTTGTGCAGGCACTTTGCATCCCTTCATTAACACCATCAAGTCTCTCCTCTTAGCTGAAGATTCAGGCCAAACCTGGCTTTTGCTTCTCTCCATACCTTTAGTCCTGTTGTAATCCTGTCTTAGATTATTTCATCTCATTCCAACTGAAATGCTATAAATTATTTTTGCTCCTCCCCAGTCCCAAACTAAAAGACAAAGACAATTGGACAGTCTCCTGATGTGATGCAAGAGGAAGCATACAAATCACAGTTGAAGAATGCATATCACAAATATATGGTATTTTTGCTAAATGTAATATCTTTAACCTGAATCTACATGTATTAGTCAGCTTTCGGTCATTAAGAAAAAATACTGGAGGAAAAATGAGATTTATTTTGGCTCAGGGTTTTAGAAGTTTCAGTCCATGACTGGCCAGCTCTGTTGCTATGGGACTTTGGCGAAACAGAACATCATGGCAGAAAAACATGGGGAAGGAAAGCTGCTAGCTCACAGCAGCCAGGAAATGGAGGGGGTGGGTGAGAAGTGAAAATATATACCCTTCCCAGGCACACCCCTAGTGACCTACTTCCTCCAATTAGGCCCTGCCACCTACAGTTTCCACCATCTCCCAATAATGCCATCAAATATGAATCCCTCAATTAACTAATCAATTATGAGGTCCAAGCCCCCACCATGCAATTACTTACAAAAATCCCTACCTCTGAATATTGCTGTGTTGGGGACCAAGCCTTTGACACTAGTCTTTAGAGGACACTTTATATCCAAATCACAACACTGTATAAGCCTTTAAATCTAGCTTTCAGTTTACAGGAAATACTGGAGAAACAAACAGCTCAACAAGAGAAGGCAGTACACAGATTAGTTTACAAGACAAATAACTCTGTCTCTTCTAGATTAAAAGAGACTTAAAAGAAATAATTAAATGCATACACAGTTTTTGATAGGATCCTCATTTGAGTAAGTCATTAAAATTTTTTTGTCAGTAATGGAACATGAATATGGATTGGCATTAAATACTCGGATTTATTATTAATTTTTGGATATAATATTAATAAAATTATGGGTATGTACAAAATTTTCTTATTTTTTGGGCTTGCCTGAAAATATCATGTCCATAGTTCATTTTTATATGGTTCAGGAAAAAAGCCCATATACATAGAGATGAAGTAAATATAGCAAAATGCTAGAGACTTTTGAATTGACTGGGTAGTAGATGTACTGGTGCCTATGTTACTATTCTATTTTCCTGCTACTTTAAGTATTTTCATAATGAGAAATAAATGAAAAGACTATTAAAAACTACCTGAGTGTAGAGATGAGGTATGGCTTTATTTGTTTCCAAATTATTACATTCCCCAGGCAATCATTTTCAAATACACATCTCCCACCCTGGAGCAACTCTTGTCAACAGTGATCTTGAAAAGGGTTTTAAAGATGTAGAAAAAAGAAAACAAGCAAGGACTGCAACTTCGGAATCAATTGTAATTAGTTTAAACCTTCTAATGTGCACAAATACAGTAGAATCACAACTCTGTTCAACAAGGAGCAGTTCTAATGCAGTGTTAGCAAGAGAACAGCAGGACTTATATTATCATAAGTAGTGCAACACTCAAATCCTCTCTCTAACTTTCCAGTATTGTTCCTTCAGGTTGGAATGCCCTTCTTTCTGTTTCTTACAGATGATGACCTGAACCCCATTCCTCTGTTTGAAAAAAAAAAAAAAATCAACTCCAACTTTGGAGTTTAGGTGGGAGGCAAAGCCTGACTCCTAGTATAAAAGCTGAAAATGCCAGTTAAGAGAATTAGAGATAGCTTTTTTTTTTTTTTTTTTTTTTTTTTTTTTTTGCCACACTCAGGGTGCTTTACCACTGAGCTACATTTCCAGTCATTTTTATTTTTTTATTTTGAGCCAGGGTCTTACCAAGTTGCTAGACTGGCCTTGAACATGCAATCCTCCTGCCTCAGCCTCCTGAGTCAATGAGAATGCTAGTGTGTACTACCATGTCCAGCTAGCTTCAATTTTTTTATGCTATTCTTTGTGTTACAGGGTGGGGCGTATCTCTCTTTTTTATGAGTGTGTGCTATCCTGTGGCCAGGTTTAGCTAATAAAATGAGTGGAAGCAATGCTACATAACTTCAGAATCACTAAGAGAGATGAAACTTCTGATTTCATTGCTTGGAATTTTCCTTCTTGGAAGGGAGGCACTATATAAAAAGTGTAACCACCTTCTAAGCATTGTGTTGTGGAAACCCAGTCTACATGCAGAGGCCCCACAAAGAAGAACCCACCTGCTCTGCCAACAGCCAGCCATGTCAGTGAGCCATCTTGGACATCTCAGGCACATAAGCTTTCAGCTGCTTTGATACACAGCCGATGCCACTTGGAGCAGAAGAACTGTCCAGATGAGACCAGGCAAAGTACAGAATATTGAGAAATACTAATGGTTATTGATATTTTAAGTCATGAAAGTGACTTGTTATGCAGCAATAGATAATAAAAACTAGCAGTTACCTGTTTTTTCTAGCTGTCCTATGTAAATCAGCTTTTTGTTGCTGTGGCAAAGTACCTGACAAGAAGAACTTAGAAAAGAAAGTTTATTTGGGCTTACAGTTTAAGAGTTCTCAGCCTGTAGTCAGCTGACCCCATTACTGTAGTCCTGTGCTGGACTCTCCATCATGGTGAAAAGGTGTGGCAGAGGAAAGCTGTTTACCTTATGGGGGTGGGGAAGGAGGGTGGGGGGAAAAGGGGCTGCGGAGAAGATGAACCCTTCCAGTGACCCACTTCCTCCAGTCACACCTCACCTGCCTATAATTACCACCCAGTTAGTTCATTTAAATTAGGAGAGACAGCTTACGTTATGGCTATCATAATCTAATCATCTCACCTCTGAATATTCCTGCATTAACACAGGAGATTTTGGGGGATACCTCCTATTCAAACCATAACTCTTCCTTTGTAGCTAGGTGTAGACATGTTACCTCTTCTGGGCCAAGAAGATGTCTGTGCCCCAGGCTTTGATTTAGGAGCTAATGACATAAAGAAGCAAGAACCACAGAGAATTTTTCTGATATTGCTATTCACATTTGCAGCAAGACTGAACTTCTGAGGCAGCTAGGGCTGATTGTTGAATGTCCAGGGCCGGTGGGCCAGCTTCAACAGCATCCCCACTAGACCAGATCTCTGGCATGATTTGGGGAGATGTTTCTAGCTGTGTTCCTTCAGAGCCTGATTTTTTAGTTATCCAGGAAACTCAGTGAACTACCTAACATTTTAATACATTTCTTTTCTATTTAATCAGTCACTGTTGATTTCTGTTTCTTACGACTAAGAACTCTGACAGACACTCCTCTTAAACTAGCTGCCTCCTATTTTTTCTTCGAGATAAAATCCAGAGCTCAAGAATCATTCCTTCTAAAAGCCTCGGTGACTTCCTACCTCCAAATGTGTTGCTCCTCTTCTAAGCCCATGTGTCATCTTGTCCTTATCTATACCATTGGTCTTATATACACTGCAATTTCCTTTCTTTCTTATTTTGCTTATTTTTTGTTGTTGTTGTTCTGTTTTGTTTTGTAGTACCACACACATGCTAGGCAAGTAAGTGTTCTACCATTGAGTTACATTCCCAGCCCTATACTTTGCAATTTCTAATTTCTAAACTGCCTCCCTCACTAAACTGATAACTTTAAAGGGAAAAAAAGCTATATTTTCATCTCTCTATCTCTAGTGTCAAACAGTGCTCATCTAACATTTGTCGGAGGAATAAGTAATTGAATGAACAAAATTGATGGTACGAAATTTATTTTAACAGTAATGTAAATGGGCATCATTTCAAAACTTTCATAGTCATTTACATTCTTGTCATAATAGAACATCAATAAGGTTATACTGACAATAAAAATAGAGAAAAATTTAAAACATCGCTTTTATAAAATACCACAGTAAGTTCTTTGGAAATTACCACTATCCATAATATTAATGGATTCCTTCTCAGCCTAACAACAGTTCCCCTTTTAGGCACTGCCAGAAAATTTTTCATTATTATTCCAACAATTATTTTTATTCTTTTTGATGTAAAAATGTTGAAAGTGTTAGTTTAAAAATCCAGTTAAATGATATTCACTAGAGAACTATATTTGGGAAGAAGAATTATAAAAGAAAAATCACTCTAGAAGAAAAAATACTAGGGAATGATATTAGCCAAATTATTTTATTATGTTATGTGCATGTACAAATATTTAACAACAAATCTCACCATTATGTACAACTATAATGTACCAATAAAAAACATGCCATAAAAGAAGTAAAACGATAATAGATACACATGATGGTGCTTTTAGCTTTATGATTTAGTGAAGTCTTGGCAAGCACATTCTCATTTGGGAAGAGCATGGTAGTAAAGGTGAGCGAAAATATTTGTATGATCAAAAATCCAGCTGCTAAATCTGGATTCATCTACTACTGCAGGATCTCTAGGCATGCAATGTTAACAGCTGGGTTGTTCAGAGTTCCATGAGTAATGGTGACATGTACTAAAACTTCAGAACTATTAAGACAAGGGGCTATTTATGGTCTTTTGCTTGCTAGCATGTTATTTAACCACTTGACAAATATTATCTAGTGTGTCAAGTCTTGATCTCAGGTGCTTTGAGAGCACAAAGATGAATAAGATACTACCTGTTCTCCAGGAGTTTGAGGCTACTATTAGGTACATGCAAAGTTTTTTGTCTATGTTTTACCTACTATACTCCAATAAAACAATTATTAAAACATAATTGTCTCTACCACATGGATCTATATGAGGCTATGGTGAAATGCTATAAATGAAACTCTGGACACAAGGGTTAGGATATAGTAAGTACCAGCAAATGTTAGTGCTGCTGGTGCTGGTGCTGCTGCTGTGGTTATTTCATGGTGTTATATCCCTATCAGACGGGAGATAGACCCAATTAACTGCATAGAGTTTGAGACACACAAGTCATGCCAAGAGAAGATGACATATCTCTGAATACTGGGATTCTCAGGATTCTGAGCATCAGGTGGATCAGTGTTCCAGGTATTGCAGTACCCTGCCTCCCTGTGGTTTACAAAGTAGTTCCTGTAATGCAGTGAGGCAGGGTTGAATCTTAGGTCATACACTAGGGAATTGGTGTTGGTGGTCCCAGCCCTCGGGAGCTTTTCTGAGCTTAACATGGTGTTTTTAACCTTCCATCAGGCTTACATATAGATGATGCTGAAATGTTTGTTGAATGAATGAGCGCATATGTCTCAAAAACACCAGCAGTACTAAGTATATGTTACTATCCATGGAAATAGGTTCCTTCTGAAAAAATGTGAGCACTGATCTTATAAAAGCACCTGCTAAGAGGATCCCAGTCATCTATTTTTTATAACACTCAACCTAGAAAAGTGTTATTGCACTACAGCTCTACCACAGATCAGCAATCCATATCTGCAGTCATGCAGATTCTAAATCTTTCAACCAGATAAGGCAACCACTTTCTGGTGGAGCATTTTTCAAGTTCCTTTGTAAGAGGGGGTCTATGGATTTCTCTTTTATGGATCACCTCTGAGCAGGCTGGCCACTTTTCCATCTGTTGGTTTATTTATTTTTGCCAGTCCAGTCTCCTCCAAATTCAACCTTGAAACTGCTTCCAGAATAATCATCTATATTACAAATCTAATTGTGTCGTTTATTACCAAAAATACTTCACTGGCTTCTCCCGGACTGCCTGTGTAATAAAAACAGAACTCTTTTGCTTAGTAAACAAGATCTTTCATAATTTGTCATCAGCTTCCTGTTGTGTTGCTGCTTCATGTGCACTCAATTGCTCAGATTTCCCTAAACATTTGTCAAGCACTCATCCATTTCCCCACTTGATCCCCTCTGTCTAGAACACCCTTCCCTTTCTACTATCTAATGACTACAAATCCTATAAGATTTGTTTATGTATCACCTACTTTGACTCACTGGTCTGAGAATGTACTTTTTCTATACCTGGGGCACACTGGTACCCATCATAGGTAACATAATAGATTTCTTGAGAACAAATAAAGGTAGGAAATAATGATCTTAAGATGACCAAAATTAAGCACACGTCACTAAGGTCCAGGGAACAGTTTATGCCACTCAAATTTTAACAAGATACCTGAGTATCTTGAAGAACCCCATTTGGTAGGTCTGGAAGCCATGCCAACAGCTCTGGAACACTGAAGAACAAGAGGTTACACTATCTAAAGGTCACCGTTCTAGGTGAAAGAAATTGTAAGTCCAACATATAGTCACTCTTGACAAGAGCCTGGCTCAGTTGGGGAGCTAGGCTACACACACAGAAAGGCAAACAAGGGTCAGATAATACTGTAAAATCCTCCTGCTCTTTCTAAGGTGCAAAGGATCATTATCTCTGATTTTGCTGTCTCTTTCTTAGGTTAACATAGCTGAAGGGACCAAACTATATATAACCAGAAATGTTCAAGACCATATATATTCATAAACAATGGAGACATTGATTTAAATGTTTCACAGTTCATTACACATTATGAGAAATTTTAGAAAATATCTGTCAATAACTCTCAGAAACAATTCCGACTCTTGTGCACAAGCAGTAAGTCCAAAAATATTCACTGCTGCTCTGTAACAGCAAAATAGTGTTTACAATCTAACTGTTCACCAATAGTGGATAAATGAAATGTGGTATTTAACACTAAATATATGTGAATCTTCATGGATAAAGTCAAATAAATCTCAAAAACAAGGTTAACTGAAAAAGAAAGCAAGTAGCCAGGCACAGTAGCACGAGTCCATAGTTCCAGCTACTCAGAAAACTGAAGCAGGAGCATCACTTGAGCCTAGGAGTTAGAAGTCAGCCTGGGCAACCTAGTGAGACTCCATCTCAAAAAACAAGTGAAAGCAAGTTGCTAAAGGATACGCATAGCATAAAATTGTCCATGTAAATTTAAACATAAAACAAAATGCAAACTATTTTACGATATGAAAGTGTACATGGGAAATATTACATACCAAACTTCAAGATAACAGAGGTCTCTAGAAAGGAAGGTAGGGCTTGAGAAGTTGGGTTTATCTCTGGGATGCAAGATAAGAGGAAGAGTAGAAGCTTAATAGGTAAAGTTTCCCCCATCCTTTAATGATGAGTATGGGTGGAGGAAAGATCTGTTATCCCAAGACTACACTCCAGACTGGGCATTTACCAAAGATGGATAACTTAATATTTCTCCAAAATGTGCTTTGTTTGGGCCCGTGTTTCAGGAGTCCTGATGTTCTTCCTCCCCTATGGTTTTCAAAGTAGTTCCTAGAGTAGGGTGAAGTGGGGTGAATCTTGGGCTGTACTCGGGTATGAAAGAGAAACTATCATCTCCACATACTCAGGAACAGGGGTGGGTGGTCCCCAGCCCTGGGCTGGTGAGCCCTCTTCTTCTTTTTGACAGTAAAGTTCTTATGAATAACAAGAATAACAAAGGCTTGCTTTTAAATTCCAAAGCTGACATCTTTTATAGCTTTGCAAAATTTGTTTGTAGTTTTTCATATTTTTACATTATATAATTAAAAATAAAAATTAAATTCTAAAAATGCCAAAAGTCAAGAAATATGTTTTACTAGATAATACATTATAATAGAATGCAATGCAGACAAAGGAAAGTGTGTCCTACCCCAACTCCATGATTCCTGTCCTCAGCAATTGCCACTGTTAGTACCTTGAAGATACATATATATGTATATGCATGTTCATAGACTTTTTGCCTATACAAATGCACATACACATTTTTAACAATAAAAGGATAAAACTGTCCTTTTTCTATTGGAAATATGTTGAGTACCTTTTCCCATGTAACTATATAAAAATTTATTCTAGACTTGATAGTGGCTGTGTTGTATTTCATTTAATACAAATACCTAATTAATTAAACAGTCCCCTTTTGGGGGGGGTATAGTTATGTGTCAATTTTAGATAATACAAAGAGCATTGCAACATTTCTCATAGTGAAACTTTGAGGACTTGTGCTTCTACTTCCTAGAATTGAAACTGCAAGATCAAAGGTATGTTCATTTTGGATGATCTGCACTCCAACTTCTTAAAATTAGGTGCAGCAAAAATGTCTTATGAGTGTTGAACTATGTAATTGACATACTATGGATCAAAGCAGAAAAACATGAAGTTAATCCTCAAAAGAGTCATAGTAGGTCTTATTATAATAAAGATATAAACATGCTATGGAATATGTCACTCAGAAAAGGGTTGACTATAATGTAGGCATAGAAAACAGTAGAAATAAATGCAACATTATTATCTTGTCTGATCTTACAGTTGTGAGAGTAAACTGGTCTTTTGCTATTGTGGAAAAGTAACCATTATTCTGTTATAGCCTGGTGATAGTCCAAATAACCTTCCCCATACTAAACTACCTTCTGGGGATAATCTGGTTTCTCAGAAAAGTTTGTCCCCAGAAAGTACAGAGAAGAAAACACCTGAATCTGGATCACTTGATATTATCTTTGTTGTTGTAAAGTAATTAATTGATTCTCTAGTCAATCTTTCATTAAGTGTGGTCAGCATAAGTCAGATTAGTGGGGTCTGGTCTACCCTAAGTGTCCATGAAAAGGCCTAAGAATGTAAAACTGCTCTATGAAGAAGAAGAATATGGAATCAAGTTATCACAAAACCCTGCTGCAAATATTAAATGTAGTAGTAATATTTCAGAAGTACTTTCTTTGAAATCAAGACTAAGACAAAGACATTTGCTATCACCTCGAGGTCCTAGCCAGCATGGTATGATAAGAAAAAATTTATAAAGATTGGGAGCCAAGTGCAGTGGTGTGTGCCTGTAATCCCAGTCATGTGGGAGGCTAAGGCAGTAGGCTTCAGAGTTCAAGGCCCACAGGACCCTGCCTCACACACACACACACACACACACACACACACACACACACACACACACAAAGCCTGGGGGACATAGTCAGAAAAACATAATCAGACACCGGGGGTGTAGCTCAGTAGTAGTGCTTATGTATCCTGTGTAAGGCCCTGTGTTTGAACCCCAGCACTGCCAAAACAAAAATGAATGTCAGATAATATTAATAGCTATATAGAACACCCCAGATACTCTATAGACAAATTTCTGGGGCTCAGCAAGTTCTCTGCATATAAGATTAACATGCAAAAATCTTTGAATTACTATAAAAAGCAATAGTAAGAAAATTTTACTTTAAATATGTATGTTATTTATAATAGCAACAAAAATATAAAAATTTGTTAGGATTCAAAGGGCAAGATCCTATGGAGAAAAATCGTAGAACTTTAGTGACATGCATTAAAACCAACTTAAAAAAGACATATTGTATTCACAGAAAGGAAAACTCGATATGTAAATTTATATATTTTGTGAATTTCCAATAAAAATCCAAATAGTTTCTTTCTTTCATATTTTTTTTTCTTTTTTTGGTATCAGAGATTGAATGCGGGGGTGCATTGCCACTGACCCACATCCCCAGCCTTTTACATTTTTTTTCTTTTGAGACAGGGTCTCACTAAGTTGCTTAGGGTCTCACTAAGTTGTCAAGGCTGGCTTTGGATTTGGGATCCTCCTGCCTCAGTCTCCCAAGCTACTGGGATTACAGGCCAGCACCACTGCTCCTGGCTCTTTCTTTTTGGTATAAAATTTAACAAACATGTTTAAAATTTATCTGGAAGAGCAAAGAGTCAAGGAAAAGTGCAAATTTGAAGAACAAGATGGGGTAATGTAATTTATAAAATTAAGCCCTAATATGAAGCTATAAATTTTAAGACAATATGCTCAGGGACATGCAAGTAAATCAGCAGAATGGTGCACCCAGAAACAGCAGCACAAATACAAAAACTTCATATAAAATGCAGCTGTCATTGCAGATCAGTGGTGAAAGAACAGACAATTGGATAAATGGTACTGGCAAAATTAGTTATTTGAATTTTTCATTCAGACATAAAATTAGAATCATATTTCATAATAGATGAGAAATAGATTCCAGATAGATTAAAAACCTGTGTGTGAAAAACAAAAGTTTTAAACTTTTGGGAAATATAATTTGACTACATTAAAATTTAAAGATTAATACTTCAATAATTTAAAAGACACCTTATCTTAAAAGTACAAAGATGCACCAAAAACCAAAAGGAGAGATTTGTAATGCATATGACAAAGTATTAATATTCAGAATATATAAAGAATTCCTATAGACAAACAGGAAAAAAGTAAACATCTCACTATAGAATGAACAAGGACTATTAACAAGTAATTTAAAGAAAATTGAAATGGCCAAAGACTTGAAAGGATTTTCAACTTTACTTATAGGAAAAAAAAAATAAACCACAGTAAGGTAAAATTTTAAAACCTCTTAGCTCAGCACATGTGCACACATCCCAAACCTATAGGACTGAATGTTAATAAAAATATGAAGTAACAGGAATTATATTTTTCCTGTTGGTGGGAATGTAAGTTAGTACAGTAATCCCCTTTTTTCCCAAGGGGGAGATATCCCAAGACCACCAGTGGATGTCTGAAACCAGGGATTGTATTGGGCCCTTTATGTACTATGTTTTGTTCTTACAGTAGATCTTAGCAACTTCAGTAGATTTTTTTTCTTAAGTCTGGAACTCTTACCTTTTCACTTAAAAGGAAACCATTCATGGTTTCCCTTTGGCATATCCAAATTGTCAGTGTCAATACTCTTGTGCTTTAGGGTCATTATTAAGTAAAATAAGGGTTACTGGAACAGAAACACTATGATGTCATGATAGTTGAGCTGATAACCAAGACACTACTAAGTGACTAGTGCATGGGTAATAAACACAACATGGATACACTGAATACAGGTGATTCATGACCTGGATGGAACTGGATTGCACAAGATTTCATCATACTACTTAGAATTGCATGCAGTTTAAACTTATGATTTGTTTATTTCTGAGATTTTCCATTTAATATTTTCAGATCATGGTTGACTATAACTAAAACCACAAAAGTAAACTGAGGATGAAGTGTGAGGGGGCTAAGGTACATCCACTTTAGAAAGCAATTTGCCAATATCCAATGAAGGAACTAGCACAACTGCAACTCTAATTTAGAAGTATATTCCAGAGAAAACCTTCCAAGTGAGCATAATGAGACAAGAACATGAATGTTGCTGGTAGCATCATTTGTAGGGACAAAAATTTGGAACCACAAAGGGGAATGAAGAGAAGGGAAGGGAGATGGTAATAGGGAAGACAGAATGAATTGGATGTAACTTTCCTATGTTCATATATGAATCTACCACCAGTGAAACTCTACATCATGTACAATCACAAGAATGGAATTCTAATTAGAATAAGTTACATTCCATGTATGAATAATATGTCAAAACATACCCTACTGTCATATATATCTAAAAAGAACAAATAAAGTTTGCAAAAGTAAAAAAAAAAAGTGGAAACAACTTATATGATTGTTCAGAATAGATAGGTTATATTAAAGTTACATAGTATGGAACAGCTAAAATAAATGAACTACATAGAGTTACCAGTATAAATGGGTATACAACTCTTAGATGCAATATTGAAGAAGTTACCAAAGGATACATATAATATTATACCATATATAAAATATCTGAAAGTCTACAGTATCATTTATCACTTAGAAACACACATATAAAAGCATGACAATGATACTGCCATTTATCAGTGACAAGTTCTGCTTCCTCAAATGTTGAAGTACAACACCAGAGAAGCATGCCAAGGCAAGCACATGAAGCCGGTTTTATTTAAAGGTACTAACACAGACTTCTTCCAAGAGGGAAAAGGGGGTCATGGCTGGTATTCTGGTATCCCAAGAAGTGAGAGTGTCCTGCAGCTTTTATAGATTAGAGTCTCCTTTGTTCTCCTGCTCTCTCCCCCTCTTATCTCTCTCCTTCCTTCCCAGGAGATGCCGGTGAGATGGCAAAAACAAAACAAAACAAAACAAAACAAAAAAACCAAAAAACTGAGAAGCAGATGGGCAGGGGGAAGGGCCAAATGGAGTGAATCAGGCAGGTAGGGGCTCAGGGGGCATTAATAAGCAGTTCCCTGTCTGTAGCCTTTTGGGTGGGGTAGTATAGGCAGGTAACCTTGGTGATCAAAAGGGCTCTGGAGACACTGACATTCCAATCTCCCAGGGGTGGTCTCCAACTTCCCAGACTCAGATGGCCTCCGTTCCTTGATTCGACCTGATCACCTATTATTTTGGCTTCAACAATACACTTGGAAATGAAGCACATCAAATTCAGATGATGATTTTTACTAGCTGTTGATCCAGGAAGGCAGTGTAATTATGAGAAGGTTGCACAAAAACCTTCTACTGTGTTTATACAATTTTACATCCTTAGACTTGATGGGGAGTATGCTCATTATACTACTCTCTATGCTTTTTTGAAATTTTTATCAAGAACAAAATAAGATAAGAATGTTTGGTTTGGCAGGAGCATGGAAGTGGAGGTGTGGTGGTGGGGTCAAATCAGGACTGTGGAAGCGGCTTTGGACCTGAGCAGCCACTGAGGAGTGTAGGCAGCAGCGTGGAGACCTGCACGGAAGGATGGTGATGAGTTAGGTGGATATTACATGATTTAAGGGGATACAATAGTGAATGGATTAAGCAGGAATGCAGAAGAAGGGACAGAGTCAATATCTAAGCATCATGGTGCCCCTATGGGCCTTCATTTACTCCTCAGACTCCTTTGCTAAGTGGCCTGGAGAGCTTCCATTATGAGAGGTGCTGGTGAGAGGGCAAAAGGTAGCAGGGAGAAGTATGTCTCCCACTCTGTTTCTGTGCTTTGAGTGGACTATCCAACAGAGACATTGCTTCCTTTATGCCCACCTCCCATGATAGCCCCTTTTTGGCTGAAGCCAGCTCTCCCCAGGCATCCCTGTTTCTAGGTCCTGGTAATAATTGGTTCCACCAGCCTAGAGGAGGAGATGGTTTCTAGTTGTCAGCACAGAATAACTGGTCCTCTGTGTTAAATATTCCCTATGGATCTCTGTCTGGACCCTGATTGGTCCAGATAATTTTGCAGATAATTTGCTTCATTTTCTATGGGAAATAGAGACACAGTGACAAAATGGTCAGGACTGTGGCTTCAGCTGGAAGAGCAGGAACTAGAGGCAGCTAGAGGTAACTGGAGATCTGACTAAGGCACTTTTTATTCACAAATGGTGGTAACTGCTGAGAGGACATGGTTTCCTCCAGGAAGATCAATAAGTATCCGCAGCCCAGGTAGGCCAACAATGACCCCTCCATTAAACCAGCTTTCTTGTTTGAGGAGGAACCCTGATTCTTCTATGGGAACAGACAGTACATTAGCATGGAATCAAACTATGAAATTGAAGCTTTTTAGAAGTCCTCTCTTTTAGTTATTGGTCCGCATTGTTTTAAAATAATTTTTGCGGTTATAAATTAAAATACATATATTATAAACAGTTTGGACAAAGACTATATTTAAATTTGAAATGACAACAACAGCATTTCCTCTTAGGAAGGGAATCAGTTTATATTAAGTAGAATCTGGGAAACAAATATTTCGTACCTGAAGTATTTTGTTTACTCAGTATTTATGTTGTAAATGTTCTGTTCTTTGCTGATAAGGAAGCTAAAGTGAGGACCTAATGAAGTAAACAAGAATTCTTTGTTAGCCAAACTGGAATGGTAATGAAGTTCTCAAATTAGAATAAATTTGTCTGTGTCCTGATATCCATCGTGGTGCGGATGTCTCTGTTGTCATTCGTTATAAAGGGATAGGATGCTGTCGTTGTCAAATGGCTTTTCTATGGAGACTTACCCATGTGAAATACAAACTTATAACACCTGTATGGACATAAAGACATATGCAAAGGCTTAGTCATGGAAGGCAGTACCGCAAGTGTGGCTGACAGTGATGCTTCCCAAATTACTGGTTATCCCTCACATGTGCCACAAGAAAAGTGACATTTAAAGCATCTTTTCTCCTCCTTTCCCACCTTTCTCTGGGTGTTTCTTCTTTAAGATCATATAGGGTGATCTCTGGTTTTGAAGGCTGCAAATACCAGCTTCATTATCTTCCTTTTGTAGTGATTTAAAAGTAAATAAATAGAAGTTCTTCTGACAATTTTTAGTCCTAAAACTCAGTGAAGGGTTTTGTGGTTTCCACAGTATGCTAAAAATATTCTGAGTTGAGACACTGGCTCTAGAAAGTGGTGATCATATCACAACCCAACAATGACAAAACATTCCCAAAGTAGTTCCTCTCCCTATGGCATTTGCTCTCTCTGTCTTGCTCAAAATTTGCCTCCTCTCAGACACCCTGCCCTAGGCTGGCTCTGGTTCTCTTCCTCCTCCCTTTCCACATCTAGACCAGTTCAGTGTGAAGTCTCAACCCAACCCAGCACGACCAGGGTCTTGGGCCTCTGCCATGCCATACAACCTCTTGTTTCCCAATCAAACCCTTGGGGGAATGTTTGATCTCAAGGCATCTATGTAGTTGTTGTATTCATTTTACAAAATTTTTTTTTTTTTTAACCAAAAAGTGTATTATGGCTGAGTGCAGTGGTGCACATCTGTAATCTCAGGAGGCTGAGGCAGAAGGATATCAAGTTCAAAGCCAACCTGGGCAAGTTAGCCAGAACCTGCTTCTAAATAAGTAAAAAAGGACTGAGGATATAGCTCAGCAGTAGAGCACACTGAGGTTCAATCCCTGGTACCACCCACATACAAAAAGTATCTTATGAACATTTCCCTCTATCCATTCACACATTGCTTTTCCCTTTTCTTGTGACTATATAGTATCTCCTAATGTGGTTGACTGTAACTTTTTTTCAAAACCAGTTTTCGTGCTGATTAACTGAAAGGTGTCTCTATGATGTTATGCTCTAACAAACAATGCTATGATTCCTTTATTGCATAATTTGGGGAGTGGTGCAGAAATTGGAAGGAAAGATGAATATATGTTTGGAAGAGATCGCAGGGTGGGCAAGCCTGGTTCAGGCTGTGAAATTCACTTGCGTTAGTCAGAAAGCACTTTCAGAGTGAAACTAAATTCCTGGAGATGGGCTGGGAGCAAAGACAACCAGTTTTAGGTGGCCACTGATTGTTAGGCAACCAATAATATCTATCAGTAATGCAGGATAAATAGGGCCTAGTATTTTTCTTAATGCTGTACTGGGGATTGAATTCAGGGCCTTGTGCTTGCTAGCAAGTATTCTATCACTGAACTAAAACTTCAGTTCAGAGACCCAAGGTTAGCACATCTCTTCCTGACCTAATGCTATGACTACTGACTCTTCTCTGCCTTGGTTCAGAAAAACAGCCTGAGACCAATTCATGGAGGGTCTTTAGTTTCATACCAAGAAGTTTATAGCAATAGGGAGGCAGTTAATGGATATGTTTGAGTTCAGACTTCAGTTCACAGCTCAAAAGTTGGCTTTGAAGCTACTCAAGGGTTCTTGGGAGAAAAACAGCACAATTAAAGAAAAGCTGACCTTGAGAAAAAACATCATGTATCACCTGGTTGTGTTAAATCTAATTATTTATCTTTATCTTACAGGAGTACTCTCCCATTCATTTAACTCCATATCCTTTGCACTTTTTAACTGTCCACAACCAATGTCCTCCGGGCACCCCCATCTGCTGATCAGCTGTGCTGATCTCTTCCCTTCTTGTTTGCTATGGTGGATTCATAATGCATACTTGTAGCATCCAGCAGAACTTCTAAAGATAAATGTGACTTGGTTCCCAAGCCTGACTTTTTCTAAATCATTTAACCTATGGTTATTAAAAAAAAAAAAAAAATTTCTTTATAACATTATCCCTTCAGTTATCATTTATTTGGAGATGGTTGTTTCCTTCAAGGCATTTCTGCGAACGGCAGAGTAATTTCAACAATCATAGCAAAATGTAATATGTTGTGCATATATTAAAGCTACACAGCTAATTGCAATCGAATACCAGCTCCCAAATAACAAAATACTGCAAATTCTTAATTTTTGTAGAGTACATTTGAGTCTCTTAATTTAATGAATTCTATCTTCTCTGCAGGGATGACCATGGAGGAAGGTTTTCATTCCTGTTCCTTCCATTGCTGCTCACCTGAGGTCAAAGCATGACTCTGTTTTCCAATCTTCCTCCAACCTCCACTCTGTTCTTGGGTTCCCCTTTGAGCAAGGGGCTTCTGGGGCTTCCCAGGCTGCACCATTCAATCTCTATTCTTAGGACCAAGTGAGGGTAACTATCCTAACCGCTTCCCAGCTGCTGCCATTTACTGAAAACTTGAACCCATGGAGTAACCCTTTGGGAGCTGAAAGGAGGCGCCACTTCAGCCTCCTGAGCAGCTGTGTTATTTATTTATTTATTTATTTTTTGTGGCGTTAGGGATTGAACCCAGGGCCTTGTGTTTGCGAGGCAAGCACTCTACCAACTGAGCTATCTCCCCAGCCCAGCTGTGTTTTTCTCTTTGTTTGTTGTTTTGTTTAGGGTTTTTTTTTGTTTGTTTGTTTTTTTTTTTTTTTTTTTGTATGTGTATGTGTGTGGTACTGGGGGTGAAACCCAAGGCCTCTTGCATGCTAGGCAAGTACTCTACCACTGAGCTGCACCCCCCAACCTTTATAACTTGTTTTTGGGACAAAATGCCAAGGCTGGGCTTGAACTTGTTGCCCTCCTGCCTGAGTTTCCTGAGCAGCTGGGATTACAGACATGTGTCACCAAGCCTGATTTGAATAAGGTTTGTAGATAATACTATTTTTCAGTATCAATTTCTTAATTTTAGCAATTTTACTATGGTTGTATAAGAGAATGTCCTTGTTTTTAGAAAATGCACACTGAAATATTTATTGGTAAAGAGTCATTGTTTCGGCAATTTATTCACAAATCTTTCAAAAAATTGTGCATATATATGTATATATATGTATATATATGTATATATATATATATAGAGAGAGAGAGAGAGAGATAGAGAGAGAGGAATTAAAAAAATTAAGTGTGGTAAAGTATGAACATCTGAGGAATTTAGAAAGAGAATATGGAAATTTTTTGTGCTGGTTTTGCAACTTGTTAGTCTGAAATTAGTTGGAAATATAGTTTAAAAACATCTCATAATAATAACACTAATATTTATTGAAGTCATTTGATACTTATCAAGGTCCTATTAAGTACTTTCCAAAGCATTTTGTATGTATAATATCTTTTAATCTTCACATTAATCTTGTGTGAAGGAAACTCTTATCTTCAAATCATAGCTGAGGAAGCAAGTTTAGAGAGGTTGAAAGAACTTGGCCAAAGTCATATTGTTAGCAATGGTAGAGCCATAATTGAAACAGAGCCTGTCTGATTCCAGGGCTCATGTGTAATGTATAAAGCTGCTCCCCCGCCATCAGGTTCAGTTATTGTCCCCGCCTCCCAACCACTTGTCAATCTGTGAACATCCTAGCTAGCTATTGGTTCATCAGTCAGCTTACAAGTATCCTTCTCTGATATTGGTCCCCTGTTAGCGCAGCGGAATTCAACTGTTTTACTATAGCTTCCCCGCCATCTTTTCCCCATTCTTCTTCTGTCTGTCCGACTCACTTTTCTCTATCCTCCTGGCTTTCCACTCTCTCTAGCATGTGCCCTTTCTTTTCCTTTCTCTTTTCCTCTCATTTCCTCTCTTACCCTGCAGGGAGACACTGTTTGCTTAATAAACTCCCTTATGTGATTTCCCGTGTCCGGCGTGGTTCCGTGGAAATTCCCTTACATCATGTATTTAAACTCTGTGTCACGTATATAATTACTGAAGATTGCTTAGATAAACAGCCACCTGACTGGGAAGTTCAGCTCTCTGGAAATGCTATCACATCATACAGATACCCCACGTGACTCTGACTGAGACTATATACATAGTTTCTAAACAAAGTTTTAAATCAGGGTAGGGAAGAGACATAATACTTCTTACATTTTCTGTCCTTGTCCTTCCTCAGATACAAAGGAAGAGGACACTTCCCAGTTCTTACAGTTAGGCAAGGCCATGTGACTAGTTCTAATCCATAAAATACAAGCAGAAGCGATGGGAGTCTCATCCAAGGTGAAGCACTCGAGGGCCAAGATCACCTCTCCAAGCTCTCTCTTCTTCTAAAATGACTATGAAGTCCACAGGTTGAAATGTCAGAGCCACAACATGGAACTAACCTGCATTCTGGAGTCATCTCATGGAGGAGAGAAACCTGGAAAAATTACCTCACACCTTGGGATTAGTATGGATGAGAAGTAAACTGACATTTAATGTAGAAAGCTACATTATTTTCTTTAAATCTAATAAAATTGAACCCTGAGTCCCCAGGTGGCAGGGCTAGAGGGAAATTCAATCTCAGTCACTATTAGAAATTCCTTTATTCAGAGTTAAACAAAGTCCTGAGGATCTTATCCAGAGCCAGATATTTAGAGGTGCCCCTGCAGTTCAGGGCATGCTGGTTACTGTAGATATAATCATTTTCCTAACCCACATGACTAGGGAGATAGCTCCCAGGCCCAGGTAGCTGCTGGACCACTTTGGGCATGAAAATAACAATAATGACTAACATTTACACAACACTACTAAGGTGCCAGGAACTTAGTGCTTTACACAAATAGTTTTGCATGAGTCAACTACTCTAGAACATTCTTTTCTCAGACAACTAAGAGTTTTCCCTCATCTCCTTCAGATATGGCCTTTCTCTGTGAGGCCTTTCCTGATGGCCTGTAACTGTGTTTTGTCCCCCACAACTTCCCCTTTTCCCCATTCCAATTTTGTCCCTGTTGCACTTTGTATCTTCTAACACATGATGCTATGTCATTTACTTACTAATAGGCATTTATGGCTCAGCATTTTTCATAGCAACAGGATTCCATGGTTTCTGTCTGCCTGTTTCCACTAGAATGTAAAATCTGTAAGAGTAGGGTCTTTATTTTTTTTATTTTGACTTCTGTCTCTCAATCACTTGAACAGTAGCTGGCATATGTAGTTCAATAAATATTTGTGGAATAAATAAATAATCATCGTTTTACAGATGAGGAAACTGAGACATTAAAGGAAAGTAACTACCATGTTACTTAGCCAGCACGTGTCAAATCCAAGTCATCTAATTTCTTTTCACCATTGTTGTGTGACCTGAATATCCACACACTCAGATGTGAGCTCCCTAGGCACAACTCCCAGCCACCCTTCCCAGAGCCCCTGCAATATCCCTGGGGCACTGGGAAAGCCCAGAATGTGGATCCCAATTGTCAACGAGTCCATGAATTTCCTTCTCCCTTCAGTTTAATGTCCTTCCTTTCCCTACACATACCTCATTCCCAGAATTCCTAATGTAATACCTTCATTGAGATTAATCTTTCATTTAGAAAAGAGTTTATCTTTCAGAACCACTAACTTTCCACTCCTCCTGAGGCCAAGAAACAGAGGGCTGGACACTTTCTTGGAATAAGGAAGTGATATGTCCAGAAAACAAAATAGAAGTAGCTCTTGAGTGTGTGTGTGTGTGTGTGTGTGTGTGTGTATGAGGGGGTGGAGAGAGGATCACTGTTTTTGTACCCCAACCTCCCCTTCCCATACCAGCTGTAAGATCCTGTCCTTCTCTTAATTCTGGTCCTAAAATCCAGCTACCAATACCTGCCAAAGTCCTTCTGAGTCGAACAGCCCTGCCCAAACTCACCTCTCCAGAGGTCAAGTGTGAAAAGGAACATCTTTTTATTATAGATTACTTCCTCCAGTGCTTCCTGAATCCATCCAGCTGCAGCAGTGTATTTGAGCTTACTGGGAAATGACTCCCCAACACTGGCTGAAAATTGTAATTTTCCCCTTGAGCTCCCCCACTTCCGCACACTGGCTTAGGAAAGTGTGGGAAAGTGTGTAGTGATGTTTTGAAACAAAGGAACATTGCAAAAATAAGTGGAAGGGAACAGAAAGACCTTCCATGGCCGAGTTAGCACCTCGTAGTGTGACTCCATAGACAGTGCTTGCACAATGAATTCCTCATTTCTCTGCTCTGAGACAAGGTGTGTATTCAAATTATAATCTCCTCCTGGGTATGGTGATGCACTCCTATAATCCCAGCTAGTAGGCAGGCTGAGGCAGGAGAATCACAGGTTTAAGGCTAGCCTCAGTAACTTAGTGAGGCCCTAAGCAACTCATGAGTCTCTGTCTCAAAATGAAAAATAAAAAGAGCTGGGGATGTAGCTCAGTGATCAAGCACCCCTAGGTTCAATCCCCAGTACCCAAAACAAACAAACAAACAAAAAACCCCAAAACCAAAAACAAACAAAACAGTAGGATCTCTTTGGGATCCAATGCTTTGATGATGTTCACAAACATACTTATATCATAAAGACATTATTTTCCCCTTCTTTTCTCCCCCTCCTTTTTCCATTCTAGAAAATCAACCTTTGTGAATATCATGTGAAGAGGGAGGCTGGGCCTTGCCTTCTTTGCAACCTGCTAAAGAGACCCTGGTGAGTGTCTGAAAAGACACCTGTGCCATAAGACCAGGTGGCGCGAGGGCTGTGTTTCCGGTCTTTCCAGTGACTTCCTATCTCTTTGTAATTGACAAGTATTTTCAGATGCTGGAGATTGATCTTAAAAAGACAAAATTTGTTGTGATCTCTTCACAGCTAGGTCCTTTGTGTTCCATCTCTGAGTGAGTGGCAGCTAGGACAATTGTGAGTAAAGGGAGCAAGCTGAAAGAACATGGCCCCTGAGGGGAGAAAGACAAGGCAAAGGGACTGCAGAACCTGTTAGGGGCCCAGAGCTCCACAATGACCCAGGACTGAACAGCTATGCAGAGCCTTGAAAACCAGAGTGGGCAGCTCTAAGGACTCTTATCGGCCTCCCTTTTCCTCTCATGCAATTGGGAGGATTTGGGGGAAATTCCCTGCCCAAATTGCCTTGGGCAAACCTCCAAGTTCTCTTCTGGGGAATGCAGTAGATTCCTCTGAAATGCTGTGGTTGAGGCTGATTGAGGCATGAGAAGCCAAGTCTTATGAAGCCATGCTATTTAGTAGGGTTCCCTGGGGTGGCCACACTGCTTTCTGGACCAGTGCCTCTCAAACTCAAGGGTGCCTCAAGCTCTCCTGCAGGGCTTGCTAAAGCACAGATTGCAGGGCCCGCCCCAGAGTTGTCTTTCAACTCTGTTAAGTTCCCAAATGATGCTCTTGCTCCTACTCTAGGATTCACATGCCGAGAAACACAGGTTGAGTCATCCCCTGCCCAGTGGATATAAGCCCTGGAGGATGTAGCTCATCTGGGCGGAGCACAGTCAACCAGAGTGGCAGCTTTGGGATGCCTAGCTTTCTCTCCCCCAGTAGGGGTCAGCCTGGTTCTGCCTCGGCCTAGGATGAGCCTGGCCAGGATAACTATAGAATTAACACTTGTTAAAATCCACCCATTTCCTGAATGGACCTGGGGCTCTTGGCTGGGCTTTCCTTTAGTCTGAGTGTTCCCAGCCTCAGCTGGCAAGGGTTTTACTACCAAAAAGAGAGCAGCTCTGATTATGCTGGCCTCCCAAAGACACAATGAATGTGTTTCATTCACCTTGGCATCCCCAGTCCTGGTGTCTGGCTTAGTGTCAGGGTCCAACAAATGTTCCACAAATGATCAAACTAGGAGCCTGAATATTTGTGCAAGAGCTAGTGAAAGAGAAGGGTAGAAAGTGATGGAATGAATTTTAAGCTTTGTCAGTCTAACAGACACACTGACCATTAGTTCTGAAAGCAGGAGTGCCTTCTGAAGCTGGGTGATTATAACATTTTCCAGTGAAACTACATAGGACCTCACAAGGGCTAAAGCATTGGGAGGGGCAGAAGCTGCAAAAGTCAACCAGCAGGGGGAGTCTCCACCTTCACAACTTAGCTCTGTAGAAAGGCACCCCTGGTTCCTCTCTTTGTATTGGAAAAAAAAAAAAAAAAAAAAATCATTACATTGCCTCAATCTTTTTGAAATAAGGTGAGAGTGAATATTCAATACCCAAAAAATTCCCAAGCTAAACAAAAGTTTTCTGTTTGTGAAGTACTCAGATAATTTGCTAAGTCCAGAATAGACTGCTCTAGATAACAACTCCCCATCAGGAAGCTGTGAGCAACAGACTTGCCCAGTAAGGAAGAGGAAGACATTTCAGGAACAAACAAGGAGCAACAGAACCTCTGAGAAAAGATTAGGCTGATTGTAAGGAGTATTTTCCTCCCCACTCTATCCTGAGGTCAGATTTGGACAGAGGGCTGAGGAGGAAGTGTCCGAGGACACGCACCCCACAGTTAGACCATCTATCCTGGCATACTCAGTTTTCCACTACCAAAAGATTTCCATACAGCCTCCAAATATTTAGAAGATGTGAAAGTACCACATGGATCCCACTATCAGTAGCAGATATTGGTTGGGTCTCTAAGGGTAGGGCTTGTACTGCTGCATTCCCACACTCTCTCAAAATTCCTATGGTGACCATGGGGTACAGTCAGGATGCAAGATAAGCTGTGGATGTAGGGCAGACAACTGCAGTTGATGCAGCTGGAGATCAACCTGCAATGGACCATTAGCAATGTATCCTGACGCCCATCCTGATAACGGAACACAGAATTAAAATCTTAGTATCATCAATTGGTATGTTTCACCAAACAGTTCTTCAAGCTTTTTTATCACCCTTTCTCCTAAACTGGCTCTCTTTCTGTATTGTCAGTTTGCTTTAGTAGTGTCATCATTCACACAGTCATCAAAACACAGAACCTTCAAGTCAATTTTCACTTCTACCCACGTTCATCCAGCCAAGAAATCCTGCTCATTTATCTCTTAAAGCATCTCCATCCTTTCTCCTCCAAGGGGTCTATTCAGGACTCATGTGGATAACCACCAGCCTCTGTCTCCTCTAATTTTATCCTCAACACATTCTAGATGGTCTAAAAATTATATCTCATCATGGAGCCCCTGGCTTAAAAGCCATTGATGTCTCCCTAAGTCCCTGTAGAAGAAAAGACTACAATACTTCCAGGGCAGGATATGAATAAGTGAATGAATGAAAACAATCAGATGGGGAAGAGAAAATAAGAGTAAGAGAGGTTTTGTTGTTGTTGTTGTTACTGTTGTTAATCTCATTCATTTGGGAGACCATGCACTGTGATCCAGTAAGCCCTACCATGCCCTGGAATTTAATTCCAATCAGTACAGGGGAATAAAAATTGTGTTTAAAATCTTTATTTCACTATTGACTTTGAAAACTTTTTACCACCCAGCCAGGTATACATCTTGTTTTCTTCCCCACTCTCCACAGAGGTTTCAAAAGCCCTTGCACTATTTCCCCAGATTTACACTAATAAGAAATGTGTAATTGTCTTCCCCCACTTGGCTTAGCAGACTGTCCCTCAGAAGTTCTTTTTGTAGTCAGCTAGTTGGGAACTTCCAGTGATCTCTTTTAGGCCTACCCAGTCGCTGGCTGGTGAAAAAATGTGGATTCAGAAGTGGGGAAATGCTTCCTCTTTGGACATAGTCATTGTCTTATACTCAGCTTAGAAAGGAATCTTTTCCTGAATGCTTGCATTTTTGTTTGTTTGTTTGTTTTTTATCCTTGCTGTGAAGGGATTGAACCCAGGGCCTCATGCATGCTCTGCACGTGCTCTACTACCAAGCTACACCCCCCCACTCCCTTGTCTAGCTTCTTCTAAAACTTTAGTTATTGTATTTTGTCCTTAATATCTGGACATATATCTTGGATGGGGCGGTAGGCCTTTGCTGCTATACTTGACCAGATCTGACAAGTAGCCACTTGTGGTGATCTTGATGCCCGTGACTTCAGTGTCTCAGAGATGAGGTGGGGAGGAGTTGGTTGTGTTTATGCACCCAGGCAACTGTCATATTTACTGTCTCTGGTCAGCTTCCAAACCAGTAGCACCCCACCCGTTAACACAAGCTCCATGGCTGGTTGCTGATGGGTTGGCCTGCCAGTTGTGAGCAGTTGTTTTAGCTTGAGCAATTGGTGGTTTCATCTGAGGAGCAGCTTTACAATCATACATGAGTTTCACCTGACAAAAGTCCCTTATGCTCAATGAAGCTGTAAAACTGAAATGTGTTGTGTATACTGATCAGACCATCTGCTCTTCTTCTTGAGAGACTATTTGCTCAATCCACTCGGAGTTCTTGAGCTCCTCTGTGTTTGACATAAATCTAGGCTTCAGGAACCTAAAGATATGGTATGGTGAGCCAGGAGTGATGGATATATGAGCAGGTAAATGAGATTTAGAATCATCAGGCTGGAAAGCTAGAAGGTTGGGGTAAAGTGTTTCAGGGACAGAGGAGGTAAAGGGTGGTTGGGGAAGGTTTACTGAATAGTTGATATTTGAGCTGGGTGTAAAAGTCAAGGAAGGACATTTTAAGAAAGTATGTGCCAGCTACTGTGCTTGGTGTTTTACCTGTATCGACTCATTACATCCTCGCAACAACCCTGTGAGAAGGGAACTATTATTACTCCCATTTTATAGGTGAGGAGGCAAAGACTTATGGAGGTTAAGTCACTTCCCTAAGGTGAGCAACTAGTAAGTGAGGAAGTGGGGTCTTGAGACATTGCCAGGTATATCATAAACACTCAGTGAACATCTAGGTATTATTATAATAATAATCATTGCATCCAGGGTTGCTGCCTCTAAAAACCTGCACCCTTGACTTCTGTGTTATCGTGGTTGCAACAGCATATTTGGACTTTCTGTGGAATCACTAGAGGCATTTTTGGTGGCATTCTTACAGTCCTAAGTTAAAAGAGAGAGCCTTGTTTAAATTTATTAAGTGCTATTTATGCTTTCTTTTAATCTCAAATTGTCTCTGCTTCAGAATTTGGTGACCTCAATTGTTCCTGGTATAATTGGAATTCCTCTACATAGCTGGAAGAAGACTGGCCCCAGCGAACATTAGACTTATATCATTCCATGCTAGTGATTTCAGATCAAAGAGAAAACTTCTCTTTCTTTATTTCAGTATATAGAAATCCCAGGAAAAGTCTCTGATTGGCCAACTTTGGGTCACATGGCTACTTTTTGGGCCAATCATTGTGCCGAGAGAATGTTATGATGATTCACCCACCTGGGCCTCATGCCGTATGGGATGCAGTGAGAGTGGTAGGTATTATGGAGGGAAGTCCCATCAGAATCATATGTGTCTTTATAGAGAAAGAATTGATTGTCCTTACCAAAAAGAAGGACTGTGAGGTAGTCAGCTTCTAGTATTGTCCCCAGTGATCACTGCCTCCTGCTATGTCGGTCTTCAGATAATCTTCCCTTGGAGATTCTTCCCTTGAATCTAGGCTAGACCTAGGGACTCACTTCTAATGAGTGAAATATGGGGAATATGTTGGCATGTCACTTCTGAGATTATTTTACTAAAGTCCATGATCTCTTCCTCACTTATTCTAATGAAGCCAGCTCCCACATTGTAAGTTGCTCTATGGAAAGGTCCATGAGAGGTACTAAGATTTTCCTCTAGCCAACAGGCAGCAAGGAACTGAGACCCTCAGTCCAGTATCCCATGTGGAGTCAAGTCCTGCCAATAACCACTGAGGGAGTTTCGAAGCAGATTCTTCACCATCCAAACCTAGAGATGAAGTCAACCCTGGCTGACATGTTGATTGCAACCTTGAGAGAGACCCTAAGCTAGATGACCCAGCTAAACTGCACCCAAATTTCTGACCCATAGAAACAGTCAGAGGATAAATGTGTATTGCTTTAAGTTGCTAAACTCTGGGGTAATATGTTATATGGCAACAGAAAACCAATATAGGGAGAAACATTGAGCAGAGAGAAAAAGACAGAAAAAGAATTTACAAAATGCCATAATTGTTTTGGTTTCTGAATGTCCTTAGCTTGCTTTCTCAGACTCATCCTTCCAGTTCCATGTTCCTACCTGCCTAGATTTTTTTCCTTCCTACTTTTTATTTCTTTCCACTCTGATAACATAAGAACCATCAGAAAAGGGAGATATACAGAGAAGGTAATAAGTTAAGGAACTAGTAATAAGTCAAGCATAATGGTAATGCCTGTAATCCCAGCAATTTAGGAGGCTAAGGAAGAAGGATCACAAGTTCAAGGCATTAGCAACTTAGCAAGGCCCTAAGCAACTTAGTGATACCCTGTTTCAAAATAAAAAGTAAAAAAGACTAGGGATGTAGTTCAGTGGTAAAGCACCCCTGGTTTCAATTCCCAGGACTGAATTAGAAGAAAAAGGAGGAGGAGGAGGAGGAGGAGGAAGAAAGTGATAATGTGAACCTCCTATCTGTCTAGCACTTCAGCACTTTGCAGACCAGCACTTTCCTTGATCTTATTTAATCATTCCCCTCAACTCTATACCGATAGTTTTCTTTGTCCTCTTCTATTGATAGGAACTTGAACCCTGGAGAACTGACACAGGGGGTCCAGGATTACTCACCCCAGAAGTGGCATAGTTGGGACACAAGCAAAGCACATTCATTCCACAGCAGCATGCTATCTATCTCTGAGCAGGAAGGCAATTGTTTTTATCCAGTAATAGGCCTGCTGGTGATACAGGCTAATTCCAACATCAAGCCTTCTCTCAGAGAGGGCTGACCTGTTTGTAGAACTTTCACTAGATTACTCTGTGCTTTTCTTTCTGGTGCCAACAGGTAAATTTCTAACCAGACCTATTGTCAGTTGAACAAGTCCCCTGGGAAGGAATTCCTTCTTCACTCTTTAAGTCACTTTCTTTCTGTGCTAACCAAATACTGGGAGGAGCATGCCAGGGAGGACACAGCTCCACCTGCTCTTCAGGAACCTGTGACAGTCCTTGTTTATTGAGGAGGGATGCCCATCCTGGCAAATGAGGCCAGGCAAGAACTTCAGAGCCCAGAGAGAATGTTCTGGGCCTCCATACCAAGAAGTAGGAAACCCCAGTCTTGCCTTCTGCAACATCAACCAAGGCATGCCATTGAGTGGAGAGACCTGGTTAGCAGATATAACTCTGATTCCTTCACGAAGACAGTAGAACAAGAGCAAGCAGAGTTCTCATCCACAAGAACAAGAGAAACCACAACAGATACTAAAGACGAAGAAAAGTAATTTCCATGAAGTTATTCTGTGTCATGTGACTCATAGACTGTTTTGAAACCAGTTTTAGAACATCATGCTGGAGACAGTCAGAGGTCAGAGCCTTACAGACTACATTTTTTAGAGGTCAACTGCTTTCCCCCCTCCAGGTTCCTTCTAATAGGGATCTCAGAGATGGGTAATTACTAATCACAATATTAAGAAAGTGGGCCAAAAAAGGGTGTGGTCAAACTAATTTATCATCCAAAAAATGCCTCTCTTCTCATCTAGTCACCCAGTGGTGTCTCACTCTGGTTTTCAGACCCTGGCTCTTAATCCTGATGATATTGCTGTTGTATTTCAATAGAAATCCAATTTATAGAGCCAGGAGTCATATTTTATCAGGGACCACTATCATGGTCCCAGATTCTTTTTCCTTCTAATTATATCTTCAATATTATTTACTAATTGCCATACTCTTTTCTTCACCACAAATCTGTGATGTATTTGTATACCAATTTTGCACGTTTACCTGGTGTGTACTGGTAGTTCAATTAAAAAAAATTCAGGGGAAGGAAATGAATATATGACATTTGAAGGCAACCATTTTTGCTTTCCCAGTTCTGAGACAAGTCACCTTTTTAAAATTTCTATTCTCACTTTAAGAATTTCTCCCAGGCTTTGCTTCAAACTCTATTGCCTCTGAATTCTAATGTTTTGTCTCCATACCTTGGAATGTTCTGCCTCCAACCAGACTCCCCAAAGGTTTTCTGTCTGCTGAGACTATGTATGACCTACAGAGGCCACAACTTCCCCATGTTACAGCAGCTTGGCCTCAGATTGGATCAGTGCTTCTTGCTCAGAATGAATATATTCTTGTAAGTAAGGCTCACTCTGCTCCAAGAGTGGTTCATAATGATACTTGACCCTTACTAAGGACTTGGTATCCCCTAGTGTCTGCGGGGGATTATTTCTGGAACTCTGACCTTTAAATAAAATGCTGTAATATTGGCATGTAACTTATGCACCTGCTCTTCTATATTGCAAATCATTTCTAGATTTTTTATGAGAACTAATACAATGTAAATGCTATGTAATAGTTGTTATATTGTTTTGTTTAGGGAATAATGATAAGAAAATTTTGTATATGCTTAATACAGATGCAATTTTTTTCCTCAAATATTTTCAAACCATAGTTGTTTGAATCCATGGAGGGTCGACTGCATATGTTAGGCATATGCTAAACTCTGTATGTGCATAATCTTATTTTTTTCTTTATTTTATTTTTCTTTTTGTACTGGGGATTGAACCCAGGGGCACTCAACCACTGAACTATCCCCAGCCCTTTTTATTTTGAGACAAGGTTTCACTAAGTTGCTCAGGCTAGCCTTGAATTTGTGATCTCTTACCTCAGCCTCCTGAACTCTTGGGATTATAGGCATGCACCACTATGCCTGGCTATATAAGCATCATCTTGATTAATCTCACAAGAAGCTTGTCCCTCTTGTCGTCACTGCCTTGCAGATTAGGACACTGAGGAAGAGAGTCTAAGTATGAAGCACAGAGTTGAAAATCTGGTGATGGTGCTGGATTTTGAACCTAGTTAACCTGGTTCCAGAGCCTGTGTTCTTTATGCATGAGACAGTTGGCTGTTCCAGAATTTAGTCCATTTCCATTGAGTCACAGTTAATTGAATCAAATAAGGCAATATCGTAAGATAAGATGGTGGCCAATAAATTCTATCTGAGTATAATTTGTTAAACATCTACTGGGGACAAAGCACTGTATGATTCATAAACCTGGGATATGAATTTGGCAGGGAGATGAAGCATGTTACTCATTCACTGAATGAGTGGGAAGGGAATTCTGCTTTTTTGAGGGGATAGTAGATTTGACCTGAGGCAAAATTGTGATGTCTCTATGTCTCATTGTCTGGTCCTCTTGAACCCTGTCCCTGTTCCTTCTTTAGCTTGGGAAATTTCTCTTCCTCTACTCAGGCCCTCCTCTCCATGCTTCTGTGCTCAGTACTGGACTAGAAATAGGTTGCCTGTCCTCAGAGAATCTTTGGAAACAAACTTTACCTTCAGATCATCCAAGTGCACATATATCAATACTTCTTTGGTTGCCTAACTCTAGAGAAGCCACTAGAGGACACAGCATCCCCAATCTTACTGAGCTTATGCTTTGGTTGAGGAAGGTGGACAAGAGTCCTTATCATAGGATAAAATGAAATAAGAACACTAGAGGGGAATAATTAAGTAAGGTGGGTCCCCAAAGTGACTAGTAAAAGGCATTTTTTTAAGTAGTGATGGAAATATCATAAATCCTTTTGTTTATTTATTTTATTTTTTGGTACCAGGGATTGAACCCAAGGGTGCTCAACCACTGAGCTATATCCTCAGTCCTTTTTATTTTTTGTTTAGAGACAGGGTCTCACTAGGTTTCTTATGCCTCACTAAGTTGCTGAGACTGGCTTTGAACTTATGATCCTCCTGACTTGCTTCAGCTTCTTGAGGCACTAGGATTATAGGAGTGCACCATGGTGCCCCACTCAATATTATAAATCTTGACTGGAATATTGGTTGCTCAGGCAATACATTTGTCAAAGCTCATCAAATTGTGCTAAGGAATACCTGCACATTTCTCTGTGCATACATCTTACCTAAATAAAGACTTCTTTTGTCTAGTAAATTTAAAAAGGCACAGTACTATAAGGACACCAGTAAGTACAGAGAGAGGTATGCCCAAGTGTGTATAGGTAAATCATCTATCCAGCATAGCTGTTCATTCAACATGAATGACCTGACTCAACATTGAGAACACAATAAGTACTGGGAACTGTTCTAGGAGTCATCAGTGAAGAAGACAAAGATCCCTGTCTTCATGAACTTCCATTCTAGCAGGATAGTTAAAATGGGAGTGGATGGGTGGGAGCTTTTGCTATTGCATCTGTAGCAACTATAAGTTTTGGCCTGAGAGGGGCCTGTAATCCATGGAAAGGCGAGGCTAGTGAAAAAGGCTTAGAAAGCTAGAAGCAAAACTTCTTTACATGCTTCAGAGACTAGAACTACCCTTTCAGGTGGGGCTCAGAGGAAAACCTGTGAGTCTTCCAGCCCTAACCCCAGCATCTCCCTGAAGCTTAGGAGGGCAGCATCCATATCAATTTACCACTGCCAACTGTGTGGGTGCTTCAGCAAGTACTGAAGAGGTGCTGGCTCTCTTCAGACGCATCTGCCAACGGGTGTAGGCTCAGGCCAAAGCCAGTCAACCAGGAGGTTGGAAACTCAGTTTCTGAGAGCTGGGAGGGGTGGGGAGGTGTCAGTTATTTTAGAAACCAAACTTAGGTGCTTAGAAACACCACAGAAGGGCTTGGCAGAGTCACTGGGAGTTGAATGGTATTGCTGTGAATCATAGGAACGCCAGGTGAGAAGAGGCCAAATGAGAGGGAATGGAGGTTCTTGAGTCTTTAAAAAAATTTTTTTAAGGATCCAGGAAGACTTGATCATATAGCAAAGTTTGTCACATCATATGTATAATAAAACACAATGAAGCATTGTTTAAAAAATTATCTAAGTTACATATAATCTCTGAATTTTCAAAGATAGCACAATTTATGCAATAACTCTTATTTTACAGGTAGTTTTTTTCTCCCATTAACAACAATAGGTTATTGAAGGGGTAGACTGGGGCTGCATAATGTGAGACTTGTTGCAATTTTTCATCTCTCTTCCCAATTTTTGCTCTTTCTACAACCCTGTTTTTATCCTTTGATGCTCACATTGATATTGTTTGCTTTCTCTTCCATAGTTTAAAACATAAACAGCTCTTCCATGTGAATTTGATGATTTCATATGGAGGCTGGATAAGATATTGGAATTAAATTTAGGAAGAGTTTTCTTAAAATTCAAAAAAAAAAATTCAGCAATGTTAAGAAAATAACCAAAATTCCCCAATAAAGTTCAGGAACAAGTAAGCATTTGAGTTTTTCTGTAGCAGACTGGAACCTTACTCTAGAGGTTGTCTCATCTAGTGGTTTACCCAGTCCAGCATGGTGACATGCTGAACAGGAAGAAGAAAACAGAAGAAAAGTCAGTCAAGAAAGATCATGCACGGGGCGCAGTGGTGTATGCCTATTACCCAGCAACTCTGGAGGATTGAGAGTTTAAAGCCAGATTCAGCAAAAGCAAGGCACTAAGCAATTCAGTGAGACCCAGTCTCTAAATAAAATACTAAATAGGGCTGGGGATGTGGCTCAGTGGTTGAGTGCTCCTGAGTTCGATACCTGGTACCCTCTCCCTCAACAAACAGAGAGATCATGCACTGTGGAAATTCAGAAAGCTAATGTATTTTTGCAGGAATTGGCATTTTTTTTTTTTTCTATAAAGTTCCAGAGAGTAAATAGTTTAGGTTGTGGCAACACGGAGTCTTTGCTAAAAATGTTCAAGTCTAACAGGATGCATGAAAATAGCAGTGAGTAAGCAAATGAGTATGGCAGTGTCTCAATAAAGTTTCATTTACAAAAACAGCCATGGGCTGGATTTGTTCCCCAGGCTGTTCGTCAATCCCTGTATTATTGATTAA
This sequence comes from Sciurus vulgaris, assembly GCF_902686455.1. Taxonomy (NCBI): domain Eukaryota; kingdom Metazoa; phylum Chordata; class Mammalia; order Rodentia; family Sciuridae; genus Sciurus; species Sciurus vulgaris. The sequence continues at coordinate 43,530,381 of NC_136475.1, forward strand.
ATGATGGTCAGAGACAACTAAAAAATGAGAGTAAGGGAAATAGGGAGGGGAAATGGAGTCAAGAGCCACTGTAGCCTGTAGGTTCACTAGCTCCCCTTTCCTCTTTTTTCTGCATATGTGGGTATACTATATTTTTTTCTATATCACAGTTAAGTGGGGACTATGCAACGAAGTGTCTGAATAGTGCAATATGGGCGGAACTTAAGCATGCCTGGTCTCTCAGAAACATCCTTGGAGATCTCTGTGTTTTCATTTGGTCTACCTTATCTGTGGATTGAGTGCAGAGGATCCAGAAGGGACCCTGGAGCCCTGGAAATGGTAAACCTGGGTTCTCAGATAACTCTTTTGGGCAGAGTTTCCCTGCCCAAATTATTGGACTTTGATGTCAACTAGACACTGACTTTTTATTTTGTGAGGTCACTGAAAACTGGGGACTTGTTTGTTACAGCAGCCATCTTCACTGTGACCATATAAAAGTTCAAGTATCAAGTTGCTTGGTGGCATGGGATTCTGAAAGTCGAGAAATTGAAGCAACATGTACTTTTTTTTCATTGATTTATTTTTTATTATATATATTTTGGGGTACAAAATGATGTTTTGATAGACATTTAAAATGAAATGGTTTTTGTAATCTAGCAAATTAATATGTTCATTACTTCGCATAGTAATTGTGTGTGTGCATGTATATGTGTGGTAACAGCACCTAAAATCTATTGTCTTAGCAAGTTTCCATGGTATGATATGATACGATATTAGTGACTACAGTCTTCATGCTGTATATTAGACCTCCAGAATTATCCATGCTACATAATTGCCACTTTGTACCCTTGGACCTGCACATCCCCATTCTCTACCCTAACATTCTATTCCCTATTTCTATGTATTCAACTTTTTAAAGATTCCACATGGGTAAGATCATAAAATATTTTTCTTTCTGTGTCTGGTCTATTTCATTCAACATAATGTCCTCCAGTTCCATCCATGTTGTAGCCAAACGGCAGCAGGTATTTCTGAACATGGAGTGAAGGTGGGGTTGAAATCAGCAGACATGTTTGTGTCAGTCAGCTTTTTGTTGCTGTGGCAATACCTGAGGTGGGGAAAGATGGAGAGGAGTAAAGATTTATTCTGGCTCATGGTTTCAGTACATAGTTGGCTGGCTCCATTGTTTTGGGCCTGAGATGAGGGAGAACATCATGGTGGAAGGGTGTGGCAGAGGAAAGAAAGCTGCTTACCTTTTGGCCGCCAGGAAGGAGAGAGAGAGAGAGACAGAGACAGAGACAGAGTGTCAGGGATAAGAAATACATTTCCAGGGCACAGTGAACTACTTCTTCCAACTAGGTTCCAGCTCCTACAGTTCCATCACCTCCCAATAATCCATCCAAATTATTAATCATTCAAATTAATAAAAAAAAAATTGATGGATTAATCCATTGAGAGGTTAGAGCCCTCACAATCCAATCATTCCTAAAAACCCTGTCTCTGAACATTGCTGCATTGGGACCATAAGTCATATCGAAACTATGAAATGTTTGAATCTGGTGATAAAAAAACTACTGAGACCCTGATATGCTACTCTGACTGTAAAGTCAGGGGAGTTCTTGAAAAGAATTTTTTTCAAATGTCACATATAAAATTGCACCATTTTGGGAGGCTGAGGCAAGAGGATTGAGCATTCAAAGTCGGCCTCAGCAACATAACCAGGCCCTAAACAACTCAATGAGACCCTGTCTCTAAATAAAAAATATAAAAAGGGTATGGGATGTGGCGCAGTGGTCCACAAGAGAGCCTGGATCCAATCCCCGTTACCACACACACACACACACACACACACACACACAAATCAGTCCACTTCATTCTCACAAAAGCATTAGTTCAGTTATAAAAACAGAGACTAAATCAGGTTAAGCAAAATTGGGGAATTTATGATGCAAATATAGAGGCATTTTTCCAGACTTGAGGATAAGAATGTAGCTCAGCCTGAGATTGGGCCAGGTTTAGGAAATAGCCACCCAACAAGATTGTCTCTTTCAGCTCTGCCTTCTCAGCAAGGGCCTCTGGTTTTTTGTAATCCAGCTTCTTCTACCCAAAATGGGTGCTATGGCTTTAATATGGTTTTTGTCACTCTAACTATCCATGTGATTAAACATTTGGTCCCCAGATAGCACTGTTGGGAAGTCCTTTGGGAGATGAGACCTTGTGGGAGATCCTTAGGTCTTTGGTGGTGTGCCCTCAGAAGGGAGAGAGATGTGGGGGTCAGTATAAAAGCCTGAGTTTGACCCCACTCAGTCCTCTCTGCTCTTGGTTTGAGTTATAATCTCTTGCTTCTGCATGCACTCCTGTCATTACCATTGCCATGACATGATGCAGCCAAGAACTGAGTCAATGTTAGTAGTATGCCTTTGAACTTCCAAAACTGTGAGCTACAGACACCTCTTTCTACTTCATAAGTATCTATCTCAGGCATTTTGTTGTAGTAATGTAAGCTGACTAATATAATGGTTACGCCCAGCAAACAAGGTTTTTCATTTCTGCTGTTCATAACACTAACCCAGACTGAACCTCAGTTTCCTGGTGCCCCTTCTAAAATCCCAGGAGAAAAATCCTGGTGAGGTTGGTTGCAGTCAAGAGTCATGGTCACAGGATAGGAACATGGCTGCTAAAACACCTCTTGGGATGAGGGGGGCTCTTAAGAGTGTCCTTGTGAGCTGGGCAGACCTCCCATGAAAGTTGGCAGGCAGACATTTTTTCCTCGTTTCATTTCCTTCATTTCATTTACAAATAGCACCCTTTGCAGGCAGATATCATTCTCTCTCTCTTTTTTTTTTTTTTTTTTTGCACAAGGAACGTGTGGTGGCCCAGAGAGCTTAGTGGGTTTCTGAAATTCACTCAAACTTCATCAGCAGGGCTCATACAGCATCCATCCTTGCCTCTTCATCCAGTTGTTCCATCACTCATGACAGGCATCCTTGTTTCCAATATAATCAGTAATTGCATTTGATATCTAATAAGAGTTTAGCCATCACTATAAAGCTTGGGCTTTCCCTACCACCCTTCTGAAGATTTTTCTTGATTTGCCATAGCAGGAAGGACTGAGGTGAGGAAATAGAGCCAGGAGTTTCATGGGTTTTTAGCACTACTAAGGTGGTTTGAGGACTCGAACTATCTCAAAATCTCTATTATAACTCACCTCAGTAATATGCTTGAGAAAACCAGTTAAACTGCACATGCAACATTAGACTGAAAAGTTCTAGAGGAAAGGAATTTTATTGCTCAGAATCTACCTACCACAGCACTCACTACCCAGGGGTTACCCTATAAATATTTGTTGAAAGATCAAATAAACTCATATGAATTCAATTTCCTGCAGAAAAAGTAGGAAATACTGAGAAGAAAAAGAAAGATAATAAAATTCACACACAATCCTACCACTCCCTCTTAAAATATGTCCTTAATACAGTTTTTATTATTATTATTATTTAGCTTTTAATTTTTTACAGACTGCATTTTGATTCATTGTACACAAATGGGGTACATCATTTTGTTTCTATGGTCGTACACAATGTAGATTCATACTATTCATGTAATCATACATGTACATTGGGTAATGATTTCTGTCTCATTCCAACATTTTTCATACCCACCTCCCTCTCATTTCCTTCTACATATTCTAAAGTTCCCCCCTTATTCTCTCATTCCTCACCCCCCTCCCCCATTATATATCATTCTCCATATCAGGGAAAACATTCAGCCTTTGGTTTTTTTGGGCTTGGCTTATTTCACTTAGCATGATATTCTCCAATTCCATCCATTTATTTGCAAATGTCATAATATTATTCTTCTTTATGACCGAATAGTATTCCATTGTGTATGTATACCACAGTTTCTTTATCCATTCATCTATTGAAGGACATCTAGGTTGGTTCCACAATCTAGCTATTGTGAACTGAGCTGCTATAAACATTGATGTGGCTGTGTTACTGTAGTTTGCTGATTTTAGGTCCTTTGGGTATAAACCAAGGAGTGGGATAACTGGGTCAAAAGGTGGGTGAATTCCAAGTTTTCTTAGGATTCTCCACACTGCTTTCCAGAGTGGCTGCACCAATTTACAACCCCACCAGCAATGTAAAAGTGTACCTTTTTCCCCATATCCATGCCAGCATCTATTATTGTTTGTGTTCTTGATAATAACCATTCTAATTGGAATAACATGAAATCTTAGAGTTGTTTTAATTTGCATTTCTCTAATTACTAGAGATGTTGAACACTTTTTCATACATTTATTAGTTGCCTGTGTGTCTTCTTCTGTAGTGTCTGTCCATTTCCTTGGCCCATTTATTGATTGTGTTCTTTGTATTTTTGGTGTAAAGTTTTGTAAGTTCTTTATAAATTTTGGAGGTAAGTGCTCTATCTGAAGTGCTTGTGAAAAAGATTTTCTCCCACTCTGCAGGCTCTCTCTTCACATTCTTGATTGTATCCTTTGCTGAGAAAAAGTTTTTTAGTTTGAGTCCATTCCATTTATTGATTCTTGCTTTGATTTCTTGTGCTTTGGGAGTCTTGTTGAGGAAGTCTGATCCTAAGCCAACATGATGAAGATTTGGGCCTACTTTGTCTTCTATTAGGTGCAGGGTCTCTGGTCTAATTCCCATGTCTTTGATCCATTTTGAGTTGAGTTTTGTGCAGGTTGAGAGATAGAGGTTTAATTTCATTTTACTGCATATGGATTTCCAGTTTGCCAGCACCATTTGTTGAACAGGCTTTCTTTTCTCCATTATATGTTTTTGGTTCCTTTGTCCAGTATGAGGTGGCTTTATTTATGTGGTTTTGTCTCTGTGTCTTCTATTCTGTACCATTGGTCTGCCTGTCTATTTTGGTGCCAATACCATGCTGTTTTTGTTACTATTGCTTTATAGTATAGTTTAATGTCTGGTATTGTGATACCTCCTGTTTCACTTTTTCTATTCAGGATTGTTTTGGCTATTCAAGGTCACTTGTTCTTCCAGGTGAAGTTCATGATTGCTTTCTCTATTTCTATGAGGAATGTCATTGGTGTTTTAATTGGAATTGCATTGAATCTGTATAGCACCTTTGGTAGAATGGCCATTTTGACAATATTAATTCTGCCTGTCCAAGAACATGGGAGATTTTTCCATCTTTGAAGGTTTTCTTCAATTTCTTTCTTTAATGTTCTATAGTTTTCATTGTAGAGGTCTTTCACCTCTTTTGTTAGATTAATTCCCAAGTTTTTTTTTTTTTTTTTTTTTTTTTTTTTTTTGAGGCTACTGTGAATGGAGTGGTTTTCCTAATTTCTCTTTCAGAGGATTCATCACTTATGAATAGAAATGCATTAGATTTATGCATATTGATTTTATATCCTGCTACTTTGCTGAATTCATTTATTAGTTCTAGAAGTTTTCTAGTAGAGTTTTTTGGATCTTCTAAATATAGAATCATGTCATCAGCAAATAGCAACAGCTTTAGTTCTTCTTTTCCTATTTGTATCCCTTTAATTTCTTTGGTCTAATTGCTCTGGCAAGTGTTTCAAGAACAATGTTGAATAGAAGTGGTGAAAGAGGGCATTTCTGTCTTATTCCAGTTTTTAGAGGGAATGCTTTCAATTTTTCTCCATTAAGAATGATATTGGCTGTGGGTTTAGCGTAGATAGACTTTACAATGTTGAGGTATGTTCCTACTATTCCTATTTTTTCTGTGTTTTAAGCATGAAGGGGTGCTGTATTTTATCAAATGCTTTCTCAGCATCTATTGAAATAATCAAGTGATTCTTAACTTTAAGTCTACTGATGTGGTGAATTACATTTATTGATTTCCAGATGTTGAACCAACGTTGCATCCCTGGGATAAACCCCACTTGATCATGGTGCACTATCTTTTTAATATATTTTTGTACATGATTTGCCTGTATTTTGTTAAGGATTTTTGCATCTATGTTCATCAGGGATGTTGATCTAAAGTTTTCTTTCCTTGATGTGTCTTTGCCTGGTTTTGGTATCAGAGTGATACTAGTCTCATAGAATGAATTTGGAAGGGTTCCCTCCTTCTCTATTTCCTGAAATACTTTAAGGAGTATTGGTATCAGTTCTTTAAAGGTCTTGTAGAATTTGGCTGAGAATCTATCTGGTCCTGGGCTGTTCTTGGATGGTAGACTTTTGATGGCTTCTTCTATTTTGGTGCTGGAAATTGATCTGTTTATATTGTGTAGGTCTTCCTGATTCAGTTTAGGAGGATCATATGTCTCTAAAAATTTGTCGATGTCTTTGATATTTTCTATTTTGTTGGAGATAGATTTTCAAAGTAGCTTCTAATTATGTTATGTATTTCAATGGTGTCTGTCGTAATCTTTCCTTTTTTCATCATGTAATTCTAACAATTTGAGTTTTCTCTCTCCTTCTCTTTGTTAGTGTGACTAGGGGTTTATCAATTTTGTTTAATTTTTCAAAGAACCAACTTTTTGTTTTGTAAATTTTTTGAATTGTTTCTCTTGTTTCAATTTCATTGATTTCAGCTCTGATTTTAATTATTTCCTGTTTTCTACTACTATTTTTGGTGTTGATCTGTTCTTTTTCTAGGACTTTGAGTTGTAATGTTAGGTCATTTAGTTGTTGACTTCTTATTTTTTTAATATATGAGCTCAATGCAATGAACTTTCCTCTTAGTACTGCTTTGAGAGCATCCCAGAGGAGTTCGAGAGATAGCTCACTTGGCAGTCATGAGGACCACTGTTCAAATCCCCAGAACCACAGTGTGTCCCAGAGATTTTGATATGTTGTGTCATTGTTCTCATTTACTTCTAAGAATTTTTTTATTTCTTCCCTGATGTCTTCTGTTTATCATTGCATCATTCAATAGCATAATATTTAGTCTCCAAGTGTATGAGTAGTTTTTGTTTATTATTTTATCATTCATTTCTAATTGCATTCAATATGTTCTGATAGAATACAGGGTAGGATCTCTATTTTTTTGTATTTACTAATGGCTTTTTGTGGTATAGCATATGGTCTATTTTGGAGAAGGATCCATGAGCTGCTGAGAAGAAAGTATATTCGCTCGATGATGGATGAAATACTCTGTAAATATCCATTAAGTCTATATCATTGATTGTATTATTTAGTTCTATAGTTTCTTTGTTCAGTTTTTGTTTGGAGGATCTATCCAGTGGTGAGAGTGTTGTGTTAAAGTTCCCTACTATTAATGTGTTTTGGTCTATTTGATTCTTAAAATTGAGAAGGGTTTGTTTGATGTACATAGATGCTCCATTGTTTGGGGCATAAATATTTAAAATTGTTATATCTTGCTTTTATGCTTCCCTTAAGCAGTATGAAATGTCCTTCTTTATCCCTTCTGACTAACTTAGGTTTGAAGTCCACTTTATCTGATATGAGGATGAAGACCCCTGCTTTTTTATTGGGTCCATGTGCATGGTATGTTTTTCCCCATCCTTTCACTTTTGGTCTGTGGATGTCTTTTTCTATCAGATGAGTCTCTTGAAGGCAGCATATTGTTGGGTCTTCCTTTTTAATTCAATCTGCTAGTCTATGTCTTTTGATTATTGAATTTAGGTCATTGATATTCAAGGTCATTATTGAGATATGATTTGTATTCCTGGTCATTTTGGCTTATTTTTGGTTCTTTACTTGTCCTTTGATTGGCTTTTCCTTTAGGGTAGTTCCTCCCTTTGCTGATTTGTATTGTTGTTTTTCACTTCCTCCTCATGAACTATTTTGCTGAGAATGTTGTGTAGGGCAGGCTTTCTATATGTAAATTCTTTTAACTTTTGTTTATCGTGGAAAGATTTTATTTCATTGTCAAATATGAAGGTTAGTTTTGCTGGATATAGTATTCTTGGTTAGCATCCGTGTTCTTTCAGAGTTTGAAATATATTGTTCTAGGCCCTTCTTGCTTTTATAGTCTTGGCTGAGAAATCTGCTGATATCTGTATTGGTTTCCTCTTATATGTAATCTGATGCTTTTCTCTTGCAGCCTTTAAAATCCTATCTTTATTTTGTATGTGTGGTATTTTCATTATAATGTGTCTTGGTGTGGATCTGTTGTAGTTCTGTGCACCTGGTGTTCTGTAAGTCTCTTGTATTTGATTTTCTATTTCATTTTTCACGTTTGGGAAATTTTCTGATATTATTTTGTTGAACAGGTTGTTCAAGTCTTTGGTTTGTATCTCTGTGCCTTCTTCAATCCCAATAATTCTTCAAGTCGGTCTTTTCATGACATCCCATAATTCTTAGAGGTTCCGTTCATGACTTCTTAACATCTTCTCAGTTTGTTCAACTTTATTTTCAAGATTAAATATTTTGTCTTCATTGTCTGAGATTCTGTATTCCACGAGGTCTATTCTGTTGGTGATGCTTTCTATTGAGTTTTTAATTTGGTTTACTGTTTCTTTCATTTCAAGTATTTCTGTTTTTTTTTTTTTTTTTCAGAATCTCTATCTCTTTATTGAAGTGTTCTTTTGCTTCTTGCATTTGCTCTTTTAACTGTCTACTGGAATGGTCATGCATTGCCTGCATTTGCTCTCTTATCTCGTCTTTTGCTTTACAGATCATTTTAAGTATGCAGATTCTAAACTCTTTTTCTGTCATTTCTACTGCCATGCTGTTATTGGATTCTATCACAATATCATCTTGGTTTGTTAGGGACACTTTCTTCCCCTGTTTTTTCATATTGTTTCTATATATTCCCCTCTAGCAGTGAAGATCAGAGATACTGAAGTTTTCCCCCCTGCAGGCTTATTATGACCCTGCAGTTTCCCACTACCTCTCCTTTGAAGGGGAGATCAATACAAATAGCATTCAATACAAAGAAAATGTAGCCCTGAACCAGATAGCCCCTATAAAGACTTTAACATTTTTAAAATAAACAGGATCAGTTCAATTACTGTTTACAATATTTCTAGTTGTGAACAAGAGGATGGGAAAAGTGTGTAGGATGGAAGTGAGTAAATAGAGGTACCTGTCAAAGGGCCTCCAATCTCCTGTAGGTGTCTCAGGAAGGGAGCCGCCCTTCCAATGGTGATGGCCATGCCCTCAGGAATAATTCAAAATGCCTGCACTGGCCTCCAAAGAAGCTGGGGAGCCCCAGCAAGTGTCTGCTGAGTCAGCACGGAGGCAAGTGCAGTGTCCCTCAGCAGTAGGAGGGCAGGCAGGCAGACTCAGCTAGACCTGCGTGTGTGTCGGGGGTGGGGGATGGGCTCAGCGATGGTGTCCCCTTAATACAGTTTTATAAAAAGATTTGAGCTGGGGATGCAGAATCAATGATAGGTCAGTGGCTTAGCATGTATGAAGCCCTAGATTCAATCCCCAACACCACAAAACAAAATAAAACAAAACACATGGCTGCCAGTATACCTCAGTAGTTGCACACTTGCTGCTCCCCCAAAGAATTTTATTTTTACTTTTTTAATTTGTTCTAATTAGTTATATATGACAATGGAATGCATTTTGACACATCATATATAAATGAAGTATAACTTCTCATTCTTCTGGTTTACCTGATGTAGAATTACACTGGTCATGTACATAGTGTAATAAAGTCTTATTCATTCTACTATCCTTCTTACCCCCATACTCACTCCCCACCCTTACTACCCTCTGTCTAATCCAAAGTACCTCTATTCTTCCCTAGCCTACCCCCCACATTATTGTGAATTAGCATATCAGAGAAAACCTTTGGTCTTTGTTTCTTTGGGATTGGCTTATTTTGCTTAGCATGATATTCTCTGACTCCATCCATTTACCAGCAAATGTCATCATTTCATTCTTCATTAAGGCTGAATAATATTCCATTGTGTGTATATACCACATTTTCTTTATCCATTCATCTGTTGAAGGACACCTAGGTTGGTTCCATAGCTTAGCTATTGTGAATTGAGTTGCTATAAACATTGATGTGGCTGCATCAGTGTAGTAGGCTAATTTCAAGTCCTTTGGGTTTATGCTGAGGAGTAGGATAACTAGGTCAAATGGTGGTTCCATTCCAAATCTTTTGAGGACTCTCCATACTGCTTTCCAGAGTGATTGCACCAATTTGCAGTCCCACCCTCCAAATCATTTTATTGCACATACAATTTTGTTTTCTTCTTTTTTTCTTTCTCCCCTCTCCCCGCCCCCACATCTCTTTACAATATTCTGGAACATGGTTGTAGTGGCAGCCTAGGATTGCATCTTATGATCACACTTATTTATTGAAGCTACTCTCCTCTTTAAGGTGGTTTCTAGTTTTTTCCCTGTTCTAAACAAGGCCATGATGAATTCCTTGGCATCTTAATCCTTGAGCATATCTCAGACTATTTCCATAGGGTAAGTTCCTAGAAATGGAATTGCTGGCTCAAATGGCATATGCATTTTAATGCCTTTGATGCATTTTGCCAAATAGCCTGCCAGCAGGACTGTACCAATGCACACTTCTACCCACACTGCTGGAGAATTTCTATTTTCAAAGGTGTTATTAAAAAAAAAAAAATGTTCTCTTCTACTATATCAAATGCTTTTAGGAAACTTGTCAGTTCTTCATGTCTAGGTGAGACTCTTGCCTGCCATCTTAGTGCTTCAGGAGGTGGCATGTTGGCAGGTACATGGGAAGCCTGTCAGGAAGGTTTTGATCTGAAATAGCCTTTTAGAACCACGAACTGCCCTCTACAGTTCAGACAAGGAGCAGGAAAAAGGAAGTCTTAATATCTACACATTCTGAAGCTCTCAATGTGTGTTCGACAAGCAGTGTGACTTTTTACAATGTTTTCCCCAGAACTGGGCCCTTTTGAGGTTGGGGTCACATGATGGAATGGCTGTGGAAGAACTTATACCAAGGGAAGTGCAGTGTGAGTCTGATACCATAGAAGGATGTTCCTTGGATTCTTCCTACTTGGGGATAAGAGGGGCCTGTCTTGCTTGGGTCAAATCTCTGGATGACTGACTCTTCATCAATAACTGAAATGTACCAATGAATTGAGAACCAAAATTTATTATACCTGATAACAAGAGCCTGCATCTTAAAGCACATTTACAATGACCCAAATCCAGGCTGCTAATTTTATGGATGAGGCCACAGAAACTGTTTGCAGCAGGTATGCATTGTCCAAGGTCACACAAATAGTTACGTGGAAATTTTAAAATTGGAAATCAGTTTATCATTAGGTCTTTTCACAGCCCTTTGATGAATATTCTCATCCTTTCCATTTGTGCCTATACAATCTTCAATAGAATCATACCATGGGAATAAACTGACTCCATGATACACACATGAGGCCCATTTATGAAATGCTTCCTGACTGGGTGACTGGTGCAGATGATGGTGATTCCATCTGACTGGATGGACCTTTGGGTGAGCATAGTGAACCCCACCAGCTGGAGATGGACATGAAGTAGCAAGTAAGGGAAACTTTTGTTGTTTTAAGTTACAGATTCAAGAGCTGTGACTGTGTCTAAAGTGAAGTGGGCATCAAGATAATATTGGGATAATATTTGGAAAACTAAGGTATGTATTTGGAACACCCAACTCCTTTCCCATAGCACCACTTCATGATCTTGGACGCTTTCCTCTCACTTTAGCTTCTCATGCTGCCTCCTTCTCCTCCTGGTTTTTCCTGCAAAAGGTCCTCACCTAGGCAGCAGGAGATTTTCATTCCATCTGGACATATACTTTTAGCAAACTGTGATTTTAAGCAGTTGGCTTCATCTCCTTGGGCCTTAGCTTTCTTATCTGTAAAATGGCAATATTAAGTCACCTCTAGGACAAACTCCATGCCTCCTGCCAGTTCTCTCCTTCTGGTTAGACCTGGCTCCATGTCTAGTCCTCAGGGGCAATATGCTGCTCTTCCAGTTACTTTCCACACATTTTTCTCAGGTGCCTTCGAGAGATAGGGCCTCATCTCTGGAGTGTCACCATACTGCTGGGAACAACATTCCTTGCATAAGGTGGGTGGTGATATGTTGGAGCATGATTCTGTGGTGTCCACCACTCATGCAATCAGCTGCCCAGAACTTGTCTATTTAGTAATCTGCTGCATCCAGACATCTCACTTGTACAAATTTAGCATGTAAGTAGGCACTTTTCTTCCTTCAGGCCATGAGGTAGATGGGGTAGTGTGTACTTTTAACTTATTACAGTGTAAACACTGGACAACTTTTCATTTTACATTCATGGTGGAGCAGCAGATAATGTCTGACATACCCAATTCTCATAAAATTCTGTGACAGGGCACTACTTTCCATTCTCAAGACCTAAAACGGCTTTGGCACTTAGTTCATTGGTTAACTAGGGAGTTACTTGTAGAAAAGAGAAGATTCAGCTCCTTTCCCTTCTGGCGCCCTGGATAGGTTCTAATAGGTTCTAGGCTGGAATAAAAAAAGAAGCATGCTCTTGGGTAAAGATGAAAGTCATTATGGTGAATTAAGGATAACTTGAAATGAGTCAAATACAAATACAGTCCCATAATCTTGCATGTGCAAATGACTTCAAATCTACCAGAAAGTAGGATGTGACAAGCTAATCAGAACAGGAGCCTGTCCAATAAGGAAAACCTGAAAGCAAAGCAAAACAAAACAAAAACCAAAAAATCAGACCAAACAACAACAAAAATGGAGTAATTAGCAAGGCTCTCAGGGCTCTCCAGAATTACAGATGAACCAGCTCATTAAGGCCTAAGTGGTTGTTTTCCATCTGGTTGTATCTGCTGGATGCACTTGGGTGGCTTATTGGGATAAGGATTCTCTGTCACTGCTGTTTTCTCAGCCACTAATTAATCCCTTCTAACCATCTCTGGGAGGTGGGTCAGGCACATGAGCATCTCCTGTAGAATCAACCAAGACAATAATCAGAGTCCCAGCTCACCACTCAATGCCCTGAAGGAACCCAGAGAGGAAACTCTTGCCTTGGGCCACTCATCCAGAGACCTGCCCAGTGTCCCAACAAGTATTAATCAACAAAGTCATAGCACGCTTGTCACCTAAGCTCTCCGAACTTGTTTTTCTGCAGCAGGAGAGCTGTACAAGTTCTCCTATTTAAGTTGACCATAAACTGCAAAGTACAGGTCCAGAATATAAAATATGAAGGGGCTGGTGATGTGGCTCAGTGGGAGAGTGCTTGCCTCACATATGCAAGGCCCTGGGTTCAATCTCAGCGTGGGGGGTGGGGTGGGGAAGAATATAAAATATCAGATAAAACCCCAAGTGATGCCTTACTGAGCTCTCCTGTGCTAAGTACCTTGTGGACTTCTGTTGCTTAACCCTTACAATAATCTTATAAAGAATATTTTTGCAACTCCACATCACAGATGAGAAAATGAGACTCAAACCAGTCAAAACTAATCCAAGGAGGTCACATGACCCTTTGCACTCAGAGACATTGAATTCCCTCAAAAAAATGTTGCCAAATACAAAGAAGGAACCCCAACAGAGTGCTTAATACATTGTTTCTTTCAGCTTCTATGTCCCCTGGGCTGCCAGCCTCTCTCACCCACCCTTGTTATGTTTTCTACCTGGCTTCCCAAGGATAAGCAGAGAATACCTGTGGGAAGGAGAATAAAAGACTCTGAAGAACCCAAAAATTGAGTAGCTTTCTCAAAAACTCCTCCCTCCCCCCCTGACCCTCAGGCAGCAACCAACACCCAATCATATGTGTGGTCACTATCGTCTGCTCTGCTCTTCAGTCCATGACGAAGGTTGTCAAATGGCAGCTTGCAGGCCAGATCCAGGTTCCAGGCCCATGTTGATCTACAGACTTGTAAGTATTTTGACTTACTTGCAACATTTAGTAAATATTGGCTTTTATTTTTTACAAATGCAAAAACCCTGGCAATAAATGCCTTGTATTCTTTCATGACTAGGTGGCAGCTGCTCACCTGGCCCATTTCACAGCTGGCCCCTTGTAGGCTTTGAGTGTGGGACCTCTGATTTATTCTAGCAATGAATATTTTTCTCCCTCAGTCTTCCTGTTCAATTATGTCAAAATAATAAAACATCAAACTTGAAGATAAATAAGAAAGATTTACACATTTTCTCAGGAGTTTTTATATTTTTCTCTAGTCTGAGAAAAGTAAGTACTTTGTTCAAATAGAATTATGTTTATTTGTGATTTCCAATAGAAAACAATTTTCTATTCTCTACCTATTATTTTAAGATTTTGTCATAGTTTTTCATAAACTAGAAATTTGCTCTATTAGGTTCTTCAAGGATCTCTGAGTTCTTTATGCTTTCTCTGTTATAGTTTACTCTTGAGGATCTGGATGTATGAGATTCAGAGGAAACACATTTTATAAGGAACATAAATTTCCCAGGCTATAGCAGTGTGCAGCTTATACCAGGATTGCATAATAGTTATAAACAGCATTTCTTTGGCAAGGAACTTTAGAACTACTTGGATAATATTGAAAATTTCTATGGGATGTATCAAGAATTGATCATCTGTGGTAGCCAGTCTCCAAAATGATTCTCAGTGATCCCTGCATCCTGGTATTCACTTTTGTGTGGTTCCCTCTCACACTAGATAGGGCTGACCTGGGTTGATAATAGGATATTCTGGAAGTATGATTTCTGAGGTTAGATCAAAAAAGACATTACAGTTTCTGCCTTGCTTACTCCTAGGTCAGTCTCTATGGGGGAACCCAGCTACCATATTGTGAAGACACTGAAGTAACTCTATGGAATTTTTGCCATAGGGCCAAACAACCATGTAAGGGAGTCATGTTGGCAGTGAACTCTCCATTCCCAGCCTTAGCCCCAGATGACTGCAGCCCTTGGCAACAATTTCACTGTAACATCATGAGAGATTCCAAGTTAGACCCACTAGCTACGCTGCCCTCAAATTCCCGATCTACAGAATTGGTGTGGAATAATACATGTTTCTTATTATTTTAAGCATCTAAATTTTGGAATTGGCTACCATTCATTCATCCATTCAGCAAACATTTATTGATTTTTTTAATGTCTCTAGCACCACTCTGGGCTTTGGAAATTATTCTCTCTTGAGAGAGATGGACATTAAGCAAGACGACACACAAACAAGAGAACATTGAGAAGGAAGGGGCAACTTCTTTAGTATAAAGTTTTTGGGGAAGTTGAAGAGGAAACACTAAACCTGAGTCCTGAGAATAGAAAGCACCAGAGGTACCTGGCATTTTCCTTTTTACCTGTCCTGATGTTGTCACTTTTTGCTGCCCTGGGTACTTTTGGAAATGAGGCAGGGTGTTAAATAAATTAGCCAATGAGATGATAGCGAAATCTTACTTTTCTTGGGGGCAGACTCTCTCTTGTGGAGAAAATGACCTTTGCTAAATGAATGCTTAAAAAACAACAGCAATGCTGGAAAGTCTTGTACAGGCCTAAAAACTCTGGATAGGAAGGGAATTGGAAGATGGGTAGAAGCTTCCTAGAGAAGGTGTTCGTAGGGGCTAAAGACTACAGAAGTACTTAGGGGAGAAAAATGTTTTGTTTTTTATTTCCTTAGTTTTTTGGGTAGTGAGTGATAAATGTTCTTCTTTCCAAATGGTCAGTAAAATTTCTTGCTACCTAATGCTTTTTGGAGTAGGTTGGCTTTTTGGCAAAGCACTCCACTTTTCTTTAAGTTTGGCTTCAGGTAAACCTAAGGTTGTTCACAGGAGGCCAGCCACATATGTTTTAGACAAATACACTAAAGTAAGAGTATTAGTCATAAGAATAAATAAATGCTTCTGATCATTCCTGCAATTCCAAATGGACAGCTATGCTCTGGGTGTTGTGTGGTGGCCTTAGTATGCTGACAGCTGTGCAGAGGGTGCTGATGACATAGATCCAGGTTGGTGCTACAGCAGCTTCCAATATGGACTGCTGGCATCTAACACCTTGCCTGGCACTTAGGAGATGCTCATGAAGTATTGGATGGACACACCTAGATGGTGATTGCTGCCTATGCTGCTACTGCCTTACCCTTCAGTGCTCTGGAGAGTGGGCTTCATGGAGGGGCAATGGCTGAGGGCAGTCCCTTATAAAATTCAGGTGTGTCTCTGTTGAGCTGGGCCTGAGATTTCAGTTACTTTTTCCTTTTTGAACTTTCCTGTCTTCCTGATACAAACTGCTCTAAGGACTTAAGGTGCCTTCTTTCCAGAGGCACCTGATGTCTGTTTGAACAGGCCTGCACTAGCCTTTAGAAAATACTTAGACTTCCCCAAATTTGAGGGTAAACTTGGCTTAGGTTTAAATAGGAACTTCTGCTGCTCCAGTATCATCAGAGGGTCTAGACCAAAACAAAAACCCAGCAGCCATAATGTTCAGCACCTGAACCATCCAATAGGATCATACTAAACACATGTGGTCATATGAAGTTTAAATTAATTTCAATGAAATAAAATGGAAAACTCAGTTCCTTTGTCATACTAGCCACATTTTAAGTGATCAATAGCCACATGTGGCTGGTGGCTACCATATTGGACAGTGAAGATTATAGAAACTTTTCCATCAGCACAGAAAGTTTCATTGGACAAGGCTGTGTCTAGAACCAGAGCTCATAGAGCTAACAAGGAACTGGTTATAATATATATAAACAAGAAAATTATTCACTCAGAATGAACTATAAGTGTGTCTTGCCCATGGGTTAGGTACAAAAGTTAGCATATGTATAGTAAATATCAGGTGAAGTCAGTGTATATATAAAGGAAAAATAGCTTAATGTCAATATTCCCTTGAGACATCCCTTAGAAATGGGGTCATTTTGGAGACTAGTTTTCACTCTGGTACTGCATTTTTCGAACAGCATTGGAGCAGATGAAGGATTTGGTTTACGCATCAGATGAAGGATTTGGTTTATAGTTAGAAGCAATGCTTACAAAATACTAATGGTGCCTTTAAACACTGCCGTAACACCACAGGGAGTCAGAGGAGTCAACTGTGTGAGGCCCAGAACACAGAAGAAACCAAAGGAACATTTGAATCATGTCCCCATTCTTAGGCTATAGGCTCTTTCCCTGGGATGGCAGGTGGAATTGTCTACGGGATTTAAGTGATTCTTTATCTACGTACAGAATGTTTTGCTTTGTATTGTGGTTTGATGCCACATGTGTGGAGCTGAAATTTGAGTAGGTTAAATGCATTTACTGTGTGATTCCTCACATTCTGTCAAGCAGCCCTTTCTATGCTCAGGGTTTAGTCAAAGGAAAGGTTTCCACTCCAGTGAGACCTATGTGTTTTGTAATTAAAACACACACACACACACACACACACACACACACACACAGAATTTCTCCCTGAACTCTTTCTTGGGGAGGCCAGAAATTCAACTATACATTGATCTTTAGGAAATACACCTTGGCCCAACAGATCAAATCTGAAGTTTGTATTTCCCGGTGAGATTTGTGACCAAAAAATTACAAAGGAATTCAAGCCCTTGAATTCAAGCTCCTTCAGACCCAGACACCTTCCCAGATCACCCTAGCAAGCAGCAAACTCTGACATACCAAGACTCCTGTCACAAGAGATGTTCTACCCACTCAGTCTGGCTCTGAGTATTTATGGACATTCATCTTTACATATATTTTATATGTACTCATTCTGTCTTTCCAGTTAAGTAAAATTCTCCAAGGTCAGATGGTATGTCTTTTATTGTTTTTTAAAATCCACAGTGTCTAATACGGTGCCTTCTTATAAAAGTGTGCCTTTCTTATCCAGCTTCATTAACATCAGTTATAAGTTATTCTCTTATAAGAAAGAGGAACTATTGACATAAATTAATTATGTAGACATATCTTAAAAGCCCAAACTATATAAAAGGTCAGTATTTGCCCTTTCAACTTAAGAGGCTGAATTTTTCGCAATTGTTTATATCACTTTGAAGTTATTGAGGATTTCAAGGAGAGCCTGAAGTCAGGAATTTATATCATTTACAAAAACAAAGAGAATGTTAGGTGTCCTAAACAAATCTGAGATGTAACCCCAATATCTGACTTTACTAGGTCTTATGAGAACAGGCCTATTTCCAACCTCCTTAAATAAAAGACCATGATTTTGTGCCCCATAGTGTGTATGATATTTTTTTAACTTGATGATTTTTTAAAAATATGTGATAAATGAAAGTTTAATTAGAATCTTAACAGACCACACTACTCCATGAAGTGTCTCATTTTAAAAAAATTGTTTTTTAAAGCAGTTCTTCATCATTTTGCACATATCTTCCATGTTCACTTTCTATTATAACATTTAATGTCATTTTATGCTGAGCAAAAGGTCATTAATGGCATTAAAAGAAAATACTGCCTTCTAATATTAGAATATTTAATAATTCAGTTTAAAAAGTTTCCCAAAGTATATTTTATAAATACCATTCTAAATATTGTCTAATTTTGTTTAGATTTTAAATAAGACTCCAATGAAATTATATAAAAAACATTCTGATGAATTAGAAGCCTTGGGGATTAGCATTTTTATACCATTTTCTTTATAATACTAGAAGATTATTGTAGATATTAGTGTAATGATTATTTTATTTTATTTTTGATACCAGAGATTGAACTCAGTGACACTTAACCACTGAGCCACATCCCCAGCCGTTTTATTTATTTTATCTAGAGACAGGGTCTCACTGAGTTGCTGAGACTGGCTTTGAGCTCTCGATCCTCCTGCCTCAGCCTCCCGCGCTGCTGGGATTACAGGCATGCACTACCGCGCCCAGCTGTCATGATTATTTTAAACTCTGGTTTTATCAACTGTAAGAAATGTTTTATTGCTGTACAAACTGTTGTTGCCTCTGGCTTTCCAGACATGTCATGGCGCCACTGCAATCCTTAAACTCACAAGAGGTACAGAAAGGTTGGAGTCGTAAAGCATAAACCCTTAATCCAGGAGGCACAGGTACCAGTTTCCAGCTCCCTGTCCTCACTACAGACTGATTCTTCACTTCCTCTTCTTCCCAGAATCACTGTTTAAGTAAGCTTCTATTATTTGCATCTGCCACTTTAGAATTAATGACAGCTGGGCCTGGTAGAATACCAGTAGACCAGCTACTTGGGAGACTGAGGCAGGAGGATTGCTGGAGTTCAAGATCTCAAAATCGCAAGATTGGCTTGGGAAACATGGTGAGATCCCCAACTCAAAAACAAAAATGAAAACAGAAAAAGAATTAATAATAGAGTACTGACAGAAAGGGAGGTGCTGGCTTATTAGCCATGTATGTTATCATTCTGACTCATGGAAGCTTGGAAGGCTCCAAAACTCCACATTATTTCTACATCCTGTGGCTGACTTGCCTCTTCCCAGGGCCTATTATTTAGGGACCATCTGTGTTGCCCTATCAAGCAGTGGTGCCTCCTTACCCTGTTTGCTCACCTTCTCACTGTCGTCTCTGGGGAGATGGAAGGGTGTATCAAAGCAAGAGAAAGCGTTCATACCTATTTCTTCTCCTGCTCTTCAGGTTGAGTATTGTTTCAGCATCTTAGATACACCTATTTTAATTAATTATGAAGTACATGTTTCGCAAGGCAGTTCTGTCTCATGCAGGAGAGACTTTTTTTTTTTTAAGGAAAAATTGTGGAATTAACATGGTGATCAGAAAGCAAATGGCTAGAGGCAACCATGCAGCATCATATGTATACTCTATTGCATTTTTAAAAACTTTAATAGGAAGACTTTAAATTCATTTCCAAATTGGCATGAAATCTCACCTGGGTCACTACCATTTGCACTTTGTCTCTTTACAAGCTATAAATCACCATGTGTATCTGCTTCATAGAAGAATTGGGTCCCACCCTGGAGATTCTCCAGTGAATAACCAACAGAAATGCTTACTAAGAAGGAAGACAGGCCTTCCCCTGAATCTGAGTCTTTCTAGGAGCATTCACTATTTAAAATGGTGTCAGAGTGCTACGTAGGTCATAAACAAAATAAGAAGGATTTTTACAAGAGTTGTTTAAGGCAAACTTGTTTGGCTACAGTGTATCTTTGAGGTAAAGGCAGAAGTAATAGGGGAGAAAGTTAAGGCAGGGACAAGGACACACAGTTGTAGTGCTGTAATGACAGTTGCAGGATTTTGGCAGGGCAAGATGCCCCTGTGTTGAAAACAATTTTCACAAAACAACATCCACAGATTAGCATCTCAAGCCTGTGCCTCCCCACAGTTTGATTCAGTAACTGTTCAGCAGTTCCCACAGACAAAGGTGCTTTTATGAAATTTGGGACCATCTATATCCAGGAGCCTTCTTAAAACATAAACTCCTGGGCCCTACTCCAGGCCTACTGAAACAGGGTCTGTCTGTGGGTCTCTCTTTTTTGGTACTGGGGATTATACCACTGAGCTACATCCCCAGACTTTTTAAGTTTTTGAAACAGGGCCTACACTAAATTGCTGAGACTGACCTTGAACTTGCGATCCTCCTGCCTCAGCCTCCCAAGTCACTGGGATTACAGGCATGTACCACCATGCCAGACTTGAACTTCTGATTCGTAAGCAGGCTTTCTGAGTGATCCTTAAGCACACTGAAATTTAAAACCACCAGAGACCTTTGTATTTTTATTCACTGATGGATCCCAGAGCCTAGAACAGCCATCAACACAGCTCGAATAAATACCTGTTGAATGAATGAAAGCCCTCAGAGGCTCTAATTACTGATCTCTTCCAGACTTTCTAATTCAAAATGCTATCATAAAGCAAGTATAATGTCATATCCTCCAAAGTTTCTTCCCAGCTGGGCTATGGGGGCAAGGGAACTCTCCTATCTCTTCTCAACAGCCTCAGCAAATTGTCCTCACCTTAACAGGCCTCTCCTTGCCTGAACTGAACTGCAAAAGCTGTGACAGAGAAAGCAGCAAACCAGCTTCATAGCTCTGCCACCTTAAAAAAAAAAAAAAAAAAAAAAAAAAAATTTAAAAATTTTAAAAAAAGGAAGGGACTAATAAAACTAATTAAGGCATAAATAGGAGCCTAGATCCAGCATGTAAGTTTCTGTCATCTATAGATAACTGAAGCTGGAAAACTTCTATAAGTCATCCTCTTTTATTTGTAGGTTGCCCAACCAAAGGATCAAATTTCTTCCCTACTCATTCAAACCACAGGAAAGAGAAGGCAAGGATAATACTATCTTGCTGTTGTACATACACTGTGCTAAGACTATATTTAATGATTGATTATATAATGAACTTACTGCATGCATCCTTCAGTAGGTGAAAGGATAAAGAAACTGTGGCATAGCCACACACTGGAATACTACACAGCAATATAAAACTGTTGACACATATAAATGCATACACATTTATACACATTTATGCATAATTGCAAATGCATTAGGCAAATTAAAATCCAACCTCAAGAAATTACAAATATGTACTTATTTTTATAACATTCAGGAAAATTAAAAACTATAGGGAGTGAGAATAAAACCTTGGTTGCCTGATCAATGTTAGAAGTGGGAGATGAATTTAACTACAAAGGGATAGCACAAAGGCATTTGAGAGGTGATGCAATCATTCTGTCTCCTGATAAAATGGTAGTTACATTCTGAATGTGTTAAAACTCATAGAACTATCCACCAAAATAAGTAAATTTACTGCATGTAAATTGTATTTAGAAAGAACTCACTGCTGGGTGCATTGGCACATGCCTATAAACCCAGAGATTCTGGAGGCACAGGCAGGAGATTGCAAGTTTGAGACCAGCCTCAGCAATCTAGCCAGGCCCTAAACTACTTAGCAAGGCCCTGTAGGAAGGAAGGAAGGAAGGAAGGAAGGAAGGAAGGAAGGAAGGAAGGAAGGAAGGAAGGAAGGAAGGAAGGAAGGAAGGGTGGGTGAGCGAGGGTGCTGGGGGGTGTAGCTCAGTGGTAGAGTGCCCTAGGTTAATCTCTAGTACTGCAAAAAATAAACACATAAAATAAAAAATAAGCACCCACTGAATTCACAATATAAGCTCTTTGGGACTCTGGGGGTCCCTGAGATTCTTTCTCTCCCTTAATCAATGTGAGAAACACATGAAGAAGTGGTTTGGGGTGTGTGTGTGAAATTGAGGGATGCTAAACCACATGCTATGCTAAGTACAACGTAACTGGGGCCAAATGCTGCAGGTAATAAACTAGAAAACATTTTGTAGAAAATTCCTTTATTATAGTGCAAATAACTTTCAGCAGTGACATAATGTAACAACACATATAGCAACATTTTACACCACGCAGTAAATAAGAAAGTGTTTCTTTGAAAATATGTCATCATAGGAACATTATTTCTACATTAATGCCAGAAAATGCCAAGGCTGCTTCTCTCAAGGCAACAGGGCTCAATGGAAGGACTTGCCATTTAACAAATCATCAATCCTAAAAGTTTTCTCTTAGGCGGGGTCTGAACTGAGGTTGGTCAAGATTTGAAATGGGGCTTCAAAATTTATAAAAATAATTTTAAGACAATTCTGGGACCACCCAGAGAGCAGAATTCACTTCCATTAGCTTTTAAGTAGATATACACATTCACTCTAATTTTGCTGCAAAAACAGATTGTCTAAAGCCTGCTTTTTATTTCCCCAGAGCCTGATTGTTATTCCTTGGTTTGGGTTATTGCAAAACTAGGGCTCTGGTCAGAAATAACTCCTTACATACGCAAATACTTTCCTGTGAAGCTTTAAATTGCACTTTCAATCCTGAAATTCCCACCTTAGACCTCAAAGGCCAAGGAGAGGGTGTGAACATGTTCCAGTCTACAGCTAACCATTAGGACAGCAGGATTAGCCCTGTAGTCATTTAGCTATACCTAAATCAAATCATCACATCATCGAGATTAATCCCAGTAGGCTTATCCAAGAGGTTCCCACTGGCCTCATAAGGAAACCAAGGGTTAACACGCATTTTCACACTAAGCTGCCTAAGGGCTTGGTTGCTAATGAGTTAGTTGATAGGCAGAGAGAACACAGAGTCACTTCTAATCAGTTATACTCCCTGCTCCTCTAGTTTCTGCTGAATTATGCAGTGGGTAGGAACGGATGACTTCTCAAAAGAGTTCTCCCCTAGGATCGTCCACCATAAGTTGAATCAAAATCCCTACAAAAATATTTCAGGGTACCTTCTAAGTCTCTCTATAGTTACTCCTCAAAAGTGACTTTATAAGCCATGAGAAGTTAAGCACAGGCTTGAAAATACCTGGAGCCACTGAACAGCTCTCCTGGCTGAATATGGCTAAGTCAGCTGGTACATAAAGCTTTTTAATGTGCAGCCAGTGTTGTTGGATAAAGTATCTTATATAACACCATAGAACTGTGCTAAACAGTCTCAAAGTTGAGAAGAATCCAAACATATGTCCTACAAAAATTCACAATTTTATTTTCCTTTGTTTCTCTTAGACTTTGGTACTGAAACACTGTCTACCTTTTCGACACATGAAAATGACATGGTCACTTCAAGTGCCTCTGCATGTTGTGTAAAAAAACTCCAAAGCAAAGCAGGACAAGGACGTGTCATAACAAGACGCAGTATGCTATACAAACAAAACCTAAATTATGTATAAATACACCCCCACCCCAGCACCCCTTTCTTCCCCCACTACCTGGCCAAAGCAATACCAAGGGTCCTTCTCTCCAGAGCCAATGCAGCTTGTGAAGTCCAGCACCCAGGACTCTAGGCATTCCTAGCCCTGTGGTGGCATTTATAGTTTACAGTCTCCTGCTGGAGCAGCTCCACCATTTGATCAGTTTTGCAACTTCCGCAGCTTCATTGGAAGCACATTATTGGCTGGACTCAAAGACCTGGAGTCCTGGGAGTTAACCTTTCAGATAAACTAACTGGATCCTTTCCTAATCTGGATCCCATCTTATCTTACTATCTCCTCAAGCCACCACTAGTTCCTCCAGCTACAGAGCCAACACAGAGTAGAAGCTCCAAAGGCATTGCTTTGGCATATTGGTGAGGGTCATATAAGAAAAGTTATACAATGAGCTAACGGCTTAAGTTGATATAAATTATTTCCAAGTTAAGTTATTCAGGGCCATTTGTTTCTGCTTTACACTACATTCCAAAATCATTTTAATATACTTTTAGAAGTTTAGGTAATAGTCATTCAAAAATTGTCTATGCAATCCCCTCTCCTGTATCTTCAATGAATTTAATAACAACTTAATGAGCTATTATGTAAAGCTAGGGAAAAGTATTTAATTAGTCTTAAGGAAGCCAATACTGTGCTAATTCAGAGTTAGGAGAAAAAGCAATATAAATAGAATTTTACATAATTGACAACATGAAAAGTAGTTTTACCAAAATGTTGCAAATTTTTCCCAAAAGCATGACAATTTATATTAAGAGATCCTATATTCAGGGGTATGGAGGATATGACCCAACTCTTTAAAATATAAATTCACCTGTTTTATGATTGTAATACATAATTTCCCCTCTCAGAACTAAGATATTTATACATTCAAAATTCATAATTTGTTGTTCTCGAGACATTGTTCATTCTCTAATACATATGTTGAATATAAATAAATAACTACAAGAAAGCTTCAAAAATCTGAACTGACATTATGCTGTGCGAAAAAAGAAAAAAAAAATCTTGAACAACCTACATTCTATGTAAATACCCTGACTAAAATGTTGGTTGTGCTACACAATTCCACTTCAGTGCAGAAAAGTGTTGATTTCGGTGTACCGTTGTTGTTTTTAATGTCTTTAGCACTTTGTTTCTAAACATCACCTTGCTTTGAAATGACATAATTTGCTATCCAATTACAAATTGTCACAAATCCATTTTAGTTTAGTCTGAATAAAATCCAGCATACATGTATTACTTCGTTTTTGGGAATAATGGCTCGGTGTCTTTGTCCGACAGCTTTCTTCCTATGGACAAACCATAGTTGAAGTTGTCATTTTGGACTTAAACTGCACAGAAAGAAGAGACAGTGAAGCTTGCCTTTGTTTTCTTTTTAAGTCTCCAGATCTTGCAGGGACATTTCTTCCAGACCGACAGTCATATGGTTGTGGCACCTGATCCTATTTGAAATAGAAGTGGTTTAAACACTGTCAACCAAGCTTAGTGATCTGGAGGTCCCCATTTATCTTTATGGTGTCAATTGCAGATAATGTTTGAATGCGATGGTAAAAATCAAAGAGTTGATGTCCATCCACAAACACTCTGAAACGTGGGTGCTCACAAAGAATTTCCACCTGGAAGAAACAAAAGGATAAACTCAATTCACAATTTCAAAAAGCCTGCTAGGGAAAACAAACAAACAAACATAACTTCATTTTAGAGAAAGAAAGGCAACATCTTCAGAGATTCTGAAATATCAGAATGCATTGGAAGGGCTGGGGTTGTGGCTCAGTGGTAGAGTGCTTGCCTAGCATGTGTGAGGCACTGGGTTCGATTCTCAGCACTGCAAATAAATAAATAAATAAATAAATAAATAAATAAATAAGTCCATCAACAGCTAAAATAAAGACTGCACTGGGCGGAAACATGCAGGGGATTAGTTAGAACAAATTGCTGGGCTTTACTCTCCAAATTCCCAATTCAATAGGACTAGGGTGAGGCTTAAAATTTGACATTTCTGCCAAGTTCCAAGGTAATGCTGATAAGGCTGAAATAGGGAACACACTTTGAGAACCACTATTCTATGCTATTCAATATCCTTTAAAGATTTTAAATTGCTCAGGTTTTAACATTTGTGTCTTTACCCTCGAAATTGGTAAATAGCATAGATTTATTTACATGACACTTAATGTCTCCATTATTATCCTCCAAACTCACTTTTAGAGGAACCCCTCACAAGGCTGAACTAGTACCCACTAGTAGCCTGTAATAATAGTCTAGACACTCAAACATGGTAAACACTAAAGCAGAGAGAAGGTTATATAGTAATTACCAACAATGTGTAATTAACAAGGCTTTGTAAGCCAAACAGAAATACTAATTCCACATGGTAAAACTTTGTCTTCTCCTTTTTCTTAACATAAGTAATTCACCATAAGTTTAATTATTGGTTTCGTGCTATGATGTATTTATTAAAAGCATTGGTATTCACTATGCAAGAAGAGACTCCATATGTGATATTAGTCACATTTAATTCGTATTATTATTAAACTTGTATCACCAAGAAGGGCCTATTTCACTTTAATTTTGTTGTTGGGAAGCATTGTATCCCTACTGGCAGTTAGAAGTTCTGGTTGATCCTACTCATAAGCATTAAGATTCATCATTAGGAAACTATCCCAGCCAAGAGAAGCATAAAAGGACATTACCATCCTAAAGGGGGTGGAGTGCCTTCCCCATCTAGGATTAGAAAGGATCTTAATTCTATCACTGAAACAAGTCATGGTTTCTTATTTCCCCCTCTCCTGACTATAAAAATCTTGAAAACTTCAAGATAAAGAATAACATGTTAAAGGTTGATCAGACAAACCGGAGTTTTTTTGTTTTGTTTTTTGGTTACTGGGGATTGAATTCAGGGGTACTTGACCACTGAGCCACACCTCCAGCCCTATTTTGTATTTTATTTAGAAACAGGGTCTCACTGAGTTGCTTAGCACTTCACTTTTGCTGAGGCTGGCTTTGAACTCTAGATCCTCCTGCCTCAGCCTCCCAAGCCACTGGGATTAAAGGCGTGCACCACTATGCCCATCTAAAACCAGAGTTTATAATGGAGTTGTCATTATTGAGATGTATGTGAACAAGACTTGATGAAGGGAATTTCATCACTGTACAAAGTTCTTTTTTTATACATTACTGACATGCATCTCTTATTTGGTATTGCCTTCCTAGAGGAAGGTACTGCTAATGCTGCTTGATTAGGTGGCAAGTTTGGGTTTTGTTTCCTGCCCACTAGATAGTGGGGAGCAAGTCTATATTCTTCCAGGTCCAAGGGAAGGAATCTGTCAGCCACACAGCCTGTGACCATGACACAGACAGAGGCTTAATTAATGCAGAGGGAGAAACAAGGACATGGACATGGCCTCATTAGCAAAGGAAACAAGAGAACATAAAATGATAATCACCAAATTCTTTAAAATGTCATAATAAGGTTTCAAACTACTTAAAGGCTGAAGGAAAAATGAGGAAAATTTTGGATACTTATTTTTTTACATATATTTTTAGTTGTCAATGGATATTTTATTTATTTACTTATTCATATGCAGTGTGAGGATCAAACCCAGGGCCTCACACATGCCAGGCAAGTGCTCTACACTCAGCCACATCTCCAGCCCTGTGGATACTTATTAATATTTATTAATTAATCAGATATTTGGGGGCAGGTGTTTACTATATGCTTAATACTATGTTGGTACTCTATAGAAAAGTATTTATTAAATTAATACTTGCCATAGTAGCTAAGTATAGTAGTAGCTTGTTTTCTTAACAATCTGAGTATGTAAATATGGTATAATTACTACATATATGTGCTGAACAGATCCAAGAGCTACTCTGGGAGCATTAATTTCTATCAGCAAACAGAGCTCTTCTGATTTTTTCTTTTCTTTTCTTTTCTTTTTTTTTTTTAAACCATCAGGTGACAAATTTCCTGAACATGAAGAAATTCTGGCTGCTTCAATGCTCTTGGCACACATGAGATCAGAACACTACCACCCTGCCAGAGGTTGTAGCTGAGGCACTTGAGGTACTTACCCTGAATGGCTGGTCTGGGATGAATGGAAAGTAAGGGATGGCTGACTGTTCTTCACCCCTTTCTCCAGATATACAAGAATTTCTGAGTAGCTGTCGGTCTGTGAACACAGCTTTGAGTTCAATTGCCACATCAGCAGGAGGATCTTCCGAGTCACCACAGGTCAAGCTGATAGCAAAACTGAAAACAAAGTGGTCTCATTTATTTGGGGCTGGATATTATAAAATGATCCAAGTATTCATCTTTTAGGTTTGTCTGCTTTTAATGGGCAACTACTCTTTTCATTAGAGGTTAGACCATGGTGAAAAGGATTACACTGAAATCAATTTATTTTGTTACCTAAAGTAGGTTCTAGTGAAAACTTTGGAGTTGACTGAATGATTGAAGTTACAGATTTCAAATACCCCAAGTCACTCACACATCAGAGTTGAGACTCTGAATCCATTTCAGAATTCTCAAAAACAGCCCCAGAAGTTGACTAGAGGAAATAATATCTTGTCAAGTTTGGTTCGTATTTATACTAATAGTTCTTATTCCAAGCACCATGTTCAAAACCATAAAAAAGGAAAAAAAATATTTTGGCCTTTCTAAGGGTCAAAGAGAAAATGTGAGTCTATATTTATCATCTCTGATATAAATAGCTGTCTGGAGAAATGATGGCTGGGATTCATACACATTCTTTTCATGGGAACATGGTACTTTCTTGGCACTCCTAACTAGCAACACTGTCCACAAGGAGAGGAAGAAGAGGAAACTAAACCGCAAGAGGAGTGGCAGGGGCCTGACACTGCCTGATAGTTCTGCTGGTGAAGAGGACTCCATCTTACCTTTCTGGGTTGAGGTCTACAATGCCCATCACTAACACCTTCTTGCCTGGTCTCATGCCACCTTTAATGTGCCCACAAAATGGAACTATCTGCAAAGGAGGAGAGGAGAGGAGAAACAGGAACTTCACAGGCTGTTAAAGAAGAGCCAAGCCCTCAGATCCTGAAAACCTGACCTAATAGAAAATGCAAGGAAAATGCAATTAAGAAAGGAGTTGCGGGGTGGGTATAGGCAGAGACACGGAAAACAACAAAACCATTTACCAGTCGTGGGAAGTACACGTCCGCTTGAACTGGAGAGCCCAAGGAGTTGTTTAAATGCCCATCATCCAGTTTCTAAAAATAGAAGCATACAGATTGGCTTTCCACAGACCCTTTTTCTTAGAAGATTTGGGGGGGGGGGGGCACCTAGACAAACCTAACAGAATCCAGCAGCCCTCAACGGACACACAAACAGTGTCTGCAGCTGATGACTCTTCATAGCCCATTAATAACCGCATTAACCCACAGAACAAAACCCATCCTTTCCATCCGGTAGCTAAGCCTCCAAAGATCCCCAGACCACTTTCAAATCCAGATCAAATTCAAGGTCGGGGCCCACTGGGGAAATAGAACCTTGTGCAGTGGAAGGGCAGGCCCTCTCCAACCACAAACGTTTTTGGAACCGCTGTCTCGCAGGCCTGTCTTCGGGACGTGGCTGGAGTGGAGTGGCAGCGCTCAACTTGTCTCTGGAGCTCGGGGCAAGGACCCATTTTCAAGGGGGAATCCCCAGTACGTCGGGAGGCGGTCGCGGGCGCGCGCCCCGGACACACTCACCCATGCGCACACTTACACGTGCAAAAGTGCACACACCTGGTCCGCGTTTGCACGGACACCGAAGGGGTTGTCGGGCACCTCTACCTGCAGTATCCCCTCCAACCCTCCCCGAGTCCAGCGCCCTCTGTCCCAGAAAGCTCCTTCTGGTCCCGGTGCACTGCCGGCTCCTGCTAACAGGTACCCAGCGCCTTCCCACTCGGGGAATGCGGGGCTGGGCCTGCAGCTTCTATCCGCCCCAGCTCCGGCTGGAGCAGGCGGCGGCGGCGTGCGGAGCGGCGGGAAGGGGGCGCCTCGTGTGCACCCCGCCACACTCACCACCACTGCATCACTGTCGGCCACCGATCCCGCCATGTTCTTGCACGGCGCGGTGAGGTGCACCGCTAGCTGCCAGGCGGCTGGGGTCGCGGGACGCGGTGCGCTGGCGGGGATCCCGGGGCGGTCCTGCGCTGAGTGGGGGCGCGGGTCCGAGACTGGCGCGGGCGCGCACACACTCGCGGGAGCGCGCGCGCGCACGCCCGGGGGCCCGGCGCCGACCCGGCAGGCAGGGCCAGAGAGGAGGGGGAGGGGAGGGAGAGGCAGCGCGGGCTGGGAGGTCTAAGGTGGCCGCTGCTGCTGGGACCTGGACTGCGGCTGACGAGTCGGGGTTGGCGCTGCTGCAGTTGCTGGTGCCGTTGCCCAAGAAAGAAAGGTGGCGAGGGCCGCGCCGTGCCGGTCCAGGGTGGCATTTAAAGGCCGCCGGGCCCTGTTCGGGAACCGGGAACAGGGCGGGGACCCGGCTGGGCTGCCGCGGCTTGCTCAGCTTGCCCTGCCCCTCGGTCATTGGACAGTGGCGGGAGGCCGGGACAGGAGGGACGGGCCAGTCCAGGTCCGGGCGTGTGGGAGGGCGGGGGACGTGTCGGCGCTCCGGGGCTGGAAGGTGGGTGGGGCTGGAGGACTGAGAAAGGGGGGGTCGAGACCTGCCAGGTGACAGGTGCTTATGACACTCCTGCGGCTCCCGTTCAGCCTTCTAATCACTAACCTCCTTCCTTCTGCCGAATTCTGGGAGCTGGTGAGATTGTGGTAGGCGGGGTCGAGGGAAGATCAGGGAGAAGGGGAGCAACCCAGAGCAGGAGGTCAGTTTGATTTCCTTCAGAGATTTCCAACCAAGTGAGAGAAAGATTCATTGGGCTGTCTAGGGTAGAGAGAGAATGAAAGATCTTAAGGCTTGCAGAAATAAATACTAGACCCTAAAGAAAGAGGCAAGGAAAACTTGGTAGGGTGTTTTCTATTCCAGGGGCCAGACACCCACTAGGCCTCCTTTCCTCTGGGAAACATGGGCAGGTGGGGCCATCCCTTGAGACTCTCTAGCAGGGCTCTGGCTAAGTCATAGCAAATTCAACAGGACACTGAGACCGTCCTCAGGGAGCCTCCACCAGGCCCTGTTTTTTACAAATCGGTTGCACAGTTTGGTGTTGTAAATTTCTCCCTGAAAATCTCTGATGACCTTTGTGGAGTAATTCCCAGGAGATACACCCCCTTTTTATTCTACATCACAAATTCCAAATGGCATTTCCACATCAGAATGATTATGTAACTTCTTAGATAAAGCTATATCAAGGTTTATTAGGTGATGTTTTGACTTACACATTCCATTGTGTGAATCACTGAGGTGTTCTACACTAATAGCAGGGAGCATGTGTGACCTAGTGCAGTCCCAGAGGGCCCTCAGAAGCTCCCTTCCAGCCCCTGCAACTGGATGTGTGACCCAAAACATCACTGCAGCTTTTGTGTCTTAGTTTTCCCTTTATGGACCAGAGCTAATCATGGTAATCTCAGTTGCACAGTGAGAATTACCTGCACACGCCTATAAGTCATGTCCTTTATGGAAGTGGTTCCCTCAATTAGAGGCCGAAGTGAAGTAATGGCTCACATTTTTGATCCTGTTTAACAGTCTTAGCTCAAAAATCACAGCTATTAATTATTCTAAAATAGTAGGCAGTTACAGGAAACTTGATGTTTGAAAGCATACTTTGATATATCTCAATTTCTAAGAGTATGGTATAGGAAAAGAGCATTAAAGTTGTTCTTTGTGATTAGCTAAGCATACCTACACCACCATATATCATGATGATTTAAGAGCTGGTGTTCTGGGTTTAAATACTTCCTCTACTATTGACTAACTGGGAGGTCTTGGAAAAGTTACTAAATTTCTCTATGCATGAGTTTCTTCATCTGTTTCTTCTCTGGGCCTTAGTTTATTCACCAGAGATGATGATGATAATGATGATGATGTTGACAACAAGGATGATAATGCCTATCTTGGGTTAGTTGTGATGATTAAGTAAATTGGTTCTTGTACCTTCCTTAAAACAGTACTTGGGACATAGTAAGCATTTACTCTACCAAAGTTCAGGCAAATGGCAGGCATTGGGGTTCCAGCAGAAACTTTTTTGTCAAAGTTAAATTCCAGTGGGGAAAGGCAGTCAGTGAACAAATATGTAATATTTTAGGTAGAAAAAAATGTTAGAAAAAATAATAATTTGACAGGTAAGGAGGGAGAGAGAGGTAAGGTGGTGCTGTTTAAGTAGGGTGGTCAGGGAAGCATCTCTGGTAAAGTGGTAAAGTGACTTTTGAGAATACCCCTGAAGAAAGGAAGGGAGGGAGGGAGTCATCTGAACCTCTGGAGGAAGAGGTTGCTGGCAGAGGGAACTGCAAGGGTGACATCCCCTAGGTGGAGTGAGTGGAGGAAGCACTGGGCAAGGATACAGAGGCTGGAGAGGTGGGTAATTAGGTGGGGATAGGCCTTGGACACTGGTGGACTGGCTTCTACTCTAGGCAGATGGGAAGACATTGGAAGCTGCTGAGGAAAGAGGGACAGTTTGCCTTCTGTTGTAGATGCATCCCTCTGGCTGCTGTGTGGGGCAACCTTTGGGGAAAGGGTAGTATGTAGGAGATAGGGGAAAACAGGATTTAGGTCACTCCTGGACCAGTCCAAGCAAGAGGTAATGGTGGTTAAGATGTGGTGGATACAGTAAAGATGTGAGACACTGTGGGGCCCTTGATAATTCCTAGTTGTCATTATAGAGAATCAACAGTCATATCTCTTCTGGGTCTCAGTTTCCTTACTTGCAAAATTAAGGGGTTGGGCTTGTTCACCTTTCCCTTTTAGCTCTTTGAAAGTTCTTCTGGTTCCTGAAAAACTGTGTCAATGCCAACTAAATTTCAATGGGTTTGAGAGTAGGTGCTACTGAATGAAAATAATCTTGGGTTGAATTTTGTGATAAGTGGTTTTGTAGGGTGAAGAATAACCCTCTGATTTATTTTGTGAGTGAAGTTGAATATACTTGGATTGTTGAAGATGAGTTTCTTACATTTAAGGAATGTAAAGAATAGCAAGGTACTGAACCTTCCCAGAATACCCAGAATACTTTAACATATAAAATTGTCTTTTATTCTAAAAATGCTTGATTCCTTCTCAGTCTACAGAATGGTTAACTTTGCACATGGTGAGCATAGAGAAAGCCTAAAAGAATTTTTTGCTGTAACTAAACGCTGAGCAGGTTGAACTGACTCTTACATAGAAAAGCCATTAGCAAATTCATGTACTATAGAGCTTAAAAAAACTGTTTGTCTTTTTGAGTTGTAAAGTGAAGGACAGACAAACTATGCTTTGATTACAGGCATTTGTATCTAAAAACCATTAATGAAGATTGTGACCCATTTATGAAATGCAACTGAAATTTCATGATGAACTATGTTTCTACTGGAAAACCATTAAAAAGGCTAACAAGGGAAGAGGGCAGTCAACCATGATTTTTTCTGTGAAAGAAGAATAAACAGGGATTTGAAGATGGATTTTCTAAATGATCTTCCCAGATAAAAATAGTAGCTCACTTCCTTCTTTCCTTTCCATGTTATGTTTTATTTAAATGAATGCACACAGAATTCTAATACTGAGAAGAGAATAAAGCATTGATGCATGAATCATTTTATCAGTATTTCTATGTGCAGTGGTATTATGGACCAAGAAGAAATATTTGCAAATGGTTCCAACCAAGGAACTTTAACATGTAGAACAACCTGTCAGGACCTTTGTGAGTGTAGCTACCAGCTCAAAATGTTCTTGTAATATCAAATGTAATATTCTATGCATTTCACATTCTGTTCTACAATATTTCCATGTTTATTTTGACATAAATAAACATAATGTACTCCCCACAACTATACTTTTAGAAAAACTGAAGTATCCAAAATGTTTACTCTTTCTTTTTTCTTTTTAATTATTTTATTTTATTTGTTCTAATTACTTGTACCTGACAGTAGAATGCATGTATACATTTTGATATATCATACATAGAGTGTAATCTCATTTTTCTGATTATACATATTGCAGGATCACATCGGTCATGCAGTCATACATGTACATGAAGTAATAATGTCTATTTCACTCTACCATCATTCCTTCCCCAATACCCTTACACCTCCCTTCACTCCCCTCTACCTAATATAAAGTAACTCTGTTTACCCGAAGGCATTGACTCCTTCCCCACCCTAAGCCCCAAGGGTGGTTGTAGCCCACTTTTAGAAATAAGACCCTGTACAGTGTTACAGCTCCATTGAGGCTTTTATTTCTCCACAATTGTGTTTGTAGGGCTGGTCTCTGTTCTCACAATCAATATTTATGTAGGAAGCAAAATACACAGAATCAGCATTCTTTTGTTTACTTAAGTAGGAGGAGAATCATTTGTCAAGCTATTTTTCTATCCTTCAAAATATGATTATAGTTCTTAATTATTTTCAGAACTGCAGTCATAGTTATCAAATAATTATTTAGATACACACACACACACAGATTTGTGTCCTACCAAAGTAATTAGGGGACAGCCATAAAACTTGGCAGTCAATGCCAGTTCTCAACATTTCATTATTTTTGGTTTATTTACAAGAAAACTAGAACCAGCCTCCCTGTGTGTGTTTTAATTACTCCGTCCAGGAGGGATTGACTTTAGAAACCTCCAGCTTAAGAAGATAATCATGATTCCATTCCCAGAAGGAGCTCATAGCTTCAAAGGTGCTCGCAGTTCCATGCCCCGGGGTGTTACTGTGGGACCTTAAGCGGGCCTGAGAAGTCATCAGTGCACCCACTTCCTGAGACAGCTGTCTTCTGTGACAGGCAACAAAAGCCCAAACGACTGGGGAGCAGAGAGAAACAGAGAACCCTGCTTCCAGTGCTCAGACCTGGCAGCATGAATGAAAGATATTTTAAGACTCTTTTCTGCGGAGTTTGTACGTAGACTGAGTCAACAATGTGCTTCTGCACTGTCTTTGCAGCCTCACCTTCCAGTGATTCCAAGAGGCGGATCTGTCCATCAGCCAGCCTTTTACCCATGAGGAATGTGACAGGCCTGCGAGGCGGTGCTGCCGGCCTAATTACGCTCTTCTCATTGTTGCTTTGAGGCTCCTGTTTTCATTTGCTGGCGTATAGTCCTCCCTTTCATTGCCTCTGATTTTATTTTCTTGTTGTCAAGTGGTGGCATAAAGGGCTCCTTAGTTTTGGAGTTTCATGGAAACTTGCCTCGCTTGGCTGGGTGGAAGGAGACCAAGATTCTGATTCAGCAGTGATCTGAAAGCCCTGACCAATAGAAAGGGAAACAGGAGGCAGGCTGCCAGGTAGGCAGTCGAGTCTTAGAGGAAACATTTAGCGACATGGATTTCTGGCTTTCTTAAAAGGTGAACTACACAGGACAGGAGTTAATGCAGCACAGTTTTGGAATGAACCACCATCCAGAAGGGGCCTGGGAATTTAAATTTGGCATCCATATTTGATTACCAAAGTAATTCAGAGAAGACATGCTTCATGTATTCATTTAACAACTATTCATTGAGCTGAGCTCTGCCTTAGATGCCATTTTTATAATTTTTCTACTTTCTTTAAAAAAAAAAAACAAAAACACTACATACATACTTGCACTTACAGCACCTAGACATGTATTTCTTAAGTGTCTCTCTTGTAATGTTAGGGATGTTGGGACACCATCCCAAAATATGGTGGTAGAACAGAGTAATATTATGCCCAAAATACACATCTTTGATATATTTTGAGCTGGTTTATTCAGAGAAATTTCAAGAGGAAGTAGCTCTGAAAAGCTGTCCTTTTCTAAAGGAGATCTACATCTATAAAGGAAATCTTACATTGGTAAAGTATCTGTCAGAAAGAGGGATGCTGTAGACAACTTTTGTCACATTAAAGTCATATTTGCATAACTGGAGACAGCTTCCTCACCCTCCTGTAATTTGTGTGGCCACCACTTTCCAGGAACCACAACCTCCTGTTCTTTTCCCTAGCTCAGGATGCTATGTAAACTTCAATTAGCTGCCCCTTCTTTGAGTCTCATATTTTTGTGGTACTCTTATGGATATGTACCTAATTAAATATGGATTTTATTCTGTTAAACTGTTTTATGTCAGTTTATTCATCGTGCAGCCTAGGAAGGTAGAGGGAAGCCATTTCCCATTACCTACATTCATATTATATATTCCTCCTGTGCACACTGACTCTTGTAGGTGACAATAATCAGAACGGATCTAAAAGCTTCCCTGACAACATAGACCAGAAAAATGAAAATGATATACTTTGAATTCAGGGATTGGTTCCAACCCATTTCCAATCAGGTCACATGTTTTCTATCTGAATTCATGTTATTTGGTGCATGTTGATTCTGAGCCTGAATTTTTCCAATGATTAATTGATTTCATAGAGAAAGATTAAGTGAAGAGTTAAAGTCTTTGTGAGAGGAGGGGCACTGGGAGTCTAATCCAGGGTCCTGTGCATGCTAAACATGCTAAACATGCTATACCCACCAGCCCAAAAATGTTTTAAATTAAGATAGAAGTTCAAATTGGCAGTCTACATTGATTAAACTCATCACGTCATTCATTCACAGTGCTGGCCTTTGTTGGCTCAGTATTGCACCTAAACCTAAAATTAGTTGGAACTCTATAAATTCAGCAAGCTTTGGACTGAGAACCACTTTTTAAGATTGCTTGGTGTGTGTGTGTGTGTGTGTGTGTGTGTGTGTGGTGAAGATGGGATGAAATGGAGTGGGGGGAGAAGGGAATTTTCAGCTTTTCTTAATAACCAACCCTCATTTTAATTATCAGAAATTAACGAAAAGTAACTTGGGGAGAGGAACCAAAGTGCTTATTTTTGATCCCATCAATGTAATGCTAGGAAAAACTCCATCATGAGGAAAAGGGGATAGATGCCTCATGCTTTTTTTGTTTGTTTGTTTGTTTGTTTTGAGATGCCTGAGGCAAAGGTAGAAGTATTACATTTCTCTCCTCCTGGTGCTTTCTCAACTTGCTCTGCTAATAGGTGTTCTCCTTAACACTCATCTGAAATTTTCCTACATGGAGCTCCTTCCACTTAGTTCTGTCCACCTCACTTACCAGTTACTTAATTATATAAAATGATTTGTTTCCCCATAATCCAAGCTTCTTTCATAGACAGGTTGGTTTACTTAATTCCTGGCCCTTTAGGCTTTTCCATACTCCTTCCATTAGAACTGGGCTCACTTCTCCTCCCTAGTTTTGTTTTTTTGTTGTTTTTGTTTTTGTTTTGTATTGGGGATTGAACCCCAGGGTGATTAATCACTGAGCCACATCCCCAGCCAGTTTTTGGTCTCACTGAGTTGCTTAGGGCCACACTAGGTTGCTGAGGCTGACTTTGAACTTGCAATCCTCAGCCTCCCAAGCCGCTGGGATTATCTTTAGTAGGCTAGATTTAGTGGGCAGATTCTCACCCAGCCTGAAAAAGAAAATTAAATTCAAACAAACACATGCCATTTATATATGATCCTTCTTTGGGAGGCAGGGCTAAGTAAGTTCTGGTCTTTCAGAAAGCCAATATTCATCCTTTTTCTTTTCTTTTTAGTGCTATAGCTGGGACAGGCAGAAAAATATTTATCATTTCACTTTAAGCCAAAGTAACAGAGCTAATTATTATTTTAGAGAACTTACAACTCAGGATTGACATTGGATGATTTATATAGATTATCTAATGCCAGCTGATATGCTATAAATGGAAATGAGAAGAAATGAGCTTAGTGAGAAAAGAGGATGAGCAGAATTTCTGAGAATGGGGAGGTTGTATATGTTTTCAGATCTGTTGCTGATTTTAACTAAAATGTTGTTTATTCTCAGTGTTCTAAAGAAGCTCATAAAACAGCCATGGGCTCTCCCAAAAGCCCTTAGTAATTATGACACAATGCTAAATTGGAGCATCACCCAGGAATCGAAGAGTGCCCACATCTTTTAGTATTGTAATTCATTTCCCTTTTTCAGTGTTGAGTTTGCATTTAGTCAGCATGATCATTAAAAACATAAACTGTAGAAAACATCAATTGTCAACCCTCCTTGAAAATCACCAGGGGAAGCGGGGAGGGGGTCGGGGAGATCCTCTTGGTATTTAGAATGAAATCCTAATTTCTGTCCATGGCATTCAAGGCCCTGCAGGTTTCAGCTTCCAACTCTCTCCTACTTACGCTCTTCAGCCAAAACTGACCTTCCTGGCATTCTCCCAACAGACAGGTGCCCTTATTCCTCCAGTGCTTGGTATTTGCTCTTCCTTCTGCCTGGAATGTGCTGCCTCAGGCACATTTTTGTTTTTTTATCCTTGAATTATTAGCTCAAATGTCATCTCTTGTGGGAGGCTTTCCCTAATGTTCACTCCAGCCGGGGCTTCACTGTCTCCCCGTGGAGTATTTATTTCTATCTGCAATTGTCTCGTTTATTACTAGGTGTGGCCTTTCCACCCCAGAAGATAAAAGCCTTGAGAACGGGATGGCTGTTAGAAGTGGCATGAAGATCTGTTGTTGAACAAATGAACTGATGAATAATGGATAGCCATGGGTCTGCAGATGAAATTCAACCTCATGGCTGTGAGGACTTTAGGGTCCTAAGGCTGGAATCCACTCATTCACCTCCTGTTTCACAGCCTGAGAACAATTCTCCTTGGATTGTCCCTGCACTCAGATGTCCTTGCCACCCCAAAAAGACTGAACCCAGCCTAGCAGCTGTACATAAGTCTGCATTAAACATAGCCAAAGTTGTTGAACCTAAATTTAAAATGTCAGAAAATACCCTTGTCAGCAATGAATAGTTATATTCATGGTATTATAATTTTCTCATTTTGATTGGCTAGACCTCAGATTTTTTAGAGTACTCTGATATGAACACAAACGTCTTCTCCAAAGAGAGATGAGCAGTGAAACTGCTGCCTTTCCAGATTGTTTCTTTTAATTTTATTTAGCAAGCACTTGTACGGTGTTTGCTGTGTGACAGGCCCTTCTCTAAATACTTGACATACACC
Organism: Sciurus vulgaris; assembly: GCF_902686455.1. Lineage (NCBI taxonomy): Eukaryota > Metazoa > Chordata > Mammalia > Rodentia > Sciuridae > Sciurus > Sciurus vulgaris. The sequence continues at coordinate 43,568,934 of NC_136475.1, forward strand.
ACTACAGGTGGGGTTCTCTGGAAGCAGCAGTTGAGACAGAGCTTGGGTGTGAGGTGCTTATAGAGATTAATACCTTTGAGGGGAAGAGGAAGCAAAGAAGTAAAACTACAACCTCAGCCAATCAGCCAGGAACTTGAGGCAAGTGTTGCCTGTTAGGGTCCTGAACCAGGCCAAATGGCCCAAACTTTCCCCACTCATGTCACTCTGTCACCAAATTGTCCAATCCCTCAGGTAGGGCGTGGCCTTGGGCAAGGCAACTGTCTGCATCTGGGGCAGATAAGTTGCTGAGAACTAGAGGAGTTTGCTGACCACACTCCCAGAGCTGAGCAGCAAGTCCCTTCTTGAAGCAGGATGGGGCACTGCATGTCTCTCTGCTTAAATATTAACTCTTTTGACCCTTGTAAAAATCTCTGAGGGAGGGCCTTTCATTGTTGTCATTTTACAGATGAGGAAAACTGAGGTGTGGAGAAATTACATAGGAGAAATTAGGCAGAACTGCGATTTGACCCAGGCAGTACGGCTTCAGAATCAGCTCTCTTGTTACTTCATAGAGATTAAGGTTAGCCCAGTAAGAACAATAGAGCATTGGCGCTGTGCTTTGACATTGTGAAGGGCACTCACATTAGTGCTTTCATTTTTATTTAGTTCTTCGTAAGGTTCTCTGTGTATGTGTGTGTGTGACTGGTCTGGTGCATTTATTAAAAATGACATCAAAGGATGATAAAATTTAGGGTTGTCTATTGCATTCAAATATTAAACCCTACCTATGAAAATAGAAGAATTGAGGCTAGAAGCTTTAGAGACAATGATTGAGCTTTAATTCCAGGACAAGAAGGCAAACACTGGAGTTCTTAGGTGGGCCTGGGAAGAGGGAAAGTCCACCTTGGAGTTCAGGGCCACAGAGAGAGTAGGTGGAAGAAAGACTGTAAAATGCAGGGTGAGGCTGGCCAGTCTGTGCTCTGCCAGTCACAGGAATGGAGTGCTAGCAGAGAAAAGAGCTGGAGGGAAAGGCAGGCAGCACTCTGAGGAGGGGTAAAGGAGAGGGCAGCAGAGTGGGGGTGCTGGGTGTTCTTCAGAAGGGGCTAAAGACTGTAACACTGGAGGAGGAGAACAAATTGGCGTCAGGCTGCTCCTCAGAGTGGAGATGTGTGGGCTTAGACTGAAGAGGGGAGGAAAGAGGAAATCCAGTGGCAGTAGAACATGTTTCCATCACCCTGGAATTAGATTTCTGTTCTGAACAATGTGCTTAGGTAAGGAAGAAATCCAAGAAGACAAGTTTTACTGGTGCTAAAAACACATTTCCACTGAATTTACCATTTATTTTTTGCCTAAAAGAGTTTATGCAATAGAAATCATTATACTTAAACCTTTCTACTCCCATCTGGTTAACTGGTTTCACATTCTTTTTCTGGAGTTTGGTGAAATTCCCTCTTAGGACTCAATAGAGAAATTCTGTTTTAATCCCTTCCTACTTTTATTTGTATATAAAACACAGTCCAAAAGCCTGGAACAAAATCTCTGGTAGTAAGTGCTGTTTGTAAAAATAGTCATCAGGGATGAAGTTCAGCAACATGACATATAAACAGGCCAAACTCTGAGCCAGGGGGATTAAAGGACTCTTCATGGGATCTGAATGAAGGTTATTCTTGCTACTGAACTGATTATGTCACCACGGTTGACCCTATGTTAACAGGTTTTTTTTACCCCCTTGTGGCATTTCTTTCACATCCTCTTATGGATATTCTACCATGATTTATTCATTTGCCTATTTTCATAACACATGAAGCCATTTGATAAACTTGCCCATGGCTCACAGCATAACAATACTCTAAATAATTCACGAGGCCTAGCAAGGTTGGAGGTGTTTAAAAAGTAATGTACAGCAACTGCAGGAGAACACAGGATGCTAAATACGGATCTTGCTTAGAGTAAATGCTCAAACTCATTTATTACACTAAACCAAACTGGGAGAATGTGAAGAGACATAGTATCTCTGGAGCATAGTCTATTTCTAGTTCCATCTGCTTGAAGACCAGCTTGATTTCAGAGAAGCAGTTTACATTTGGGGTGAAGACAAATAACTTCTTTCTGAACTCTAGCATTTCAGAAACCTGACAGACCTTACAGAGGCAGAAACAAAGTAAGAGTGGAGGCTGGGCTAGCTGCAAGGATGTGGCAATGGTGGACTCGGAGTCCTATGTTGACCCTTTGATGATTTTGATTTGCCTTTCTGTGGTCACTTTTCAGCTGGGCATGGTTTGTGGAACCCAATGAAAATAAACCCTATCTGGGAAACACAAAAACAGCGGTTATGTCAGGGCTTTGAAGTGCTTCTTTTCAATCATTGGACACAGCCTTCAGAAGCCACACCTGCTTCCAAGACACACGTCTCTTCCAGGAGCTGGATTCAGTATCAAAAAGTGAACCGTTTCATAAAATGCTTTACTCACCAATGCTGAAATATGAAAAGCCAAAGCATTTGGCCTCTTAGAGGTGAAAGAGCAGGGTCACAGCGTAGGCACATCTAATAGTTTATAGCTATGTCTAGTTTCTATCCAGCATGGCTAAACCAAAGAAACATTCCCATGTATGATCTCCACTCAGTTAACCAACTTTAGGACAAATTCACTTTTCACCTTTAAAACATAAAGTCAAAAATGTAATAACCATACTACCAAAATTTAATTTCCAAAAAAAGTTTTGTAGAAATTTCTAGAGAAATTCTAAGAATTTCTTTAAAAAGAAATCCTTATGCTGGGATGTTTACTTGGTCATAGATGAATCTTAAATTAATTTGATGGGTAATCAATGTGGACCTTCATCCTGCGTCTGTGCCCTGTGACGCTGTAGACCACACATATTCTTCACTCTGGCATTGTTCTAGAATTAACTGTACAGTTCTTTCATGAGATGACATTCAAGCCGCACAGAGAGCACAGGGTTAGAAAGGGCTGGAAGGGAAAGTGAGTGTGGCCCATAAAACCAAGAGGTACTTAAGATTTAACAAGATTAACATGTGCTGTTGAAAAGAGCTACCTGGCCTGAGTCACGAGGGAGAGGGGGATGCCAGTTAGTGTTCAGTTCTCTGGGTTTTGCTGTCACACCACACAAATGGAAAGCTCCTGAAAACCTTGCATGAAACTGTAATAAAAGCTCTTTGGATAATAATCAAATGATCATATCTTTTATGATTATTTCTCTTGGACCTTTTTGAGTCACTGACCCGATTATTTGCTGTTAACATTTCTTTTGTCTGCCTTGTAGGGAAGCTTATGTCTGAAGCTTGCTCAGGTTCTTAAGTCCAAGTCATAGAAAATCCACACTGGACTTTTTGCAACAATTTCCACTAAAAAAAAAAAAAGATAGTGGATTCATTAACAGAAAGTGGAGGGAGACAATCCTTGCCCTTTTGGGGCTGTGTCTAAATGCATGAATGAGTGGAACTCACTAAATTATATACAAAACTCATCACTCAACTGCCTACTAATCTTTTTGTCCCTGGGCAAAGCAGTTTTTCCACGTCATTTTAGCTTTCATGGCAACTACCATTTTTAGAACACACCATATTTTATATTTTATGTGCTGAAAGTTGGTTTTAAATGGTCTATAACTAGATGATCCCAGGAATGTTGGGTAATCTGGGCATAAGCAATTTACTAAATGCTACACATATAAGAAACTTTCAAAGACATAGTAGGTACATAGGTGCTTTACAATACAGACTGATAAACAGCATGAATACTTATTTAGATAGCTATTAAGGTGCTTGATTTTGGGGTCCATCTGTACAGAAAATTTAAGTGCTCTGCCTGCTAGGCTTGGTAGCTTGATGCTTCCATTGCTCTTTTTTTCCTTACAAACAGGACCTATTTGGGGATGAGTGGCAATTTGTCTCCTTTTAAAAAGCTCTATTCTCCAGACTTCCTGATGTTCAGGGTAGTTCTGTAATATAATTCTGGTCAATGAAATTTACATGGAAGCCCTACTGACAAGCTTTCAGAAAAGCCCCATAAAAAGTTGGCATATGCCTTTTGTTCTTTGTTCTTCCTCTTTCTTTCTTCCTGGGATGTGGACCTGAGGAGGGTAGAAACTGTGTGCTAACAGTGTTGTCAAAGACCCTTGGATGGCTAGACCTGGAGCCAACTTCCAGTCTCATTTTAGGCACCACAGTCAAAGTTCTATTTCATGCCACTGAAACAATGATATATGATACTCAATTTCCATAGAGTGGGTGTTTACCTATAGTGTCCTTGTTCTGAACAAGAGTGACTCAATTGTCCCCAGAATGTAACTGCACTTAAGGTCTAAGGAAGACTGATATTCAAACATCCCAAGGGTTTGGTTAACCAAAGAAAGGAAGAAAACTCTGAAATTCCTCTCTTAATCTTTGAGTGACCCCAAAGTCAAGAAGTGCCTGCCTGTACACTCCTGGTCATATTTACTTTATAGGCTTCCCCACCCCCAGCAATACAATCTTGTAACTTTTTTCAGTAAGCAAATGAGATCACCAAAAACAAAAATTGGTTTTTTAATCTGCAATGCCAAATACTCACAGCTACCTAGTGTGTACACCCTGTGAGCGTGCATGTGAATGTGTGGGCACATCTGTTATTCATACCTTTCTTTAGCATTGGAGGAGAACCAAGAGGTTTTTGTTTTTTGTTTTTTTGTTTTTTTTTTTTTTTAAGTTAAAGTTCTAGACTAAATCATTTTAGACCTGTTGGTAGAACAGTGAAAAGTTCTATCTGGGTGGGGCCCATGCATGACAGGTAGAAAGGCAGACTGGGGTTGGCGGTAGGTTGCTTTGAGGTCAGGTTCAGGAGTTTGAAATTTATTCTGGAGCTGGCTTTTCCCAAAGGCTTCCTCAGAACTCTAGGACAATGAGATGTTTAACTAAGAAGGTTCAATAGTCAAATAAATTTGGAACTATATGATATCTCCTTCCCTCTTGAAACACACACTGTATGATTGCATGCTAAAGTCTGAGAATATCTTCATTAAAGAAACTGGTTAAACTTAATCCAAGATTCCTCCTCCAGAGAACACCTGTTAGCAGATACAGTTACAGGCTTAACTCAATTTTTAGTAGATCTCAGAATTCAGTTTTGTAGATATAGGCAAGAGTATTCTAAATTTTATATCAGAAGGCTAAAAAAATTAAAGAGTTAAAACAATTTTGAAGAATTTAGTAAAGAAGAATTTAGTAAAAAGAATTGATTTACTGGATTTCAAGATGTATTATATAGCTAATGTGATCAAGATTATGCGGTATTTGGTGGAAGGACATAACATAAGTTCCATAGGCAGAAAGGGGAACCCAGAAAGAAACCCATACAAATATGCCCAATTGATTTTTTAAAAAATTGTAGTTATAGATGAACAGAATGCCTTTATTTTATTTGTTTATTTATGCAGTACTGAGCATCAAGCCCAGTGCCTCACACATGCTAGGCAAGGGCTCTGCCACTGAGCTATAGCCCCAGTCCTACCCAATTGATTTTTGACAAAGGTACAAAAGCATTTCAATGATGGAAAGATGGACTTCAATAAATGGTGCTGTAGCAATTGAACATCCATAGGCAAAACACAAGAAAAACAAACAAAAGCCACAATGAACTTTGCCCTAAGTTGAGTACATTACACAAAAATTAAGTTGAAATGGACCATAGACCTAAAGATAAAATGTAAAACTATTAAACTTTTAGAAAGAAACATAGGAGAAAGTTTTCAGGATGTGATATTAGAGAGAGTTCTTAGACCTCACACTTAAAGTATAATCCATAAAAGTAAAAATTGGTAAACTAGACTTTATCAAGTGAAAAAAAATTTGCTTTGCAAAATTAAGAGAATGAAAAGACAAAAAGTATGGAGTGTAGGAAACTTTGCAACTGCATATGTGACAAAGGACTAGTATCTAGAATATATAAAGGTAGGTCAAATTCGACAGAAAAACTCACATTATAAGATGGGTAAAAGACATAAAGGGACATTTCACCAAAGAAGACATTCAGATGGCAAATAAGCACCTAAAAAGATGTTCAACATCATTAGCTATTAGGAAAAGGCAAATTAAAACCACAGATATTATTATACACTTATCAGAATGGTTAAAATAAAATAGTGTCATCACCACCAAGTTGGCGAGGATGTACAGAAACAAGATCCTTTACATATGGGAAAAATCAAGTGGTATAGCCTCTTTGAAAAACAATTTACAATTTCTTCAAAAACTAAACATGGCAGCAGCCATACAACATAGCTATTTTACTCCTGAGCATTTATCCCAAAGAAATCAAGACTTATATTCATCTAAAAACCTGTACATAAATGCTTACAGCAACTATGTTTTATTATAGATGCAACTTCAAGTATCCTGGGATAATCCTTTTTAATGCGACAGACACCTCCTATATAGAAATTCTAGAGATACCACTTCTGCTTTCACAGATTGAAAAAGAAAAAGTGGTTGAATACTGACACTAAGCCTTCTGTGGAAAAGGGGAACATTACACATTATATAAACTCCAAGGAATTACAGTGCTGCTCTTGTAATCATTGATATGAATATAGATACTACTGGACATAATTCATATTGTTGCAAAAATAAAGTGTATTTATTGAATATTTATTGAATATCTACTATAAGCAAGTGAATGTTAAATATCTACTATGTGCAAGTGTTATGGTTTGGATGTGAGGTGTCCCCCCAAAACTGAAGGGATAGGATGTGGGTGGAGGAGGTGGGAATTGGGGTGTGACTATGGGGTATATATTTTGTATCTGGAGAGTGGAGCCCCTCTCTCTCTGCTTCCTGATCACCATGTGAGCTGCTTCCTTCCACCATACTCTTCTGCCATGATGTTTAGCCTCACTTTAAGCCCCAAGGAATGGAGGCGGCCTTCTATGGACTAAGACTTCTGAAACCATGAGCCCTCAAATAAACTTTTCCTCCTTTAAAATTGTTCTGATAAAATCCTTTAGTCACAGCAGCGAAAAAAGCTGACAATACAGCAAATCATAAAATTTCCACAGGAAATTAGCTTGCGTGCCAAATGATTATCTATATTTCACAGATGAAAAACTTGAGGTGTGAAGAGATTTAGAATCTATTCTGTGCTCAGTGTTTTGATATTTGACCTTATCCAATTTCATTCTCATAGCTGGCCTTGGTCAGATTTCCTGTCTCCTGATTGCTCAAGCTTTGGGTCATCATCAGCAAGAATTGTATGAGGGTGTTCCGAGATTAGACCCTAAAATTAGGGTAATAAATGTCTAAAAAGCTCATTAAAATTTGCAAGGAAAAGAGGTCTTGAAATATTGATCTTTGAGCTGTTCATTTCTCCTCCTATGTTCTGGGTCCTGCCTTTAGTGGCCTTGTTATTTAAAGTACAGAGAGGGGAAAAAATGCAAATATTGAGATCTTTAAAACTTCCAAACCAGGCTCTTACGAATTTAAAGATTGGGGAAGGTCTTGTACTGGAGAGAAGAGAGCTGGGGGAACTTGCTGAGGCACCAGCTGAGCCCAGGGACATCCTGCACAGGCGAATGTGAACATCATTTAGGTGACAGGCAAAGGAGCCACATGACAAATCTTCCTCCACCAACTGCAGAAAAAGACACCTTCCCAAGCCTTGTAATTTTGCAGGGCTCCATCCATGCCACCCCTAAACAGACTCCTCCAACCCTCTGTTGTAAAGTGTTGTACAAGTACCCTGACTTGCAACAGAGTCCTTGATCCCAAGAAGAGTGGGGTGGTGTGGGACAGTCGGCCCAGCACAGGAACTCAGGTGGGGCTGAACCCTGGGAAGAGCCTTCCCATTAGAGGAACAGACTCCTCAGCATGGGCAGAGCTGCATCTCTGTAGAATGATTAATACTACTTGAAGGTACCTGGGCCCCCAGAGGACCAGGGTAAGGGGAAAACAGTTTTCTTTCTTTTACTGGGCCCCAGGGCTCCAAAACTCTCTGAGTTGAGTGGGCAAGAACGAGGCCTGTCTACATTCAGGTGGACCGGCAAGGGTGGGCATCTGCGGCCTGTGCAGGCCATCATGAAACACCCAGCACAGCTCCTGGCGTCAGGAGTCCCCAGCAAGAACCATAAGTTTGCATTGCTGAGTCCCAGACAGCCACAGGAAGAGGAGTCGGGGAAAGACCGGCTCCTAGAGACCAGGGGTCAGGGGCTCCCACCATTTCTTGTGGGCCCCAAGGGGAAGTGTGGGGAAGGGAGGGACATCCATGTGACAATAGAGGCATAGTGTGTCCTACATTTCCTCACCTTGCTCTGATCCTCAACCAGCACAGTGAAGCCAGAATTGGGGACAGGCAGTTAGTGTAGAAATAGGGGATCGGGTCAAATCGAGGAAATGGAGGCCATGAAAACCATCTGCCTCAGGAAATTGGAGACTACCCCTCGGAGAATGGAATGTCTAGGATCTCCAGAGCCCATTGATTACCAAATTTACCTGTGCTTGTGAAGGACTGCAAGCAAGGAGCCGCTAATTAATGCCCTGTGGGCCCTTGCCTGGCTGAATCACTTTGGCCCTCCCCCTGCCCCATCCACTTCTCACTTTATGCATCTCACCTGCAAAACCAGGTCTAGTCACATAGGCAGGAAGGAGAAATAAGCAGGGAGAGAACTGGAGAACAAAAGAGAACTTAACGTATAAAAGATATAGGGTGTAGGGTGCGCTCACTTTTTGGGACTTTAGAACATCAGCCATGGCCCCCTTCTCCCTCCCGGGAGAAGTCTGTATTATTACCTGTAAGTAAAACCTGCTTCATATGCTTGCCTTGGTGTGCTTCTCTAGTGTTCAAATTTCAACATTAGAGGGACAGAACTCGTCACAGGTACATGGGGGTATCAACGGCACCTTCGTCCTTGCAATTTTCAGGTTTGGATTTTGTGCTCGAATGACAACATAAATGATGAACTTGTTCGTATGGGAGTAAAAAAAAGTCTATGGCTTATGAATGGGTAATGAGAGAAAGCAGCAAACTCCTTTGAAACTTCCTCCCTCCCTCCCTCCCTCCTGTCCACATTTTTGTTTTTATTTTTTTAACTCAAGACAACATAGACAAGGACGTGTGAGTGTGTGTGTGTGTGTGTGTGTGTGTGTTATGTGTAGTGTGTGGCATTGGTGTAGTGCACTGTGCAGGGTGCATTCAGTGTGCATAGTATATGTCTGTGTGGTATGTCAGACACTATTTGTTCTTGCTGTCCCAAGCATCCTCCCACATTGCCCCATCTATGGTAGACTTCCGGATCCTTTGGAAATCCTCTCTTCCACACCCAGCCAAATAAGCAAGAACACATGTGAAAAGTCTTTTTTACTCTAGAGCCTCTTGAGATGCAGCCAAACAGCTGGAATTACATGCTTTGCAGAGAAACAGGGACGTGGCATGGCAATGGGATAGTCGGTTTGTATTTGGATGCCAGGTTCCTATTTCCAGAACCTGAGAAGGCAAGAGAGGGGAAAGGTGGAGCTGTTTCTGAGCAGCAGCTAGCAGTGTGCTTGTGAGTGTGTGTGTCTAGGGGCGCCTTCCGTTAAAATCTGTCTCTTCTGGCATTCCCCATTTACATGTGCATGCATTTCAGACTCCAATTTGAATGTCAGTCTCTTTTCTTTTTCTCTTCATTCATCTCCCCAGTCCCCTGCTTTTCCTCTTTGTTTCAGACAGTAAGTCAAGCACCTTCTGGACAGTAGCTTAGGGTTCTTAATCCGTTGCACGGGGCAGGCCCCCAGATTAAAACAGGGGAGATTAGAATGCTTTGCAATTGTAAGAATGCTGGGCCCTGGAAGCTTTCTCTGCTTCTGCCTTCCTGGTTATGGGAGGGCTTGGCTTCTCCTTGATTCTGGGGGAAATCCAGAACTGCCAGCATCTAGCTTGCATTCCACATCTGTTCCAGTCATGTGCAGCTGCTTAACAAACCACCTCAAACCAAATGGCTTAAAATAACAATCATTTATTTTGCTCATGAATCTGCACTTTTGAGCAGAACTCAAAAGGGACAGCTCATCTTTGCTTCCGCACAGCACTAGCTGGGGTGACTGGAAGGTGTGAGGATTCAACAGCTGGGGGCTGAAGTCCTCTCAAGCTGATTTACTCACATATCTGGCAGATGATGCTGGCTTTGGCTGGGACCTTCTCTGGGACTGTCAGTTCTTGACTCTACATGTGACTCTATGACTGCATGGTGTTCTCACATTGCATATAGGCAGGGTTCCAAAGTAAATGCCTCAAGAGTTGAATTGAAAGTGCATGACATTTTTATGCCACCAGTTGCAGAAGTCATTTAGTCACTTCTGCCATCCTTCATTGGCGAAGCACTTACAAAGTTGTGTCTAAGTCTGAGAGAGGCTGATGTAGACCCCACCACTCAATAGGAAAAGGATTAAATGTCACATTGTAAGAATAGCACGTATATGTGTGTGTATAGTGTGCTATGCACTTTATTGTAGTACTACAATGTACATGTATAGAGGGTAGTGAGCACACACTATATTGTGGTAGCCCTGTTCGAAAATACAATGTGCCACCTCTCTTTCTATACTCACCACCCCTATCTTTGACTCTTTGGTTCTGTTGGTTTAAATTTGTACACAGTATTGGAATTTTTAGTAAGGATTATGTTCTGACATGGATTCTAAAGCTTATACTTTTTCTTAAATCATGTGGAGGGCAAAATGGCCCCAAGGTGGACCCCCAGATTCCTGCCCCTGGGTAATATATCTCCATCATCTCAGGACTCTGCTTGAGTGTGAGTGTGGTGGGATTTTACTAGGGTGATTAGGGAACATGATCTAGCAAAGGTGAAGGGATTTTGCAGATGTAATTAAGTTTCCCCCTCAGTTACCTTGGATTAATCGAAAGGGAGATTACCCTGATTATGTCAGATGGACCTGACACAATCTGATGAGTCCTTTAAGAGAGATCAGTCCTTCCTTGAAGAAATGTTCCCACTGGCTTTGAAGGAGTAAGTGACCCATGTGGGAGGGCCCTACAACTAACATGGGAGGGTAGCCTCTAGCTGCTAAGAGCAACCCTTAACCAATAGCCTGCAAGGAAACAGGGACCGTGGTCCTACAAATGCAAGGAAAGAAATTCTACCAACAACCTGAATGGACTTGGAAGAACTCCAGGTGAGAACACAACCCAGTGGACATCTTGATTTCAGAGTTGTGAGACCTTGAACAGAGAAGCCAGCTATTCCATGTCCAGGTTCCTGATCCATAGAAGTTATTGAGAAAATACCTACGTGGGTTTTAAGCCACCAAGTTTGTGGTAACATGTTATGCAGCTAGAAAACTAACAGCCACAACTATGAACTCCACTTTAGAAATTTATTGGATGGGTAACTGGAGAAACACAGGGCAGATCGAGTAGCAAGACTACGCATGCTGAGAGGCACAGCTCAAATGTCACTTCTGTGCCATCTTCATGGGTTCCCTTCAGCCAGAAGTAATCTCTTGCATCTGAAATCCTATAGCTTTGTTTGTCCCTCCTTTGAGGTACTTCTCATACTTTACTTATATTTACCAGAGTTCAGTTCTTGTCTTCCTGACTGAACTGTAGGATCCTTCTGAAGGAGATACTTCACTATTTACTTTGGTGGTGCCAAGGTGCTTAAAATAATTCTTTGCATGTCAACAAAGTTTTACCGACAATTCATTAAATATTTTTCTCAATGACAGAACTTCAACTTTTACTGGTTGGCAACTGGAGAAAACATTTGTTATGAGAACAATCAAGACATGGTCTTCATGATTATTTTAACATGATAATTTAAAATATCAAAAGCAGCCAAGTATTCTGGTCCTCATTTGTAGTCAGTGAGAATGTTTCTGTCATCTGAGATTCTGAAATTAAGCCCATGAATGTGCATCCAATGGATTCTGGTTCTCTGAAACTCTCTGCCAAGATGGAATTGCATATCTATCTGAGTAATCCTTATTTTTATCTTAAGAATGGAGAAAAGACTTTCTTTCATAAGCCACTCGGATAGGGCCACCTCTAGAATTAGGAGAGGTAGGTCTGAAATTTCTTCTTGGAGCACTACATACAAATCTACATATAAATTTACAAAAATGAGTAGTCTTTAGCTCCTCTTTGGAGTAAAGTTTGGAACACTGAACAAAGAGGAAGCAGAAAGGTCAAAGTATAGAAAATAGTCATGCTTTTAGGATGACAAACCTTTTGTAACAAAAGAAGCTGTGAGTCCCTGGAGGCTGGTTGACTGGAGCTCCAGGGGACCAGTGAGGCTCTCTCAGAGGCTCCAGGCATCCCTGTCTCAGGGAACCCCAGGTGGAGCTATGCCTGAGTACCTGTACACCACAGGGAGCTGTTTTTAGTAATCTTGATTATTAATAACAAAAGAATCATAATCATGATCTTGAAGCTCATATAAAAATAGAATTTAGGGCTGTGAGGGATTCTTTTTGGATCAATTAAGTCCATGTTCTCGTGCTCTTGGGGAGCACCAGCTGATTATCTTGGTCTTAAGAACACATTTTGGAGACTTCCATATCAGGGCCTTATAAAAACAGTGAGTAAAAACACTGTGTTTATATAGCTCCTAGAAATTTGCAGAGTTTCACATATATTCTCCCTCTGTACCTGGTGATAGACAAAACCATCCTCACCTTACTTAAATTCATATTGGTTGCGATGTTTAGGGATCATGTTAAGGCCTCCAGCAGCATCCACTTTGCTTAGAAATTAGGAGCATATGTCCAAATTCTTGTTGTCAAATCTCTCAAGGCTCCAGACATCTGGAGCCAACAGGTCAGATCGCTACTAGTTAGCATCAAGAGAGTGTTAAAGAAAGCCCTGAGTCAAAATTAGTTACATCAGTTATTTTCTGGTTTTCCTTGTGGTTAGCCCCATGGTCACTAATGAAATTGGATGTGACAAGGTTCAGATTTTACATCTCACATGGAAGATCAACAAGCATTTCAAATATCCAGAATTTTTTTTTTTTTTTTAAATAATTCCAGCATGGGATCTGTGATCTCCTTGTTGTTTGGACTCTAGACAATCCTTGGAGCTTAACAGGGACTTTCCCTTATCAGTTACTCACAAGAAAATGTGTTATGGGGAGACACTGTAGTATGGTGTGTGGATATATGGATAGTAAGAAATTAGTAAAGGAGCTTGTATATGGTGTTTCCTTCCCCCCATTGTATGGGAGGTGGCTGGGAGGACTAAGAGGGGGAGGAAGGCATTAGGGTTTGAGGAATAAGAAGGTTGGGATAAGTGACCTACCTTTTACCACCTTCTGCCTTAGCACAACGGGGAGAGCTTCAGAAAAACCTAGACTTGTAGTCCTAACTCTAAGGAATCACAGTCTCTCAGGGTGGGACCTAGAGATCTGCATTTGGATAATCAGGTGATCCTCAAGCCCCTGGAGGCTAGCTGGTTTAGACCTCTGATGGCCCCTCAAAAGTCTTTCTTGAAGGACTGGGGACATGGTGGTATAGCAGTTGCATAAGTTCCATTCCCAGCACAGCAAAAAAAAAAAAAAAAAAAAAAAAAAAAAAAATCTCTTGAAGGCCTAAACATTCATATATCAAGGAATTGTGGACAGAATTGTTCCTGAGGGACAACCTTCACACCACAGGAAACTGTTCCTAAAAGCTCAATTGTTAATAATAAAGTTTGCAAATCACTGGTTAACCCATGATAGGCTGTAAGCAAGAGTGTAAAAAGCACTGGACTAGGAATCAGAGTCCTGTGTTCAAATTATGCCACCAACTTGCTGTGCACCCTTATACAAATTGCTTTGCTTCTCTGGGCTTCAATTTCTTCACCAGTAAAATGGGGGAGGGGTGTCCCAAATAAGTATTAACATTCTATCCAGCATCCACCCTCTTGAGTTCAAGACTGTCTATGACATGAACGCCTGGAGCTACTCAGGTTCTGTGAGGATCCCTGTGCAGGTGCAAGGTGTGTGTGTGGGGCGCATATGGTTTTGACAAGACCAATAGTGTGTTAGTCAGCTTTTCATCACTGTGACAAATACCTGGGAGATAAATACAAAGGAGACAAATACAAAGGAGAAAAGATTTATTTCAGAGGTTTCAGTCTGTGGTAGGCTGACTCCATCGCTCTGGGCCTGAGTGAGGCAAAAAATCATGGTGAAAGAGCGTGGGAGGGGAAGAAAGCTTCTAAGCCTATGGCAGCCAGGAAGGAGAGAGAGAGGAAGAGAGAGAGAGTTGGGGTGAGTGCCAGGGACAAGATATAGTCCCCAAGGGCAGGCCCCTAAGGACCCATTCCTTCAACCGGGTCTCATCTCCTACAGTTTCCACCACCTCCTAATAATGCCATCAAATTATGAATCCACTGATGAGGTCAGAGTCCTTATGATCCATTCACTTTCTCAAAGCCCTATTTCTAAATATTGCTGAAGAACCAAGCCTTAAACACATGAACCTTTGGGGAACATTCCAGATCCAAACCATAACAAATAGAAAGCCAAAGTTGGCTGTCAGAAGAGTCCCCTATTTTCCCAGAACAAACTGAACTTGTTATTCCTACAGTGCTCAGTCATTGACCAGAAACAAGTTGTGGGAAGGTGGCCTCATCGTGTACACAGTGATGGATTTCAGAGCACAGGGGCTAGGGCCTTTGGTTACATACACTCCCTGTGAGGCACATCGTCATGGCTACCATGAAGGGGAAAGTGAGCTTGCTAAGAATAGATGTGGTCAGCTACCAGGCAGTGCTGGGCATCCATTTGAAGTCTGCAATTATGAATTTAAAGTGAAAGTCATCTTTCTGTGGAAACTGTGATGCTCAAATTTAAATATTTCAATGCAGGATTGAGTTCTATGACTCTGGGGGACAGATGGTTAATTCCCAATATGAATAAACTTCAGACCAACATCAGTATGACCAATAATCTGTGGAGTGAAGGTCTGAAAACTTGACCTTTTGTTTGTCTGTGCTCTGGATTGGATTCAGAAGTATTTTCTGAGAATAAGTTTGTTTTTTCTAGAGTACTGCTCTAGCATACCTTTCAATAGAGATTGGATCCTCAGGTGACAGTCATGGTTCGGGGAAGAATCATGGTTAAGTCCTTAATTCTCATAACAGCTTCTAAAAATTGATTTTTATGATTATCATTTTCCTAATATCAACAGTGATATATACAAAAAATAGAAAATATACTATAGGTGATCTGCCCATATTCCTCTGCCCACCCCAGAGTTCACCTGTAGTTAATGGATAGTTTTCTTATATATGAATGGGGCTTTCTTTCTCAAGCACCTCCATCTACCTCTTGAGGACCATCTCCGGTCACAAGAGCTTTCCTGGCCTGCACACAGGGTGATTAAAAGTGCTGGGTACTACCAGTCAGAATGGAATGGCAGTCATCAAGGAAACAAACGTCTTCTGGAGAAGATGTGGAGGGAAAGGAACACTTTACCACTGTTGGTCAGATTATAAATTAGTACAACCACTATGAAAATCAGTATGGAGGATCCTCAAAAGTCTAGGCATGGAGCCATCATATGACTCAGCTATACCACCTCTTGATACTTATTCTACAGAATTAAAGTCATCATACCATAGTAGTAGATGCATACCCATGTTTATAGAAGCACAATTCATAATCAGCAAACTATGGAGCTAGCCTAGTAGTCCATCATTGGATGAATGGGTAAAGAAAATGTGGTATACATACACAATGGAATTTTATTCAACCATAAAGAAAAATGATATTATGTCATTTGCAGGAAAATGAATGGAACTGAGACCATTATGTTAAGTGAACGGAGCCAAACTCAGAAAGTCAAGGACAGAACAACATGTTTTCTATCATATGTGAAAGAGAGGACAAAGGAGAAAACGTGTCCAGGCAGTGAGGGGAGTGGTTCACAAAAATCTAAGAGTGATTAGAAGAGAAGAAAGAGACCAGGAGGAATGGGGAAGAGGAGAAAAGGGAAAATACTGGGGAATGAGATTGATCAAATTATATTATTATGTTGTGTTCATGTACAAATACATAACAACTGATCCCATTGTTATGTACAACTACAATGCACAAATAAAAATGCATTATAGTTGTACATAATGGCGGGATAAATTGCCTGGAAGGCTTAGCAACACTCTGTCTCAAAATTTAAAAATTAAAAAAGGGCAATGGTTGTAGTTCAGTAGTAGAATTCTTCCTAGTATGCCTAAGTCCCTGGGTTCAATACCCAGTACCCCCCCACCCCACCCCCACAAACCTATTTTTCAGGTCATGGAAATTATGATATAGAAAATAGTTGTTAATGACTGTCTAGTATTTTTTGGATGTGTTCTAGATCAATTTTTAAGATTACTGATCTGTCTTTACTCAGTAATAGAAAATAACTCCAGTTGAGTTCTTTTCAAGCAACTTATCTTCAAACTATGCAAGTTTCAACTTTTAGTGAACATTTATAGAAGATTGCCTGAAGGATTGCAGACCGTCCATTAGATAATGTGGATTCTATTCTCCAATCCAAATCAGGTGGGTCTGTTCCCATGGGTTGATGATATATTTGGCCTTCTTCCTTCTGTCAGCTCACAGAACTGCACTTCCTAAAGTGGATTTTGGGATATCACCTACAGGAACCCAATGGAAGTATCCATAGAAAAGTTACAGTGTGTATGTTACTGATAAGCTATTGAGGACGCTGAAGGAAAAGTTCACTCAATGCCTAGAATGAGGAAAAGAGCTATCAATGAACAAATATCTTTTTTCTTATCTTTTGTACGTTATCAGTTTTGTGACTTTCATATCCTTACTTCTGCATTGTTTCATTGGAAGCTCAGAGCCTATTTACTTTTTGTAATTATTTAAAATCAAAACAAATCATTGGGTTCTGGGTTTTATTTATTTATTTATTTATTTTTTGGTACTGGGGATTGAACCTAGGGACACTTTATCACTGAGCTACATCCCCAGTCCTTTCATTTATTATTTTTGAGACAGGGTCTCACTAAGTTGCTTAAATTGGCCTCAAACTTGCCATCCTCCTCCCTCAGTCTCCTGAGTCACTGGGATTACAGGCATGCACCACCACACCTGACCTCCAACCTCCCTTTTACATTAATTTTTTTCCTATCTCTCCTTTATTTCCTCCTTACATTTTATTTCTGTAAGAAACTCTTTTAGTTGTAGATGGACATAATACCTTTATTTTATTTATTTATTTTTAATAAATACTGAGGATTGAACCCTGTGCCTCACACGTGCTAGGGAAGAATTCTACCACTGAGCTACAACCCAGGTCCATTACATTTTATTTCTTTTACAA
This sequence comes from Sciurus vulgaris, assembly GCF_902686455.1. Classification (NCBI taxonomy): domain Eukaryota; kingdom Metazoa; phylum Chordata; class Mammalia; order Rodentia; family Sciuridae; genus Sciurus; species Sciurus vulgaris. The sequence goes on from NC_136475.1 coordinate 43,586,221, forward strand.
ATTTTTTAAATCTTACACTGGGCAGATTAAGTCATGGAAAAAGTATTTTAGTAATATCCAGCTCGTGTATTATTTCTTTCCCTCCACCATTCCTTCTGCCTCTTCCTCAGGACCTTCTGTTGGTTTTTCAGGGATAGAGGGACAAGAGCTATGTTGGTCTTTGACTCAGGCAGGTTGGATGGGTCTCAGTAGCCTCAGGACTCAGTGGGCAATGCAACCAACAGCAGCACTCAGCCAGCTGTTGTTGATGGGTAACTTTGTCACACAGAGATGTGAATCGCTTTTGCCTGTGTCGGATCTGATCTTGGGGAAGATCAAAAATGGGCGGCATGTGTGGGCATTGTTTCTGTACTACCCCTGACACTGTGGTGCTGGGAGCCTCTCCAAAGACTCCCCTCCCCTTTCCAGACCCCATCTCCTGCCTCTACCTGTGCCAGTTCCATCCTCACAGAAGGAGGAGGTCACCTGCCTGCCCCTTTCCTTGTGTTCTCTTCTGAGTCCTCTTCATTCTCTGCCTGTTGATTCTCCAGAGCATCATTTGAAATAAAGGGGTAAACTCAACAGAATAGCCCCTCTGTTTCTCTCCTCATATTTCTGCTAAGAGAATCACAGTACTCCTGGGCAGCACATAGGCCTCCACTGCCGAGAGGAGAGGGAATTGGAGAAGAAAAACAAAATAACTAATTTACCTTAGTTTGTATGGGTAAGACACATACATAGATGTATTTAAAGCATGTATATATTTAGGCAATTTAGGTATTTGAATGTATTTAGTAGGTGTCTGTGTGCCTTCCAGATCTGATCATATCATGTCCAGTTCAAAACCCTTACATAAGTTTTACTCAGCCATAAAGAAGAATGAAATTCTGCCATTTGCAGGAAAATGGATGGACCTGGGGAGCATTAGGTTCAGTGAGATTAGCCAGGCTTAGAAAGTCAAGGATCATGTTTTCTCCCATAAGTAGAAGCTAGAGAGGAAAAAAGGAAAGAAAGGAACTTCAGGAACATAGATGAGAGATCAGTTCAGAATGGGAATGGGGGAGGAAGAAGGGAGGGAATAGACCAAGGGGATGAAATAGACCAATTTATGCTATGTGCAAGTATGAATATATCACAATGGATCCCACTATACTATATAATATGTATAATTATGATACACCAATATTTTTTAAAAGAAGCAGTGTACTAAAAAATGTAGTGTTTTCGTTAAAAAACAACAACAACAACAAAAAATCCTTCCATAGTTTCTCTTTCTTACTCCAAGATAAAGTCCAAACTCTCCTTGGCATGGCCTCCACATCTTGTACCCTCTGCACCCTCCAGTGCCATGTCACCAGTCAACTCCTGCCCATATACTCAGGCTGCCACCATGGGCACTACTCACTGGTCATCCCTGGGACTTAATCCTTTCCTGCGCACAAAACTCCTCCATTCCCTCCCCATCAGCTGCCTGCCTTAGAAAGCTCTATTTATTCATCTCAATTGAACTTAACATTCGTTCTAAGCTAAGCTCTCTCAAGGTGTCAGTGCTTAGCACCATTCAGCCAACACTGAATGAATGCTGAGGACCTTCAACCCACACAGGAGTGCCTCTGCCAACTTTCCCCAGGGTTTCTGATACCTCTTGAGAGAACCCCCTAGGTGTGTGCTGTGCAAAATGGTCCCCACATCTCTCATTACATGCCTCAAGGCAGCACCCCCAAAAGGCCATTTTCAGCACTTTGCACAGGGCCTGGAACATGGTGGCCACTCAGTGTATGTTTGTTGCATACATAAATGAATATTTATAGATCCTGTGCATGGGACAGATAAGCTGTAAGCAGAGACATTGGAAGTAAAATGTTGGAGGCATTTCCCAAGAAACAATCATCAGAGCCAGTGATAAGCCTCCATAACACTGATGGAGGGAACTGGAATTTCTTTTGCAAAGACCTGGGCATCAATGTAACTCCTGAGCAGGGATATGGTTATTTCTTTTTGGGTCCTCTCTACTGTTATCATAGGTGACACGTGGTTAAAATGGTATCAGGGCCTATAAAATAATCAGAGCCAAGGGACCAGGCAAGGAGGTCAAGAGACCCTCCCCCAGGCTAAAAAAGACCCATGACTGCTACTACCCCCAGACCTGAGCAGAAGTGTCTCCCTCCTCTCCATATTATCAGTTGCAGCAGAAAATCCAAAGTCATGTTTCTAATTTCCCATTCTCCTTAGCTGTTTTTCACCCTTGACTGATTTTCTGTTGTTCCTAATCTCCAGATCTGGGCTTCAGGCCTAGTGAGCCTGGATGGCCCTTTAAAACTGTGATGGGGCAAAGCTATTGCCTTCTAGACTAAGCTGCATTCAGATTACCCTTCTCTTTATATTTCCAGTGACTTCCTATTACTTCCTTGTATGACATGCCTAACATCTATCACTGCAGTAGATCCACGAGGACAGGTATTTTTGCCTGTTGCAGATGCTGGAGCTACAGAAGTAGCTGATAGGGACTAGATGCCTTGTTGAATAGGAAAAGAATGAATGAAAGTATGAATGAATGAAAAAATCACCTATTAGAACTAAATGGAGAAAGGGCATTGACATTCTTTTGGTTGTTTTCTATCTCTGTGATATGTAATGGCTTCAGTCTGACCCTGCCCTGAGCAAGGGGCTGCCTAGAAGAGCTGCTAGAATTCTCTTGCCCCAGGGATTCCAGGGAAGCAGGAGGAGAGAGAAACGGGAGGGGCAGCGGGAAGAGGTGGTTGAAAGGTCTTTGGGAGCCTTGTTGCCCAGTGAAGTTTCCTCTGGCAGCCGTCACCTGGCCTGGAGCCTATACTGTCCAACGGGAGACTCGCTTGGATTGTGGCCAGTTGCCAGGTCCAGCCTAGTAGCGTCAGGGGGGTGGGGGTGGGGAGGTGGAGGGTGTATATGTGTTGCTCCACAGGGTCAGGGGTTGGATAGGGGCAAAGGGCAAGGAACCTGGCTCTGCACAGCATCCGGTTTTGAACAACTCTGTTTAGAAATGGAAGAGAAGCTCTCGGGAAAATGGGCGGACTCTGGCAGGCCTCCCAGGCCAGGAACTGCAAGTTCTTGCCAACTTGAGCCAGAAGTGGGGGATTTATGGAGAGGGAGGAGGGAGAAGGGCATGAGAGGGAGCTGACACAAACAGCCACGTTTTCCCTGGTAAAGTCCTCCTCTGAAGTAAACATGGTCCTGAAAATCAGGGGGTGCTTTCTTCTTCCAGGCAGTTGTGCACATGGCTGGCCTACTTCCTGTGAGCACAATTATTCCCAGGTGCCTATGTTTGTTTTCAGAGCAGGAATATTAGAAGCTATTCATAATCCTGCTTAAAAATTCTTTGGAATAATGGGATGGAAAAATAGGCTCTACCCTTCATGTTTCTGAGGCAGGAACAGGTCTCTGGGATCTCTCCAGAATGGGCTGGGAACGCTTTTTCTCCTTAGTAGCTCTCTTTCAGCATCAGAGTCAGAGGACCACCAAGGGCCTCATGGAGCCTTTTAAGCTGGAGGGTGTAAAGATCTAGATGTGCAGAAAATCTGTTCTTGCTGACTGATGAGGAGGTGAACTCAAAGGAAGGTTTAAGAGAAGATGATGGGGTCTTAGGAAAGAGGGAAGAATTTTTAACTACAAGAAGATATAAAATCAACTTCAGCTAAAGGAAACCAAACAGACCACCAGTCCACAATCATTCATTCTCTTTCCAGGACCCCAAGTTTCCACCGCCAAGGGAGATCATGACGGTTCACAACCCCTTTGAATTCAGAACCTCCCTCACCTTAGCCCCTGAAACAAAAAGCCTCCTTAGCAGAGAAAGTGTTTGTTTTCCCACCTGAAAAACCTGTATCTGGGAGGGGGAGACAGGGAGAAGCTAGTGCCTTATAAGGTCACCCCCTTTCAGAAAGTCTTTCTGAGAAGAGTGGATTGTTTACTGCTGTAGCAACACTCATACATTGGTGGTTGAAGGGTTAATGCGCACAACCATTTGGGAAAACTTACTGCATTAGATAGGAAAGTTAAAGATGTGTAAAACTTACCACTCAGAAATTCCCTTCCTCTTACATATCTTAGAGTAGAAGTCCTGAAAACCTTTTGGTCTCAGGATTCCTTTACACGCTTAAATGTTATTGAGGACTCCAAATACCTTTGCTTAGGTGAGTTATACTGATCAATATTTACCATATTAGAAATTGAAACTAAGAATTACAAAAATCAATTCATTTAAAACTAACAATAATAAACCCATTATATACTAATAAGTTTACTAAACATAATTATATTTTCCAAAACAAACATACCTTAGTGAGGAGGGTGCGTTGTTTTTCGTCTTGCAAATCTGGCTTCATGGAAGGCAGCTAGCTGCATTCTCATATCTGCTTCTACATCAGTCTATTGCAATGACACGTGCCATGCAGCTGCTGGAAAACTCCAGAGGGAATAAGAGTGACAAAGACAAATAGCATCTTAGTATTAATAGTTTTAACTCCAGGCTGGGGTTGTGGCTCCGTGGTACAGTGCTTACCTAGCATGTGTGAGGCACTGGGTTTGATCCTCAGTACCACATAAAATAAATAAATAAAATAAAGGTATTGTGTCCATCTACAACTAAAAAAAAATTTTTAAATAGTTTTAACTCCATTGACCCCCAAGAAAACCTCAGGGGGTCCCCAGAGGTCACTGGACCACACTTTAAGAATTGCTAGTCCAGAGAAAACAACATAGCTCCCTTCTAGTAGATAAATGAGTAAGTGTATATTATATCAGGATAAAGTTCTGTAGAGGAAGAGGAATGGAAATACAAACTCAAGGAGAAAAAAAGTGACATTGTAAAGTTTCTGACTGTTAAAAGAGGACTTGTTCAGGATTTATTTTTTAAAAAAGATGAAGGAGAAGTTGGATGTGGTGGTGCATACCTGTAATCCCAACTACTCAGAAGGCTGAGGCAAGAGGACCACAAGTTCAAGGCCAGGTGGGCAACTTAGCAAAATCCTGTCTCAAAATAAAAAATAAAAAAAGGGCTGATAATGTAGCTCAGTGTAGAGTGCTTGCCTAACCTGTGCAAGGCCCTGTGTTTGATCCCTGACGCTGGGGATAAACAAACAAACAAACAAACACCAAATTTGACATTCAAATTGACATTCAAATTTCCTTTGGATATTTGTAAATTAGTATTATACAGTTATTTAAAAATGTTTAACTGTTAAAACATTAAAACATTTCAGATTTATAATGGAGGTAATCTTTTGCAGCTATTTAAACTCAAGGTGAAAATTCTCAAATACCAACACGACAGTTTTTAAGGGGTGGTACATAATGGTAGAAAATTCTTTTAGGGGATATACCAGCAAAAAAAGAATAATTTATTATTCCTTTCAGTTATTTGTATTTTGTGGATATGGTCTAAGAGGTCATTCTAGTGAATGGACACTAGAATGCAATTAGCAGGACATACATCCCCAAATGTAAAAAGACCCACTTACAAGCAAGTATCCTAACAAGACATAACTGCAACAAACAAAACTTAAACAAAAAAATACATCTCCCCTCTTAGAAGCTCATGAGTGCATATGTGTGTGTGCGGGCATACACACACACACACACACACACACACACACACACACACACTGTATCCCAAACGACTTCTACTCCTACAATGGTGATTCTGGTGCAGATTGTCTATGAACCACATTATAGAGAAGCATGAGCTTGGTTAGCAACGTAGGCTGGTCTGGCTACTGGGAAATCTCCAGAGAGGAAGGTAACCTCAAAGAAAATCATTAAAGATCAAAAACCTATTAATGTTTGTATTGCTGCAGTGTAAATCCTCTTGGCTTAAGCAACCCCTTGGCAGAGTAGGCTACGTATACAAAAGGTCTCAGACAAATGTTTGCTTTTGGTGGAAATCAAGGCAAGGACCTGAGTTCCACATCTGGAATCATACAGGGACAATGCACACAGGATGGCAAAGTGACTCAAACTGAAAGAATCCAGTGGGAGCAGACAGTAGGAGCCAGAAGAAAACCTCAACTACCCCACCCCCACCTGGGAATATGCAGATATCCCCTGGGGCCTGGGAATTTCCGAGAAAGTAGACCAGAGGTTAGGGTCTTTCAGTTCTGTATTTTGCAATGTACAATGAGCCCCACTTGCTTGTACTCATTCCAGCATGGGTTTCAGCATGCTCCAATGCTTGGAGCATTGTCCACCTCTTGGTTCAGGTATAGCTGGGCAGTTTCCAGTAACTGCAAGGGGGCAGGAGGGACAGAGGAGACTGGGTAGTCAGGCCTCTGAATGCCTTAAGTCACCACAGCCACCAACCTACTCTGGTGCAGGAGGAGATGGGAAAATAGTTCCATGGTCCAGTGAGTGTTCCCCACAAAGGGGAGCACTAACAGTGGGAGGGGTGCATCATCTTGGCAAGTAAGTGGAGAGGAAAGACTACGACATGCAGGGGAGCTGGGATTCTGGCTTGGCGGCCCTGAGTCATTTCAACTGGGAAGCCAGGCCTCCCTTTCCTAAGGGCTTCCATCCTCAGCTGGGCCCTGCCCAGGTCAGGTGGATAGGAGGGGCTACAGCTCAGCATTTGCCCTGGGACCAGCTCCCAGGAAGTGGCAGTGGGACCCAAGCAGCTTTGGCACCATTTCAAAGGCTGGCATCAGATGCTTATCAGTTGGTTTTTATGCAAAGCCCAAGCTGAGGTTGCCTAAGAGAACATGAAAAAAAGCCAGGGAAGCCAAAACAGCTTTCTTGAAGTAGGGCTCAGATCCTGGGCAGGGTGCTTACACCTCCCTTTAGCCTTGGTGAAGGAAAATACAAACATGACCCCAGAATGAGAGCAAGAAACAGATGCCTCTGCAAGATGGAGGTCTCACTACAGGAAACTTCAAGAGATAGAGGTGCAAAAGAAGGTGGGGGTCTGCATTTTATCTTTTCTTTGAATATTCTGCTTGGTTTTATCTCTGAAGGCCTCAGAGCTTGTTGTCACATTACATGGTGAATGCCAGGGACAAGCTAAGGAGAGATAAGAGCCAGCAGTGTTGAAGGCCACTACAGGAGAATTCTGAAGATTTTATACTGAGGGACAGGGAGACATTCATGCGTTTAACAAATGTTGAATTCCTGACAAAGAATCTATAGAAACCAATAATTCTCAGCCTTAATTTAATGCAACTCATATGACCTCTACTTGCATGACTTTTCCTTAGGGACATTGTCAGATTTTGACACAATTGTCAAATTTGTGTGCAGTTCCTGGCTCCCCAAGAATGCACGTAAGAGTGTAGTCTACCCTCTGTATCTACAGGTCCACATTTGCACATTCAACCAAACACAAATAAAAAATATTCAAACCAGGCCAGGTGTGGTGACACACTCCTGTAACCCCAGCAGGTTGAGAGGCTGAGGCAGGAAGATCAAGAATTCCAAGCTAGCATCAGCAACTTATCAAGGCCCTAAGCAATTCAGTGAGAACCTGTCTCAAAATAAAATATAAAAGAGGGCTAGGAATGTGGCTCAGTGGTTAAATACCCCTGGGTTCAATCCCCAGTACAAAAAAAAAAAAAAAGAAAAAAGAAAAAAGAAAAGAAAAAGAAAAAAAAGAAAAAAAATCAACCTCAAAATTGTGTCCATACTGAGCACAGTTCCAGACTTTCTTCCTTGTCACTACTTTTTAAACAATACAATTATTCACATAATGTCAATGTCTTAGGTACTGTGAGTGATCTAGAGATGGTTTAAAGCATGGGAAGGATGTGCATAGATTATATGCAAATACTGCACCATATTATATAAGGGACTTGAGCCTCCATGGATTTGGGGAATAGCAGAACCAATCCCCCTTAGGTACTGAGAGCAACTATATTGCTATTATGGGGTAAACTTGAACCATTTAAATTCATTGAAACAGTAAATTCTTTGCAAAATTGGGGAAGGAAATGGGCTTCCTCTTATCTTTTTCATTGGTTTGACTCTAACCTCACCTCCTACTTGTAAGAATGGCCTCAGTCTCTTCTCTTTCCTAGGGTCACTCCCCTGTGGTGCAAGCACAAGAAGTCCAGGTTCCCAGGCTGCTTATCTGAAGTTCAAGGATCAATCCCAGTCTCTTGAGCCATGGATGCCATCTCAGACACATGCCTGGAGGCTATGGCTCACTGCCACACTGAGGGCTCCTGGAAGGTGGCCAAACCCAGAGCTGTCCAGAGCATGGTCAGCCAGAAAAGTTCTTCATACATTGTTGTTGATAATTTGTAATTTATAACACCATCTGATTCCCAAGTCTGAACTGAGAGCCTCCTCTACATCCTGAGGCAAGAATGTTGAGGTTGCTAATCCTGGAATTTGTAACTGACTACAATCACAGCCTGCAGTCATACTAGAGTTCCTATTGGACCTTTTCCTTTCAGGATGGTCCCTGCCACCTTCCTATGCTTTGGACAGTTAAGAGGCTACCACTCAAATGGGACCCCAGAGCATGTTTTGCCTAGGAAGCCACATACGGACAGTTTCCATGTCTGCCCCTAACACAGGGGCTGTAGGAAACAAACACCAGTGGGATTCCTTAGAAACAGCATCCCTGGATCGGTTTCATAGCCAAGGAGGGGTTTAATCTTGAGAATTGCTTAACTTGAAGGTGGACACTTAGCACAAACGTCTTCTTGACCCAAAACAAAGAGCTTCTGAAACTATCCCCCATCTCTTTCTCAGAAGACCCTGTTGTATTGCAAAGTCAGCCATGAATATCAGCTGCCAGTTGTGTGTTTTAGGATTATACTAGATGCTGAAAATGGAAGCCCAATTTCCAGTGACTTATCCTGTTAGAAATCTACTTACCACTCAAATCAGAGTCAGAAATTCTAGTAAGTAGGTAGCTTTTTTCACATGGGGGCAAGGGTCACTTCCATCATGTGACTCTTTTATCCTACAATCTAAAAGTCCTCTGCATCTAACTGGCAGTCAGAGAAGTCACAACATCTTCTTCTCCTTCTCCTCTCCTTATTGTGGTAAAATATACTTAACATAAAAATTTACCATTTTAACCATTTTCAAGTGGACAGTACAGTGGCATTAAGTACATTGACGTTGCATGACCACCACCACCAACCCTCAAGAATTCGTCCATCTTTCTAACTGAAACTCTTGTATTCATTAAACACTAACTCCCTACTCCCCACTTCCTGTAGCCCCTGGCAACCACCATTCTACTTCACATCTCTATGAGTTTGACTACTGCAACTACCTTATGTTAGTAGAATCATACATCTGGCTTTAATGACTGGTTTATTACATTTATCCATGTTGTTCCAGGTATCAGAATTTCTTTCCATAGTATGTATTCACTACATTTGTTTACCCATTCATCTATTGATAGATACCTGAATTGCTTTTACCTTTCAACTATTCACACCCTTTTAACCATCCTGACCTGCAAGTGACACTGTCTTTTCCAATCACATCCCACAAGAGAACTATTGCAAAGCCCCACCCATGTGCAAGGGGAGCCAGGAAATGCAATCCCTATCTAGGTAGCCACTTCTCAGAGCCAACTCAACTTATGAAAGGTGAGGCACAATTTGTTGGATAACTAATAGCTGTCTCTACCACCCCTGTGCCTTTGCACTTCCTGTAACAGCTACTCACAATGGCCTGGCAAAAGGAAGCGAGGAAGGTGGCAGGGTAGGGGAGTCTTGCTCTTTACAGTTTCAGTTCCCAACAGGAAAACAGGAAAAAGATTTCAAGGTCTAAATGCATTTTCAGTAAAAAGTGTATCTAATATTTGTACAATATGTTTTTGGTTTTTTGTGTTTTTTTTTTTTTTTGGTACCAGGTATTGAACCCAGGAGTGCTTAACCACTGAGCCACATCTTTTGCAGTTTTCAATGTCCTTTTCATATGATGTACTGGTTCAGATTCTGATTCCATCTTTGTCATTTTCGCACTTCTCACTGGGAATTATTTGTAGAGCCCTAAGCACTTCAATAAAGTCGATAAATAGTAGTTATTAATCTTCATAGCAACATGAAGTATGCATTGTATTTCCATTATTTAGATGAAGATATTGTACCTCAGAGAAATTAAGCAGTTTGCCAAAAGTTACCCAAATCATAATTGGTAACCCATCTCCGCCTCTACCCCTTTTATGGGGACCACCATCATTGTGGGTTTGAAAAGTAATCGCAATGTCCTTCAAAGGAAATGTTAAGCCCCCAAGATAAACTCTGCCCTCTAAATTACCTTCTTTTACTAGAGCTGGTGGCCCTGAGTTGAGTCCCACTGGAGTGGCAAGAAAGGAGAAGAGGTTCTGTCACTCAAGAACCTATCCTCTGTTCCCTATCTTAGGGAGCTGCACAGGTCTCCCCTTGAAACACAAAGAATGTCCTCCACTGCAGCTGCCACTTCCCAGGAACATTCATGGAGCCCCTCATATGTACTAAGTCCTGGACATATAATAGATGAATAAGAAGTGATTCCCGCCTTTAAAGAATGAGCCATTCAACCAGTGAAATGGATGTGAGAATGGACAGCTCTCATACAATGTGATGTGCCAAATAGAGAGACCTATAAAGTGCTATGGGAATTTGGATGAAGAGAAAGTAATTTTGCCTGACATGTTGTGGCAGGTGACAGCAAGAAGGTGACCACCAAGTTAGGTGTAGATGGTTAAGAGAGGATTGGGAGGGGGCACCTATTTCAGGAAGAAGGTAAAACAAAATAGTGGTGTCAAAGAGCATGGGGTATTTGAAGATGAAGAGCAGTTTCAGTGGGGTTAAGTATGGGTGGAGAGGCAGGTGGGGGAAGAAACTGGAAGGGTAGATGAGGTGGGACAAGGAGTGAAGGACCATGATTCTCTAGATGAGGCAAGGAGATTATTAACTGGGGACTAATAGGAACAGGCATCTTTTACAAAGCTTCCTCTGGCTGGGGTGAATAATGGGAAGCTAAACTAATTAACACATTTCATTCTATTACCACTCATCCCAGAGGGCAGGACCACCCAAGCCTTGCTGGGGTCATCCCTGATACCAATTGACAGGCTGTCCCTAGGCAAAGGCCAGAGGAGACAACACCTGAGGACACCCATTTTCCCATGATGATATTTCCCCATAGTCTATAGGTGATAAAATACGTCTGATAGACTTTCTCTCCTCTTTTTGGTTCATAGAGCAAGTCAAACTCCACACTGGGTGTCATGAAGCCAGAGTTTCTATCTGACACCTGCAAGTACAAAATTAGAGCCTGGGGAAGACAGGGCCACTGTGGCTTGTTTCTTCTCCTGTGGACCAGGTGTACAAAAGGAGACAGGAAAGGCAGGTAGGAGATGGGATAGCAGATAGTGTCAAACCCTGTCCAGTCATACACAACAGGTCCTCTGGCAGTCCACTCAGATGAGAGCTGGATTTCCTGTGCCTTAATAGCAGCATGAGATTCCCAGGCATGGTTTTGTTTATTTGTTTATTTTTTAAAACCCAGGATTGAACCAAGGGGCACTTAACCACTGAGCTATATCCCCAGCCCTGTTTATATTTTATTTTGAGACAGGGTCTCCCTAAGTTGCTTAGGGCCTCACTAAGTTGCTGAGGCTGGCTTCGAATTTACAATCCTCCTGCCTCAGCCTCCAGAGGCGCTGGGATTATAGGTGTAAGCTGCCACACCTGGCCCAAGCATGTTTTTCTAAGGAATTTACAAACAGGCAGAAAGCAAAGGCGTTCTGAGTTGATAGTACGTATGTGGTGAGAAATCAAAACCTGAAGACAACAGTTGCCCTTCCCTAGAAGCTAGAGGTCTTCTCTGAGGCATGCTTCATCTGGGAAGACCCTCAGAAGTAAGTGCCAGTCCTCTCTGTGGATATAGGCAGGTCTGGGATTGAAGCCATACTCTACCTCTGAGTGACTTTGGGAGACATTAATCTCTCTAAGCGTCAACTCTATCATTTGAAAAATGCCTCACTGGATGGCCGCCATGCCATGACTAAATAGCAGTATGTAAATGTAGGCCCCCTTCCTTTTACTCTGGAGGCCACAGGGATTTGCATTACTGTGGTTTATGTGCTCCAGGAGAGATGGGACCTTCCTGCCTGCATTTACCAGGTTTTTCGTGCTTGGGGCTCAAGGATATGCAAAGCAGCTTACCTCAAACTGCTCCAAGTCCTTCTTCACTTTTCTTCCAGGCCCCTTGATGTGATGACATATGCCAACAGAAATGTATAAAGGATCAAAATGGTGTCAAGGCTGAGTTTGTCAGGGCTGAACTCAAACATCATTCACCACATTTCCAGCATCCTTTCCTTGTGATACATGCTCAGTGGCTGACAAAAGCTTTGTAAATTGAATCATTTGAAATAGTGCAAGAGAGTTCATTGTTTAGAATAGCTATGCGGCAAACCTTTTTTTGTTTTTTTTTTTTTTTTTTTTGTGGTGCTGGGGATTGAGCCCAGGGCCTTGTGCTTTCGAAGCAAACACTCTACCAACTGAGCTATATCCCCACTCTCCAAACTCTTTTTTAAAGTAAGTTATTCTGGGGCATATATCACTTCCTCTTCTGTACATTGGAGTTTGCTGGTCTGGATGAGTTCACTTATGGACAACAGTGTGCTGAGATACACGATGCAAGGAGGTCAGAGTACACCACTGGTCAACTCTTGTGCACTGGTAAGCCAGTCAGAGAACGGGCACCTCTGATGAGCCGGTTTATCCAACAAATATTTGCTGGAAATCTACCTTCTGCCAAACCCTAAGAGCACTTAGGGCACATGCTTCCTTCCTCCAAGGACCCTGCAATCTAGTGGCCAACTGCAATCTAGTTGCCCATAGCACAGCATCATGGGTACCATAATATTGTGTAGACTGTGATTAGTTCTAGTCTCTGGATGTTGGACATCCCATCAAGATAATGGGTATCTGGTTTTCCCTTCCCCAAACTGGCCCTTACTAGGATCTGTGTCTAATATTAGAAAGGTTGCACAGTAGCATTATGAACTAATCATAAATGGTGCTGTTTGATTTAAAAAATCCATTCAGCTGGGTATGGTGCACACCTGTAATCCCAGCAACTTGGGAGGCTGAGGCAGGAGGAGCCAAGTTCAAAACCAGCCTTGGAAACTTAGTGAGACCCTGTCTCAAAATTAAAAAAATAAATAAAAAGGGCTGGGGGTGTAGTTCAGTGGTTAAGTGCCCCTGGGTTCAATCTTCAGTATCAAAAAAAAAAAAAAAAAAAAAAAAAAAAAAAAACTGTTCAGAAGAAAAGTGCAGTTGCAGATTTTCCGATTGACATATATGTCACTATAATGCAAGAGCTCTCATTAAAACACTTAGTTCATTTTCCTCTCTAGTTTTTTCTAGTATCAAAATGATTTCATACAACAAGGCACAGATGGGTTTCTCCAGATCCACTGACTTCTGTTGGATCTGGAACTGGGATAGTATTCAAAAGTCAGGCAGGGAGGCTGGGGTTGTGGTTCAGTGGTAGAGCATTTGCCTAGCATGCATGAGGCCCTGGGTTCAACCTCAGCACCCACATAAAAATGAAAAATAAAGTATTGTGTCCACCTACAACCAAAAAGAAATAAATATAAATAAATTTATGTATATATATATATATATATGTATAAAAGTCATGCAGGGTCATGATTGGGTCTCATTAATATCTAAGCTTCTGATCAGTGTACTTCGATAGAGTAAGTAAGCTTCATGGGACCCAGAATTTATTTTCAGGGAATGAAGTTGAGGAAGTTAAGAAATGGCATTGGAGAATTAAGGGATAAAAGAATTTTGAATGAAAGTTATGTGAAAGTGGATTTGGGAAGAGCTATCCTAGTGGGAGCCATCCACTGCTGGTGGAGGCAGTGGACTTTCTATTATTAACAGAGGCCAAGCAGAGGTGCGACAACAGTCAGGGGCTCCTAAAGTGGGTGAAAGGTTGGATCAGATGGGCTCTATGACCCTCTGTGCTGAAACAAAGTCGTAACTCTGCTTTCAGTTGGTGAACCCAACCTGGGCTAGCCAACCTCTCTTGGACTCCATTTTATCACTACTAAGTTGGAAAGAAGGATCAATTCTCAAGAGTTCTGGCTGCCCACTGATGAGGAATCCCAGACTCACAGCACTGAGCCTTAAAGGCAAATGAGCATAGTCTTCTTGGGAGTTGGACCTTTAGATCCACTGATGACTCGGAAGTTCTTTCAATCTCTAACAGTGGAGACTAGCAAGGCTGGTTTGTCTCGTTCTAATTATTATTTAGATGACTATTAGGATCATTCCTGGGCAAGGCTTGAATCAAGTCAAACCTGTTAATTAATTGAATTAAGGTTATATAATCATATTTGGGCATTTAAATGTAAAGCAATTATGATGGAACCCAAGCAACTAGTACACAAGGAGGGAGTTCTAGTAAGTGTCAGGAATGTATGCTAATGCCCAGAGCCTAACCCCCAAAGCAGAGGGTGGAGCACTGCAGGGCACTCCTGTTTCGGTGAGGTTGTTGTAATCATTACTGCTCTGGGCACATTCTGAGAAGATGCTGGAACATCTCAAACAAAAATGATCCTGGCTGGTGGAACCCCTTTGTATTTGAAACATGTCTCTCTGTAGCATCCAGCTTGGCTTATAAATATACTGTCAGAAAGCATTGCAAGGAAAGCATTGCAAGGAGTCCTCCTGGTCTTTCTGGTTATCACTATTCCCACATTTATATTCTCTCTCTCTCTATCTCTCTCTCTCTCTCGATAGACAGATGCCATAAGGTCTGCTTAGTTATTACGTTGTTTTACTTGAACTTCTTTCTACTTATCAGTCTTGGCCCCAGTGCCTCCTAATCTCAAATGTCAGCCCTCTGTACAAGGTGAAAGGAAAACAGAGAGGAGGCAGTGGAAAAGTTAGTGCCAAGTTTATCCAGGACAGGCAATGTATAGCAATCATCAGGAAGAGAGCACTGGGCTTGAATTCCAAGAGTTTCAAAATGCCCTGACCCTATTGGCTCCCCATATTTTCTAACCTTTTCACTTGAGAGACCAGATGCCTGGTCTTTTGTTCAGTGTAAAGAGCTTGTGTGGGCTGAGTGCAGTGGTGCATGCCTATAATCCCAGCAGCTCAGGAGGCTGAGGCAGGAGGATTTCAAGTTCAAAGCCAGCTTCAACAATGGCAAGGTGCTAAGCAACTCAGTAAGGCCTTGTTTCTAAATAAAATACAGAATAGCGCTGGGGATGTGGCTCAGTGGTTGAGTGCCCTGAGTTCAAACTCCGGTACCAAAAAAAAAAAAAAAGAGAGAGAGAGAGAGAGAGAGCCGACATGATTGTGCACACCTGCAATCCCAGTAACTTGGGAGGCTGAGGCAGGAGAATTGAAAGTTCAAGGCCAGACTGGACAATTTAGCAAGACTGTCTCAAAATTAAAAAAAAAAAAAAAAAAATAGAGTTGGGACTGTAGCTCAGTGGTAAAGCACCCCTGTGTTCACTCCCCAGTACTTGGGTGCCAAGGGAAAGAACTGGCCTTGAAAGCCTCACAGCTAGATGCCATCATAGTCAGGTATTCTCTCATCTTGTCTATTTCCTCCCTGTCCATGCCCCCCTACCCCATGCTGGGTCAAACCCAGGGCCTGGGTAATGCTAGGTCAGTACTCTGCCACTGAGCTGTACCCCAGTCCCACTGTCTGTATCTCTTACAGTCTGCCTCTGAAGAGGAACATTCTAGGGGGAATTTCATTCTCATCACCCTCCTGGAGGATTACCTGAGCAGACTCAGATGCAAAAATCAGAGAGAGGCCACTTGTGCTGTAGGTGGAGTTCTTGGGCTGGTTTCATTGTAAATGCATGGCTGAAATGTGTTGCATGTACTTAATGGCCCTGTGTACAGTCTCTGGCCAAAAGACACTGACTTAAGCATGGCCAAATGAGACATCAAGAGGACCTTTTCAAATAAGCTTTGTTAGACCCATCCATGGAAGACTGACTCTAAGCCTGACTTTGGATTATCCTTTTCTAGCTAGGACCTATATTAAATGATACTATTTGGAACCAGAGGTTTTGATAGCTACATTTTTCTTCATGTGGCTTCTCATATTTTGATACTCAGCTATCAAGGGCTCCTGTTTATCTCAGGTAGGCCTTTCACC
The DNA here is from genome assembly GCF_902686455.1 of Sciurus vulgaris. Taxonomy (NCBI): domain Eukaryota; kingdom Metazoa; phylum Chordata; class Mammalia; order Rodentia; family Sciuridae; genus Sciurus; species Sciurus vulgaris. The sequence goes on from NC_136475.1 coordinate 43,602,316, forward strand.
TACTTACTCCCAGGGCATCTGTGGGGAAGATAAGCCCATGACATCTGGCAAGGCTGGCAAGAGTTTTTAGTTCAGGCAGCATGTGGGTGTTAGCACAGCAGAGTAAAGCTGAGAAGACATTCCAAACAAACCCTTCCACATCAGGGACTCAACCCCTAGGGATTACTAAAGATAAGGGAACAGTCTCTCCTCTCAGAAGGAAGTTCAGGGCAAGGCTACTGTGTACCAGAGATCAAGGAAGGCAGAGGTTCAGCCTGATCCAGTTCATTCACTTGATGAATTTCCACAAACAATGTTCTGGGACTTTTGGAGAAAGGGGACACTATTCCTGCCTAGGAGCTCTGGGATGATGTGTTAGTGTTTTGTCACTGTGACCAAAATATCTGTCAAGAACAATGTAGAAAAGGAAAGGTTTATTTTGAGCTCATGGTTTCAGTGATTTAGACCCTGGTAGGCCAACTCCATTGCTCTGGGCGCAAGGTGAGACAGAACATCATGGTGGAAGGGTGTGGTGGAAGAGCACTGCTCCATTATTGGAAAACAGGAAGCAGAGAGGGAACAGAGAAAGGGCCACAGGGAAGATGAAGATGAATTCTTCCAGGGCATTCCCCCAATGACCCCTGTCCCTCAAGCCATGATCTGATGCCTATCGTTACCACCCAGTTAGTCCATTTAAATTAGGATAGACTGATTAGGTTACCACTCTCATAATCTAATCTTTTCACGACTGAATACTCCTGAATTAACACAGGAGCTTTTGGGCAACACCTCAGATCCAAACCATAACAGATGGTGACTGTAAAAATCCCAAGGATGCCTGCAGATCTGAATGGTGGACTACAGCTGTGACTGAGGGATAATGGCCCCAAGCTTAAACTTATTTGTACCCTTCAGGATTCTGACCAGAAGCTATTTTCAGATGACACAGATCCCCAAGGTGCACTTGCCTTCCACCTATGTCCCTTCTGAGAGTGACTCTTGCCACAGGAGCATAGAGACAAGTGAAGCTTTCCTATAGTGATGTCATTGGGAAATCCAAACTTTCCAGAAGAGAGAGGCAGTGCCTAGAATTACAGACTTCCTAGCATATCCTGTTCATTATTCTCTCAGATCCATGGGCAGAGGAAAAGCTTTTATAATGCTGGGTATCCTAAAAGTAAGAAGAAACATGCTTTTCCAGTTATGAAATCTGGCTCTTGTCAATGCTAGTTTAAAGTACATGGTGCTGCTTCAGTTTCTGAAACAGGAGGTGGCCAGATCCAGAGTTCAAAATATCTAAATGATTGGTGACAGGTGTTTAGAAACAAATAAGAGGAGAATATTAGGGCCATGGGTCTGTAGTTGATTTCCCAGCAGCTCTCTGAAGTCTTGGGTTTCATAAAAGATGATCAGTTCCTACTCTTAAGGAAAGTTGTCTGATGGTAATTTTTCTGTTTGGTGTTCCTTCATGTCCCTATTTCCTAATCTAATTTGTTTTTCAAGACCCTGCTCAAATACCACCTTTTTCCATATGCTTCCCACCCTTTGCTCCAGCTAGAATTTGCTTATTCTTCCTCTAACTCCCAAAGCACTTCTCTGATGGACACTCCCACTTTCTGTAAAATAGATCACACACTTGTTTTATAAATGAAAATGAAAAACTTCATAAGATTTAAATCTAACACAGTTCGTTATCTGACTACAATGGAATTAAATTAGTCATTAATAAACTTCTTGGGTAATGTATATCCTTGGAAATTAAATAACACAGTTATAAATACCATAGATTAAAGAATAAAGTTTAAGGGAAGTTAGAAAATATTCTAATTGATAATGAAAATTTACTACTGAATTTCAACATTTGTGAAAGAATATTTAGAGGGAAATAAATAGCTTTATTTATTTTATATTAGAAAGGAAGACAGTTTGAAAAAGATAAGGAAATTAAACCCCCCAACTAGAAGGAAAAATAAATATAAAAGTAGAAATCAAAATATTGGAAAACAAGCTATAAATTTTTTTTTTTTTTGTGGTGCTGGGGATTGAACCCAGGGCCTTGTGCTTGCATGGCAAGCATTCTACCAACTGAGCTATCTCCCCAGCCAGGGTTTTTTAGCAAAGCCAAGAATTGGTTCTTGTAAAGTTTCATAAAACTCATAAACCCTCTAGAAATATTGATCAATAAACAAAAGAGAGAAAATACAAATAATTAGTAACATAGGGATGAAAGGGGATATCATTATCAACCTATAGGTATTATAGTGATAATAGAAAAATGATATAAACAACTTTATGATAATAAAGTCAATAATCCAGGCGAAATGAGGAATTCCTTAAAAAATATATACCATCAAAATGACACAAGAAGAAATAGAAAATTTAAAAAACCAAAATTTTATAAAGAAATTTAACTTATTATCAAAAACTTTCTACAAAGATAACTCCATACCTACATGATTTCACCTGTGAATTCTATATTTAAGGGGGAAAATACAAATCTTGCATAAATTCATTCAAAAAGAAAATTTTTCCAATTCACTTTGTAAGGTCAGCATGACCCTAATAGAAAAATCTGACAAAGAGGTTTAAAGAAATGAAAATGACAGATGAATATACCTGTGAGCATAGACACAAACATCCTTAACACAATATTAGCAAATAGAATTCAGCAATACATAAAATAATACATTATAACCAAGTGAGTTTATCTCAGGATTGTAAGGTTGATTTGTAAATTATAATATTAACAGAAGAAAAAAGCTGTATAATCATCTCAGCAAAAACAGAAAAGGAACATGAAAAAATCCAAAACTTTTTCATGATAAAAACTCTCAGACATCTAGAAATAGAAAAAAAATTCCTCAATCTGATAGACTACATCTATGGAACTCCTTCATATATACAACGGTGACATATTGAATATTTCCATCCTAAAATTAGGAAAAAGGAAGGATTGTCCACATCTAATACCACTACTCAATCTAATACCAACCAATCTCTTAACTGGAAAGCTTAGCCTGTACAATAAGAAAATAAAAGGATTAAAGATCGGAAATAAAGAAACTGTCTTTATTTGCAGAAGACAAAGTTGTTTAAATAGATGATCCTAAAGATAGAGGGCTAATATTAAAAGATAAATTGCATTTCTAAAAACAACTGGAAAATAAAATTCAAACTACAAAATATTAAGTAATTAATTTAATAAAAGATGTGTGATATCTTTGTTTTAAAAACTACAAAGTATTATTGAAAGAAAGAAGACTACAAAATGGAAAGATGCAAGTCATGGGTTGGAAGATTCAATATTATTAAGATGTCAAGTTTACTTAAGGTGACCTAAAGATTCAACACAATCTTAAGTTGCAATCCTAACAGACTTTAATTGAAATTGACTGGTTGATTCTACAATTTATCTGGAAATACAAAGCGTTCAGAAAGGAGGGGGAGACGAAGCTGGAGGACACATATCATCTGATTTCAGTACTTGTTATGAAGCTACTGAAATCATGGGAGGGTATTATTTAGGTAAGGACTTAAAAATAGGTCAGTTGAACAAAATAAAGACAAAAATAATAGACCCATAAATATATAGTTTATTGATTTTTGACAGACATATCAAGGATTTTCAATGGAGAAAGAAAATCTTTTCAACAAGTGGTTCTAGGATAACTGGGTACACTAAATTGCATAAAATTAATTTCAATCACTACTTATTAGACAAAATTTGACTCAAGATGGGATATTGACATATATAAAAGCTAAAATTCTAGAGTTTCAAGAGAAAGCAGAATTTCTTCTTAAAGATAGGCAAATTTGGGCTGGGGAGATAGTGCAGTCAGTAGAGTGCTTGCCTTGCAAGCACAAGGCGCTGGGTTTGATCCCCAGCACCGCAAAAAAAAAAAAAAAAAAAAAAAAAAAAAGATAGACAAACTTTTCATATCAAACAAAAATAAATATAAAAGAAAAAATTGGACTTCACCAAAATTAAAATCTTTTGCTCATTAAAACAAACAAACAAACAAAAAACATTAAGAAAAAGAGATAGGGCTGGGCCTAATGGCACATGTCTATAATCCCAGCAATCAGGAGACTGAGGCAGGAAGATTGCTAGTTCAGGGACAGCCTGGGCAACTTGGTGAGACCCTGTCTCAAAATAAAAATTAAAAAAAGGACTGGGGATGTAGCTCAGTGGTAGAGTGCCCCTGGGTTCAATTCCCAGTGTTGGGGGAAAAAGAATAGGTAAGCTAAAGACTAGGAAAATATCCATGGTGCATTTAACTGGCATAGGACTTACAGCTGGAATATACAAAGGACTCTTATAAATAGTAAGAAAAATAACAAACAGCTCAATTTTTAAAATATGGTCCAAAGATTTGAACAGATAATTCATGAAATAAGATATATGAATTTCAAAAAGCACATGATAATATCATTAGTTATCAGGAAAATATATATATTGAAAACCCCAATTATGGAGTAACTAGATCTCCCACACATTGGTGATTGTAAAAAGGGGTACTACCACCTTAGAAAGCCTTTGGATGATTTCCTTTACATTTAAATAAGACCTACACTTTGACTAATAAATCCACTTGTGGATATTTACTTGAGAGAAGTGAAAATATATACCCAAAAGGAATTATGTAAAGATGTTCATGGAAACTTCATTCATAATGGCCCCCAGACTGGAAATAACCCAAATGTCTATTAATAGGATGCATAAACAATTGTGGTATAGTCATAAAATGAAATACTACTACTTAGGAATCTCTACGCCTTCACACACACATACACACATTTATATTTATTTTTATTCCTAAATCTGTTATCTATGGAAAACTGTATATTTACATGATGTCTCTAATTCCAATCCAACCACCACACGTTTCATTTTTCTCTTTCCATACTTGTAACTCCTTTCTCCAACAGTGGCATCTGCTACTCTTAATATACTTACTTAGTTGATCAACCCTTCTGGGTGTAATTGGTTTCCCATCTGTACCGCCATCCAGATGCTCAGATTCTGACACTGCATATTGGGCTGGCCCCCAGTATTGACCCTCTGTTTACCCTGCTAGGTTGAACACACTGCTCCTGGCCCTGTGGGTCTCCCACTGTGGACACCTGCCTTGCCCTGCCCCTCTTAAGACTTTAGAATGAAATGGTTCACAAAGGAAAGGGAAGTGACAAGACAAGAAGGAAAGCATGGCTATTATTTATTATTTTATAACTTAAGCTCATTCTTTTTCTTCTAAATCACATGCTGGAACCTTCAACTCTTACAATCAAGTGGGTTAGATGGAAGGGCAGTTCTCTAAGATAAATATTCTTGTTATCCTAAGGACATTTATTCAAACAGCTGCTGATAAAATAACAATGTTTTTTCTTTTCCTGTCAGTGATATCAACAGTCTTTCTTTGTATCAAACAATAGGCAAATGCTTTATCTGCTGTAGCTCCTCCAAACTAGGTTGTCCCTGGTTTCCTTGGTAGGGCAGGTGATGAGGCTATTAGGGGGAACTTCCAGAGTTGAGCATCTCTGAGGACACAGGGCACTTTGGTATAGCCAGTGTGGAAAATGAGACAGGAAGAGACAAGGAAAGGGGTCCCTGAGTGGAGCTAGATCCCACATTCTTCAGGAATGTCCTCTAAGACTTTAGCCACATCATGCATTCCTAACTAATTCCACAAAACACTTACCCCCAGCATGCCTGTCTACTCCTGGCTCATCTCGCCTGCTCAAGCAGCTTAGAAACACTTTTGACTAGTCAGGTGGGGCTAGTGAAAAGGAGGGTTTTATTTCTTCTGCAGGTGATTAGAAAGGAGTGCAGGCTCTTGATTCAGAAGGCCTGGGCCTGGATCTTCACCCCAATGCACACTAGCTGCATGACTTTGTCTCCCTGTTCCTCTACTGCCTCACTGGGGATAATCACAGTGCCTATAGGGTTGTGGTGAGGGTTAAATAGAAGTATGTGCATGAAGCATCTTAGAACTATGCCCAACACATAAGTGCTCAAAAATGTTAGTTTTTATTATGAGATCTTACTTTTTTTATCAATTGACCTTGAAAGAAACTGAGAAAGGTCTGACTGAATCTGTGATTGGCCAGTAACTCATGGCAGGGCTCTAAAGTCACTCATTTTCTTCAACCTGCCAATGTGGATTTTTTTCTCCCAATTATTCTGCCAGAAATAAAAAGGAAAGGCTAAATTCACTTCTAAGGAAGGATCCTGTTGCCTTGGCAACCTTTAAGATGCTCATAGCCACTCTTTAAGGCCCCAGGGAGTTGGTTCCCAGAAGCATAAGAGCAGTTGACACTGCTCCCAGTTCCTTCAGCCAGAGTTTGCCACCTTAGTATTTTGCAAATTCACATCTTGTATTAGTCAGAATTTTTCCAGGGTCAGCTGACAGAAAAATGAACAAAAAAATCATTTCAGCCAAACATGGTGTTCATTTTAACTCACTAGATCTGAAAAGTCAAAGGGTGGATTTGGTAAGTTTGCAGCCATAGCTAGATTCAGTGACTCAATCCTCAGTTTCGTTTCTGCCTTTTTTCTTTAGTCTCCCCATTTCAAGTCCCCATTTCAAGAGGATTCTTTACTGTTCATTTCCATAGACATTCTAGGATTAACTCTAAATTTACTAATTTGGGCCCCAAACCTCTCCCTGAACTGCTACTTTGGATAAGGACTGATACACTGGTTGGCCAGGTCAGACTTAGGGTTCCACCCTGCAAGGAAAGAAAGCATACAGGTGTGTCCCACACATGTGACCATCCTCATGCATGCCCTGATTGTGGTCATTGCTCTTGGCTCAACCCTACAAGCGGGTTTCCTAGTTGGAAAGAATAGATTTTTCAGATAAAGCCCATCCTGTAAAAGCTACTATTGAATGAGCCGCACTCCCATTAACACTGAGAAGGAACACAAATTTCTTGTTCCCTTGCTGTTAGATATAAAGGTAGAGGCCTCTTCTAGATGTCTCTCCCTTGGGAACATAAGCATGCATGCATCAGGTGCTGTCAGAGGCCCAACAATATTTTGCTGGGCCTTATCATGGTGTAAAGAGCAGTCAATTGCTGACTGTACATGGCTTTCTCTGACTCTGGAATCTGCACCCATCTGTGTGCTTGATAAGTAGGAGTTCCAAAGAGTTAACACCTCAGCATCCCTGGAATGGCTCTCCACCTATAATTGATACAGTTGGTGCAGAAACAGCTCCTTCGGTGGAATAACTCTGGGGCCACTGTCCTGTATTGACTCCCGGAGTCTTGCAGTGAAAATTAACCCCATTTTCCCTTGGTGATAGTTGGCTTGTGCATGTTCCCATCACTGATAGCTTTCCATTCTCTATTTTGGCCTGCACTTGAGACTCTGTATCAGGGTCTCTTTCTGGAGAACTAAAACTAAACCTGAGTCTGCCTTCCCATGTGCATATGCGTGCATGTGTCCATGTGCGTTTACACTTCCATAAAGATTGTTCTTTGTTTTGTCTCTCCAACTCCTCTCTTTCCCATGGAGAAAATGTCACTTCATTTTGGAGATGCTTCTTTCCCTTCCCCAGGAACCATGTGGTCCAAATGGAGGTTGTTCCTTAAAAAATTCCACTATCTCAGCCTCAGTGATGGGTCTAGGAGATAGGCAGATAGCTTAAAAAGGCTAATCAGAATCTTTCCTGAGAATTTTCCAATTGGAATGAGGAGGAAAGGGGCAAAGCCTTCTATGACTCATTTGCCAAGAAATAATGCATCCCCTATAAGAGTGATACTTGTGAGTCTATACTCTTCTTTGAGTCTAATATATCTTCTCTAGAGATGGCAGCTGAAAATTCTCTCATCTGTAAAAGTCACTGTGCCATTATGCACCATCATGGGTCACATTGCTGGTTATGTACCTTTGCCACACCATCCCAGTACACAGCAGATGTCATATCTATGGAATGCATGAATGTGGAAAATGACATGTTTGAGAATAACAGCCACATTCATGTTTGAGAAGCATCATCACCTTTGGGGAACTTTCCCTTCAGGCCCCTGACCCAAGAGTAGCCAGGTCAGTGCCCTTGGGACTAGACCTTTCTCCTGGTCCACATGCCAGAAAGAACTAATTGTTGGGTGTATGCAGAAATAAATGCCTTGGGTGCTGTGAATGAATATATTTGACTTACAAAAGCAAAGTGGTCATGTGAATAAGAAGTCAAAGGGTGGGCTCTCCCTCCTGAAAGTCCATCCCAAAGAAAACGCATACACATAAAGGAGAATTATAATTACAAGTGAAAATTACAAGTGTAATTATAATTACAAGTGAAAATGGAACAAATTTGTAGATAAACTTGATAAGTATGAGTACAAGGACTAGAAGAGATGGAGATAGATAATAGATAAAAATTTTTAAAAATACAACATTCTATCAATGATTAGTGAAAGTATAGAAGCATAAAAAGTCTTCTATTACATTGATTTTTTTCAATTAAAAATAATTTGAAAACCACTTTAAATCATTCTTTGTACCTTCCAGGCTATCATGTTCAAAACCTTTGGACTAAGTTTCATCCTCCTTGAGCTCTGTCTCCTCCTTTTCTCTTTCCCAGTCTTCAGATCACATTAGATCACCTATCTAGTTTCTACCCTAAGATCTTATATTCTCCAAATACACACACACCCTGTTTTGTGAGATGAGGCCTTTTTTTGGATTGTCAGCTCTTTGCTTAGCAAGCCTTTCTCTGGTTTGATAATTTTCTGCTTTATGCTCATAAAAACTACTGAAGCATTTATTATTCTACACAAATAAAAACATTATCACCTTGTCATGGAGACAGGCTCCTCCCCACCTCTAGCCTGTGAGTCTGGTTTGTACAGCTTGGTGAAGTAGTTTTTAGAAAGTTCCAACCTCACACAGAGAGAGAACTGGCCTTTTGGCATGTCAACACTAGCGACAAAGATTCTGAGATGGGGACAGATGCTGCAGGAAGACCTCTGCTTTCCAGATTGACTTTGCCTGCTGTGCCATTGTAGATATCGATTTGACTGTTGGAAAACCTAAAATAATAGAGGCTACAACCAAGTTTGATTTCATTTTCTGCTAAGCAGTCCTGGACTGATGGTATGGTTCCATTATTTTGAAGATCCAAGTTTCTCCTATTTTTTTTTTTTTTATTTGTTAAATTTTGGATATTGCCCTCATCTGCTTTGTCCAAAATGGTTCACCACCATATCCATATGCCAGTCAGAGATATAGAAAAAAGGGGTATTAAGGACATGTCCCTTCCTTTAACATCCTACCAGGTACCCATCAACCCTGAAACTTTAGGGAGGGCTGATTTCAGGAACATGGACACAAAGAGTAGAAGTTAAGTATGTGAACTCCAGGGCGAGAACACCCTGGATTCATCACTTACTAACTAGTTAACCATAGGCAAATTACTCATCTACTCCATGCCTCAGTTTCATTATCTGAAAAATGGGAGTGACGATGATAATACGACTACTTTTGCCTCATTGTTGTGAGTTTTACATGGGCTACTATGGACAGTGCCAAGAATAGTGTCTGCCATATAATAGGTATTCAATAATTATTAACTTATATAATTATCAGAGAAGCTTGTGCTGCAACATGAGGTGGTAGAGATGGTGATAATGGTGGTGGTAGTGGTGGTGATGGTGGTGATGGTGATAGTGTGGTGGCAATTATGGTGTGATGATGATAGTAATGGTAGTCACGATGGTAGTGGTGATGATGGTGATCATGGTGGTCAGAATAATGGTAGTGATGTGGCCACTATAAGAACTCAGGAAGACTAGGTCATAACAGGCTGAGAAATCCTATCTCCCTGATGCATGACCTTGCACTCTAGATTTAACCCACTTGGGGTGCCCAGGAGATTCTGGAGATGCTCACCTGTGGTGAATCCCTCCTGGGCTATAGCAGGTTCCACAACAGAGTCAAGTCAAGGCTGATGGTTTTAATTCCTGGGTGATATGATCCTGAGTTGAGCCAAATGAAGTCACTTCTGAGTCAAGGAAGATGTCATCCACACTCTCTGGGATGAGATAATAGACCCCCAGACCAAAAATGATTATCACATCATGTGTCTACCCAAATCACAAACACAGATGAACAGGACCTGGGATTATGCCAAACCCTTAAAAGAGCTTCCATCCTGGGAAAAAATCTCTCTGTATCTGAAGTGAGAAGGAGATAGAGTTGGAATGAAACATTTCAATCCTGTTTCATAGTAACCAGTGAATCAATTCTGGAAAGCCTCCTGCCTCCAGAAGTTGAGATAAAGTATTACAATGCAGTTGACCTTCTATGAGTGCCTCATTTTATACTACATTCCTGTGTCCCATGTAGCTTTAGGACCTGATGAATACTCCCTCAAAGGCAGACTCAAATTTGCAACAGAGTTCAAGGATAAATTTTCAGACATCTATCACATCTCAGTCCACATACCTTGGCTCAAATTTTGCTCTGATCATTGCTGCAACCAGAACCTCACCCCAGCTGTCTCTGCATCTGTTGCTTTCTACCAGAGGACTTCCTATCCCTGATGAATGGGAAGCCAGGGAGAGACCACCCAGGCTCCTAGAGTAGGCATATCTGGGAGTTGAAAGGAGTTAACATCCCTAGAGCAACCATTGACCAATGGAATAGGTCCCCTCTCTCAAGTCTCAGGTAGATAATTCTAAAGTACCTTCTGCATGGTTCCCAAGAAAGTTCCAGTGGGCTTAAGCTGTCCATAGTAGGGACCAGCATCATCAACAACCCTTTGATTGGCTTTCCTTCCTCCCCCATTACATCATCCAGTTTTCTCCACTCTGACTCTTTTGATTCACTTCCCCAAATTAACTACTTGTTTTAAAGTCTTTGTCTCAGACTTTGCTTTTTGGAGGAAATCTACATAGGACAGAAGGTCCTGGGGAGCAGGTAGGAGTACAATGTTGAGAGATACAAGATCCTTCTGTTTTGGGTAGCATGCTAGGGATGAGGTCTCTGGGCATGTTGCCAAAATAGTGGAAAAGAGGAGTGCCCAGTTCCACAGCAGTGAATCGTCTCAATGCCAAGGATCTCCAAATTTATAAATTCAGCTCTTACCTCACCCAACCTCTATTGTCATATATGGAAGTTCAGTTGAATAGCCTCCTTATAGCTCCACCTGGATGCATGTCTAACAGGCAGCTTGAACACAGCATAGTCAAAACAAACCCCTCATTCCCCTGACCTTTCTCCAGGTCCCCAGAACTATGCCTCCTTCGGTTTTCCCATTCCAGTCAATAGCACCATTGTCCACCCATTTACTCAGGCCCCAAACCTGGGCAACTCTTTGATTCCTTTTTTTCTCCTTGCTTCTTATGTCTGATCTGTCAGCAAGGCTTTTGGGTTCTATTGCCTGAATATCATCTTTCATTGATTCTAAGACACATTTTCCCCACACGATCATATCTATGAATTCAGATTTCATCTTGCAATCCATGGCATGCCATATTTTAATTAATGGTGTTTTCCTTCCATAGTGAAATTGGACCGCCCCCCTCGCTATATCCTCCATTAGCATTCTGATCCCTGCACCCCAGCAGCAGCCTGATGACTAATCCCCTTGCTTCTACTCCTGGTCCACTTTATTCTATTCAGCACATAGCAGCCAGAAAACTCTTTTCAAATTATAAATCGGTTCAGCCCACTTTCTTGCTCACAAGCTACCATTATGTTCAGAGTAAGTCCCAACTCTTTCCCATGGCATATGAGGCCCTGGGTGATCAGGCTTCTTATTTTCTTCTACTCTCTCCTACTCTGCTTACATGCCATGCTCCAGCCAAGTTCTGGAGCTTTCTTAACAGTTTTCATAATGAGTCAAGCATATTCCTTTTGTCTGGAACCCCCTTCCTCTGGCTCATTGCCTTCCCTTTATTCATGGTTTTGTTCAAATACACACTTCCTTCAGAGAGGCTTCCCTGACCATCCCCATTGGATTGGCAATCACCTTATGCTCACTTTTTTTTCTTATTGCACTTATTTGAAATCATGTGTGTTATTGATCTGTACAATTGCTTATTTTCTGTTTTCCTCACTTCAGTGTAGATTCTTTAAAAGAAGGGACCTTGTTTATATTCCCAGCTCCTAACAGATATTTTATGCTTAATACATACATATAGAGTGAATGAATGAACAAATAGAAAGCCAAAATAGTGATCAGAAGATTGGATCATATAACCCCAGAGGCAGCTTCACACCCCTGTTTGCCCATTCTTTTCTGCAGGAAGAAGGGGCCATTGTATCAGCCGCCCCTGCTGGGTGGGGGTACAGAAGAGCTGTGGGTTGTTTCAATTTCTCTCTGAGGTCAGCTTAATGACTTATGTATTTATTCATACCCCACCTCATTCCACAAAGGATTAGATGAGGCTCACAGGAAATGTACAGTGTGTTAGTGAAATATAAGTACAGAATAAAATTAGGACAAGGGAAAGGACTAAACAGAATAGATTGTCTAGATAACAATGTCTTATGCACCCAAGAAGTTTGAGGGACGAATGCACCTCTGACTTTACTGGTGGCAAAAAGCAGAAGACATGAAACTTCCTATGAAAATAGATGAGGATACAAAAAGGAAAGAGCGCCTGTGGCTGATGGGAGGTGCAGGTTGTTACTGTGGATCCCTTCAAAGAGTTGTGTTGGTGGACCCAAACTTCCACTCCCTCTTAGTTCAAAATTGGTGGGTGGGGATGCAGAGAAGGAAAGGGCTAAGAGGGAAGATTCATCTTGAAAATCTAATTCTGCAAATGGTCACATCTCCTTGGTGTCCAACTCTCCAAGCCAGGCCTCAGCAACCCTAGTTGATGGATCTCCTTTGGGAAGCCCAACCCATGTCCCCTCTCTCACCTCCTCTCTATAGGAGCTGCAGCACCCACACTCCACTTTGCAGGTGGATGAGAAGTTGGAGACCCTCCAGCCAGTTCACTTTTGTTTTCTTCCTTGGTGTTTACATGTCTGACCTAAACTTCAGCTGAAGCTGAGATTCCCACTCTGTATTCATTTGGTTCATCATTTTGGAACGTGGCAGCTGGTAAGAGTCCAATTCATTTTTTGATCTTTGTTAATTACAGAAGGACCATTGTTCCAGGAGTAGAGTTACTCACCAGAGTGAGGTGAAGCAGCATATCTGGACAGGTCTACCTGGCAGCCCATCATCCAGCAGCTGAGAATGTGCTTTGTATGCTGGTTTCTGACTTACCTATGTTGCCTCTCCCTTAATGCAATGCTGCACCAGAGGATAAAGAGCCCAAGGGAATTCCAGCCCTTTACAGAGTGAATGCTCCCCAGTCAGGCAAAACGTAGTAGTTTGAGCTCTGTTTGAGCAACTAATTCAATTCCACAGAAATCCCAAGATGTAAATAAATAAAAGAGTGGGGAGGTGAAAGACCTCCCCCTGACTGTGGCTCCAAGGCACCTTAGAAATACTTTAAAATCATAGGTAATGGAAACTACTCAAAGTCCATCAAAAGGGGATTAAATAAATAAACTATGCTCATCCACATATTGGAATATATAAATAATAAGCTCAGCAATAAAAAGAATGAACTACTAATATTGGCTACAGCACAGATGAATCTAAAAAAAACATGTTTGATAGAAGAAAGCAGTCGTTAAATAGTAAATAATGTATGGTTCCATTTATGTTAAGTTCTAAAACCAGTTCACAGTGGTAGGAGTCAGAACAGTGGTTGCTGTGAGGATGGGTTTAACTGGACAGGGGATGAGAGAACTTTCAGGGGAATGGAAGGTATCTATGTCTTGTAGGGGTAGTGGTTACACAGCTGTATACATATCTGTCCAAACATCAGCTGATACACTTGTGATTTATGCATGTTACTTGATATAAATTTTGCCTACAAAATTTTAAAAAATAGATTGAAGAAGTAATTATTAATATCACAAGTGAATTCTGATGTACTGTTTGATGAAAAGGTTTGAAACAGTCAAGTGTGGCAATCCCAGAGTCTTAAGAGGCCAAGGGAGGAGGATTGCAAATTCAAAACCAGCCTCAATAACTTAGTGAGGCCCTAAGAAACTTAGTGAGACCCTGTCTTAAAAAATAAAATGGGCTGGGGATATAGCCCAGTGGTAAAGCACCTCTGGGTTCAAGCCCCATGACTCCTAAATTTTTAAAAAGGTTTGAAACATCTCTTGCTGTATAAATACTTGTATAAATACATATGACTATCTACAGAAAGTAAAGTTTTTAAAAATCAGCTAGCTGAATTTGTAGGCCTCACCACTTCTGAGTATAAAATGAGGTTAAATTTTTAATTTTCCGAATGAAGGGGATTGCTGGACTCCAGTTCCTTACCTGCCCCTCTACCCCATCACTTCTGCCTACCCCAAAGTGTCTTTCAAGAATTTCTGGAAGTCCTTGAAAAGATACCACTATGATGAATGTGGTGTGCACACCTGTAATTCCAGCTACTCAGGAGGCTTAGGCAGGAGAATCACAAGTTCTAGGCAAGCCCTGGCAACTTAGTGAGACCCTGTCTCAAAATTAAAAAAATTTAAAAAGACTAGGAATGTATCTCAGTGATAAAGCACTTGCCTAACATGCACTGGGCCCTGAGTTCAAGTCCTAGTATGGTAAAAACAAAACAAAAACGTAAAAACCACCATATACCTACAATCCATCTGTAATCATTACCACGCAAAATCCATGGGATTTACCTCTCCCTTTTAGCTGCTCCTGGCCATAGTTCCTACCCTTCAATTCATAAAAGAGAGGAGGAACACGTGCCCCAGTGCCACTGTGCCAAGAGTGCCTCCTGTAGACATTTTCTCCACTGCCTGTTCAGGAGGCTTCCAGTTCTAGAAAGGGGCAAGGAGAGAGCTTTCCCGCCACCCTCAGATCCAGGCAGGTGAATCTGCCCCTCACAGGACTTCTCTGCTTTGGAACACCATTCTGGAAATTTGGGGTAGTTCCTGGGACCTGTGGCCAGGACTTACTTAAAGGAAGTCTTACCTTGGTGGAGTGGACTGCTCTCATTGCCTGGTGCAGAATTGTTACCAAGGATCCTGGAAGACTGAGTCACTGTAAAGGTGCAGACATACTTACATGGAGTGATCCTCATTTATGTTGGACTAAGCACAAGGTCAGGCCTTTGGGGTGTCCATGCTCAACTGCTGGCTTGCACTACAGCTATATGCTGATTCTTTCCCACATGTTTCCACTGTGGTGACACTTCCAGCACAAAGCATCTGAAGGCAGCAGGGGTGGAAGTGGGGGTCCAGTACCTTATGTGCATGCCCCCATCATGGCACCCAGAAAGGTCACCCCACAGATGCCACAGGATCTTGGGTTCATGTCAAACTGAATCCCCTGAGGTGGCCTTGCCTAACTCCTTTAGAGATTTAAGGCCAATCATAATGTAATGCTCTTCCAGGTCATCCTCAAGTCTTCTGGAACAGGGATACCCTTTGTTGGCACATATGGGACCAATGTTCTTGTTCTGTCCCAGGTACCTGCTGGTAGTAGTGTTTGGAAGGCAGGGGTGCTGTGAACGTTGAAAGAGATCACATTCTAGAAACACAGTGTTTAAGGACTAATGAATTTAAGAGAAAACAAGATTGGAAGACATTTTTCTATGCTTTTGCTATGATATTCCTATCAGTAAATTAAGGCAATTAGAAAACAAATTACAATTCACATTCTCTGCACACTCTGAATAAGAATCCCATCATGACCAATGAAGTCCAGGACAGCCTTTGAGTGTGTGACTAGCAACCAGGTGGCAGAATATATGATGCAGAGTCATGAATATCATAACCAGAAGTGTAGAAACAGCAAACAGGGAGAACTGCAGAGGTCAGAAGGTCTACACTGTTTAAATACGAGTAGGTTCCAAAGTGCCACAGGACTGAGGGCAAAAATAGCATTGCTACCTTTTAGTCCATTACAGAGACTCTTCAGGAGCATTGATTGAATAATTAAACACTTACAGAAATACCTCCTTTCTATCCCTTATTCTAAATATTCATTAATATATACATATATATACATATATATGTAACACAGACCCACAAGTTTTGTAATCTATTTTAATTCAAGTGGTTTATATACAAAGACCCCATAAAATTTTTTTCCTGGGACCCCACATCCTTAGGGCAGCCCCAGTATCTTTTGTCTCTGCCAAGCTTGTTCTCTTGGCTCTAGAAGCAGCTGCCCATGGTCCAGGGCCTAAGTCTCTTCTAAAACCATCCCTCCCCTCCAGCAAACAATTTGCAGTACCAAATAGCCCACTCTGGTGGAGATGGTCCCCAATCCAAAAAGGATCTTTCCCAAAGATGGATTAAAGTTTCCTCCTCCCAAGGCTAAAAACTTCTGGCACCTTTAAACAATGGTCATTTTCCAGGCTTTCAGCCCCAGTGCTTACCCACCCTGCCTCCTTTCTTGTCATTCCAGTCTTTAATGCATTAGATCCAGCCTAGGCCTACCCATCGTGTATATGAGGAATGTGCATTGAGACGCTCTGGAGTCGAAAACTTATTTCCAAAAACTGATCACAATATGTTAAGATATGTAACCTCAGGGTACTTAAATGAAACTTCAATTTCCTCTTGTACAACACAAGGACAATTCTCTTTCTTTTGTGCACGTTGTTTTAAGAATCCAGTGTGTTAACATTAAAGCACATAGTACACAGCTTTGCAGGTGATGCTAGATGTGCAGATTCTATGAGTTCCCACATCTTTCTTCTCTTGAGTGGCAACAGCAGCATCAGTTTAAACTGATGCACTGCAAGTGATGTTTGCATGTTTGAACCATGAAAAGCATACTTTTCCCAAAAGTGGCTTATGTTTCTTGGGCACCCCTGGATTAGATGCTAGAATAAGAGCAAGATCAGGGATATAGCTCCAAGGCGGAGGGAGGACAAACCAGACCAGGTGCCAAAACCTCCTGAGACAGAAGCAGAAAAATCAGTCAGTTTAAAAAGTTCAAAGCAAAACTCATGAAACATACAAACAACTGCTAATGAAGGCCCAATGAGGAGAAAAGAACTACAATTTTGGGAGATAGACTTTTCCAGTAACATCAGGTTCTCTGATCCAGTCATGCAACATTTCCCTGTGACAGGACACAAGACAGAATGTTGAGATCTGTAGTAATAGTCCCTGTCATTAGCTTGGCCCTCGTAAACTTGCAAAGTGCTTCCACAATGCTTGGTCCTACACTGTATGGGTCAAGCAAACAGTTGTTATCTGCATCCCTGGGACCACCTCAGCCCTGGGGTCCGAGTGCCACTCTTTCTTTTTTTTTTTTTTCATAGACACTACTTTATTATTGTATTTGCAGAACAGTGGTTTTCTTGGGAGGGAGGATTTTTTGACTATTCAATGATTAGGAGAAATACACCTAACATCTTAATGTCTGACTACTTTGTTAAATATTTATTTAAAAAATGAAACTTTCACATCAACCTTGTGATGAATGTTTTTAATTGCACAAACTTCAGAACTGGGATAAAAGATTAGTGCTTATTGGTTCATATAGTATAGTCAAAACTGCTGCTCATGACCTGATTTTAAAGTATTCACATAATACCAATATTAAAGAAAGGTCATAATTCATAGGTTATCTGAGATGATTCTTTTAATTATAATTTACAGAGATATTTATAAATAAAAACTTAAAATTCACAGAGAAGAACTGTTTAAGCAAAAAGTTTCCTCGATGAGAGAATTCCAAATTGCAAATCTGCTTTATGGGATTTAAAATAAAAAACATGATAAACTGCTAGTTGTGGTCACAGGTCTGTAATTCCAACTACTTGAGACTCTGAGGTAGGAGGAGTGTAAGTTTGAGGCCAACTTAGGTAGATCCTAACTCAAAATTTAAAATAATAATAATAATAATGAAGGGCTAGGGGTATAGCTTAGTGGAAGAGTGCTTGTCTACTATGCATGAGGAGTCTCTCTGTTCAATGCCCAGCACCAAAAAGAAAAAAAAAAAAAAAAGTTAACATGTAGGTACAATAATAGAATTAGATTTTGACATTTAAGTTATTCTAAAAGCTGTCCAATGTGAATACTATTAAACCTTTGCTTTCTGTTTATACTTCTTGCTGAGAAAAGACCCAGGCTTAAAGTGACTGAAAAATACTTCATATGGTTTCATAGGATCACCTTCAGAGTGTAAGGTCTTTTTCTTTAGAGTCCAAAGATAAGATAAAAAGTCTCTGATTTGAAATCAGAACCGATCTGCTGATCTGCTAGCCACAGCTTGAATAGTTTTTTAAATTCATTTTTATTGTAAACAAATGGGCTACATCTTGTTTCTCTGTTTGTACATAAAGTAGAGGCATACCATTTGTGTAATCATACATTTACCTAGGGAAATAGTTTTTGATTCATTCTGTTATTTTTTTTTTTCCACCCTGCCCCTCCCACCCCTCTTATCCCTCTATATAGGCCCTCCTTCCTCCATTCTTACCCACCTCCCACCTCCCATTATGTGTCATCATCTGCTTATCAGTGAGACCATTCATCCTTTGTTTTTTTTGAGATTGGCTTATCTCACTTAGCATGATATTCTCCAATTTCATCCATTTGCCTTCAAATGCCATAATTTTGTTATTTTTTATGGCTGAGTAATATTCCATTGTATACCACAGTCTCTTTATCCATTCATCCATTGAAGGATATCTAGGTTGGTTCCATAGTCTGACTATTGTGAATTGAGCAGCTATGAACATTGATGTGGCTGTATCTCTGTAGAATGCTGATTTTAAGTCCTTTGGGTATAGGCCGAGGAGTGGGATAGCTGGGTCAAATGGTGGTTCCATTCCAAGTTTTCTAAGGAATCTCCACACTGCTTTCCAGAATGGTTGCACTAATTTGCAGCCCCACCAGCAATGTATGAGTGTACCTTTTTCCCCACACCCTCACCAACACCTATTGTTGCTTGTATTCTTGATAATCACCATTCTAATTGGGGTGAGATGGAATCGTAGGGTAATTTTGATTTGCATTTCTCTTTTTACTAAAGATGGTGAACATTTTTTCATATATCTGTTGATTGCTTGTAGATCTTCTTTGGTGAAGTGTCTGTTCATTTCCTTAGCCCATTTGTTGATTGGGTTATTTGTATCTTGGTGTAGAGTTTTTGAGTTCTTTATATATTCTAGAAATTAGTGCTCTATCTGAAGTATGATTGGCAAAGATTTTCTCCCACTCTGTAGATTCTCTCTTCGCATTGCTGATAGTTTCCTTTGCTGAGAGAAAGCTTTTTAGTTTGAATCTATCCCAGTTATTGATTCTTGCTTTTATTTCTTGTGCTATGGTAGTCCTGTTAAGGAAGTATGATCCTAAGCCTACATGTTGAAGATTTGGACCTACGTTTTCTTCTATAAGATACAAGGTCTCTGGTATGATTCCAATGTCCTTGATCCATTGTGAGTTGATTTTTGTGCAGGGTGAGAGATAGGGGTTTAGTTTCATTCTGTTGCATATGGATTTCCAGTTTTCCCAGCACCATTTGTTGAAGAGGCTATCTTTTCTCCATTGCATGTTTTTGGCACCTTTGTCTAGTATTAGAAAATTGTATTTATTTGGGTTTGTGTCCATGTCCTCTAATCTGTACATTGATCTACCTGTCTATTTTGGTGCCAATACCATGCCGTTTTTATTACTACTGCTTTGTACTATAGTTGAAGTTCTGGTATTACGATACCCCCTGCTTCACTCTTCCTGCTAAGGATTGCTTTAGCTATTCTGGGTTTTTTATTCGTCCAGGTGAATTTCATGATTGCTTGCTCTATTTCTATAAGGTATGTCATTGGGATTTTAATTGGAATTGCATTGAATCTGTATAGCACTTTTGGTAGTATGGCCAATTTGACAATATTAGTTCTTCCTATCCAAGAACATGGGAGATCTTTCCATCTTCTATGGTTTTCTTTAATTTCTTTCTTTAGTGTTCGGTAGTTCTCATTGTAGAGGTCTTTCACCTCTTTTTTTTTTATTGTAAACAAATGGAATATATGTTGTTTCTCTGTTTGTACATGGTGTAAAGGCATACCATTTGTATAATCATAAATTTACATAGAGTAATGTTGTTTGATTCATTCTGTTATTTTTTCCCTTCCACCCACCCCTCCCACCCTTCTTTACCCTCTATACAGTCCTTCCTTCCTCCATACTTGCCCCCCTCCCTAACCCTAACTCTAACCCTAACACTAACACTTCCCTCCCCCCATTATGTGTCATCATCCACTTATTAGCGATATCATTTGTCCTTTGGCTTTTTGAGATTGATTTATCTCACTTAGCATGATATTCTCCAATTTCATCCATTTGCCTGCAAATGCCATAATTTTATCATTCTTTATGGCTGAGTAATATTCCATTGTATATATATACCACAGTTTCTTTATCCATTCATCAATTGAAGGACATCTAGGTTGGTTCCACAGTCTGGCTATTGTGAATTGAGCAGCTGTGAACATTGATGTGGCTGTATCTCTGTAGTATGCTGATTTTAAGTCCTTTGGGTATAGGCCGAGGAGTGGGATAGCTGGGTCAAATGGTGGTTCCATTCCAAGTTTTCTAAGGAATCTCCACACTGCTTTCCAGAGTGGCTGCACTAATTTGCAGCCCCACCAGCAATGTATGAGTGTATTTTTTGCCCCACATCCTCGCCAACACCTGTTGTTGCTTGTGTTGTTGATAATCGCCATTCTAATTGGGGTGAGATGGAATCTTAGGGTGGTTTTGATTTGCATTTCTCTTATTACTAGAGATGTTGAACATTTTTCCATATGTTTGTTGATTGCTTGTAGATCTTCTTCTGTGAAGTGTCTATTCATTTCCTTAGCCCATTTGTCGACTGGATTATTTGTATTCTTGGAGTAGAGTTTTTTGAGTTCTTTATAGATTCTGGAGATTAGTGCTCTATCTGAAGTATGATTGGCAAAGATATTCTCCCACTCTGTAGGCTCTTTCTTCGCATTGCTGATAGTTTCCTTTGCTGAGAGAAAGCTTTTTAGTTTGAATCTATCCCAGTGGTTGATTCTAGCTTTTATTTCTTGTGCTATGGGAGTCCTGTTAAGGAAGTATGATCCTAAGCCTACATGTTGAAGATCTGGACCTACTTTTTCTTCTATAAGATGCAGGGTCTCTGGTCTGATTCCGAGGTCCTTAATCCATTTTGAGTTTAGTTTCGTGCATGGTGAGAGATATGGGTTTAGTTTCATTCTGTGGCTTATGGATTTCCAATTCTCCCAGCACCATTTGTTGAAGAGGCTATCTTTTCTCCATTGCATATTTTTGGCCCCTTTGTCTAGTATGAGAAAATTGTATTTATTTGGGTTTGTGTCCGTGTTCTCTATTCTGTACCATTGATCTACCTTTCTATTTTGGTACCAATACCATGCCGTTTTTGTTACTATTGCTTTGTAGTAGAGTTGAAGATCTGGTATTGCAATACCCCCTGTTTCACTCTTCCTGCTAAGGATTGCTTTAGCTATTCTGGGTTTCTTATTCTTCCAGATGAATTTCATAATTGCTTGCTTTATTTCTGTAAGGTACATCATTGGGAGTTTAATTGGAATTGCATTGAATTTGTATAGCACTTTAGGTAGTATGGCCATTTTGACAATATTAATTCTTCCTATCCAAGAACATGGAAGATCTTTCCATCTTCTAAGGTGTTCTTTAATTTCTTTAGTGTTCTGTAGTTCTCATTGTAGAGGTCTTTCACCTCTTTTGTGAGATTGATTCCCAAGTATTTTATTTTTTTCGAGGCTATTGGGAATGGGGTAGTTTTCCTAATTTCTCTTTCTGAAGATTCATCACTTATGTATAAAAATGCATTGGATTTATGAGCATTGCTCTTGTAACCTGCTACTTTACTGAATTCACTTATGAGTTCTAAGAGTTTTCTGGTGGAATTTCCAGGTTCCTCTAAATATATAATCATGTCATCAGCGAACAGGGATAGTTTGAGTTCTTCTTTTCCAATTCGTATCCCTTTAATTTCTTTGGTTTGTCTAATTGCTCTGGCCAGAGTCTCAAGAACGATGTTGAATAGAAGTGGTGAAAGAGGGCATCCCTGCCTTGTTCCAGTTTTTAGGGGGAATGCTTTCAGTTTTTCACCATTTAGAATGATATTAGCCATGGGCTTAGCATAAATGGCCTTTACAATGTTAAGGAATGTTCCCACTACCCCTACTTTTTCTAGTGTTTTGAGCATGAAGGAATGCTGTATATTATCAAATGCTTTTCCTGCATCTATTGAAATAATCATGTGATTCTTGATTTTAAGTCTATTGATGTGGTGAATTACATTTATTGATTTCCTGATATTGAACCAACCTTGCATCCCTGGGATGAAACCCACTTGATCATGGGCACTATCTTTTTAATATGTTTTGTATGCGATTTGCTAAAATTTTGTTGAGAAGTTTTGCATCAATGTTCATTAAGGATATTGGTCTGAAATTTTCTTTCCTTGATGAGTCTCTGTCTGGTTTAGGTATCAGTGTGATATTGGCTTCATAGAATGAGTTTGGGAGGGTTCCCTCCTCTTCTATTTTATGGATTACTTTGAGAAGTATTGGAATGAGCTCTTCTTTAAAGGTTTTGTAGAACTCGGCTGAGAACCCATCTGGTCCTGGACTTTTCTTTGTTGGTAGGCTTTTGATGACTTCTATTTCAGTACTTGAAATTGGTCTATTTAAATTGTGTATGTCCTCCTCGTTCACTTTAGGCAATTCATATGTCTCTAGAAACCTGTTGATGTCTTCGAAATTTTCTATTTTGTTGGAGTATAGATTTTCAAAATAGCTTCTAATTATGTTTTGTATTTCAATCCTGTCTGTTGTGATATTTCCTTGTTCATTCCAAATTTTAGTGATTTGGGTTTTCTCTCGTCTTCTCTTTGTTAGTGTGGCTAAAGGTTTATCAATTCTGTTTATTTTTTCGAAGAACCAACTATTTATTTTATCAATTTTTTGTATTGTTTCTTTTGTTTCAATTTCATTGATTTCAGCTCTGAGTTTAACTATTTCCTGTCTTCTACTACTTTTGGTGCTGGTCTGTTCTTCTTTTTCTAGGGCTTTGAGGTGTAGTGTTAGGTCATTTATTTGTTGAGTTTTACTTCTTTTATTAAATGCGCTCCATGAAATAAATTTCCCTCTAAGTACTGCTTTCATAGTGTCCCAGAGATTTTGATATGATGTATCTTTGTTCTCATTTACCTCTAAGAATTTTTAAATTTCCTTCCTAATATCTTCTGTTATCCATTCATCATATAATAGCATATTGTTTAATCTCCAGATGTTGGAATAGTTTCTGTGTTTTACTCTTTCATTTATTTCTAACTCCAATCCATTATGATCTGATAGAATACAAGGTAGTGTCTCTATCTTCTTGTATTTGCTAACATTAGCTTTGTGGCATAATATATGGTCTATTTTAGAGAAGGATCCATGTGCTGCTGAGAAGAAAGTGTATTCGCTCTTGGTTGGATGGTATATTCTATAAATGTCTGTTAAGTCTAAATTATTTATTTTGTTATTGAGATCTATGGTTTCTTTGTTCAATTTTTGTCTGGAAGATCTGTCCAGTGGTGAGAGAGGTGTGTTAAAATCACCTAGTATTATTGTGTTATGGTCTATTTGGTTTCTGAAATTGAGAAGGTTTTGTTTGACATACCTGGATGAGCCACTGTTTGGGGCATAGATGTTTATGATTGTTATATCTTGCTGATTTATGCTTCCCTTAAGCAATATGAAATGACCTTCTTTATCCCTTCTGACTAACTTTGGCTTGAAGTCCACATTATCTGAAATGAGGATACTCCAGCTTTTTTGCTGAGTCCATGTGCATGGTATGTTTTTCCCCTTCCTTTCACCTTTAGTCTATGGGTATCTTTTTCTGTGAGATGATTCTCTTGTAGGCAACATATTGTTGGATCTTTCTTCTTAATCCAATCTGCCAGTCTGTCTTTTGATTGATGAATTCAGGCCATTAACATTCAGGGTTATTATTGAGATATGATTTGGTTTCCCAGTCATTTGGTTCATTTTTTAAATTTTATTTATTTATTTATTTGACTCGACTTGGTTCCTCCTTTATTTGACAATTCCTTTAGGATAATTCCACCCTTTGCTGATTTGCTTCTTTGTTTTTCATCTCTTCCTCATGGACTGTTTTGCTGAGAATGTTCTGTAGTGCTGGCTTTCTTTTTGTAAATTCTTTTAGCTTTTGTTTATCATGGAAGGATCTTAGTTCATCGTCAAATTTGAAGGTAAGTTTTGCTGGGTATAAGATTCTTGGTTGGCATCCATTTTCTTTCAGGGCTTGGTAAATGTTAATCCAGGCCCTTCTAGCTTTTAGGGTCTGGATTGAAAAATCTGCTGATATCTGTATTGGTTTCCCCCAAATGTAATTTGGTTCTTTTCTCTCACAGCCTTTAAAATTCTGTCCTTATTTTGTATGTTAGGAATTTTCATTATAATGTGCCTTGGTGTGGGTCTGGTGTAATTTTGTGTATTTGGAGTCCTATAAGCCTCTTGAACTTGATTTTCTATTTCATTCTTCAGATTTGGGAAATTTTCTGATATTATTTCATTGAATAGATTGTTCATTCCTTTGGTTTGTTTCTCTAGGCCTTCCTCAATCCCAATCATTCTTAAATTTGGCCGTTTCATGATATCCCATAGTTCCTGTAGATTCTGTTCATGATTTCTTACCATCTTCTCTGTTTGTTCAACTTTGTTTTCAAGGTTAAATATTTTGTCTTCAATGTCTGAGGTTCTTTCTTCCAGGTGTTCTATCCTACTGGATATGCTTTCTACGGAGTTCTTAATTTGGTTTATTGTTTCCTTCATGTCAAGGGTTTCTGTTTGTTTTTTTTTCAATATCTCTAACTCTTTATTGAAATGATCTTTGCTTCCTGTATTTGCTCTTTTAACTGTCAGTTGGTGCGATCATTCAATGCCTGCGTTTGCTCTTTCATCTCATCATTCAGTGCGTGCATTTGCTCTTTCATCTCATCGCTTGCTTCCCTGATCATTTTAATTATGTACATTCTGAACTCCTTTTCTGTCATTTCTTCTGCCATGCTGTCATTGGGTTTTATTGATGTAACATCTAGATTTGTTTGCTGCATTTTCTTTCCTTGTTTTCTCATATTGTTCAGGTATCAGTGGACCGCTGAGATATTGCAGATTTCCTCTATTGAGTTAAAATGTCCCTGAAGATTTCTATATATATATCCCCTCTTAGCCTTCAGTAGGCTGAAGTCTTGGAGGAAGTTGATAATGTCGTGCTCCACAAGGAAGCTGCCTCTCTAGGAGTGGTGGCCTTCAGGTGGGGTATATTCCCTGCTAGTGGGCAGAGGTGCCTCCACTTGTTGACCAATGGTCATCCAAAGGGGAACTAGGCTGCAGGCTGAGGCAAGGCCTGTTTGGGCCTGTGTCTCTGGTTTTACCGTTCTTGTGGGGAAACCTCACCCAACAGGGAAGACTCACCCGGTGGGGAGGTCTCGCTGGTCAGTTCCCCTCCTAGAGGTTCCCCTCAATTTACAGCTACCGCCTGGGCTGGGCTGCCTTCCTCTGCAAAGTTCCCAGGGGCCTGGCCCTACCTCCTGGGCCTGGGAGCCTCACCCTTTGCAGACGAGTATCCTTAGGCTGCCCCTCCTCAGAGAATCTGCCCGCAGTCCTGGAACCTTCGCTCTGCCCCTAAGCGTGTCTCTGTGCGGCTCTTCCACCAAGAAACCTCCTAGATCCTGGGACCCTACTCTGCACCTAATCACCTGGGTATGTGGCCCCTCCTCTGAGCAGCCACCTGGGGCCCCGTACAATCGCTCTGAGTCCCAGAGACCAGCCGCACGCCTCTTCCTCCAGACAGCCGCCCAGTATTCCAGTGCGGTCACTAGAAGTCCAAGCAACTCACTGCATGCCTCCTCCTCCCACCAACCGAGTCGAAGTGACCTGCCCTGTTCCTCCTCCTCCTCCAGGTAACCCCCCGGGTCTCTGAGTGGCTCTGAATCCACGTGACCTGCTGCACGCCTCCTCTGGGCAGCCGCCCAGAGCTCTGGTGCGGCCACTCGAGACCAAGCGACCCACCGTGCTTCTCCTCCAGGCAGCCCCCCTGTGTTCAGGAGTGGTCACTTTAAGTCAAACAACTCACCAATCGCCTCCTTCTCTGAGCAGCCACCCGGAGCTCTAATGCAGTCACTGCGAGTCCAAACGACCCGCCGCACTCCTCCTCCTCCTCCTCCTACTCCTCCTGCGGCAGGCCCCGGTGTTCAGAAGTGGTCTGACTCCAAACAGCTCACCACGCAGCCCCTTCTCTGGCAACCGCCTGTAGCTCTGGTATAGCCACTCCAAATCCAAGCGGCCGCACTCCTCCTCCTCTTCCTCCTTCTCAGGGCAGGCCCCGGTGTTCTGAGTTCACACAGCTCTCCTCGCCCCTCCTCCCCTGGGCAGCCACCGGAGCCCCAGTGGTTGCTCCGAGTCCCAGCGCTGTGCTGAGCGGCCTCCTCTATGACGCTCCCAGTTGTCCGAGTTCACTGCTCCAGCAGTGGGGGAGGGGTGTCTCGCCGGACAGCTCTACTTCACAAAGTTCCCTGCGTTCTGGGACTACCGTCCCATCCGGGACGCCTCCCCAACAGGAGAGACTCACCCGGCTGCTTTGAGTTGGTTCCAATTCTCTCAATATCTCCTCTTTTGAATCCTGAGTCCTGGAGCAACATGAAATGCAGCCACCCTCTAGTCCGCCATCTTGAAACGCCCCCTTTCACCTCTTTTGTTAGATTCCCAAGTATTTTTTTTTTGAAGCTATTGTGAATGGGGTTAGTTTTCCTAATGTCTCTTTTTGAAGATTCATCACTTATGTATAAAAATGCATTGGATTTATGAGCATTGATCTTATATCCTGCTACTTTACTGAATTCACTTATGAGT
This sequence comes from Sciurus vulgaris, assembly GCF_902686455.1. Classification (NCBI taxonomy): domain Eukaryota; kingdom Metazoa; phylum Chordata; class Mammalia; order Rodentia; family Sciuridae; genus Sciurus; species Sciurus vulgaris. Next base: position 43,629,241 of record NC_136475.1, read on the forward strand.
TCTAAAAGTTTTCTGGTGGAATTTCCTGGTTCCTCTAAATATATAATCATGTCATCAGTGAACAGGGATAGTTTGAGTTCTTTTCCTATTTGTATCCCTTTAATTTCCTTGGTCTGTCTAATTACTCTGGCTAGAGTTTCAAGAACAATGTTGAATAGAAGTGGTGAAAGAGGGCATCCCTGCCTTATTCCAGTTTTTAGGGGGAATGCTTTCAGTTTTTCACCATTTAGAATGATATTGGCCATGGGCTTAGCATAGATGGCCTTTACAGTGTTAAGGAATGTTCCCACTATCCCTATTTTTTCTAGTGTTTTGAGCATGAAGGAGTGCTGAATTTTATCAAATGCTTTTTCTCCATCTATTGCAATAATCATGTGATTCTTGACTTTAAGTCTATTGATGTGGTGAATGACATTTATTGATTTCCGGATGTTGACCCAACCTTGCATCCCTGGGATAAAACCCACTTGATCATGGTGCACTATCTTTTTAATATGTTTTTGTATGCGATTTGCTAAGATTTTGTTGAGAAGTTTTGCATCAATGTTCATTAAGGATATTGGTCTGAAATTTTTTTCCTTGATGCGTCTCTGTCTTGGTTAGGTATCAGGTGATATTGGCTTCATAGAATGAGTTTGAGAGGGTTCCCTCCTTTTCTATTTCATGAAATACTTTGAGAAGTATTGAAATGAGCTCTTCTTTAAAGGTTTTGTAGAACTCGGCTGAGAACCCATCTGGTCCCGGACTTTTCTTTGTTGGTAGGCTTTTGATGACTTCTTCTATTTCATTACTTGAAATCGATCTACTTAAATTGTGTATGTCCTCCTAGTTCAGTTTAGGTAATTCTTATATCTCTAGAAACCTGTTGATGTCTTCGAAATTTTCTATTTTGTTGGAGTATAGATTTTCAAAATAGCTTCTAATTATGTTTTGTATTTCAATCCTATCTGTTGTGTTATTTCCTTGTTCATTCTGAATTTTAGTAATTTGGGTTTTCTCTCGTCTTCTCTTTGTTAGTGTGGCTAAAGGTTTATCAATTTTGTTTATTTTTTCAAAGAACCAACTATTTATTTTGTCGTTTATTTCTATTGTTTCTTTTGTTTCAATTTCATTGATTTCAGCTCTGATTTTAACTTTTTTCTGTCTTCTACTACTTTTGGTGCTGGTCTGTTCTTCTTTTTCTAGGGCTTTGAAGTGTAGTGTTAGGGTGTTTATTTGTTGATTTTTTTCTTCTTTTATTGAATGCAGTCCATGATATAAATTTTCCTCTAAGTACTGCTTTCTATAGTGTCCCAGAGATTTTGATATGATGTATCTTTGTTCTCATTTACCTCTAAGAATTTTTAAATTTCCTTCCTGATGTCTTCTGTTATCCATTCATCATACAATAGCGTATTATTTAATCTCCAGGTGTTGGAGTATTTTCTGGTTTTTACTCTGTCATTTATTTCTAATTTCTACTCATTATGAACTGATAGAATAGAAGGTAGTATCTATATCTTCTTGTACTTGTTAACATTATCTTTGTGGCATAAAATATGGTCTCCTTTAGAGAAGGATCCATGTGCTGCTGAGAAGAAAGTGTATTCACTCTTTGTTGGATGGTATATTCTACAAATGTGTGTTAAGTCTAAATTATTGATTGTGTTATTGAGATCTATGGTTTCTTTGTTCAATTTTTGTTTGGAGGATCTGTCCAGTGGTGAGAGAGGTGTGTTAAAATCACACAGTATTATTGTGTTATGGTCTATTTGATTTCTGGACTTGAGAAGGATTTGTTTGACGTATATGCATGAGCCACTATTTGGGGCATGGATATTTATGATTGTTATGTCTTGCTGACTTATGCTTCCCTTAAGCAGTATGAAATATCCTAATTTATCCCTTCTGACCAACTTTGGCTTGAAGTCCACATTATCTGATGTGAGGATGGATACTCAGGCTTTTTTGCTGTGTCCATGTGCATGGTATGTTTTTCCCCATCCTTTCACCTTTAGTCTGTGGGAATCTCTGTCTATGAGATGAGTCTCTTGCAGGCAGCAAATTGTTGGATCTTTCTTTTTAATCCAATCTGCCAGTCTATGTCTTTTGATTGATGAGTTCAGGCCATTAACATTCAGGGTTATTATTGAGATATGATTTGTATTCCCAGTCATTTGGCTCTTTTTTTTTTTTTTTTTTTTTGACACAACTTGGTTTCTCTTTTATTTAACTGTCCCTTTAGGGTAGTTCCTCCCTTTGCTGATTTACACCATTGTTTTTCATCTCTTCCTCATGGAATATTTTGCTGAGAATGTTCTGTAGTGCTGGCTTTCTTTTTGTAAATTCTTTTAGCTTTTGTTTATCACAGAAGGATTTTATTTCATTGTCAAATCTGAAGGTAAGTTTTGCTGGGTATAAGATTCTTGGTTGGCATCCATTTTCTTTCAGGGCTTGGTAAATGTTGATCCAGGCCCTTCTAGCTTTTAGGGTCAGGATTGAAAAATCTGCTGATATCTGTATTGGTTTCCCCCTGAATGTAATATGATTCTTTTCTCTCGCAGCTTTTAAGATTCTGTCTTTCATTTGTATGTTAGGTATTTTCATTATAATGTGCCTTGGTGTGGGTCTGGTGTAATTTTGTGTATTTGGAGTCCTATAAGCCTCTTGAACTTGATTTTCTATTTCATTCTTCAGATTTGGGAAATTTTCTGATATTATTTCATTGAATAGATTGTTTATTCCTTTGGTTTGTTTCTCTAAGTCTTCCTCAATCCCAATAATTCTTAAATTTGGCCGTTTCATGATATCCCATAGTTCTTGTAGATTCTGTTCATGATTTCTTACCATCTTCTCTGTTTGGTCAACTTTGTTTTCAAGATTAAATATTTTGTCTTCAATATCTGAGGTTCTGTCTTCCAGGTGTTCAATCCTATTGGTTATACTTTCTATGGAGTTTTTAATTTGGTTTATTGTTTCTTTCATTTCAAGGATTTCTGTTTGTTTTTTTTTTTTTTCAATATCTCTAACTCTTTATTGAAATGATCTTTGCATCCTGTATTTGCTCTTTTAACTGTCGATTGGTGCGATCATTCAATGCCTGCATTTGCTCTTTCATCTCCTCGTTTGCTTTCCTGGTCGTTTTAATTATACACATTGTGAACTCTGTTTCTGACATTTCTTCTGCCATGCTGTCATTGGATTTTATTGCCATACCATCTAGGTTTGTTTGGGACATTTTCTTCCCTTGTTTTCTCATACTGCTCAGGTATCTACCTCTCTAGTAGTGAAACTCTGGATGTTGAAGATTTCCTCTATTGACTAATATTGTCTCTGTAGATTTCCAATAACTCACCTCTTACCTTCAGAAGCCTGAAGACTTGGAGGAACTTGATAATGCGGTTATCAAGCCGCCCCTCTAGGGGTGGTGGCTTTCAGGTGGAGTATATTCCCTGTCAGTGGGCAGAGGTGCCTCCACTTGTTGACTGATGGTCAGCCAAAGGGGGACTAGAATGCAGACTAGAATGCACGTCTGGTCTGGACCTGTGTCTCTGGTTCTACCACCCTGGTGGGAAAGCCTCGCCCAGTGGGGAAGACTCACCCGGTGGGAAAGTTTCGCTGGGCAGCTCTCCTCTGAGAAGTTCCCTTGGGTCCAGAACTACCACCTGGACTGGGAAGCCCTCCTCTGCAATCTTCCCAGAGGTCCTGACCTACTGCCTGGGCTGGGGAGCCTGTCCCTGCAAGGGACTCCCTCTCTGAGCGGCCTTCCTCTGCTACGTTCCCTGGGGACCGGAGCTACTGCCTGGGCCTTGGACCCTCACTCTGCTTCGAAGCCTCTCGGTGTGCGGCCCTCCTCCGCAATGCTCACAGTTGACTGGGTTCTTGGCTCCAGCAGGGGAGTCTCACTGGGCCACTCTACAAAGTTCCCTGAGTTTTGGGACTACTGCCTCATCCGGAGAGCCCAACCAGTGGGAGAGACTCACCTGGTGGCTCTGAGTTGGTCCCAAGTCTCTCAATACCTCCTCTTCTTGACTCCTGGGTCTTGTCAAAGGTCCTCTAGCCTCCAGTAGGTGTCTCAGGAAGGGAGCTGCCCTTCTAATGATGATGGCCATGCCCTCAGGAATAATTTGAAATGCCAGCACCAGCCTATAAAGAAGCCTCTGGCTAGCTCCGCAATGTAGGCGGGCTGGCTCGTCTGCTGGCTTGCTCCACGATGGCAACAGACCTCGGCATGGTGGTTAGGCGGGGTCGCTTAGTGATGGCGCCAACCTCGGTGCAGGGGTCAGGTGGGGTTCCTCAGTGATAGTGTCTGTCTTTGGCCTGGTGGTTGGGCAGGTTGGCTGCCCACCACCTAGCTCCGCAAGGCAGGCGGGTTGGGTGCCGGCCTGCTAGCTCCATGATGCAGGTGGCCTGACTCACCCACCAGCTCCCATGACTGCAACCAACCAGTGATGTCACTGTCCTAGGTCAGGGATTATATCTTTAATTCTCTTAATATATCTGGAAGAGTTCTTCCAATTTTTTCCTCGATTTTCATGACCTGGAAACTTTTGAAAATTGCAAGAAATTTGTTTTATAGAATTTGGCTGTGTCTTCTGCCTTCCAAATAGATTCATATTCTGTCTCTTGGGAAGTCCATCATAGCAAAGATGATGGGCTCTGGACACTGCATCTTATCAATGGCATGTCATTTAAATTTGTCCTATTAGTGGTGATGTTTACTTTCATCACTTGATTAAGATGGTGTCTGCCAGTTTCTCTACTGCTTCATTTATGTATATCAGTGTGAACTCAAAGATTACTATCTTATAATAATTCCTGTCTTATAACCCATTATTATTATCATTACTATTATTATTATTTTGATCAAATTGTCCCAGACATGGCTAGTAAGAACTCACTAAAGCTATCTTCTGTGTCCTTTTGACATGTCTCTATCAGTCTTTGAGAACCACCTGACTCTGTCAAAAGGTAGTCCAGGATGGTGTACTTTCTCCACTCTAGTCCTAGAACTGGCTCTTTTTCTAAGGTCCCTGATTCCTCCTAGTGGAGAATGGTATTCACAGACTAAGACTGGGATCATTCTGAGTTCTGACGCCTACCTTGCCAAGCTATGCTCAGCTCCCTGACATGACACCAGAACAGGCTAAGTCCTGAGCTTGGCAGAGCCCCAACCCACGGTACACATGCTTTCAGTCACACTGAGGACGAGCTCTCCTGTGCTTTGGGGTGGTCTCCCCGTGAACAGCTGAGGAGGGAAGCTGAAAGAGAAATTCAGGGAATGGAGAAGGGAGTATTTGCCTGCACCCTACAGTGAGAGCTCCCATTATGGGGAACCGAGACTTCAGGGGTCATCTACCACAGGGGGCACTTTCCACAAACTTTGCTAAACTCCTCTATTCTGTCATGGCCCCCTACTGGGATGCTTAGTTCCAGCTCAAAGCCTGGCAGAAGAAGACCCAACACTGCAAGCAAAGAGGTGAAACTATTTCATAGAAAAGGAGGAACCAGGCCTGGTCCCCAAGCCCCACCTGCCATCACTTAAGCAAGGGCAGGCGCCATGCAGGTGTACTTCAAGGCAAGTGAGGTCTTGTCAGGTTGGTGCTTGTTCACCTCCCAGATCTTCCAGGAAGGAAGGAAGCTTCCTGAGAGATGACCTTGTTGGACACTGTAGGAGGACAAGAAGGGAGACAGAAAGATTAGCAAAGACCAGGTTAAGTGGGTGGGCAGACCTGCCTTGTCAGTTCTTGTCCATGGCAGCAAGCACTCAAGAAGGCATGAGTGTTACATTCTCAACAGTGGGACACAGATTGTGAGTCTCTGACCTATCAGACTGACCTCAGACAGAAGAGAAGAGTGAAAAGGGAAAGAAGTCACCTAGTAAGAACAGGCAAAGACAAAAACACCCTAAGGTAGAAGGTGAGGGAAGCTAGGTTGCTGGGGCAGAGGCTAGCCTATGGTGAGCCTATGTGTGTTAGGAAATGGTGCCCTTCTGGGTCAAAGTACCAGTGAACCATGGGCACTTTTATGCAGATTTAAAAAGGTTGTAGCTCCCGCAAGAGCACACAGTTTGGCAAATAGAGTTCTGGCTGAATTTTCCTCTCTACTTATCCCCTCCGTAGGACCTATTTGTGCAGTGTACAATCCACACAAAGTGGTCTACTGTGACTCTAATGATTGATTGAATTATTACTGAGAGAATCTGAATTTTATGTTTTTCTCAATTGAAGAAAAATATCCCACAAGAATCTACCTTCCCTGAAAGATTTTCCCAGATTAGTTTGTGTTTGGCTGTGGGGAGACATTTTGGTAGAAGTTCTGAGAGATGGGGAGGAAGAAGAATTACGGGCTATCTCAAGACCTTCCCATACTGAGAGGAGGAACCACATTCCTGGTTCACGATGGGTGAGCACCCAGGAATGAAGGATAAACTCTAGCAAGGACCACACCTGGCATCACACAGGGAGGAGAATTGCTACAGCCCTGGGAATGAGGAAGAAGGCAGGAGATGTCATCCCTCGGAGGACATGGGAGAAACTGCTTCTCCCTAGAGGTGGAACAGCTGTGGAGGGAGGCACCTGCATTCTCCAGGCACAGGTCACACTCTCTGGCCAGGGGTGGAGAGTGTTGTGCTGCCTGTGGAGCTGCAGGGGAGTGGTCTGCTGCTGTCAGACAGGTCTCTAGGCCCTGGGGTGCTTCACTTTCTTTCTCCCAACCTTGTCACTTTTCTGGTGACCTGAGTGGGTAGTCATTTGTCAGGCTACCAGCCAGGTCTTACTCAAGCAGGAAAACCCATGAGCCCCAGAGATGGGCTTTACGATACCTGCCTTGGTCCAGCAGGCCTTGGCTGATGTTACAGAGTGGATAAGGGCCCTGGAGAGTGTGTGTCCACATGCACCCGTGGGGGGTGGGGGTGGCATCTCCACAGACAGATTCCCGTGTCATGCGGGCCTTCTCATTAGAGCATGTGTCTTTGATGCTCCAGGCGACAGAGTTCCTTGGGTGAGGCCACTCCTCGACAAAATCACCCCTATTCAAGGAATGGCGCAGATTTGAATTCAACTCTGATTATGGAAGGAAGAAGGGGCTCATATTCAGTGGTTGCCCCAGCTGCAAGGTGAGGGCCCTGATGGTGACTCTAGGGCTCTGACCTGTAGTAAGAGGGCCACAATGCTATGTCCCCAGCTCTAGCTCCACTGAGAGACAGAGGGCCACAAAGGACCTCATCTTCATCATTCCTGCTCTGAATGTTCTCCCTCACCCTTTCACCTGACCTCAGAGCCAGTTCATCCCCCTCCTCTTGCTTGCATGGTACAAGCAGGCCCAGGCTCAGGCCCCTCTGGAACTGAGGACTACTCAGGCTTTCTCCTGACTGCTAGCCCAGCCTAAGTGTAGTAGTGCCTCTGTCCTCTGGGACAGTGAGTGCCAGCTACTACTCCTGCCCCCTGCAGTCTCTCCCTCTTCCTCTGGGAGCTCCTTTCACCTGGGTGGAGGCCCCAGGGTCTTAGGCTGGCATGGTGTCTGGTCAGCTCTACTCAGTCTCCCCAGAGATGTGTGTGGAACCTCACAATTGTGATGCTCAGCATTTTCTTAAGTCTGCTTCTGGGAGCCCACCTAAGATCAGCGTTTGTACCCAAGTGGTAGGAACGCAGGTCTCCCATGCATGATAGACAGGAAGGGCGGTAGGGATGGAGCAGAGAGGCAAGCAAGGGTGAAGTCTGGCACCAGGCTAGCCCCTGAGGAACTTGGGAGTGGAAATGCCATCTCGGGGTGGTACCACCTTGAAACAAGGGAGTAGGGTTTTCATCCTGCCATGTCACTGGGCTACAGGTGGCCTCGGGGGGTTATACATTCTGAGACTTCATCTCCTGAAGGGTAAAAGCAGGTCCATGAGCCCAAGGATACGCATCCCAGGATGCCACAGTACAGGTTGTTCAAAGCAAAACTCTCATAGTGGTAAGGTACAACAGGGACTGCAGCCCCTGGCGAGCCTGCTGAAGAGGGCAGGGGCTGACAGAGAAATACCAAGATTTCTGGCACTGGTGGCAGAGATGGTTTGTCGGAGCAGAGAGATTCAATATGGTTTTGTTTTGCTGAAGTGTTGGGTATTGAACCCAGAGCTTTGAGCTTGCTAGGCAAGTGCTCTACCACTGAGCTACATCTCCAACCCTTTTTATATTTTATTTTGAGACAAAGTCTTGCTAAGTTGCCCAGGTTGGCCTCAAATTTGTCATCTTCCTGCCTCAACCTCCATAGTAGCTGAGATATAGTTTTGAAATTGATACGGACATCCCTTTTGACCCCTCTCAGTATGGAGACTTTAGTGGAACCAGTAGTTTTCATGGCAGAGTTTAAGGTTTCTTTCCTCATAAAGGAAACTCATGACAGTTATGAACACAGGCTTTGAAATGGAATTGGATTTCAAACTTCATTGCAAAGCTCAACAATTTACTTACTAACCTAAACTTGAGCAAGTTTAACTTCTCTGAGCTTCATTCTCTTCTGGCAATATCATGTTAGCAGTGCCTACTTCAGGTGTGCTGAGAGAACCAAAGTAGATAATTCACGTAAAGTATTTAGCAACGTATCTGGCATGAACTATACTCAATAAGTGCCAGCTAGTGTTTTGAAATGACTGTCCTTATTCTGTGTGCAGATGGGGCTTTCACACTATGGAGAGTTCTATGAGAGCAGCACCAGTTTTGGTACCTAATTACTTAACTAGGTACCCAAATATAGGGTCAGGGGTAATACGTAGAAAACTCTGGGCAAGGAAAAGACAGTGGATCTGAGCCCCCTCTGTTTAAAAGCAAAGCCCAGCTGTTTGTCCTCCTCATACTGGGGCTTCCTTCAGTGTCCCCAGGGAAAAGTGCCCAGCACCAGCCTGCCTTTGTACCACTTCAATACCAAGAGCCTTATCAGAGAAGTGCTAGAAGAAAAAGAAACTATCCCCAGGAGGAAACACAAAGCCTCAGGGAAAAGGCAGTAAAAAAGCAGGCTGGAAATTTCTCCATCAGGGAGGGCAGTGAACAAGGTCCAAGGAGTTCCACTTTTTGACAGACAGCTGCAGGCTGGGCAGAGAGCAAGCTGGTATGAGTGCATTTCTAGGCCAGCATGCTGACATTACTCAGTCCTGGGTGTGGTCACTCTCGCTTCTCCATGAGTCGGCCTCATTAGAGCCTCAGCAGTTCCCATACTGGCTTTCCAGCTTCAAGGCCTTGCTACATTGCCAGGGAGATGGGACTGAGTGTTCACCGGGGCTGCCCATTGCATGGGTTGCTGCTTCTCCCTGGTGGACAGACAAACTTCACTTCACCTGCAGCAAATGCCCAGTTCGGGAGGCCTGGGTGGACTGGGCCCAGATGTGGACAGTGCTCTAGGATTGCTCATCATCAAGGAGAAGGAGGATGCAACACTGCAGGCCTCTTGCTGAAAATAAACAGCACCCACCCTGGAGAAGGAGTGTGTGTGAGTAGTTCAAGGTGGGCAGGGAGTGGAAGTGTTGGTGGCACAAGGCTGACCTCCCCAAGGCCATCCTGGCCTTTCTGAACAAGCATCACAAAGCCCAGGAAAACTAGGTCCTAATAACAGGGTTCACCAAAGAAATGAGACACAGCTGCCTGTCAGATGTTATACATGCACTCAGTATGAGAACAAGTGGTCCCACACAGATGAGCATACACACACAAACACATACGTGTGCACAGCCATCAGTGTTCAAGATGGAGGATAAAAAAGGCTATGAATATACTCCTATACCTCCCAAGATCTCAGAAAACCAAATAACTTTCTATGTCCATGTCCATGTCACATCTAATCTAGATAAGCCCACTCCAGACCTTTGTACCAGATTGATGTTAGAACTCACCCTCTCAGGGCTTGCTAGGAACATCAGGAAGTTAAAACAGAGGAAGACAGCAGAAGATAGATGAGCCAGATCTTTTGTGGTCATGGACAGCTCTAAGAATCTGGTGGAAATTACAGAGTGCTCTCTTCAGAGAAATGTGCTTAGAGCATATTGACGCAATGCTGTACATACAATCTCAGTGTGTCTATCCCAAGAGCCATCAGCCATGCCATGTTTAAGACACCCCACTCTGAAGATTGTCACAAGGTCTTAGAGCTGCACAAAGGCAAGTCATAAACAATGCTGGCACCTCACCACCCCACCCAGAGTCCCGGCTAATTGATGTCATCCTGAGACTTGGAGAATGACAGGTGACAATGTCAAATGAGTAACACATCCCAAGGAGAAACCATCCTTCATGGAATGCTTCCAAGGCCTCCTAGACCTTTCTTAGAACCAACCATTAGGTTCCAGACCTTCCAGTATTCGTAGACCAGTGGGAAATCAGGCCCTGAGTGGCTGGATGGAACATTGTGAGTGACAGCCCCAGCTGGAACCAATAGAAAATCAACCTGCTGTCCTGAGTTTCCTTGCTCTGATGGAAGCAGCAGAAGAACCACAGAAGTATGAAGTTGAGGGGAGCAATCCCATAAGGAGTGCCCTGCATAGGCACCTCAAAGACTCCAGCTTGGAATGTACTATGATGCAAGGAGCACACCAGATGTAGGCTGAAGATGAACTCAAGGGCAGAGGGATTGGTAGCAATAATTTCCTTCACCTGGTTTGAGCTGTTTATCCATTCATTGAACTATTATTTATTGCACTCCCATGGTGTACTAGACAGTGGAGAAACAGATGCAGTGACACAGCACCGGTCACCAAAGAACTCACAGTGTAGTGAAACAGAGACCTACGCTATCAGACAGATGCAATCTCAGGGGCTCTCTGGAGCCGAAGCACACTGCTGGAAACCATCTGTGCTAAAGAAAAACCTGGTTGGACTCAACATGGTATATAGGAGGTCTCTCAACCTTGGCTGGATGTTGGAATCACCTGGGAAGCTTTGAAAACTATTAACCACTAGGCCACACCTCTAACCAAGTAAATCAGAATCTCTGTGGAAGGTCCCAGCCATGGCATGTTCTCAATATCCTCAGATGGTTCCAATGTGAATCATGATTGAGAACCACTGACCAGAGAGTCATAGCCCCTATCATGTGGCCCTGTTCCAGAGAACACCCTTGATGGAAACCTTCGTGGTTCAAGAGTTCAGGATTTTAGGGGACATCCAGGATGAGAATGGACTATGGAGTAAATTAACTTAAGCAAAAAGAGCTTTCAAATGTTATATTGCGTTCATAGAACTCGGGGACCAGTTCATTACTAGCATCTTCTATTTTTCTGGGCCTCAACTGACCCCATGAATGCAGAAAGGAATTGTGGTTTTCCTCGCTTAGATCTAATGCCCAGAATCAGCTCTTCTGGGATTCAATTGTGGTGAGGACATCTCTTTCTTTCAGGGGAAACCCTTTTTCCACTCCTACCCAAAATGCTCTAACTTGGCTCTGTGGTCCCTACAAAGCAATCATTATAGTTTATAGAACATTTCCCAGCATTCCAGGAAATGTGTGGGTTGTGAACTTTTGTTGGTGTTGGAGTAGGGGGTAATGATTCAAAATATCATAGAACCAGTAGAAAAAGTCAGTCCAATAATAATAATCCAGGGGAAACGACACACAGCTGCCTGTGAAGACATCATACCCATGGTGAATGTGAATAGAACTTGGTGCCCCATCCCCCGACACCCCACTTTATACAGAAATTTTGCCAGTAAGCAGCATCACCTAGGATTGACCCAAGAATAAATTCCCTTACTTCCCAAGTTCTCAGAAATGTGTGTTATCCTGTGGCTTGAATGGATTCGATTTAACACAGCCATGAGATAATGAACAGGGAGAAGCCACAAAGGCAGATAGTTCTGTGAGCTGGTCTGGAACTGGAGAGGTCTGGGTTGACCAGGGAAATATGGAAGTCAGCAGCAGAAAGAGGACATTTCAATCCCCATGTTCTGCTGAGATGGCAGGAAGAGGATATAGGCAGAGGAGAGCAAAGGCTGCAAGCAAATCCTGAGCTGCCCCAACATTTTAGAGTTGGGGGAGAAACTGTGCAGACACCACGTGAGGGAAGAGGAAAACCAGGAGTAGAGGTTGACCCAGAAGTCAAGCAAAGATCTAGGAGGAGAGGGCGGTCAGGGCCAAAAAGATTAAAATAAAAGAATGATTACTAGATTAGGCACCAGCAGGTCAGTGGAGACCTTGACCAGAGCTAATTTGGTGGTATGGTGAATGCAGAGGATATAGCAGCGAGCAGAGAAGGCATTTTAGGAATGTGGGTATGATGGAGAGCAGAGAAGTGCAGCTATAGCAGATAGATGTGACAAAGGGGGTACTTTGCTGTGAAGGAGATCAAATCTAGGATCTTGTGCATGCCAGGCAAGTGCTACCTCTGAGTCACACTCCCAGCTCCCAAACCAAAAAATTTTAAAGTCTTTATTTATTTTTATTTTTTTATTTATTCTTTTTTTGTTTTTTTATGGTTTTTTGAGTTTTTTAATTTTTTCTTTTTTCTTTACAAAAAATTTTAAGGTATTTTTACACAGAAGGGAATGATTCTGGAGACAGGGTAGGGTTAACTAGGCAATAGAAAGGAGAAAAGGGGGATACCCCAAGTGATAAAGTCCTTGGAAGATGGGGGGATTTTCCCATAGGAGGGCTTTGGAAAGACATTTAATTACAGTTCATGTGCTACAGGAAGTTAGCTGGGAGAGAAACTATTTTTTAGTTCTTCCCCTTGGTTCTTCTTGTGTTGAAGGCAGGTCTTCTTCTTCTGAAAATGTATTTATTAGTTCATTATAGTTATACATAACAGTGGGGGTCATTTTGACATATTTATACATACATATCATTTGCTTCATTTTAATCCCCAGTACTTCCACTTTGCCTCCTCTTCTCCCTCCCTTTGCTTCCCTTCCTCTACCAGTTTTCCTTCTATTTATTTATTGCTTTTTTAAAAATTGGTGTTTTATAGATATACAGAAAGGTGGAATTCACTGGTATCTTCATATATGTACCTAGCATCAGTTGGTCAATTCCATTCTACCGTTTCTCCCTTTTCCTGCCCCTCCTCCCTCTTCCTCAAGTTGAAGGTCAAATGTTTTCTTCATATACAAAAGCTAGAGTGAAATATTAAAAGGGGGGGCATAAAAATAAAAGGGAGAGCAGTAGAGTAGGGGATGGGAGAAGTCTTCTTTAACAGCAAGGTTCTTGGCAATAGAATATAAGCAACTCAAACTCCCCAGCCCTGAGCTAATCAGAATTTCAAAAGCATATTTAGAAGTACTATATTATATCAGAAATGGTTATGGGTGAAGTGTGGACTGTTTACTACTATGTAGGTCATATTTATTAAAGCACAGAAATCTAAGCTCCCTTTAATCCATAAGATGAAAGCAAGCATTACCAGACAGCAGCAAGACTACAAAGGAACATTCTGTCAGCGTGGCCTCAAAATCTTAGAGCTTTAGAAAAAGTATAGCAGGTGTCCCCAACAGCACTGAAAAAGCCAGAGCAACCTTCTCTGCTGTTCCATCTCCCTCAAGAAGTGATAATCTAGTCTTTGCCCCATGAGCAGAAGGAAGAGGTAGAACCATCAAGAATGTCAGTGACCATTATTTGTGGAAATTTGTTAAAGTGCTCCCTGGACAGAGCCTACCAACGTTACTGTATTATAGCTCTGGAACTGTTAGTGGTAAAGTCAGACTCCCAGAGAGTTATCTGGATTTTTATAACCCTATGTTTCTTCCAAAAAAAAATTGAGGACTCACTGCCCAAGAAGACAGAAAAATATACAGAGGAAGATGTTATTTTAACTGTTTCTTGAATGCCCATGAGTGAGGTAGGTGCAAATGTGCATTGATCAAATGAAGGAAGAAAGAGGCCTCCATAGGTTCAAGGAAAAGTGCTTGGGGACCTGGCTTTTTCTAGTGACCTCACAAGTCCCCTTCCTCCATGTGGATTTCCTTTAGCATTTATGCATTTGATCCTTGTCATGATTTCACAGGAGATCTTTCCAAAGCTCTCTAGACATTTCCTGTTCTATGAACATTGGCTACTGCCCTTGGCCCCTACTTCCCAACAGAGGATTCTTCCTCTTAAATTTTCTTCCACAACACCGTCCCCCACCCCAGTACACATTTAGTTGGATGAAACAAAAAAAAAAAAAAAAACAAGTCCACTCTAGGCTGGGTTAGTAATGAGGTGCTGCCAGAGGGTGGAGCCACAAGCTCTGTTGGTCTTTGCCCTGTAGTCTCCATGTCTTCCAAAATTCAAAGGACACAGATGATCCAGAGAAGGCAGTTGGCAAGCAACCTGAGTCCCCTGACCACTGTGAATTGTCCATGTCATTTCAGGGCCCCATGGAGGCTGAGAAAGTGTTGAAGAGGTCTGGGAGGGGCCCTCGGCTGAATGCTCCAGCAAGCTCTAGAGGGTGACTCAGTGAGAAACAGCTTTTGAGAGAAGAGCAATGGGAAGGGATGTGGCCAAGAGAGGCATGAGGAGAAGACACCTTTGTTGAAAGGGTGAAAAAGCTAAAGTGGCATGGTGGTTCAGTCCGCATTTCGCTCCAGTTTGCATTGAGAGCTCTCCCAGCTGGGCTTCAGCCTACAATCTGGCTCTGGGCCAGTGGGGCACTCCCTTGCAAGGGGACTCTGTCCCTCCCACTCTCCCACCCATCTCCTTAACCACAACCAAGGGAGCAAAGGAAATCAACGGATATCTTGAGGGTACATGGTGACCACAAAAACACAGAGCTGTGCTTGTGGTTTGGAATGTCATCCTAGTTGTAAGGATGCGTGTAATCCCAAGTACGCAGAAGTTCGTTCGTGGTTGAATGTGGGACAGATTACAAACTCTGTTGTGCGTTTCTAGGAAACACTGATACCCTTTCCTTGGGGATTATTATTAGACCAAAGATGTCACAGGAGGAGAACTTCAACCATGTGTACAGCCTCAGATCCTTTCCCTTGGGCTTGGCTCTTGCGGTATCCAACAGCGTCAACACTAGACACTGCCAGTCTGCAAAAGAGGGCAGTGGGCTCTGGTGGCACGTGAGTGTGGCACCAGCATTGCTACTGTCAACCACACACATATGAGAGCTCTGCTCAGTGCTACACATCAGCTAGTCTCTTCCATAAAGAAGTGGATGGGTGCCAAACTAACTCATAAAGCCTATTTTAATATATTTTTTAAGAAGACCCATTGCCAAGAAACTACTAAATATTATCTACTTGTACCAGAGTAGGGAACAAAGATGAGAGAAACGCACCTCAATTTTACCTTTTTATATAATTTC
Source organism: Sciurus vulgaris (assembly GCF_902686455.1). Classification (NCBI taxonomy): domain Eukaryota; kingdom Metazoa; phylum Chordata; class Mammalia; order Rodentia; family Sciuridae; genus Sciurus; species Sciurus vulgaris. Next base: position 43,644,476 of record NC_136475.1, read on the forward strand.
GAACTTTAAACCATGTGAGTGTGTGTGTGTGTGTGTGTGTGTGTGTGTGTGTGTGTGTGTGTGTAGGGGGTATTAATTTTAAATGACTCATTATCTCAAAAAGTTTCTTCTAGCCAAGAACTTCCAATGTTGCTTTTGTGTATATACAGTATTCAAGTCACAGGTTCTGTGACAGGGGTATTCCTTGGTCTTTGACTTACTTGGGGTGATTTCTTCCCCAGAGGCCAATGACTCCCACGTGTCAAATAACAAGGGCAGGATAATGTTGTCTCCAGTCTTCAGTAATCTCTTGGCCTCTGAGGAAGGTGTGAAATGGAGTGAGATGACTCCCTGCAACCCATTTCTAAAAGGGACCCCAAAGAGGAAGAAGGGCCTCTTTGTAGTCCGAGGTGAGAAAGAATCATCAGAAACCACTATCCCTCTGGAACAGAGGTACCCTGCTTCTGAGAGGACCATCTGATGTGGCTGATTTACCCCCAGAGTCATGTCAAGCCATGGTGGAGCCTGAGGAGGAAGGAAAGCTGGGTGCCCCATACAATTTTTTTTTTAATGATTAATTATTTCTAGAACAATAAAATAGAAGAAAATAGTGAAAAATTTAAAAGTGTGTTAAAATTCACATTATTTTAGGCTTAAATAATAAATTTATGCCAACATTGAATTCATTATCATTTTAATTGTACTTGTTAATTAAAAATTATTTAAGATTGTCATATATGTACAGAAACAATAAAAAATGGCAATTCTCTCCATTGAAGAGGAGCTAAGCAAAGAAGTAGATATGGAAAATGTGATTTATGAATTTACTTTTGCTAAAACAAGAGGGGCACATTTTTCTTTCTGCTTTGGGCCCCAATAGAGTTCTGCGTGGCACTGGTCTTTATTTTAAATTTTGATATTTTGTTCATCATGACTTTTTACAAATATGGCATTAAAATATTATTTTTCTGAATTACTGAAGTTTTGGCATTCCCTTAAACTTTGTACCACAGTGGCCTGGAGCCGACCTTTGCCCTGTGAATTGCTTCCTGCCTGGCTGTTGTCAGACTTTTATCTTCATTAAAATCCTCCCCAACCATGGACAGGTCCCTCAATGCCATCACAGAGGAGCCATGTTCCCTCAAAGAACTTGTCTCTATATTAATTCTCATTCATCAAAACCCTAATCCCTGGAACTATCTTCAATACTTCAGTAATTCTCCAGCAGTTGTCCTCCAGCCTTTGGCTAGATGGAGCATACACATGTAATTCTTTTAATCTCCTGCAAGGTCCTTAATCATTTATAATACACTCTGCCTGATGGGGTGTGCTAATGGAGTGGTGGCCTGACCAGATGGCAATGGAAAGAGTGAGAACAGCAAGAACAACTTAGACCAATTCCTTCCATCTCCCTTTGACTCTGACCCATCCCATTCCTCCTCCAGAGGCTACCGGGAGAAGGGACATCACAGTGACTCTTCATTTCCCCAGCTGATGTCCCCCCTCCACATACACCCAGATGTGTTACAGCTGGAGAAGAGGAGTGGGTGGTTGTTTCCTTTGTAAGGAGCTGCAGTATGAATATAATTTTCCGCATGCTGACTCATGTGACTGTTGGTGCCCTGGACTCTCACAGATGGTTCCAACTCCTTTGCTGATTTGGAGGGCGGGGGAAGCAACTTTGATCTAGTAATTTAAGTTCTTCCATGTCTTGGTTTTCCCATAAGGAGAATACTTACTCCTTTTTGCAGGCAAGGGACAGACTCGGCGACCTCTCACCATTCCCTCCAACTCCTGCATTCCATCCGGCTATTATTAGAGTCGTCTGGACAGAGCTGCAGTGTGACACGATGCTCTGGGTGTGCCGAACCAAAGAAAAGTGTTCATGGGTGTTCCACCTCACCAAGTCATCTCCGAATGGATTTTAAGTGCCACTCAACTTTACTAGGGTTTTATCTCTGAGCATTTATTTCCCTTAATTGTTTCCACTTATTTTCTTTAGCCTGTTCTTTTCCTCATGTTTTCCATCTGGTTTAGCTTCCACTTCCATGAAGGGAGCAAATCCTTGTCCCTGTTGGTCCCTGCTCCCATGTAGTGTGGCAGGTGTGAGCATGGGCTTTGCAATCAGGTAGGTCTGGTCAAATTTTAGCCCTGCTATTTGTTAGCCAGATGGGCAGTTGGGCAGTCTGCCTAGCCAGTCTTTGGGCTCCAGCTTCCTTTTGGATAAAATGGGATCCTAATATGTGACTCACAGATTGTAAGGATTGCAGGAGATCAAGCGCACAGTGTCCAGCAGCAAGTAAAGAGTCAAAAAATATTTGCTTTTGAATAAATCAATGAAGCTTTGCATGATAAAAAAAAATAGCTACACATGAGGTACACGGAGCATTCTTATTCACAAATTCAAATACAGAACTCAATAGAGTAAGAAATGAAAGGGCCCTTTCATTGTCTGCCTTTCCCCATTTCCCTCCCTTTCTTGGCATTAATAATAGTTGGTTCTCTCTCTCTCTCTCTCTCTCTCTCTCTCTGGTGAGGGGCAGAAGCTTATTATCTGATTTGTGAATATAGTCACACACTGCCTAACAATATTTTGGTCAATAAGGAACTACACAGACAATGCTTACCTGTAGGATTATTTTGCCTAGAGACATTGTAGCCTTGGTTTTGGTAAGTCACTCTAGGATGTTGACACAATGACAAAATTGCCTACTGACACATTTCTCAGAATGTGTCCCCTGTAATCAAGCAACACAGGACTATATGTTCTTGTTGTAATGATCCAAGTGTTCAGAAGTGTACCACTCCCCCAAATAAGGAAAATCTCACCTTCACCAACCCTTTCACTCTGTCAGCCTCTGGAGGTTAGCACTTCAAGGAAACTGGACATTTTTTTCTCATCTCTAGACTATTTACTTACATGTAACACATATATATGTAAATATAAAATACTTGTGTACATTTTTAAAAAATATTTATTTTTAAAAATATTTTTGGATCACAGAATTAAATATTTGCTACTCGGATACTGCTTCTTCTCAGTTACACATCTTGCCATGCCACTATACAGAAATCTATCAAATTATTTTTAATGGTAATATAGTTTTCAATAAAAATATATGTACTCCAGTTTACTTCTGTGGGTAGGCATTTAGGTTATTTCCACATTTTCACTATTATTAAATAAATACTTTTAATCTCTGAAGGTCTCTGAAGTTCAAAGACCAATAGTGTCCTTGCTGTTGTCCACGTTGATAGTTGTCCCCATGCAACCTGAAGATGATCACCATCCTGTCACAGAAGCACTGTCCTGGACTGAATAAGGACCCTCTGGAAAGTCAAGGTCAAATGTATCCTTGCACTACCAATCCTAGAATTGTGCTTAGGGATGCCATCAAGGTGCAGCTCCTCTGAAGCCAGATGGAAGGTCTGGTGCCCAGATGATCTAAATGCTCCATAGTCAGAAAGAAGAGAAGAGCAAGAGGCCTCAAGGAGGCTGGCCTCCAGACAGGTCTGTTTCCTGGAAAGACTGACTGAAGAATCCTAAGTGATAAAAAATTCTTACTTTTCAGGTACTTATAGATTTTAAATGTGAGCAAATGTACATTTTAAGTACAAGTCATTGCCCAGGTGTATAGACCACAAATCATAAAAAAAGAATATAACCTGAATGAAGTGCTGAATGTCCCCAGGTGGCAGAGCTGTGCATTCCACATGCTCACTACATGTCCAGTGAATGAATACAGCTGTCTGACATGAACTCAACTACATTTTAACTTCACCTTGGTATTCCTTATAAGTTTACCTTATCACTCTTTCCTCAAAACAGTGATGTGATAAGGAAATGTCCATTAGATGTGAAATAGATCCATAGCCTGAGATTCCTGCTCTTCCAGAAAGCCTATCTGGGTCAATATCACCAAAGGATACTCTGTCATTCTTTATGCTCTCAAGTTAAAATGAGTAGTTTCAATCATGTTAATTTGAATATGATTCTAATACTGCTTTGGGGATGTTGCTATGTAATGTACCATCGAGCCTCTGAGATAGGAATTATCCCATTTTTAACTGAGCCAACAATTAAATATGTATGGATACACATTACAAGGTCAGCTCTACACTGTGACTGAGATACACATGGAGCCTGGTCCAGGAGAAGCTCACAATCCTGTTGGAAGGAACTTCATTCTCATCTGAAATTACAGATGAATTAGGTAGCATACAATATGGTACTACTTCATGATTCCAGTCAGGCAAACAGGAATCAAGGTAAATGTTTCAAACAGAGTGTTTCAAAAGTGTTGCAAAGACTGAAAGAACAAAAAGTGAAGTAAGATGTTTTCATTAACTTTTCATCGTTATGACCAAAATACCTAGTTTATTATGGAGACTTGGACTGCTGCCCTGGAATTTCCTGGGGGCATCTGATGGCTTTCTTGATGCTTTATAGCATTTGACATTTCCAAGTGACTGCAGTAGCCTGTAGCTCTTGATATCTCCTTGCATATGGAGAATGTCCTATGCAGTCAATCCACACCAGATACTATAGGCAGATGCCCTAGACCCAGATTCTTCATATTCCAAGAGCACTATAGCTCAGAGGAAATCAATTTGCACTGGCTTATTTATGATTTAGGGAGCATTCTAAATTTTCTTCGTGCATTAGTCAGAAAAACAAGTTCCTTAAGGACACAGCCCTAATTTTTTTTTTTTTTTTAATCAGCCAATAGACCCATGGCTTTCAATCCACATGCTGTGATATGTATTTATAGATTTGCCACCAAGTTTTGATTAATATTTACAACTTATTTTCAGTAAAACTCAGGTTGGATATATAATTAAGGTGCTACTAGGTAGATCTAATATTTTTTTCAAGGAAACTTTCTAATATGTCAAGTTAAATACAATTCATTATAAGTAAGAGGTACAAGTCATGATATAATAGCAAACTAGGAACAAAAGAAATTTTTGAACATACTAAAACATAGGAAAACAGCCAGAATAACATAGTGATTAAGAATGCAGACTCTGGTTCCAGACTCCCTGGGTTCAAATTCTCTTATTACCAGGGAACCATAGGTTAAATTTTATCATGTGCAAAATAGAGGTAATATTCCTTACTGCATAAAATGTGATGAGGATTAAAAAATTAAATGCAATACTTGCAATATGCTTAGAACTTTACTGGCACATAAATATTAGCATTATATACAAGATTATACTTACTCCTCATTCACTAAATTCACTCAATAAATATATACTGAGTATCTACTATAGGCATTGTGGTAGGCTCTGGGGTTAAGTGGTAAGAAAAAAAAAATCTGCTCTTATGGGCTGAGAGAAACATAAATAGTCACACAGAGATATAAAATTAAAATGGTAAGTGCCTATCCTGGTTCTGGGGCACAGGGGAACTAGAATGAGAAAATGGACAAAGGAAAGCCCTCCAGTTATGCAATGGCTGAAAGGTAACAGCGGTATATGTGCTCAGGGGGTTTCTTTGGGGCAGTTTTCTGAGATATGTTCCATGGACCATTGGTCTTGTGAGATGCTCTAAGTTTCCATGTCAAACCCACTGAAGGAAACATGCATTCCACCCCGTACCCCCATATCCCTTCGTGAAGAGTCACAATGCACAGAGTAAAAAGTCCTGCAGTTAAAATACACTTTAACCCTTTTCACTCAACATTTCTTCAGCTTATTCCATAAATTTGAATAAATAAAAAAAGTGTTTGCTCTGTACTCACTAATACCCCTTTCATAAGATACACTGAATGAAAAAAAAAAGAAAGAAAAAGAAGTATCTAATGGTCATGAGAGTGTTTTAGGAAAAAGACGGGAGGAATTTGAAATTTACTCAATATGCCACAGGTGAACACTGTGGCTATTGCAATTTGGTGAGGACAGCGCTATGGTTTGGATCTAGAATGTTCCCAAAGGTTCATGTGTTGAAAGTCTTGGTCTGCAGTGCAGCAATGTGTAGAAGTGGGGCTTTGGAGAAGTGATTGCATCATGAGGGTTGGATGAATTACTGGGCAAAAATTATAGGAGAAGGAGCATGGTTGGAGGCAGTAGGCCACTAAGGGTTTGCCGTGGCAGGGTATTTCTTATCATTGGCTATTCCCTCTTCCCAGCTGCCATGAGGTGAACAGCATTGCTCTGCCAATTCCCACACCCTTCTACCATGCTGTTCTGCCTCACCTCAGATCCTTAAGCAATGGAGCCTGCTAACTTTGGTCTGAAACCTTTGCAACTGTGAGCCAAAATAAATCTTTTCTAAGTTCTTTTTCTCAGGTACTCAACTCAGGGACAAAAAGCTAACTAACACACATTTAGGGGGAGGATATTCTGGGCCATTAAATGTAGATTGTGGCAGGGTGTGGTAGCACACACCTATAATCCCAGCAGCTCAGGAGGCTGAGGTAGGAGGATCATAAGGTCAAGGCCAGCCTCAGCAATTTAGTGAGACCCTAAGCAACTTAGAGAGACCCTGTCTCAAAATAAAAAAATATAAAGGACTGGGGATGTGGCTCAGTGGCTAAGCACCCCTCAGTTCAATCCCCAGTACCAAAAAAAGAAAAGAAAATAAATAAAGATAAAGAAAAGAAAAAATGCAGACCATGTGGGGTAGATAAGGCTGGGGAACAGAGACACCCTTGAAAGGGTTGTAGATTCCAGGGAAAGTTGACAGGCAGCCTGGACAGATTGTGATGGAAACAAATTCAATAGGGCTGACCATTTTCTCTTCTTAGAAGAAACTCTGAAAGGAGAAACTCTACTTATCCCAACTTCCTGACTTGGGCCACATCCCTAGAAATGAAGCCAAGTCCAGAGAAAACCAGCAGCAACATCTGCTCAGCATCCCTGGACTTCCAAGCAGGCATCAGAGGACATGCAAATGAGAAACGTGTGCTCTTCTTTGATGGAGTCTGTTTTTTGTTTTGGTTTGTGTAGTGCTGGGAATCCAACCCAGGGCCTAGAGTGTGCTGGGCAAGTGCTCTTACCACTGAGCTACACCTTAGCCCTTGTTCTCTCTCTTGGAGCAGGTATGCTCAGTAGGGTGCTGCAAGCTGCTGGGGTCAGGCTGCAGGTCAGGCAGATGAGCCTCTGAAAACAAAGATTGGAGTCTACATTCTAGTCTTGACAGATTGATTTCTATCTCATTCCTCATCCCAAATAAACTCACCCAGAGACATGGAAGACAGGAGGGTGCATATTTGACCCAGCCTTTGGGTTAAAGACTCTCGGGGATAGAATTGATAAGAGAATTGGTGCTGGGTACAGCCACTCCACCCTACCCTATCACCAGGCGAAGACCTGATCTGAAAAAGGAGACATGTGAGTGGAATGTAGCTGCATATACAACGGCACACTGGGTCTGGTGTGTTAAGTGTTCAATAGATTTTACTTATTACTATTATTTTCTTCTATGTGTTTAACCAAACATAATTCTCTTGATTTAAAATCTTCATGCAGAGTGAAGCCCTAGTGCTGACGGCAAATCTTCAGCAAATGCTTCTGGTGATAATTCTTTTGAGGGACACCTCTTACCTCGTGCCTGGTGCTTTCTTGGCTGTGAGGCCCACAGTGATCTTGGGCTCTTCTCAGCTTAGAAAAGCCAGTTGGTGTCAAAGAGGCCCCCAAACTCCCTCATTCTCTTGCAGACACAGTCAGGCCTGTACCTCAGTGTGCTGAATTCGTTTTGTTCTCCTCTATGATTCTCAGGGTGAGGAAACTGGGGGAGCCTCTCTGACAACAAGCAACCTTCTCAAAAGAGTGCCTCTGCAGCTGGAGGAGGTCCCTGCCAGGGCTCTCCTGGCCCCCAAGAAAACAACGCCACCTTGGATCTACAATGGTCTCAGAGATGTTTAAAACTATACTTAGCTGGAAAAATCTTGAGCAATCTGAGGTTAGAAGATAATATGTATAACCCACCAAGTGTTGAATATTTACTATCTCAGCACAGTTTAAACACTTTGCAATCTTACAGGGGCCCTCTGATCCATTTTACTAATGGAGAAGCTGAGGCACAAAGAGGGTAAGTACCTACTAACTGAATAGAGTAGGAATTTGACATAAGCTTTTGGACTCTGGGGTTCACGTTTTCAATCCTATTTTTTTTTTTTTTTTTTTTTTTTTTGCTTCCTTAAGAACCCACTGCAGTCCTTTGGTTCTCTCCAGCTGTCTTTCTTTTTCTTACAGCTGAGTGCATTCCAGGAGCTGTGGTCAGCAGAGTGTTTAATCAGGAGATTGCAGACATCTCATCCACTACCATGGTAGACACGTGACTCATACCAGAACCTCCCCAGCCCATTTCTTCTCAGCACCAGGGCTTCACTCTGGATGACAGTCTGCATCCCATCCTTAAATGTGCCTTCTTTGATGGAACTTCTGGTTGTTGGTGGGATGGGGTCAAAGAAGTATCCACTTTTCCATTCATCCAATGACTGATGGGGCACCTGCTCAGTGCCAGAGGCTGGAGATGGAGGCATGATGGATGCTCCTGGTCAGGAGTGAGATAAGCAAAGTGTTCATTTCCATCAAGAAAAATGGGGTCAGGCCCTGGGTTGGGGACAGCACAGGATGGAGCAGGGTGGTCCAGGAAGCTTCCTGGGAGACAATACCTGAGCTGATCTCCAATGGGAAAGTGCATAAGGAGAGATATTATAGGTATAGGAATAGTGTATGTAAACATAAGTTAGTGAAATAAAGAACAATGAACAGGAAGATGTGGAAAAAGAGCCATGACTAGACCAACAGAGGTGATTCGGATCCCCAGGGGACATTTGGAAATATCTGGAGACTCTTTTTTGTTGTTGTTTATGACAACTGTGTGTGTACGGGTGTGTGTGTTGGATGGAGGCCAGGGATGCTGCTAAACATTTCATAATGCACAAGACAGCCCTACAACAAAGAATTATATATGGCAAAAAATTATATGTGACCGAAGAAGCTAACAGTGCCAAGATTGAGAAACCCTGGACTTTCTTTGTGGTGTGGTATGTGTATGTGGTACTAGGAATTGAACCCGGGTGCACTCTGTCACAGAGTACATGCTCAGCCCTTTTTATTTTTAATTTTTAAAAATAGTTTTTAATTGTCGATGTACTCTTATTTTATTTATTTATTTATATGTGGTGCTGAGAATCAAACCCAGTGCCTCACATGTGCTAGGTAAGCACTCTACTACTAAGCCACAACCCCAGCCCCTTATTTTTAATTTTGGGACAGAGATTTGCTAAGTTGCTGAGGTTGATCTCGAACTTGCAATCCTCCTGCTTCAGTGTCCCAAGTCACTGGGATCACAGGCATGTACCACTGTGCCCAGCAAGAGACAGTGGTCTTGATCAACAAATGCAAAAACATACTACAGCACATTGATAATGAAAAACTTCACAGTACAGTACTAGTGTACAAATAGACCAATGGAATTGTTTAGGAAGAAAATAAATATATACAGGAATTTAGTATATGATAAAGGTCATATTTCAAATCCAGTGATTATTCAATAAATGGTGTTGAGATCTAGAAAAATATTCAGTTGGAGCCATACCTCATACCATATACCACAATAAATTCCAGATGGATTAAACATTTAAATGTAAATAATAAAACCACAGAGGTTCCAAGAGAAAGCATAGACTTCTTTCATAATCTTAGAGTGGGAAAAATCTTCTTAACTATGACTCAAAACCACAAACTATAAAATGACAAAGTGATAGATTCAGCTAAAAGTTTTTTTTGTTTTTTTTAAAGTAAGCCTATACATGTCAAACAAGCAAATAAGCAAACCTGAATCAGCAAAGGTAAAACACAAATGCACACCTGGAAAGAATATGCTGGATTCAGTGGACAAAGAAAAAATCTTAAATTATAAATGTATAATCTTTAAAGGAAAGACCAATGAAAATATGAACAAACGGTTTGAAAAGCCAACTTAAGGATCAAGGAAGGAAGGAAGGAAGGAAGGAAGGAAGGAAGGAAGGAAGGAAGGAAGGAAGGAAGGAAGGAAGGAAGGAAGGAAGGAAGGAAGGAAGGAAGGAGGCTACTAAATACATAAAAAGATGTTCAGCAACTTCATAAGAAAAATGCAAATTAAAAGTACTGAAATGCCTTGTTTTGTTTTCATCTCTCAGATTGGTAAAAACACAAATTTGAACACAAAAGTTCCCTGTAAGGACACAGACATTCCCACACGTTGGTGTGCATATCAACTAGCACAGGCCACAGGAAGGTAATTAAGTGATATTTATCAGAATAACATTTGCATATGGCTTCTGGCCCAGTATTCCCACTTCTTGGAGCTTTCCCCACAGATAGATATATTTGAATACATATGAAGTGACATATATACTAGATTATACATTGCAGCAAAAGATCAGAAACAATTTAAGTGCCCATTAATAGAGCTAAATAGTGAACTACCACCAGGGGGCCAAATTTGGCCCTCTGCCTTTTTTCTCAGGGTTTTCAAGCTAGGAATAGTTTTAATATTTTTAAATGGTTGAAAAAAATAAAATGAAGAATTATATTTGTGACTCATAAACTTTAAAGTCTATCAGTGTCCATAAACAAAGTTTTATTGGAACAGAGCCATGCTCCTTTGTTTACACTTTGTCTCTGGTTTCATTTGCAACTGAGTTTAGTTTCCACAGACTCCATGATCCCACAAATCCTAAAGTAGTTATAGTCTGTCCCTTTACAGAACAAGTATGCTGGATTAGAATATATCCAGGCAATTGAATAACATCTACAAAAAAAAAAAAAAAAAAAGTGAAAAAGCTCTTTAACAATTACTATGGAAAGCTTTCTAGACTATATTAGTAAACTTTAGAAAGAGTGAATATAGAAAGTGTAGATTGCATGTTACCATTTGGGCGAAAAGGGAAGGATATATTTGTATTAAATATGCATAATATTGTGAAGGAAATAACAACCAATTAGTAGGCAGTGGTTATCTTTGGGGGGAATGAGATTGGTAAACATAGAACAGAGGAGGAAAGGAACTCTGTGAGTGTGTGTGTGTGTGTGTGTGTGTGTGTGTGTGTGTGTGTGTAACTCAAAAAAGGAAGTCGAAAAACATTTTAAAAGATACAGTGTGGTCAAAGAGCACAGGTTTGGGTTGGGCCTGGCTTTGTAGAGCGATGAGGCTGGAGATGTCTCAGAGGCCTAATCAGAAAAGGCCTCCAGGCTGGGCTCAGGAGTTTGCATTTTTCATCTGCTGAGAGCAAAACCAGAAAAGGAGCAAAACCAGAAAAACAAAGTTCTGGAAAACAAGTAGACAGAGATCAGAAGAGGTGTGGTCTGGTAGGGAGAGAAGAGGATGGGACCAGTGGTTTCCTCTTGGGAAAGAACCTGGGAGGCTGGAAACAGGGGTGGGAGGGAGATAGTCTTTTAAATATAAATCCTTTTGTCCAACTTCTGTGTGTGCACTCATTTCCATCTGCATTTATTTCCTATCAAAATAATTTTGTTTCTTTTTTACAAGACCCATGTGGTGGGCAGGGGTGGGAAAGCAATGTGGGAAAGTCCAGAGCTGGGACTGGATGCCTCACTGGTAGTGGTAGGTGATGGGCCTGGAGCTGGGCCTAACATTTGAGGACCTGGGGAACAGAACCTGTGGGGATGCAGGCTACAGGGTAGAGAATCCACCTACCCCTTGCTGACTTCTCTCTGACCTTCTGGGCCATAACACAGGCTGGACCTGCGGTGAGCTCAACAATATTCAGGGCAATCCCTGCCAATATTCCATTTTGGGCACATCCCAAAATGGAATGTCCCCACTCTTTCTGGGTCCTTAATTATGCTTTGGCCCCAGCAGGACATCTAGAGTCTGGCAAAACCTAGGGGAAACCCCATCTTATGCAGATAGTGAAGTCCAGCCAACCCCACCAGAAATACCTCTCCAGTCCCTTCCACTTACCTTCTCCCAGCCCCCACCAACTCCTTCCCTCCTTATTGACTTTTAGGGAGACTGTCCATAACCAGGCCAGGATACCGGGTTTCTGGACTGCTGCTAGGACTTCTTTGAGTCACTCATTTTTCTTTTTATTCCTATATGTTGTGCCTGCCTCAAAAACATTGTACCATAAGCTCTTTAGGGGCTTAAATGGCTTTGCAACCTCCAGGGGCAATCCAATTTCTGTCTTAGTCCACTCAGGCTGCTATAACACAGAAACCACAGACCAGGCTACTTAATACACATATTTTGTTTCCAACAGTTCTGGAAGCTGGAAGTCTGAGATAAAGGTGCTTCCAGATTCTGTATTGCAGGGGCAAAGGGAAAGCTCTTCCTTCAGCCTCCGAAGATTCCATGGATGAACTGACTGTCAGCAGATTCATAGGATAAAAAGGTATATGAATTTGTTAATGTGCATGAAACAATCACAGGAGTGTAGTTACCCAATAACCCAGTGAAGTCCAGATACTTATATACCCTTCTTATAGGGGCACAGGAGAGAGGGAGATGGGGAAGGTGACAGTTTTGAGGGATAGTAAAATAATTTTAGATGAATGGACCCAATGCTTAGATAATAGTAAATAACTCACCTTAGGAATTGAATGGGCCTAAGAGACAGATAAGAGTTTGTAACATAATCTGTCCAGGTATGGCTACATGCTTTAATCTTCCTTTCTGTAGGTATGAGTTCAGTTCATATAAACTCAAAGAAGGGACCAACAGAAATTTGCTGGTGCAGTCTTTAAACACATAAGGGATTGTCAGAGTAGAGCCCCTTTTAGCAACTGCTGCTTTGCAAGGGCCTTTAATTTAAAATAATCAGCATATCAGGGTGTTCTCTTTGGAGATAAAATGTTTTGAACCCCAACAGTGTCTTTCAAAGGATTCTCCTGGCTCATAGACAGCCATCTTCTGTCTGTGTCCTCATGGTGGAAGGATCAAGGAAGCCTTTCCCACACACCTGCCCTCCAAGTGTGCAGAGCACAAACCTACCACCACAGGAACCCCACCTGGTCAAGACCAAGGGGGTAAGGAAGGGCAGGCTCGGGCATTCACCTCCTTTAATGGTTCTCTGCAACCATCCTTTCTTTACCTAGATGGTACCCGCCAACTGGAAACCCATCTTCACATTACCTGTTATCCAAAGCTGTCTTTCAACATGTGTTCTGTTTGGGCTCTTGTACATTGAAGGCAACAAAACAATGACGATGATAATAAGCAACAATAATCATCATCATTTCAAAGTGACAACATTAGTGAGACCTGGGGGTGTCAACCACTTTATCTGCAAACAGAAAATGCAACTCACCTGCCTTTCCAGGTATGAAGAGCGCTCATCATGTTTAGAAAACTGAAAATTGCCTCATAACTACCAATTATTGTTACTGTTCACAGAGGTTTTGGAATCCCAGCAACAGGGAGCCCTGGGTCTATGTGAAGCTGTGCTTGTAGAACAATGGGATCAAACAGGTATTTAATGGCAACCTCAGCCCAAATCCCTGGAGACAGGAAAAGAACCGACAACTCACCACCAGGGGGACACTGAAGCTCCTGTTTTACCACAGGGGGCCTAGAATGAAAAGGCCAGAGGTCAGGGCGGGTCTCAGCTCTACCCTGGAAGGGATGAAAGACCTGGGCTTGGCTGTTCTCACAAAGGAGCTTCTAGGATATGCCTTTTAAAAAAAATTTTTCCCCACCTCCTCCCTCCTCCTAAGGAAGAAAGTTGTATTTTTTTTTTTTTTTTTCCTTTTCCTTCCTGCCCTTGGGCAGAGCAGAAGCTGAAAAGGGCTACTTGTTCCTAACGTTATTTATAGCTCCTCAAAGGACCTGGGGTCTCCGACCTCAGGTCTGGGATCCTTCTTCTTCAGCAACCCGGATGGGGTTCAAGTTAACAGCAAAACTGGGAGCTCTTGAAATAGTACGCGATCTTCTGGTGCGGCTTTACGGTTGTGAAATTGACCCCCTCTTTGGGAAGGAGAGGACCTCACTCTAGAAACATTTCCTGCCCCTCCAGCCCCCCGAAAAGGGTGCAGTGTGCGCGTTGACTGAATAACGCGGGATCTAGCGCCACCTAGTGTCTGAGTCTAGCTTGGCGTGGGTCCCACTCATAATTTTTTATTTTTTATTTTTTTATTTTATTTTATTTTTTGATTGGCTCTAACAGCCAACAGAGACTGAAATAGAGAAGCACATTCTCTGTGCGCAGGGTTGTCCTCCTGCCCACGACGAGGGACTTGGAGTTTAGTGGGAGAAGCTGAAAAGCTACAATCCTAATGTGTCACAGACGGGGGTGTTGGGTAAGGCGATGGGGGAGTTTTTCTCTTGGAAGAAAACTGGGGTGACTCACAAGTAATATTTAGAGTCTTAGTCCCAGAAGATTGGCTTAGGTTTGTCTGTGTGAATATTTTTGCTCACACAAGGAAAAAAAAAAAAAAATCCTGGTGCTATTTTATGGCTCTTATGGTTTTCAAACGAGTTCCTCAGAGCCAGCATATGGGCTGCTGCATCTTGCAAGCTGTTTCATGGCTAAACCCACTCCTGGTCCTTATTATTGTCTTTGCAGGACAAGCAACCTACTCCCCTTTCCTGTGCTCTCACTTCCTGGCTGTCCCCTAACCCTCTAATCACAGCCACTGACTGTTCTTTGCTTTACATCATTCTTTAAGACCCCCAACAGCCCAGAGAGTGGATATTAGTATTCCCATTTTATATATGAGAAAACTGATCCTTGGGTGGGGTTATGTGACTTCCCAAGATCTTTTAGCTAAGCAGAGGTGAGATTTGAACCCAGAGTTATTCAGTGCCAAAACATTAGTTGGCTGTTGCAGAGGAAGTCACAATATCCAGGAGGTTCTTGAGGAGATGAATAACCCTTTAGCTTGGAGGACACTTCCTGCTCTGGGCCAGCACAGTGACCCGGCCGGGGGGGGGGGGGGGGGGGGGGGGGGGGGGGGGTGTAGCTCCTGGTGTCAGCTCCCCCTTCCTCACAGCATCTGTCCTGCTGCCATGCTCAACACAGACACTTCCTCAGCCTACACTCCTCCACACTTGGAAACCACCCCAGAGGAATAATGAGAGCAAAGACCCAGGATTTGGCAAACGTACAGAATGCCAGGAGAATCATGGATTTGTCTCTGACTGCCTGAGTCTTGGCCTCATCCAGTGGAAAACTGGGGAAATTCCCTGCTGGCTCCTCCCTCCCCTCCCTCCCAACCCTCTCACCAAGCTCCACCAAATAGACACACCTCCAGAAAAAGGTTAAGTAAGGCCAGTCTTTGGATTCCTCTGAAGCGAAGTGTTACTTAAATATACAGATTCAGAAATAAAGTTTAAGTGAGGTAACACACTGTGGTGGGATCCAAACCCCAACATGCATGAATGGGGCAAAGGTTCAGGCTGCTGGCAGACTGTGAGAGGTGATTTGAGATTATGTAAGGAGCACAGGAGTGGGAGTCTTGGACTTCAGTCCCCAGGCCGTCCCTACCCAGCTCAGTGACTTTGGGCAAGTCACATAATCTTTCTGAGCCTCAGTTTCCTCAGTTGCAGAATGAGACAGTTCTCTTACAGTATAGAGAATATAGTAGCCCTCCCTCTGTCTGCAACTTTGCTTTTCGTCCATGGTCAATTGCAGTTTGAAAATATTAAATGGAAAATTCCAGAAATAAATAACTCATGTTTAAAATATATTTTATTATAGTATATTGTTACAATTATTCTGCTTTATTATGAGTTGTTAATCTCTTAGTGTATCTAATTTATAAATTAAACTTTTTCAGAGGTATGTATGTATAAGAAATATATAGTATTAATAGGGTGCAGTACTACTGCCAGTTTTAAGCATCGGGCTGCTGCCGATGAACCAGTGCTTTGAAAAGCCCTCAGGGTGTGAGGTAGCTGTGAGGTATGACAAGGCGCAGTGGGCACTACAGGATTTAGGTAGGAGAATCTTTATTCACTTTGCCTCCCTGCCTTTCCCTTTCCTCCAAAGAAGTCTGTCTCCTGCAAAATGGATGCTAACAACCCCCACACACGCAGGATCTCCCAATTCTCCAATTCTTGTAGATGCATCGCTATTTTTTATTTTATTTTATTTTTTTTAAGAGTTAACTGGTCTTGGAAAACAGTTTTCCAATAAGAACCCAGAGGTCAAGACTGCTGGGTGTACTTTCTTTAGAGACAGCAGGAAAAGCAGAAGCAGGAAGTGGTATGTCAGCATCCATTATTTGCAAGGGGAAGGCCCCCAAAAGGCTATTTCCTCTGTTGTTGGCTCAAGACACAGGAAGGGAGTCATCCATAACAGTCCAGCAGAGCTAATGCAGTCATGGGAGAGCAATGAAAGTCTGAGGAGGAACCACCAGGAGCATAAAGCCGGAGTGTGGCACTCTTTCTCCCTGGTGGTACAGCCAGTTTGAAAACCTCTTGGTTTCTTCACAGGCTCCTCTTCTAATTTAATGTGTCTCCACCCAGCTGGGCAAACTCTTTGCCTCTCTACTAGGGAGAAAATAGCTTCATGAGCCTCCAGAATGAGACTCCAGAAGAAGAAAGACCTCATTAGGATCAATCACTTATTCTGAGTACAAATGCCCAAGAATTTTCAGTGGTGATCTCAGATATAAATGAAGTGGTAATTAAGTATATAATGCAAATGATCTTCAGCTTAGTAACTCCCTCTGTAATTGAAATTTACTAAATTAAGTCTGAAATTTTTGAAACTAGGACTTTAAAAAAAATTTCCCCCGATTATAATTACCCCCTCTCCTCCCTCCCACCCACCCCTTGGTAATGTAATTAGTTTAAAATAAGATCTGTGGCACAGTTGATGGGGCTGCCTACTGGTATGTTAAGGTGGTTCTTGCTCTCTGAAATGCCTTTCTCCTTTGACCTTCCTGGAAATAGGAAAGGTTTTTCATCAGTCAGAAAGGCTGCTGTCACATGCCCAAAAGTGACAGGAAAATGGCAGAGGTCTTGTGGCATCCACGACGCTGGACAGGCAGAGATTTCTCAGCTTCTTCCTTCAGTTCCTTTCCACTGCGTGCTCAGATCTGGTATCAGCTAGGGACCATTCAGAGGAAGAAGTGAGTTGTTGCTTTATTGGAATAATGGAGGAATTGGTATCTTCAGAGGCCCTGATAGGGTTCTGACGTGGGAGACAAGAATTAGGGCAGATCAGAAACTCATCTCTGTATTTTGCAGGCCAAGGAGCCAAAGCTCAAATTGGTTAGCCTGAGGACTCCTCCAAATCCTGTCCTCTGCCACCGGATGCAACCATTCCTGGCCTCAATTCATTTCTCCTGCTCTGTCCCAGCAGAGGGCAATGCCCACCCACCTCAGCTTGCCCAGAACCCAGAGGAGCTGTGTGGCCTCATGGGCACCTAAGAGGCACTCCAGCCTCATCATCTTTGGCCCTTGCCCAGACTGGAAAGAGGGCTAAAAGTTGTCCTGAGTACATCCAGCCTTCCAGAAGGGCATGTTAGTCTGTTTCATTAAATTCAGATTAAAAAATCACAATCTAATTTCATCAGAGATGATAGGTGGGGATTGGGGAAAACCTCTCCACAGTCTTTTTCCTCCACTCCTGTTTTCTTACTCACCCCCACCCTCCCAGCCCACAGCTTCCAGAAACTGTTAAGTAAACACAGAAACACCTGGAGCTAAGTGATCCCCACGTGGCAAAAGTCGAAGACTGGGAATCCATCTTAGGACTTGTTAAAACAGCACCTCTCTGGCAAGTGACACAGGCCTTGAAAGAAAATTCTCTCTCCTACCCCCCCGTTAAGTGTGTGTGTGTGTGTGTGTGTGTGTACTAGTCTTCCTTCATTGAGTCACACCACTAGTGTTAGAAATTTTAGTAGATACCAAATTGCAAAACTTCTGATATCAGAGACCAGCAGCAGAGTTATTTCTGGTATGTATGTTCCATTAGTAAGTCAGAAAAAATACAGACAATGGCAATTTCATCTCTAGAAAAGTTCTTGCTTTAAAGTTGCTCTGAACAAATGTAGACATGTTTACTGTTGGATCCAGGCACCCAGCATGGCAAGTGCTGAGTAAACATTAGCTGAATGAATGAATGACTCTTATCCAAAAACTTTCAGGACCTTCTCAAAATGGAAAAATGTCTTAATACTAAAATCTGCAATTTAGGCACCTGCAATCAGATGCCATTCAGCACCTGCCTGGTCCCCTCTGTACACTGGCTGTATTAGGCCCAGCATAGCAGTTACCCAGAGGACTTGGTAAAACCCAGTCAGACTCAAGAATCTTCCTTTCTAACAAGTTCCCAGGTGCTGCTGGTCCAGTACGACACTAGCACATATCACTGTATTTCCATAAAAGGGACTCAACAGCTGGTCAAAGTCCACCTTAAATGCAACCTTGTCAACAAACTGAACATACATGCAAAAACGCACCCCACCCCCACTCTCTTTTAGCTACTAAGCTCTCTCTTTGTTTTTTTCTCTTTGACCTTGCAGACTTCTTAAGTTCCTGCTTGCCTTTCCTATAGCTATCCGAACTCCAACTCTGCTCTCCACTTCCTGGAATCCCACTCATGCTCCAAGGCCAGTGGATACCCCACTGTCCCTGCCAGCTCACATGGCCTAAAGGCTGATCTGTCTTTCCAATGTGTCAAAACAGAGAGTCATCTCCATAAACCTGCAATGGTTCCTTCTGCCCTGAATACCCCCACCCCTACACATGAAATTTCCTCTCTTTCTCTCTCTCTTTCTCTCTCTCTCTCTCTCTCTCTCTCTCTCTCTCTCTCTCTCTCTCTCTCTGTCCCACCCCCTCACTGGTGGAGTTCCTCGGAGGCAGCAGTCAGGTCTCATGGCTTCTTCCACATGCCACGGGACCTCTCTCAATGCAGCTTTATCACCCCAGTGATCTAAGAACAGACTGCTGGCCCCAGCAGCTTCCATTCCACTCAGAAACCCTAATAAAGATATACACAGAGTACCTGACCCAGCACTCAGCTCTAGAGGTCCAAAGTGGAATAAACACAGAAACTGCCCTGGGGTTAATATCTATTTCATATCCACTGCTCACTGTGGCCACTCTGCATTCCTTCCAGTCACTGGCCTGGGTAGCCACTGACCTATACAGATGTCCTTCCCCATCTGAACAAGAGGTTCCTATCACTAAAATGCAGCACCAAGTGCATACTTGACTTCTTGTCTTTGAGACTCAGAAGGAAGGTGTCACTTTTGGTGGTAACTCACCATAGGCACGTGAGAGGCAGATGAAAGAGATGCGAAAGTCTGTTTAAATGTCAGTGACTAAGACCCAGTGGTGCACTGAGAACAGTCTCACTTTTCTGTGGTGAGCAACTGGAAGGGTATTGTCCCACTCCATCCTTTTCTGTGTGGGCTTACAGCATCATGACCTCACATCCCTGTGATCCTAGCTGTAAGTTATAGAAATCCAAATTCAAACTTCTTAAGCAAATTAGGGAACTTTTGGCTCACCTTTGTGGCTTGAACCATAATTACTCACAGAATTGAAAAAGAAGCTATAGGAATCTTAAATTTAGGGACCACAGTTGGTCTAAGTATGTTAGGACCTCTCTGTGACCACCTGCTCTCATCTCTGCACCTCTTTGTATGTGGAGTTAACTCTTTTGCTCTGTTCAGGTAAAAGTTACCGTGATCAGCTCCATGAATTCCATGCCCATCCAGTCTACGTAGAATGGAAGAGAGACTGTTGCCCAAAGGAGATATGGGTGCCAGGCAGACCAAAGCTGGACATTCACCTCAAATGATGTGCAAAGTTCAAGCTTTTGAAACATGCTGTGCATTGACCTAAGTCCTTTACATAGAGCATCTCACTTGATTCCCAAGAGGATTTTATAAGGCTGGTCCTGCAAATGAAAAGTCTTAGAATGAAAAGGCATGACACAAATTATACATGGGTCTTTTCTGCCACTCCAAGGTTGGACTTGGAACACTCAGAAAATATGAACTGGATGTGAGAATGCATTTTCTTTGGAAGTGGGCAGATTGTTTGCTTAGGAAGAGGGTCCCAAAGTCAATGGTTTAACTCAGATTGTCTCTGTTTCAGTAGTTTTAATTCTGGATGTTTTAGATCTCTCTATTAAGCCACCATCTCTCTGTGAATCTACTTTGGAGGGAGATAAGTCTCATCATGGAAAATCAAAGGGACTTTCTCCCAGTCCCATGTAGACTAAAACATGCATTCTTTGTGATAGAACTTGAAAGATTACATAATCAGATTAGATGAGGATAAGGCCTGGGATTTTCCCTCAGAACCAGAGGATGTCCATCATTTCAAGGTATTTTCATGTGTCCTAGAATCCCATGAAGAGAAAGATCCCTTCACTCTGGCTTGATTCTGTAACCAATGCTTGCCTATATTTCCTCTAAGAAGAAATGGGTTTTAAGACTTGCTTGTAGGCTGGGGTTGTAGTTCAGTGATAGAGTGCTTGCCTAACATGTGTGAGGCACTAGGTTCAATTCTCAGCACCACACATAAATGAATAAAATAAAGACCCATCAACATCTAAAAAATATTTTTAAAAAAGACCTGCTTATTATTTTACCACCAAGAAAAAATGGATCATAAGAGATTCTGGTCACCACCTGCCTGAGTAGTCCCCTATCCCTTCAGAAGTGTGGCATCTCAAGTTCTGAGATTCTCCAAGGCTAAGAGCAGTCCATTCCATGTTCCTACTAGACTGCCAACTTCATGCAGTTATAGACTCGATCTCTCTGCTCACTGTAACATCCCAACTCCAAGCACATTGGCCAGCACACAGTAGGTGCCCAATACATGTTTAATGAATAAATGAATGATATTTCATTCTCAAGTGATGCCTTAGGTAAACATTGGATCTGATGGTGACTCCCAGCCAGAGTCACTGTGCTGGACAATATAGCTACTAGTTCTAGGCAACAGGGACCATCCTTTCCTAGATCTGAAATAAAGATGCAAGTTTGTCAAAGCAACTACTTCTGGTTTCATCAATGCAAATGCCAACTCTTTAGATAAATATTATCATCAATTCTTCCACAATATTCTGCCATCTATTCATTCAATAAAAATGTGCCAGATGCGGTGGCACATGTCTGTAATCCCAGCAACTCAGGAGGCTGAAGTAGGAGGATCACAAGTTTAAAGCCAGCCTCAACAAAAGCAAGGTTCTAAGCAACTCAGTGAGACCCTGTCTCTAAATAAAAATACAAAATAGGACTGGGGATGTGGCTCAGAGGTTGAGTACCCCTGAGTTCAATCCCCGGTACGCCCCTCAAAATGGTGATGACCACAGTCTTCACATTTATGGCAAAGAACATTTGGGTGAAGTCAGACAAGGCAGAGTCTATCAGCTCTATGACCACTAGCAAGAACCAGTAATTACTGAGCACTTCCTCTGCCAAATACCATTGAATCCTTAGGATAATGCTACAAGGATACTGCTGCCATCATCTCTATTTTACCAAGGAAAGTAGAATTTCTAAAGTGAAAATCCCAAGCTCAGTGTCAAGTAGCCACAATCTTCCTTCTAATAGGGATAAAAATTATCTTGCAGGATAAACATTGTGTATTGATGTATATTTAAACTGTAAAGCACCACACAACTTTAAAGCTGGCATTCGTATTGCCCCTAATTCAAAGTGGTGTTAGAAGCCAGCATTAGATTGATCAATACTTTTCCCCCTTGATCATCTTGCCAATTCCTCATTCATCAATAGATTTAACTGAACACTTAACATGCGCCATTCATACAGTGATGAATAAGAGGCTGTCCTTGCTCCCAGGAAGCTCACAACATTATAAGGACTTCCAATACTTCAAAGAGAGGCAAGTCTGGCTATTCATGCTCGCCCAGGAGTCACCTTTGCTTGATGGCCCCTGGTTTCTCTGGAAGACAGAGTTAAGGTGAAATTTAAACTTAATGGTTAGCTCTCTGTGCTGCAGAGAATAAGAGAACAGGTAGAGAGTGGGAATAAAGTCTGCTCTAGCTTTGGAGGACACAATTCAGGGAGGAAGAAAACTCCTCTTTCTTATAAACAATGGTGGAATGAGTGGTTAGTAGGTTCAAAAGCAGCTCCCTACTTTCCTGTCCACATGACCCTGATGCATTACTTACTGTCAGGAGGTAGTAAGGATCATTTCATATGAGTGGAATTTAGTTCAGAGCCTGGCATGTAGCAGACTTAAGATGATGTGTAGCCAAAGGCAGCAGCTAATGCAGATGAGTAATGGTGACCACCAGAGCCACTGCCTGGAACAGGGTGGGAGGGTGGGAGAAACCACTGGGGACCCAAGGGAAGGAGGAGCACACCTCCTCAGCAAAACAGGAGGGACCAGGTGCAGCAGGTACCAGTGCTATTTAAAAAGCCCTCACTTAGGGACTGGGGTTGTGGCTCAGTGGTAGAGCATTCACCTAGAACACGTGAGGCACTGGGTTCGATCCTTAGCACCATATAAAAATAAAAAATAAGTGTATTGTGTCTACCTACAACTTAAAAATACATTTAAAAAGCTCTCACTTAGCTGGATGTGGTGGTGCACACCTGTAATCCCAGTGATTGGGGAAGCTAAGGCAGGAGGATCCCAGGTTTGAAGCTAGCCTCAGCAACTTAATGAGGCTGTGAATAACCTAGTGAGATCCTGTCTCAAATTAAAAAAAAAATTAAAAGGGCTGGGGATGTGGTGAAGTGGTTAAGCACCCTTGGGTTTAATCATCCCTGGTACCAAAACAATAACAACAACCAAAAAGAAAACAAACAAACAAACAAAAACTCACTTAGCCAATCTAATCTAACCAAGAGAGAAAAGGGACAAAACACCAAGTAATAAAATCTAGATGGCTTCTCTACACTGAAAACTATTGTTTATTTGCAGGTAAAGAATATTGAGTCTTTCTGTCATGATTTCAAATCCATCATCTTATTAGATGCTCAAAAATAACCCCAAGAGATACATAAGAAGAAAAAGATCATGGCCATTTTACAGATGGTGAAATGGAGGCCTTTAAGGTAAAGCCATTTAATTAAGATGGTGGAATTTAATTAATACCTAGAGCTTGTTCTAGGGTTCAATACCCTTGTCAACATCTTTGTGGAGAAAATGGGGGGGGGGGGGATATGGGCATTCATCTGAATTACATGAACAAACTTGAAAACTTCTATTCCCAGGCCTTCATGAGACCTATTAAATAAAGATCTATGTGTGCTGGAGCCCAGGAAGCTCCTCCAGGAGCTGATGCACTTGGTGGGCAGAGTGAACAATGTCTAAAGCCAGCAGCAGCAACAGAGAGGCTCTGCTTATAGCTTGAGGAGAGTTTGGAGGCAAACACTCAGATTCCTGTCGGCCCCAGGCAAGCCTTGGCCAGAATTGGCCAGGACAACAGCACAAGACCATGGACAGAGGTGACACTCTTCAGCAATGCTTCCCCTGCCCAATCCACCCTCCAACTGCAACCACCCTACCTCTCCCCCCATGCACAGAAACATGTTGAACCTCTCCTCAATTTTCCAGACCCTTAGCTTAACTGACAGGCCCAGACTAATCCAGTTGCATCATCTGCCCCTCTCGGCTCCCTGCTCCAACAAGCCTTCCTCCAGTTTCTAGAACATGATTTTATTGAGGAATAAGATGCACAAGTGACATTCCTCATTTGTGCTGTTCATAGCCCTCACCCTGACCATGAGAGACTCCCATAGTCTTCTTTATCTCTGATTTGAATTTTTGTAATCATAAAAGGCTATAAAAGTGATTTTTTAGATCCGTCAGAATTGGGTAAGACTCCAAGGTGTATTAGTTCTACCTCTAAAAATCATAAGTTGGAAGGAAATGTAAAGTATTTAATGTATATCTTTATTGAAAGTATTTAAAGAAGTACTGGAAACTTTAATTGAAGCTTTTCTGGGCATTCTGAAGTTAATGAAAAGAGATAATGTTATGGTTCAAAGGTCTTTTTTGCCTCCCAACACTGCAATGGGTTGTTAACCTTAAGGGATCTAGAAGTGAATTTGAGAAGCAGAGAGATGCAAGTGAATTTTCAGCAAAGAGGAATGCCTTGCTGATCTGATTGATGGCACTTCATGAGACAAGAAGGCAGTGCAGATACAGCAGCCCTGGTTCTAGGTGCCAGATGGTGCCTGCCCTCTTCCCCCACCACATCCTCTCCTGACTCCTGCTTCACCCCAAACTCTGCCAACACAAATAAAGGCCAGGGATGGAGTGAGATGATTTAGTACAAAGTACTACTTTTAAGAATCTGAAGATTCAGTAGAAGTGTTTATTTGGGGCCATGTCAGAGAATTCCCACAGGAGATGATTCTCTTCAAATCTTATTTACCTATCTGAGACAATTCTGCTTCTGACCCTGCCATCCTGCCATGACCCTGTGTCTTAGGCTATTTGATGCTGTTTTTATTAATCCACTTTGTGTTGTGATGAAAAATACCTGAAGTGGTACTTTATAAAGAGATATCTGTTTGGCTTAGGATTCTGGTGACTAGAAGGTCCAAACAGTAGAAGGTCTGACTATGTCACAACATGGCAGAGAAATGGAAATGGAAGTAGCCGTGTGCAGATGGGAACAAGCACATGGGGCAAACACACTTTACAACATTTCACCCCTGCAAAAACTAGCTGGAGTCCCTGGAGAACTACATTAATCCATTCCCAGGGCAGAAGCTCCTGCTCCCATGATCTAACCACTTTCTATAGGCTTCACCTTTCAAAGGGGTCCAAACTCCCCACACATGAACCCCTAAGGGACAAATCACATGCAAACCATAGTACTGCTGGAATAGAATACCACAAACTGGGTAATAGGTAGAAATTTAGTTCTCACAGTTTCAGAGACTGGAAAGGGACCCATATCTGGTGAGAGTCTTCTTCCTGCTGTGTCATCTCATGGTGGAAGGGCAAAGAGATGGTGAGACACAAGGGGTCCAAACTTTTATAAGGAATCTAGTCCCACAATAACTCACCCACTCTAGTGATAACACTAACCCAGAACCCTCATTGCCTAATCGCCTCTTGAAGCTCTAACCTCTGTTATAGTGGCACTAAATAACATAAGTTTGGGAAAGGGCAAACAATTAAACCACAGCACCCCAGGTTCTGTCCCAACTCTGATTTCCTGCTAGGGAGAATCTCTTTGATTATCGGAAATAAACATTTGATTATTAGAATAAGCTGTTAGAGAATACACACTTTTGACTGGTTCTGGAGGACACAGCCCAGGGCTGCAGTAACAGGGACACTGGACTTCATAATGGTAAGAATGTCCAGAGACTAGAACTGGGCCAGACAATTCTCATTTCCTTTAATGGCAGTGAATCTAACCATATCAATTGAGTTTTCTCCCTTTACCTCTGGTGGGCCAGACCCAATGGGGTTCCTACCTGCCAACCTGTAATTGAATTTTGAACCTTGGGGTGGGACTGGAAGATGGTAGTTTTAAGCTCAAGAAATTTTTGGAGAGTCTGAGAAAATGTAGCCTCCTGAATTTAAAAATAGGATGGGCTGGGAGATTCACAGGCAGGTGAAAAAAAATGTGAGGGAATACATTGCTCTTCGTTCTTCTCTGTAGGGCCATTGTACAAAAATCTGCAAAACAATTTTGCAAACATGTGACCAGCCTTTATTCTGAATTGTATATGACTGCCACTTGATAATGGATGGATGGATTCATCCCCTGCGGCAGACACTGTTGGTGTCCTTACTATATTCTCTCTCCCCTCCCTTCTACACTCCAAAGGCAGCTTATTCCATATACCCACCACTCTTTCTTTGAACCTTAATCTTTTTTGAGAAGCACATTAGGTTTGGGAGCCAGGAAAAAAGGGTTAATGCCCTGGAAGCAGCCCTTGATCCTGCTGTTTTGGGGATTTGGCAGTTTCCTCAGTTAGGGTGACTCTAGGGTACATCTACATGGTGGGATTAACCCCCGTTGTCCTCAGTGGGAGCTGTTTGATAATGTACCCTTTACTGCCTTATTTCCTCCCTCATCTCCTTCTGGTGTTTCCTGGGATCACCTTCCAAATGAACTACTTGCTCTTGAACCTTTATTGTGGAGCATGCTTCTGGGGATCCCAAGCTCAGACATCCATCTCATCAACTGCTCTAAGAATGTGACCAAATAATCTCCAGGTTCACCCTTAACCCTCTGTATGCTTCCTAGAAACAAGAATGATTGAGTCAGAAGAAAGATGACATTTAACTTACACCTCATTGGAATAGTAGTAAACTCTACCAAAGTGCAAAATTACTCTTTTATCGTCAAACAATATGCACAGCTGGTAATGCCAATCTCCATGCTGCCAGCAACCCCACCCTTTCCTTGGATCTCCCTCAGTCTTCTTTATCTCTGAATTTTTACATCATGCATTATTTAACCCATCCCCTAATTGGAATAGCATGAAACTCATTCTTGATTAAGTCTCTCTGAAAACTCTCATTTTACTAAGTATTTAACAGAAGTTCAGTTTCATTACCAAACTAGATCAGAGTGTTACTTAATGACTGAAAGGAGGACAATATCAGACCCACAAACCCATTTTCCTGGTCCACCTTCTTTGATGGCAATTTTCCTAATTACCAGGCTGCGATGTTTCTCACAAGGGTAGTCCCTTGGCTTTCCTCTGACTATCAAGCATCTCAATTCTCCATGGATCCCAAGAATACCTGCAATAGTTTTCAGCAATGTTTTATAAGAGGGGTGGCCCAAGCTGTGCATTAGAATCACCTGGGGAGTTTTTATTGCCAGGGATTCTTGGGTCCCCTCCAGACCAATCAAGGGGTGTGTCCAGGCAGCAGTATTTTTAAAGTCTCCAGATGGCTCTAATGTGCAACCAGGGTTGAGAACTACTGATTTACGGGGACAGAGATACTACAAAAGTGTGAACACCAGCTGGCCCAGGAGCTAGAGCTCTGGAAAAGCAGGAAAATCTAAAAATGTCATCGATGGCTGCTCCAGGTGACATGGTATGTGTCATGATAATGCAGTCCCTGCATTTGTGACCTACTCCATGCTTCATGCCACAGTTCACGCCACACTCTGCTCACACTCACTCCCTGCACTTGAGCCAAGAAACCTCAGGGAGCCCCTCATCAAACATGCCCTAATCTTTTGCTCTCATAAACATCACAAAGGCCTCTCCTCCCCAAGGAGATTTCAAATCAGGACTGTTACTTTCTCTTTGGTCAGTTCGGGTAGTTGAGCCTCGTGTATTCTCATTTCTCATGTGTTTTAATTTCCCCATCTTCAAATTTGAGTAATTTTTTGCTCCTGAGTGATTTTTGAACTTTCAGATATTATTATCTCAACTGTGGTAAATATGATTGCTTTCATCCCTGGGATGTAACCGTGAGGTGTTCCTTCAATTAACAGAAACACGGAAATCAAAATGGAGCCTACATGCTGGGGCATCTATTCATGATTAAACTGTGGCCCATAACAGGCATGGGATCCTGGAGAACTCCTTTAAGCCTGATAATGTTCTCTCATAAAACTTTAGAAACCACAACTATTTGGAACATGGAGCCAAATAGTTACATAACTAAGTATGTCCATGAGCCTTCTGGAACGTTCACATCTTTTGGTGTGTACCTGCATTCTTTCTTCTGTTAAGCTATAGCTATTCTCAAATTCTCAAATGGATATGTGACTTCATAACGTTTAGCAATTGGCAACTGCATGCTTTGCCCCTCTTGCCCAAACACAGATGTGCTTCCTTGAGGTATTAATGTTGAACCTTTTGGTCTTCTTTCCTTCTCTTACCATCACCACCCTTCACCATCAAGGGGCTCTGGAATGTTACTGGATATAGGTTCCTCATCACCAGAGAGGGAATCTAAAACCATAGGACACCAGAAAGCCAAAGATCAAGGAGACAAAGTGGTCTGACTCCCAGGCTGAGCAGTTATTCAGAATCAAGAGCTGCTGTGGATGCTTGTGGTCCGGGAGGCCACCAGCAAACACTGTCTAGGATTAACACACCTGCAGGTGAAGAACTGTGTTAGTGGGAGAGGACAGCATCCCTTGCTTCTGCAAGTGAATGTGATTGTTTTCTTTCTCTGAATTCTTAAAAAGGCATAAGAGGATGTCATCTGTCACTGTCAGACTTTCCATTGTATCAAAGCAGAAGGAGCAAGAAAGAGGATTCCATCCCATGTACATCTTTCTCCCTCCTTTGGAAAGGCTGAGTCTCCTCAGATCCTCTTCTGTGATGGGGTCATTAATAATGAGTCACCCTCAGGGAGAAGACACAGGTCTCTGTAACTAAGTCCCATAAAGGGGAGGAGACTATGAGTATGTACCAGGGCAAGAGGGGCAGTGACAGGAAAAAGGAGCAACACTGACTGTCTGGTATGTGCTGGGCATGTGTTGGCGTCTTTGCCCATGATAACAGGCTGGAGAACAGCTGCAGGGCATGCTCAAACAAGGGAGCAGCTACAGCACAGAGATCACACTGGAGGACCGGAGATAGTCCCCAACTCCAAGAGACACATGCTTGAAGGGGAAAAATGAATCTTTATATTGCCTGTGACAATGACTGTAACTATTCTCAAATTCTCAAATGGGTATGTGACCAGTATTTTACTCTTTCTTCTATAGTAGCACTGTCCAGTAGAACTTTCTACAATGATGAAAATGTTCTATATCTCCACTCTCCAACATGGTCACCATGAGTCATGTGAGGCTATTAAGCACTCAAAATGTAGCTAGTCTGAATTCTGAATTTTATGTAATTCATTTAAATTTAAATAACCACATGTGACTAGAAGTTACTATATTCCACAGTGAGGTTTTCTCCTGTCCCATACCCCAGAGCTGGGAATTGAACCCAGGATCTTGGGCATGCTAGGCAAATGCTCTACACTATGGAGCTACACACTGACTCCTGGACAGTACATTTTTATAGTAGTTACAATTCTTAGCTAGACACATGGTCACCTAAAATAAAAACTGTTTTCCACAGTGACTCTTGTAGGCATGTGATAAGTTTTGGCCCACAGATGTGAGAGTAAGTGATGTAGGTGACTTTTAGGTTATGCCCTCAAGGGAAGGGTCCTGCCCTCTCAATGACCTTTTATTCCTTTTGTCTGGCTGGACCAGGATGTGATTGTGAGCCATCTGGAACCAGGTGATGAAAACAATACCTTAGAGAGAGCACAGCAATAACATAAAAGGAACCTGGATCCCTGAGGATGACCTCATGGAGCAGTGCCCTAATTCTAGCTCTGACATCTATGTGTGAGAGAACTAAAAATTTCATTTCATTTAAACCACGGTTACTTTGAGCCTCTGTGACTCTGGGTCACAGCTGTCTTCTAGCCTAACCAATATACTGTCCTCCTACTTCTGCCAAAGAATAAGGGTAACAAATGTTCTATTATGATTATGATCTTGATCATGTGACTTCAAAGCTTCTGTCAGGACTTTATGCAGCTTAAGGGCAGAGGCCTAGAGTAAGGGGCCTCTGCTTAGCAAAGCACCTTGATGGGCTGGTGAATTTAGTGGGGCATTAGGGATGGAGAGCTAGATGGTACCCATAAGAAAGAAATCAAGATTCGGGGCAGACAATGGGCTCCTACAGAGGGGAGGAGGAACCTGAGGAAATGGCATCAAGATGGACCTAAAGGGTGATAAGGCTAGCAGGAAACTTCATGGCTGCTGTAATGAATGGGTTTTCTCAATAGTGGAATCTAGTGTCCTTGGGCTGAGCTGTGCTGTGACCCCTCCCTTGTTCAAAGACTGCTGCACACCCTAGCTTTGTAGGTGATACTTTGGAGAAAATGAAGGCAACATCTAACCTGAGTCAAAGCAGTGTGGAGAACAGAGAAACCCCAGGAGGCAAGACAGGGGTTAGCAGTAAGAAATCCAAGCAAGGATGACTAGGAGACATGTAAACTCCTTGAAGGTCTCTAAAGACATTGTGGAGAAGGGTGGGCTTTCACTACATGTGGTATATGGTTTCCTGCTACTCCACTTGAATCTTAGGGAAAAGCATCACCCAAAAGATCTGTATGGCTTGCAATATCCAGGCAGCTGACACTTGGTTTTGCAGTTCCCATGGTACCATCTTTCTTCTTGACCAGCTCCCAAAATCCTGACAGCCAAGTTGGAAAGAACTCAAAAGATTCTTTCATATGTTGTCTAAGTTGCCAGGATTGAAGGAGAACTACTCCTCCTATATCTAGACTACACAGTCACTGAGAGGAGTAAGAAAATCTGCATTTGGTCAGAGAGCCAAGATAGACTGGTGAGCCTGGTAGTTGGAGTCACAAGAAACAGGAGATTGGGAATTCTATTTGAGATGGATCAGTGCTACTGAGGAAGAATGTGTAACACTTATAGAAAGGTGTTTGCTACTGTTGCTACTAATAGTAACACTTGTGCTCAATGTCCAAGTATGTTCTCTGATTACATTTGCTCCAGTAATGGAATTTAGGAGTTGCACCTGGGGTAACAGAAAGGTGGCAGGCATTTCTATGGTAACCTTCCTACACGCGATCCTTGTATATCTCTAGTCAGATTAAGAATAGGTTGGAGATTGGGATCCCTTGGAACAACAATGTTTAGGAATAATAATCATTATTGTTGGCAAATATCTGGGGTTGAAGCTATCCAGCTATGAAATTGCAACCTAGAAGTTTCTACCTTTGTTAGGTACATATATCTGTTTTTCAACTTAGTTATAAGTCATATCATGAGAACAAGAAAGGCATAATGTTTTCTAAAGCATTTCTGTTATTTGATGTTTTTAGCAATGTAGATTCCAGGCAAACAAGAATGTATTTTAATTTGAACAATAACAGATCATTCTCAACCCTAACTTTAACACTATCAAAAATGTCCCTCATTGTTTTGTGATTCATGATCTGCCATACCAATGCCACACATTTGACTAAATCTTGCATTTAGTAGGAAGTAGGAAGACTATATTTTATTTAAGTAAACACATATGATAGTTGTATTGAATATAAACCTTAATGAAACTCACTTTAAAACATAGTAAAGTATCTGATTGAAGATTGTATGAGGTACATTCTGTGCTCTTTTATTGTAAACCCTGACAAATAAATAATGTATCTAATGATTCAGAAAGGAGACATTTTTTTTTCCACTTTAAGGTAATAAGTATTGCATCTTAGAATTTTAAATTTGAGGTTTATTTGATACTAACTTTTGCATGATTAAAATTACTTTGGATATGTTGACATTAATTGGGGAGGTACAGGATTGTCATTGTGTTATATAAAAATTCATGTTTTAAACATATAACATTTTCAGTTCTATATTTTAGTGTCTATGGAGCCCTGTTGTGTCATTATTAGAAAGCAAAAAAGGCTTCTACATTTTCTTTTATATTAGTAGCTACATCAAGTGTTATAAAGAAGATAGAATCAAGCAACTTGTAAAAAAGCATTGAATTTGGTTTTTCATTTCCTAAGATTTATCGGGTGGTGTGAGAGTTTAACCTTGTCCTAAAAAGGTTCCTAAGTGACCAATATGTTCATCATGTGGAAAAAGGCTCCTTTCCATAGGATTCAGAACATGTATGGTATCTTCAGCCAGTCTCAGGGCTGCTGGTGAAACGTCATTTCTCAAATAAAACAGATTCCCAGGAAATGACATTTACGAAATGTGGGTCTAGGTAGTTCAGAACAAGGATTTGCACACTCACACTGCCATCCTCGCTACAGGCAGAGATCAAGAACATTTTAGCAGGAGGAGCTGGTGCTTGCTCTCAACCCATAGTTCGGGCCTGTGGAGAAAAAGATAAGGGGCTGCACAGTTTGCTTCGAATGACTGTGTTCTCTTGACACTAAATTTTGCACAGAATTACCCAGAAAGTGTAACAAAATGTCCTTTATTTCAGTAAGCCACTCTGTGAGTGAAAAAATACATAGCGATCACTGGAAAGACCGGAGTTTGCTTTTCCGGAGTTTTTGGAATGGACTCCTGGTTTCTTCCCTCCCAGGAAAAACTGCTACAGCACTTAGAGAGGGATAATTAAAATATGTTTGTTTTAAACATGAGTCATACAAACCTCAGGATTAGAATCTTAGAAAGAGGAAAACTTATCTGAGGAAAAAAAAAAAAAAAAGAAAGAAAGAAAGAAAAAAGAAAAACCCAAAGCAATACTGGAGGATGGGAAATCCTGTTGCTTTGAGACTTTTTAGCTCCGTATGTCCCTGGTGCTGTAGAGATGACCAACTGTCTCCCCCACTGAATGAGGATGTGCCTTGAATGTGTCTGCTAGTCTCCTTTCAGGAGGTCTCTATGAATCTCCTAGGGTTATTTGATGGAGGAACACATTAATATTACATTGCTAATTTTCAAATTATCAGAGTCCACAAGGAATGAAACTAAGGAGGTAGGTTCAGAATGTAGGAACTGACAAAAAAAAAAAAAAAAAGGAAATCCAGAAACGGGTTCCCAGTGCAAGACTGGGCAGTGCCAGGCATGACAGGGGCCAGGGAGTTTGAAAGCCTACATTTTGGGAATAGGAGGAAAATAATCCCTGGCTGCATCTTCATAAAGCTTCATCAACTATGACACAGGTACACCGACTTTTTCTAAAACCAGTTTTTCATAAGCTATTATGCAATACTTATCTTCGTCCATTGCAAAGCTGCAATCCTAGTTGCACTACACTGTGGTGTGACTCTTTCCTTTCTTGAAGCTGTGGTTTCAGTAGCTCTGGTTTCAACAGCTGTGTCTGGATTGTTCACAGTAACCAAGCAAATAGGTAGAGATGCATCCTTGATACCTGCCCTCATTCTGGCAAGAGTGCTCTGAGCACTTTGAAAGAAAGACACAGCTCAAATTCCAGCACGGGTGACTGGATGGCACCAAAGCAACAACCTCATTGCAACCATCAGCCCTAACCTGATCTCATGGGGTTATCACCAGAGGCCCAATGAGAGGTAGCATCACCCCTACCGCCCATCCTTGGGTCCCTTTGATACCTCACACCCTCTAAATGGGGTGGAAGATGAAAGGCAAAAGGTTAGGGAGGCTGAACTATCCTCAACTCAGAAACTAAGTCCTGAGCTATTCAGGAACCTTTGGGTGTTTATTCAGTATCCTCCCCTCTCCCTGCTCTGCAGATCCATCACTCAGCAGCCCTGAGTCATGGATCATGTCCCAGCTATTTTACCAGTTGCATTACTTCACAGTGGTTGGAAGCTTCCAATTGGCCTGGAGCCCTCCAAAGCTAAAAAAAAAAAAGACTATTTTCTACCACATTGGCTCTAGTTAGTGCTTTAATCTACCTGTGCCCCAAAGAACATCCTTAAAATAGGGGTGCCTCAGACCGTAGCCCTGACACATGGACCCATCTATTTCTTGCCTAAATGAAAAATGTCCAAGTCTATTTTTTCCCCTTTCTGGGAAGCTGACCTAAACAAGTAAGGATGTGCTATAAATGTCTTTCAAGACTTGACTTGTATGTTCTAATTATAATTAAGATGATAATAATATTACTTTGTATCTGAGTTGTGCCTTTCTTTTAAACTGCTTAGAGCACTCTCACCTGTGTGAAGTCAGGTATCATGTGTGCCTTTCTATCTTCTTGTAGATTCTAATGACACCTTCTTTTGATTCTGACTCTGAACTCACCTTTCTTCCCTAGCTGGGGGCACCAGGTCCGCATCACTGAGTTCACTTTCGGGTTCTTCTGGTGGTGATCCAGGGAGGAGCCTCCCTTTGGTCCCACTGACTGACCTTGATCCCCACATGCCTTTGCAGATGACTGTGCTTGCTCCGCCTCCTGCCAAGACCTTGTCCATCTTTGTCACCCTCACTCCCAGACTCCCAGGTGCCACAGAGTGGCTGGGTTTCCTGCCCCTGACGCCAGGGAAGGGCCCCTTCTCTGCAGGCACTCTATCCCCAAGGCTGCCCTCAGTGGACTCTCCGCCCTCCGTTGTCACAGCTCAGGGGCAGGGGCAGGCTCTAACTTGCTCATGTGCCTGCTGTGTTGTGCCAACTCACACCGAAGCTTTGCCTCTTCAGGATCCCTTTGAATGTGCACCATGGACTCCTCCCTGGTCCTGGAGGAAACTCTGGCAGACCGTCAGATTTTTCTGGTCCCAATGAGCTAAAAGAGTCCTGTGGTCATTTAAGTTATGAAATTTAGTCTTGATTCCAAAATTCAAGGTCCAGACCAGTGGAAAACAAACACTGTGAACTGGATTTAAAATTGAAGCTCCTCCTTGCTCCAGTTCAGTCCAGCTGTGGAGGACAGGGTAATGATGGAGCAGCTGTGATCAGTTCTCTTCCTCTCCTGACTTTCACACATCCCTTCCCACATTGGAGAAGTTGGAGGGAGAACTGGATGGGCCTTCTCAGAACTTGGGTGGCATCACAGTCCCACCTTCTTGAGAGACTCCCTCCCCCTTATCATCACTGTGTTCTAACTCTGTGGGTCCTGGACAAGAGTTCATGCATATCCCAGCAATTGTCTATACCTTTTGTGTTCCTGGAAATCCAGGGACATCTCTGCTTCTCTCAGCTAAGGTCTGTTCACCCCCTCCCTGGTGACTCAGTGGGGCAGCACCCAAGTGCACACACAGCATGCACAGTCCCTTCATTCTTCACTGACTCACTCAGCCCAGCTCTCTCTCATGATGCCATCAAGGCCACTGTCCAGCCCTTCTAGCTTTTCCAGGCTGGTGCAATCCACTGTGCTCCCAAGCAGAAAGTGATGCACATTAAAATTCTCCTCTATTGTGAGGGGAAGGAAGGAGATGCAACCTCCATTCTCCATTCTCTCCCTTGTGAGCAAGGGTACTGGGGGGGCCTCTTGGTATACTATTAGCTCTCTCCAAAACTATTCATTAAATTCTTGCCTCTCAACTCTTATTTAAACTCCATTTTTAATCTGGATGTTGGAGAGGGGGGTTAAGAACAATCTAACCCCACCCCATCCCTGGCCTCCTTTTGTGTCTTTAACATGTTCCCAAGAACATGTTAACTTGTTAGAATGCAGATTTTTCCTTCTTCTAAGTTGAAGTTTTTATGAATTCATCATGTTTAATCTTTGAAGGAAAACAGAATTAGAATGTGTGTGTGTGTGTGTGTGTGTGTGTGTGTGTGTGTGTGTTCCCTTGTGAAGATTATTAGTACAGCTAGCCTTCCTCAGTCGCCACTAAAACTCAAACTTTCCAGCAACAGCACAGAGCCTTGGTGTTTAAATTCACATTGTTAACGCATCTTCTGGTTCCTGGTACCCAGAAGTTTGTTCTACCCAATTCCAATTCATTTCCTTACTAAGACAGCTATGGTGTGTCTTGAAATACCTACTCCCTTCTATTAGTATCATTCCAGGGTCTTAAAGAACAATTTGAAAAGGCAATGATATATTTTGAAAATGATGGTCAAAGACACTGTCCGATATATCAGCAAATATCCTTTCTATATAAAAGTAAGTCTATGACTTAACACTGTCATTAAGTGCCAGAAAATATTTCTATACATAGTCAAACCTGCATGCTTCCTTTTATGTGCTAATGAGAACTATATAACTTGATGCATTTCTCATTTTGCTTTGTCTACCAGGAAGTTCAGCACCAAATTTAGTGTTCAATTGCAGTAACTAATTCACCCCTAAAGTTGGTATGTATATAGCTCATTTCACTTTTGTTTGGTTTCTATTATTTCTCTTTTTAAAAATTGCTATATCGTCAGATATGTTCTTACACTGTAAACCCCCCTTTTCACATTGTAAACCCCCATACTTTTTAAAAGTCATTATGTTATTAATTCTAAATAAATATGAGCAAAACTCAACACTTGTTCATTCCTTTAAAAATATTTATTGATAATATTTTATATGTCAGGCATTTTGCTGGGTGTCAGAAGAAATAATGGCGAGCAAACAGACCTTCCCTCCTCTTGTAGCACTTCTAGAGCCTTTTCAAATTGTTCTTTAAGACCCTGGAATGATACATCAGGAGGACAGCAACTGAAACTTAGAGTACCAGGGACTTTTGGCAGTCAAGAGAAGCAAGTACTTCCAAAGGGTAA
Source organism: Sciurus vulgaris (assembly GCF_902686455.1). Taxonomy (NCBI): domain Eukaryota; kingdom Metazoa; phylum Chordata; class Mammalia; order Rodentia; family Sciuridae; genus Sciurus; species Sciurus vulgaris. Next base: position 43,680,424 of record NC_136475.1, read on the forward strand.
ATTTGCTGCTGCGAAGAGACCAAAGATGTGCCCACGTATCAATGAGAGGGTTAGTGGCTACTCTGCCAAGAACAATTTCACTGGAGTAATGAAGCGGGTGGGGTAAAGCATAGTTCAGGCAACTCCTTTAAAAAGTTCAGTTGTGGCATCGAGAAATAGGGTGACTGCTGAAGAGAGATGTGATGACTTATGCTGAAAGTGGACTCAACCATATCAAGTACCCATCAGTTGCTATCTTGGTAACTTCAAATGATCATTTGAATTTCTGTTGGTTTCCAAGTCTTCTTGAGTACAGGGGACAATACTAATTTCCCAGAAAAAGCTAATACAGTCATGCATCACTTAACAGTGGGGACACATTCTGAGGAAAGCATTGTTAGGCACTTTTGTCTTTGTGTGAACATCATAGAATGTACTTACACAAACAGGTGGTATAGGTCAATCATTCCACATGACCCCATGATGTGATCAAGAGATATGGAATTATAATGTAGATATGAGATGTCTCCCAAAAGCTCATGTGTGAGACAATACAAGAAAGTTCAAAGGTGAAATGATTGAGTTATGAGAGCCTCAACCCAATCAGTGAATTAATCCCCTGGTAAGGATTAACTGAGTGGTAATTGTAGGCACGTAGGGTATGGCTGGAGGAGGCAGTTCCCTATGGGCATGTCTTGGGGGTTTATATTTTGTCTGTACTGAGCACAGCTCTTTCTCTCTCTGCTTCCTGGTGGCATGTCCCCAGATGCTTTCCTCTATCCACACTCTTCTGGCATGGTATTCTTCCTCTCCTTGAGCCTCAAATAATGGAGCTGGCTGTCCTTTGACTTAGATCTCTGAAACCATGAGCCCCCAAATAAACTTTTTCTCCTCTAAAATTATTTACCAAGTCTTTTGGTCACAGCAGCAAAAAAGCTGACTAAATCATAATAAGCATAAGAGATAAGAGGCTAGAGCCAGCATAATATGGCATATCATTTTACATTAAACAATTTTTTTTGCAGAAGAAGTTAACTCTAAAATAACAATATAAAGTATAATATAGTAAATATATAAATCAGGAGCACAGTTGTTTCTTATCATTATTGAATATTATGTATGGTATATAATCTCATATGTGATATACTTTTATACAACGGGTAGTGTTGTGGGTTTGTTTATCATCATCACCAAAAACACCTGAGTAATGCATTAAGTTATGACTTTACAACTTCAGTGTCTATTTTTGCGTTGAGGGGAAGGTACTGGGGATTGAACTCAGAGGCAGTTGACCACTAAGCCACATCCCCAGCCCTATTTTGTATTTTATTTAGAGACAGGGTCTCACTGAGTTGCTTAGTGCCTCACTTTTGCTGAGGCTGGCTTTGAATTTGTGATCCTCCTGTCTCAGCCTTCCAGGCTGCTGAGATTACAGGCAGGCGTCATCGCACCCGGCACAACTTCAATTTCTTTCACTAGACGATAGAAACTTTTCAGCTCTGTTATACCTTTATGGGGCCACCATCATATAAATGGGTCATCATTGACTGAAACATTGTTACACAGCACATGATCATACGTTAATATATGTAGAATACTTAGAGCATTAATGTTAATGGTTATTTTTGGTGTGGAACAGGTTAGAGAGTGACACCAAAAACCAAGTGTTCCTCCAGAGATGGAGAGGAGTTGGCATCACTAGCTGCCCTCTCTCCTCTTGACAATTTATCCAAAGTATAGGAAGAAAGAGGGGACTGGGCAGTGGTGATGGTTTCAGAAATCACCTCGCTCTGCTTATTGGGTCTCAGTTACCTGGCCTAGACCTTGCTCTATATAATCTGATCATTATTTCCCCTGCTTTACAGGTTGAACTAAAAAACTCCAGAGGGACGTGTTTCTATTCATCTTTTTAATCTCTTGGGCTTTAATTCCAATGACTTTTATTTTTGTTTTTAGACTTTTAATTAATAAATTTATTTTGCAGTGCTGGGTATCAAACCCAGGGCCTAGTGCAAGCCTGGCATGCACTCTACTCCTGAGCTACACTCCCAATCCTTGCGTTTAGACCTTATTTGGCATTTTGTTATTAGTCAGTCAGTCAGTTAGTTGTTTTTATTTTTATAAAGTTATATATGCTCATCATTTAAAGGGACAAACAGTCCTAGAAGGCAATCCTCTGTTCCCTTCTGAAGAAGTTACCTTTTGTTCTTTCAGCTAATTATTTGGAGTTTTTGTTTGTTAGTTTGTTTGTTTGCTATTTCTCTAAATAACATTTGTAGGATTATTTTATCTCTTTATTGGTTTGCTTTGGTGGTTGCCATTATAGTGGTATTGTGCTATGTAAAATAAGTGTTTAGTTCTCTCTCCTTCCCAAAATCTACCACCATCACCCATCCTCCCCTGTCCTCCATCCTTCCAATGGTCATATCCTGAACTGATTAGATGGTATTCAGTGTTCAGATTGTTATGGTCTTGCAAACTACTTGAGTTGCTGTGCCATGTAGAGTACTAAGAATACATTTAACTTCCTGTAGCAATTTTTATTTTCCATGGAATCAATACTTACTTTGTTCAATGGATTAGGTTTCCATGAATTTTTTTTTTTGACAATTTAATCCCAATCCCCTGACAGTTATTTAACCCTCTTCTCAGTATATTTGGACACATCATATATTCCATCAGCCTTATCCACAAAATGTTCCCATTGAGATTTTTATTAAAACTGTGGATAAACTTGAAACAAATTTACCTTCATGATATTAGGCCTTCTTAACCTTGAATGTGACTTTTTTCCATGTCATGATCCTTTGTACCTATCTTTCAATGAATTTATATAAAGTCATCCCTCAGTAGCCTCAGAGGATTGTATCTTGACCCCTTGCACATACCAAAATCTGTGAATAATCAAGTCCCTTATATAAAACTGGCATAGTATTTGCATATAACCTATGTACATCTGCCTATATACTTTATTTTTTATTATTTTTTTAAATTTATTTTTTATCTAAACAAATGGAATACATGTTGTTTCTGTTTGTACATGGAGTAACAGCATACCATTTGCATTGTCATACATTTACATACAGTAATGATGTTTGATTCATTCCATTATTTTTTCCTTCCCCCCCCACCCCTCCCACCTCTCTTTTCCCTCTATACAGTCCCTCCTTCCTCCATTCTTGCACCCCTCTCACCCCCCATTACATGTTATCATTCGCTTATCAGTGAGATCATTCATCTTTTGGATTTTTGAGATTGGCTTATCTCACTTAGCATGATATTCTCCAATTTCTTCCATTTGCCTGCAAATGCCATAATTTTATTATTCTTTATAGCTGAGTAATATTCCATTGTATATATATACCACAGTTTCTTTATCCATTCATCAATTGAAGGACATCTAGGTTGGTTCCATAGTCTGGCTATTATGAATTAAGCAGTTATGAACATTGATGTGGCTGTATCTCTGTAGTATGCTGATTTTAAGTCCTTTGGGTATAGGCCAAGGAGTGGGATAGCTGGGTCAAATGGTAGGTCCATTCCGAGTTTTCTAAGGAATCTCCACACTGCTTTCCAGAATGGCTGCACTAATTTGCAGTCCCACCAGCAATGTATGAGTGTACCTTTTTCCCCACATCCTCTCCAACACCTATTGTTGCTTGTATTCTTGATAATCGCCATTCTAATTGGGGTGAGATGGAATCTTAGTGTAGTTTTGATTTGCATTTCTCTTATTACTAAAGATGGTGAACATTTTTTCATATGTTTGTTGATTGCTTGTAGATCTTCTTCGGTGAAGTGTCTGTTCATTTCCTTAGCCCATTTGTTGACTGGGTTATTTGTATTCTTGGTGTAGAGTTTTTTGAGTTCTTCATATATTCTGGAAATTAGTGCTCTATCTGAAGTATGAGTGGCAAAGATATTCTGCCACTCTGTAGGCTCTTTCTTCGCATTGCTGATAGTTTCCTTTGCTGAGAGAAAGCTATTTAGTTTGAATCTATCCCAGTTATTGATTCTTGCTTTTATTTCTTGTGCTATGGGAGTCCTGTTAAGGAAGTCTGATCCTAAGCCAACAAGGTGAAGATTTGGACCTACTTTTTCTTCTATAAGATGTAGGGTCTCTGGTCTGATTTCAAGGTCCTTGATTGATTTTGAGTTGAGTTTTGTGCAGGGTGAGAGATAGGGGTTTAGTTTCATTCTGTTGCATATGGATTTCCAATTCTCCCAGCACCATTTGTTGAAGAGGCTATCTTTTCTCCATTGCATATTTTTGGAACCTTTGTCTAGTATTAGAAAACTGTATTTATTTGGGTTTGTGTCCGTGTCCTCTACTCTGTACCACTGATCTACCTGTCTATTTTGGTGCCAATACCATGCTGTTTTTGTTACTACTGCTTTGTAGTATAGTTGAAGTTCTGGTATTGTGATACCCCCTGTTTCATTCTTCCTGCTAAGGATTGCTTTAGCTATTCTGGGTTTCTTATTCTTCCAGATGAATTTCATGATTGCTTGCTCTATTTCTGTATAGCACTTTTGGTAGTATGGCCATTTTGACAATATTAATTCTGCCTATCCAAGAACATGGGAGATCTTTCCATCTTCTAAGGTCTTCCTTAATTTCTTTCTTCAGTGTTTTGCAGTTTTCATTGTAGAGATCTTTTACCTCTTTGGTTAGATTGACGCCCAAGTATTTTATTGTTTTTGAGGCTATTGCAAATGGAGTTGTTTTCCTCATTTCCCTTTCAGCTGTTTCATCGCTTGTGTATAAAAATGCTATAGATTTATGCGTGTTGATTTTATAGCCTGCTATTTTGCTCAATTCATTGATGAGGTCTAGAAGTTTTCTGGAGGAGATTTTTGGATCCTCTAAATATAGAATCATGTCATCTGCAAATAGTGACAGCTTAAGTTCCTCTTTTCCTATTTGTATCCCTTTAATTTATTTAGTCTGCCTAATTGCTCTGGCTAGAGTTTCGAGGACAATGTTGAATAGAAGTGGTGAAAGAGGACATCCCTGTCATGTTCCCGTTTTTAAAGGGAATGGTTTCAGTTTTTCTCCATTAGGAATGATGTTGGCCATGGGCTTAGCATAAATAGCCTTTACAATGTTCAGTTATGTTCCTACTATCCCTATTTTTTCTAGTGTTTTGAGCATGAAGGGGTGTTGTATTTTGTCAAATGCTTTTTCTGCATCAATTGAAATAACCATATGATTCTTATCCTTAAGTCTATTGACATGATGGATTACGTTTATTGATTTACAAATGTTGAACCATCCTTGCATTCCAGGAATGAACCCTACTTGATTGTGGTGCACAATTTTCTTAATATGTTTTGGATATGGTTTGCCAATATTTTGTTAAGGATCTTTGCATCTATATTCATTGAGGATATTAGTCTAAAATTTTCTTTCCTTGATGTGTCTTTTCCTGGTTTGGGTATGAGGGTGATATTAGCTTCATAGAATGAGTTTGGTAGGGTACCCTCCTTTTCTATTTCCTGGAATACTTTGAGAAGTATTGGAATGAGTTCTTCTTTGAAGGTCTTATAGAACTCAGCTGAGAATCCGTCTGGTCCTGGGCTTTTCTTGGATTGTAGATTTTTAATGGCTTCTTCTATTTCATTGCTTGATATTGATCTGTTTAAATCATGTATGTCCTCCTGGTTCAGTTTGGGAGGAGCATATGTCTCTAGAAATTTGTCAATGTCTTCAGTAGTTTCTATTTTGTTGGAATACAGATTTTCAAAGTAGGTTCTCATTATGTTGGTGACCGACAGTGGTGTCTATCGTGATATTTCCTTTTGCATCATGTATTTTAGTAATTTGAGTCTTCTCTCTCCTTCTCTTTGTTAGTGTGGCTAAGGGTTTGTCTATTTTGTTTACATTCTCAAAGAACCAACTTTTTGTTTTGTCAATTTTTTGAATAGTTTCTTTTGTTTCAATTTCATTGATTTCAGCTCTGATTTTAATTATTTCCTGTCTTCTACTACTTTTGCTGTTATTCTGTTCTTCTTTTTCTAGGGCTTTGAGCTGTAATGTTAGGTCATTTAGTTGTTGAGTTTTCGTTCTTTTCTGGAATGCGTTTCATGCAATGAATTTTCCTCTAAGTACCACTTTCATAGTGTCCCAGAGATTTTGATATGTTGTATCATCGTTCTCATTGACCTCTACGAATTTTTTAACTCCTCCCTGATGTTTTTTGTTATCCATGTTTCATTCAATAGCATATTATTTAGTCTCCAAGTGTTGGAGTAATTTCCCTTTTATTTTGTCATTGATTTGTACTCTCAGTCCATTATGATCTGATAGAACACAAGGCAGTATCTCTATTTTTTTGCATTTCCTAAGGGCTGCTTTGTGGCATAACACATGGTCTATTTTCGAGAAGGTTCCATGTACTGCTGAGAAGAAAGTGTATTCGCTCGTTGATGGATGGAATATTCTATATATGTCTATTAAGTCTAGGTTATTGATTGTATTATTGAGTTCTATGGTTTCTTTGGTTGGATTTTGTTTGGAAGATCTATCTAGTGGTGACAGTAGTGCGTTAAAGTCACCCAGAATTATTGTGTTGTGGTCTATGTGATTCTTGAAATTGAGAAGGATTTGTTTGATGTACAGGGATGCACCATTGTTTGGGGCATAAATATTTACTATCGTTATGTCTTCCTGATTTATGGTTCCCTTAAGCAGTATGAAATGTCCTTCTTTATCCCTTCTGACTAACTTTGGCTTCAAGTCCATTTTATCTGATATAAGGATGGAAACCCCCGCTTTTTTACTGAGTCCATGTGCGGGGTAGGTTTTTTCCCATCCTTTCACCTTTAGTCTGTGGATGTCTTTTTCTATGAAATGAGTCTCTTGTAGGCAGCATATTGTTGGGTCTTTCTTTTTAATTCATTCTGCCAGTCTATGTCTTTTGATTGATGAGTTTAGGCCATTAACATTCAGGGTTATTATTGAGAAATGATTTGTATTCCCAGTCATTTGGCTTATTTTTGGTTTTTAAGTTGGCTTGGTTTCTCCTTTGAGTGGTTTTTCTCTAAGGTAGTTCCTCCCTTTGCTGACCTACATTGTTGTTTTTCATTTCCTCCTCATGGAATATTTTGTTGAGAACATTCTGTAGTGCAGGCTTTCTATTTGTAAATTCTTTTAACTTTTGTTTATCACAGAAGGATTTTATTTCATCTTCAAATCTGAAGGTTAGTTTTGCTGGGTATAGGATTCTTGGTTGGCAACCATGTTCTTTCAGAGCTTGAAATATGTTAGTCCAGGCCCTTCTAGCTTTTAGAGTCTGGGTTGAGAAGTCGGCTGCTATCCGTACTGGTCTCCCCCTATATGTAGTCTGATGCTTTTCTCTCGCGGCCTTCAAAATCCTATCTTTATTTTGAATGTTAGGCATTTTCATCATAATGTGCCTTGGTGTGGATCTATTGTGATTCTGTGCATTTGGTGTTCTGTATGCCTCTTGTATTTGATTTTCCATTTCATTCTTCAGGTTTGGGAAAATTTCTGATATTATTTCATTGAATAGGTTGTTCATTCCTTTGGTTTGTATCTCTGTGCCTTCCTCAATCCCAATAATTCTTAAATTTGGTCTTTTCATGATGTCCCATAGTTCTTGGAGATTCTGTTCATGATTTCTTACCATCTTCTCTGTTTGGGCGACTTTATTTTCAAGATTAAATATTTTGTCTTCAATATCTGAGGTTCTGTCTTCCAAGTGGTCTAGTCTGTTGGTGATGACTTCCATTGAGTTTTTTATTTGGTTTATTGTCTCCTTCATTTCAAGGATTTTTTTGTTTTGTTTTTTTTGAGAATCTCTATCTCTTTGTTGAAATGATCTTTTGCTTCCTGCAGTTGCTCTTTCAACTACTTATTGGTATTATCATTCATTGCCTGCATTTGCTCTCTTATCTCATCCTTTGCTTTGCAAACCATCTTAATCATGTATAATCTGAAGTCCTTTTCTGACATTTCTTCTAACATACTGTCACTGGATTCTATTACTATAGAATCTAAATTTGTTTGGATCATTTTCTTCCCTTGTTTTTTCATGTTGTTCATGTATCTTCCCCTGTAGCAGTGCAGATCTGGGGTATTGCAGATTTCCCCCTATAGGCTTATAGTGGCCCTATAGGTTTCCAAATCCCTTTCTTTAAGGGGAGATCAATATTAGCAGTGCCCAAATCAGACACTATGCAATCCTAGACCAAATAGCACCTATGGGGCAATAACAAAATTGTCATAATAAACAAAATGAGTTCAAATATTATCTTCGGTAAAACAAACAGGTTTGCAATAAGGTCTGCAGTTTCTAATGGAGGACAAAGAGGGTGCAGAGGGATGTAGAATGTGGCTGTTAATGGGATAAGAAAAGAATATACAGAAGTTCTAGAAAATAGAAAGGGTGAGAGTGTAATCAAAAGAAATCGGGCTGGGGAGATAGCTCAGTTGGTAGAGTGCTTGCCTTGTAAGCATAAGGCCCTGGGTTCGATCCCCAGCACCCCAAAAAAAAAAAAAAAAAGGCTAAACTTGTCATTGACTTAGGAAGAGATCATAAATAGAATCAATTCAAATTTTCAAAAAAAAAAAATCAGATGTTAGCATGCAAAAAAGGGAGAAAGAGACTCTGAGGGAACAGGTAAACAAAAGGAAAAGAAAGCAAGAAAAGTAAAGAAATAAATACTTAAATTTTTTTAAAAAGGAGAAAAAAGAAAATCTACTGTATAACAGTCATTACTAATGAAATCTCCCAGTGTTCAGTAGCCTGATGCATGAGCGGTACCTGACAATGAGCTTCAAGCCTCCAGGAGGCGTCGCAGGATGGGATTTGCCCCACCCAAAGATCGGAGCTATGGTTTCCAGGATTATCCAAGATGGCCGCTCTGGCTTTGAAATGTGTTGGCAAATGGGGAGCTGCAGCTCAGGGGTGGACGTGATCAGCTGGAGGTCCTGGAGACGGGATGCAGTTGGTCCAACAGGGGTCCTGGAGGATGATACATGCCTGACAGTGAGCAATCTCTGCCTATATACTTTAAATCATCCCTGAATTATTTATAATGCCTCATCCAATGTAACTGCTATATAAATAGTTGCTTAATTTTATTGTTTAGGGAATAATGATAAGGAAGAAGTCTGTACATGTTCGTACAGAGGTGACCTGACTACATAGTACATATCAACAACAATTTTTTTTCCAAATGCTCTTAATCCTTGGCTGGTTTAATCCATGGATGCTTTAATCTATGGATACAAAGGCCTTACTGATATTTCTTTTTTACATCAACATTGAAACAGCCTTTCAACATTAGAATCATAACTTGGGTGCCCACAGGTAATGTGGATTTAGATTTTGCCTTACACACAGCATAATTTTATTTGACTCTGACTGAGTTTTCCTTTCACTTTTGGAAATTTCTTGATTTAGTTATATACTTAAAAATTTTTTGACATATTTTATTCAGAAGTTCTTAAATATTTGGAAGGGTGAAAGGCTTCCACTTCCATGGCCAAAGACTGCCCTAGCTTTCTATAGAACACCTAGCCCACAAATTAAAGAGTTTATGAAAGTTTGTGATAGAAAAGACATTAACTTTCCACTCTATAGTTGACCATGTCTGTGTGAGTTAACTGCCATTACTCTTCTCCTTTGGGGATTGTTTACTTATTTAGGTTGTCAATAAGGGCTATATCTAACTCTTAAATACACTAACTCTCTGATGACTTTCCAGAGACATCCGATAAGAGCAGAAATAAACCTAAAAAGGGCTGATAGTTAAGTTTGCACAAATTTTCCTAGTCATTTCCCTCGTGGATGGAAAATTTCGGAAACATCTGGCAATAGCCATTGGCAGAACTTCTCTCTGCTATAGGTCACAGTTCTTCATCCCCTTCATTTTCCTCTTCAAAGCAAACAAAAATGTCCATTAATCCCAGAAACTATCAGACAAATGCCCATCATGCTGACTTTATTTGACCTATTTTTTTGAAAAACTGTATACCTTTTACAAATAATTTATGAGACTGGGATCCTACCCAGCAACTACACTGGCAATTTTCAGCAAGTTCTTGCTGAGTAAGAAAACAGAAGATTTAACCACATTGGGGAAAGTCAGGTGATTTACATAGGGGCCACAGCCATTGGTGGCCCCAGGCAAAATATTTCCTTTCTTGAGAGGCCCAGACTCCTAGATTCACTCTTTTTCCCCAGTTCACATGGCAATCAGGTGAAATTAGTTCATGCGTGAGTTTAGAAAAGTTCTCTAGCAGAGAAAGGCAACCAGAGAATATTTCATAGAGAATAGCAGTGAGATGAAATATTGTGCTGTATTTAAGGGAACAGGAAGACAATAAACTAAAAGAATAGGAAGATGCAAATATGAATACACAATCAGTGAAACTCCATATCATATACAACCACAAGAATGGAATCCTAATCAGAATAAGTTATACTCTATATATGTGTAATATGTCAAAATACACTCTACTATCATGTATATCTAAAAAGAACAAATAAAGAAAAGAATAAGAAGATGGAGTTCTGTTTCTCCATGGATCAAAACTAAATTTTGTATTTAGATCTTTATTTTCATGGGTCAGACCAAATGAGACTCTGAGGTTGTTTGTGATTCTCAAAATATAGACATGACAAAAGGGGTCCTAAATTTCTGTGATGACATATTCTGGTGAAAAATAAAATTGATAATGGAATACAAAGATGAACTAATTCAGGAAATGGTCCCATTGAAGGGAGATTGTGTTTGGAGAGGTAGAGACTGAAGCCACCTCCTCCCTCCCAGGAAAAGGAAAATGGTCCCTAAATCTGGGAAGAGAATGGTGACTAGGGCTCCAGAAGACACAGAGGACCTCAAATAGTAGCATTCCTGCCTCTTTGCAGATGTTTCAATTGCTGAGAATAATTCAATCTTAAACCAGATGGTTTAAACCCAGGGGAGCTGGGTGCCAAGAACTGGGCTTTCAGTCACTGCAAACACTGTGAATCTCAACAAGGAATGGGAATAGTAGAGCAGCTCCTCCCTGAGTTTGAACACATCAGCAGGGGAACAGTGTAGGCTGGAGGCCAGGGAGCCTTCTAGAAAGTTCTGCTCTGTATAAGGTCCCAATAGCCTTCTCATGACATGAGGGGATATTATACTCTCAATAGTGAATAAGATGCTAAAAGTTGAAGATTGGGGTAAGGTTTTGTTATGGTTTGACTATACTGACCAAAACTCATGTCAAAATTTAACTTTCATTGTTAGGTATTAAGGTCAGAACTTTAAGAGGTGATTAGGTCAAAGGGCTCAGCTCTCACAAATAGCCTACCATTCTTAGATTAATGAGTTATCTATAAAAGCCGGTTTGGCTTTGTCTTTCATGTCCTTCTTACCACATGGTGCCCTGTGCCATCTCGGGGCTCTGCTGAGTCCCCATCTCACCAGACATAAGCTCTTGACCTTGGCTCACCCAGCCTCCAGAACTGTGAGCAAAATAAACCTTATTCTTAGGGCTGGGAATATAGCTCAGTTGGTAGAGTGCCTGCCTTGCAAGCACAAGGTCCTGGGTTCAATCCCCAGCACCACACACACACACACAAAAAAAAAACAAACCTTTATAAGTTACCCAATCTGTGGTATTTAGTTATAACAACAGAAAGATTAAATTTAATTTAGAAAGTAATTGGGAATTTTTGGAACTCACATGTTGTGTTTGCAAACGCATACCTGCCACAATTACCACTTCTTTTCCTTTGCACTTATATGCCAGACACAAAGTTAAGAATATACATACTTAATTATTACAGGAACCATCAAGATATGTCTTACTATTGCTTTAGACATAGCTTTGTCAGGGAGCAGTATCTGACATCACATATACTAGAAAGCAAAAATGTTTTAAACTGTTAGAAACAAGACTATGTGGATTTGCTGTGTAGGAAATATAAGTCACATTGCTACTATTTTTTGAGTATATAAAGATCGCAAGGTTTCCATTAAGGTAAAATAGCAAAACTGACCAGTTTAAAAGAAGCAAGTGTTAAGAACCATGGAGAGAGGCACACCACAAAGCTGCCCCCTCCCCACCTCACCCCAGCTGCCCCAAACCAAAAAAATAGAAAAAATTACTTATACTACCTTCCAGGATTAACCCTAATTTACAACAAAGGAAGTAAGGAGCAGAGAGATTAAGCAGCTATCTAAGGTCACATGGCTGATAATGGGAGAGGTAAAACTTGAACTTACATTCATCTGATTTCAAAGCCCATGACATTTTTTATGGACTCTCCTTCCTGACTACTCCAAGATGTTTTGACAGCTTTCCTTAAGAATTGATCACTTTCCTTAAGATTTTTCATTCTCTCAGTCACATTCTCAGTCAAGACAGAGAATTGCACCTGGGGATCTGCAATAGTATTCCAGATTAGAAGCAACCACAGGGGCCTTGCTAAAGATGCCTCTAGACTTCTCCTCCTTCATTTCTTTGCTCCTCTTTAAACCTAGAGTTCTGGAAGGAAGGTAGTGTTAGAGGCACACAGAGCCATAATACATACAGCTTTACTGCTTCCAAAATACTGTTTCAGAGACATGTTCATCCCCTTTTCCTCCCCCTAAACCAGCCAGACGTCCTCCCGCCCACTCACCATGTGCTGGCCATGTGCAGTTAAGCTGCCTGTCCCTAGCACCTCCATGGGGTGGCAAAAGCTCTGTCCTATCAGCAATCAGCTGCAGAAACCCCACTGCTCATTAGCATCCCTGCCTCTTGAACTAGAAATAGCACTGGAGTCTCCTTGCACCAAGAAGAGCAGAATAGGGGTGGATGTGGGTAATATTTTTTAAAACTACTAAATTGTTTTTCTATTAGGCTGGTGTATGAATTATCTCTAGTATCAGTAGAGGCTAACCACATTCATAGAAAAGAAAAACCTCATGTTGCCACCCCATAGAGAGACCTGGGCAGGCAGGCTAGCAGCCTGGTCATCTGCCATACTACTCTCCTTCATTCTTAGGACAACAAGGTGGTTCTTTTCCTCTTACTGACAGCCTTGGACTTATGTCTTAGATGTTCTCATATAAACCTCTCCTGTTATTGCTAGTCTTGGTCCCTCTGAGAACTGAATGGGCCAGAGGAGGCTTTAGGGGTGTCAGTGCGGGAGGAGAGCCATCACTGTCTCACTGAGGGAGCCCATCAGAGTGGACAAAACCCAACCCACTCTCTTCTGTTTGGATGCTAATTATCTCCATGCTCCCCCTCATCATTTTGTCAATCTTCGTAAGAACCAAAGGACTCCTTGCTGGTATACCTTTGACACAGCCTTTTGCCAGCATTCATGGCTTGGAAACAGATCTTAGCTGAATTTTAACCTCCTCTTACTCCCTTGACTAGAAGTTCTCAAGCAGGACGCAATCTGTGTAGCTGTGCATGGAGTCCCTTGACTTCTCTGTCTTTCCTGCCAGTGCAGGGATGGTCATTTATCATGTCTACTTCTGTTTCAATCATGTTTCATCAAGGTCAATTAGTCAGCTGCATTGTCTGCACTGTCTCTCCTGAGCAGCTTTAATTTGAGATCTAGACAGGAAAGGAAGGGTGCCTAGGCACTTAGGACCCATATCATAGGGAGGGTTCTTAGCTAGCAGGTTTTGTGAGCTCAGGGACCTGTCACAAAGTCTGTAGTTTTTCCCATACTGTGGGCCACGCTGGCAAATATAAGTCACCTAGCTTTCAAAATGTTTTTGTTTATTTGCCTACTGGTCCTATGAAAATCTTTTTTTTTTTTTTTTGGAGTAGGATATAACATGAGTTAAATTTTAAAAAACAACTAAGAGAAATTATTACAATTCTTGGATAGACTGAAATCTTTCACTGATCATTTTTTTTTACCAAATGTGTATTAAGTGCCATTGTGTGCCAGGAATCCTATCAGATACTAGGAAACAAGAGTGAATTTAAGAAGACATGGTTCTTGCCCTCATAAAGCTGACATGGTGGCAGGAAAATGGATGGAACTGGAGAACATTATGTTAAGTGAAATAAGTCAAACTCAAAATGTCAAGCGTTGTATGTTTTCTCTCATATGTGTGAGTTAGAGAGGAAAAAGGAAAAGAAAGGTGCAGGAGGGGCAGGTACCGAGAATTGAAGGGAAGTTAGTAGAGTAGAGGAAAAGGACAAAGGGAGGGAGGAAGAGAGGGAAGGGAAAATACCGGCAAATGATATTGGTCCAATTATATTGCTATATTATTTAGTGTGTGAATATGTAATGACAAATTCCACCATTGTACACAATTATAAGGTACCAATAAAATATGGAAAATAGTTAACAGTAAGAGAGAGATTAAACAAAGCATCTTACAAATACACATACGTATTTACAAGCTGTCAAAGTCCCCTGGGTGAGAGATATTCACTGCCCTTTGGGGATAAATAGTGTGCCTCATTTGTCTTGGTTTCTCTAATTCCTGTTTCTTAGTAGGTGGCTAAATAAATATTCGTGGAATCAATGGGTAGATGTAGGATTACATGACAGAAAGAATGATTGCCTAGTGTAAGAATCTTACCATTAATAAGATCTTGTGAGGACTGAGAGCCATTAGTCCTGAGTAACTTTCCCATTTTATCATTAGTTTTAGTTGTAAGGTCAGTCTTTCAGATATCTCTGCTGGTCAGCTGTAATTGAGAGTGTTTACTACTCTCTGAAATTTTTGGATGGAAAATACCTTCCTGGAGACCAGGTAATTTAAAGAGTCCAGCAATAAGAAGTGGCAAATTCTGCTGCAGGTGCTGTGTGATTTCCACTGCAATTAGCTTCATAGCCACTGTTGGGATTTCCTATGGGATTTATGATATTGTGGTAATCTCTGAAGTTTTGATTTCCTACTTGTCTTGAATGAGGACTCTTTTTATTAAAATACATTAAAGGAACTCAAATAAAACTAGAGTTTGTGCTGGACACAGTGGCACATCTAATCCCAGCTACACAGGAAGCTGAGGCAGGAGGATCACAAATTTAAGAAGAACCTGGGCAACTAGTGAACCTTGTCTCAAAATAAAAAATAAAAGGGGTGGGGATGTAACTCAGTGATAGAGCACCCTGGGTTCAATCCTCAGTAACCCCCACAGAAATTACAAGGATTGGGGTGATCCAGTTTGGAAAGTAGAGATATTGTTTCTCTTTGTTTTAGTCAGATTTTTTTAGTCAGCTTTTTTTTTTTTTTTTTTTTTTTTTTTTTTTGGTCAGTCTTTTGTGACCAAGAGACCTGACAGAACAATGTAGAGGAAGAAGTTTATTTTGGATCACAGTTTCAGAGGTTCAGTTCATGCTCGGCCAACTCCATAGCTCTGGATTCGAGGTGAGGCAGAACATAATAGCCAAAGGGTGTGACAGAAGAAAGTTGTGAGGGGGCACCTCATATCTAGAACATAACAGTGTCTCTCTTTCTATGAAACCATGACATCTCTAGTCTCTCCTTTGCTCTGTTTGTCTTCCTCATTCTCTCTCCTGGTTGATTTTTTTGTGCAAGGTTCTTATTTTTGCATGAAATTCTGGCTTGCCATTGCCCCCAACTCTATCTTCAATTCTATATTATTACACTAGTCAAGACTGTCTGGGATGTAATTGATATACACTCAAAACAAATGAGCATCCACAAAAATAATTCAATCACAGGATTAAAACACTCTGAAGGTATTTAGCTTTAGATTAAACTCAATATCCTGGTACTCAAATGTCAGTCATTTCTCTGTGTCCCTCCCTCTCATTCTACTTTTCTCTTTTATTTTTTTATTTTTTTCTCTTTGATCTTCAGGAATTTAATGACAACATGGCAATGAGCAGCTCTAGGCTTATTGTTCCTTCTTATAATGTACAATCCCAGAGCAAGGGAAAGAACTTTTCCCAATAGTCCTGGCTATGATATGGGGTCTCTGGTTGACCTAATTTGGGTTATAAGCCTGCAGTGGAACCAGTCACTGAGGCAGTAAAAATTGAGTCCATAAATTGAGTCAATTTGTATCATATGCCTACATCTGAGATTAAGTCATGCAGACTCATGCAATTTGTAGAACAGAAACAATCTGTAGAGATCACCTCATCACAACCTCCTCTTTGGAAAAATGAGGAAATTGAGGCCTGGAGGGTTGAGTGATTTGCCTAAATTTTATAGTTTCTTTGCTGTAGAACCCAATATAAATCTGAAGTCTGAAATTTCCTTAATCCCAAGATTATAACTAATACAATCAGGATGTTTTCCAGAGACTTTGGTTATCAGTCCACCTTCTCTAAGACTACATCTGAGCCTACCTTGGGACCACTGGACTCATTCATTGCTAATAGTTGCTTGCTAGAGGGAATTCAGTTTAATGTCCATATTTATTTGGGATGAACTCCAAATCATCCCATCTTTAATTAAGTAACTCCTACCACTCTTAGATCCTAACTTAAAGATTCCTCTTTGAAGAAGGCTTCCATCTAATAGATACCATGGGTCCGTGTCTCTCACTTTACCAGCACATCCCTCTGTAGTATTTTACACTTGTTTGGTCACTGTCTGTCCTCCATACCAAAACATAAAATTCTTCAAAGGCAATGACTTGTCGATTTTGGCTCACATGTCATCCCAAGCTTAGTACCTTGCCTGGCACCTTGGATGCCTTCAATAAATATTTGCAGGTCTGCGTACTTGACCTAGATCATGAAAGGCTGAGTAGGCAGCCAGTTTTGGAGGGTGGAGAATGGTTGAAGCTGACAGAGGGAGTATGCAGAGACAAGAGGGAATGGGAGAGTGTGAAGCAGGATCAGAACCCAGAGAAGGAGCCCAACCTTTAATCCACCATGCAGGAGCCATAGAACAAACATTGAGAGTCACATCACACAATGACAGCCAAAAAAGTGGGGATGGCAGGTTAGACAGGTAAATGGGAGGAATCAGTGCCAATGAAGACTCAGGCTGCTGCCCAAGGTAGGTTTCTACATGCCTGAGTAGGCAGACCACATTTAATGAGCTAAGATTGAAGAGTATGTAGAAGGTGACTAAGAGCCTTCTAGAGCAGTGGTTCTCAATCCTAGCTAAATGGGGATTTTTTTTTTTTTTTTTTTTTTTTTTTTTAAGGCATAGGCTCTGGTCCCATGTCCAGAAATCTTGACCTTTGTTTTTATCCTAAGGACAAGAAAAAGTTATTGAAAGTTTTAAGGAAATATGTGTTTATGCATGCATTTGTGTGTGTGTGTGTGTGTGTGTGTAAGAGACAGAGAGAGAAAGAGAGAGAGAAGATGATGATATGATGATGATAATGATGGTGGTGGTGTTGATGATATTTGTGTGTATAAGAGATCAGGGTACGAGATATTAGGCACAAGACTCGAGAATAGGTATTTTACAAAAGTATCCTATCCATTTAAAATATGTAGTAGTGCTCAAAACCATTTCTAAAACAACAATCCTTAATCTTGACTGCACATTGCATTCACTTGGGGAACTTTAAAAACTATTGATGCTTGGACTTCATTCCCAGAAATTCCAATTTTATTGGTCAAGTGTGGCCTGTACATGGGATTTTTCAAAGCTTCTCCAGATGTTTCTATTGTGGAGCCAGTGCTGAGAATTCATGCTGAAGCTATTCAGGGCGACTTGCTACTCAAAATGTGTCTGTGGACCAGAAGAATAGATAACATGTGGGAAATTGTTATAAATGAACTTTCATGGGCCACTAAATCAGAAGGTCTCGGGAGTAGGGCATGCAGGTGATTTGGTGCATGCTAAAGATTTAGAACTGTAATTCCAGAGGGAGAAAGTAATAATTTCAGCACTAGGAAAACTGGCCCAGTGTTTGGAGCATGGGGATTAACTCACCTCCATAATTTCACCTGTACCTCTGGCTTCCAGGCAAAAAGACAGGATGAGTAATAGTTTCTCTTCTGAGAGGTCTACCTTCCTCCCATCTCAGGACATATCGAGTCAGGGCAGAGGCTTGAGTTTTTTCTGGTAGACTTTGATCTCCCTCTCTGGTAGGATCTCTGCCAGAGGCTACATTGACTTCTGCCTGAGTCTTGACTTCACAATACCTTTCACTCAAAACAAAGAGAAACCCCAGTACAGAGCAGTGAGGTGAGGAGAGCACAGCTATGGAGACTCAGGGTTGCCACCTAGGAAGCCCTCAGGAAACAAACACTCTGCTCTCAGGAAGTGGGTCTCTCTTAGTGGTTCAAATGCACAGAGGGAAACTTGCCGCCAACAGAAGTGGGAAAAGCCATTGTAATTGATCCAAGGAAGCAATCTCCTTACAGGTCCGGATGCATTTCTCTGTCTCCTCTTCTATATAACAATGCACGAAGAGTCATGATTTGCCCTCGGTGTATCCAACTTTTTTCTCCTTCAACTTGCAACTTAGCTGGGTATTGGGCATTCGGCAAGCTGTAGTGAGAGTGCAGGTTTTGGCAATGGGGTTTGGAGTTAAATCTCTTGCTATTGAGATCAAGGTTGGACTTTCCCATTGTCCTCTGTGAATTTTCAAGTGGTGTTCCCAAGCACCTGTGAATATGCTTCAGACTGGAAGATTGAGGCTCCACTTGTGTGTGTTCTGTGGGAAGAAAGAAGTATTGTGTTGTGATCATCCCCTTCTGTAGTAGAAAGGAGGGGTCCTTCAAGAGAGGAAGAGTCAAGACTTAGATAATTTGTCAGCATAGTAATGAGATCACAGAATGAGGGGGGGTGTTTCTTGTGATGGGATAATTGAGAAATTATTTTGAAGTTTGTTTCTACCATATATTTTCCTTCCCTCTCAAGAAGGTGGCTGGGCCAATTGAAGTTCCTTTTGCCAGAAAATTTGTCCAAAACTTAGAAATAGGCAAAAGAGAAAAAATACTAATTATTTTGGTGCAGCGCTAGTGTTGACTTTCTATTTACTAATACTTTATAACTACGTAGAGGTGAGGTTGGCATACAAACTTTTGTTGTATAGCAATGCAAATAATTTTTTCCCAGTAGACGGATAACTCTCCCTGTTGAACATTAAGAGGTTTTGCAGCCAACCCAACATTCTATTAAGTTGAATATTTATACTAGATTTAGAATGCTCTTTGGGCCAGTTTTAACATCTTATTGGTTCCCTCATTCATTGGAGTTGAAAACAATCTTTGACATGTGTTCATTTTGTATTTACATGAGAGTCATGCTTTTTAACCTTCAAATATGATTTCTGTTACATACAACCTCTCTTTCTGGTTTTTGTTTTTCACAAGTCTGAGCCTCTTGACAGGTTTACACTAAATGGGAAGGGAAAGAATTCAGAAGCAACAAAACAAAGAGATTCCCCAAGACCAGGAGGATGATGGGCCAATAACCCCCAAAGGTCTTATGGACCCCTGACCTATCCTTCTGGCAGAGGACCGAGAGAAAGTAGCAGCATTTCTAGAAAGGAATGGCTGAGTGGGACACCCTGGGGACTGGGGAACTCCTGGAGAGCTAGACCCTAAGCATGACACTCCCAGCCTCCACCAAGATCTACAGAGCAGTAGCTATGATTCAAATCACTAGGTTGAGAGACCATGTGACTTAGGTAGTGGAAAATAGAGAAAGGACTAACATGAGTTAAAAGCCTGAGTCTTTGCTGTACATGGGACCTTCATATCACCCTGGATTTATGATCCCCAAATAATGGCTGTGCTCAAATTTCCTACCAACCCAGTGGGCAGGGGACTTAGAATCAATGTAAACAAAGCAAATTCATGTGACATTTCTCACATACACTAAATTGTGGAGTAAGAGTCCTGCCTGTTATAGAAGCAGAAGTTTCACTTGTCTTATGGTTGTTGCAGTTGGAAATATCTAAAATATTCAAGCACCCTCACACACACAAAGGAGAGAACCAGCTGCAGTCAGTGTCCTTTGTCTCCAGGAGGACCTGCTCAGGCAGTTCAGATTCATTACCAATGCTGGGAAAATAACTGTCACCTCCCTGGGTAGCAGCACTGGTCTGTTGAAGTGCAGGATCAGTTAAACAGGTGGTCACAGGGCAATTTGAAGGGATGCTTAGTAGGGTCACCTGACCAGAAATAATCAGCCTCAGCACCTCTCTTTTATCCCAGCTTGTCTTCAGATATTCAGATTCCAAAATACATATTCCTGGGAAACTGTAAACCTAAGTTAGTGTTTCTACTTCGTGTTTCTACCTGGGTCAGAACCACCTGGAGAACTTTATCAAGGGAGGATGGAGGGAAGAAAGGAAATCATGGAGGAGAAAAATGCAAGATTCAAGTTCAGCAATTCCCCATTCAACTAAGGACACTGAAATAATTGTGTGTACGCATGTATGTCCCCACAGGAAAATGGATGAATTGCTCTCTTTAGAGTTTTTGCAGTTCCAGGAGCCAGGATTGCTTCCTGTGTGGTTCCATGGCCTCCTACAGGTACCAGGGCTATCCCCTTCCCCCTTGCTTGAGTCCCTCAGCTCCAACATGCCCCTGCTAAATTTCCATTTGCTCCTGAAGAAGGGCTACAGAAAGGAATGCAGATTCAGTCAGGTGGTTGCAGGGCTGTCACTTCAGAGTGGCAAAACTGAGAAAAGTGGAAAGAAAAATGAGTTAACTCACATGCTACCCCTTTGGTTGCAGACCATGTTGGAAAGAGACAGTGGGGAGAGGGATATGGGGGTTTGGGGCAGCATCTCTTCACTCTCTTCCTTCAGGCTTCCTCAGAATTTGCTCAGTTCTGTAGATGGTCCTGGCTGCCCTTCTTCTGCTCAGCTCTCACCCACGCGATCCTTCCTCTTCAAAAATGCCTGCCAGAAGACTCATGATTCCAGTCCCAATATGTGGCAGGCCAAGGGCCAGGGTCTGGCTTCTGACTTACTGACTAACTAACTACTTAGCCAGAGCTGTGGTTCCCCTCCATGAGCCCCAGCATTTCCTCTGTGCCCCACAGGTTGCAAAGGAGTCTCTTGGCTTCTGTGAATCTGTGTGTGGCTGGGGACTACTGTAAGGGGTGGGATTTCAAAGCTTTCTTTGCTCCACTCTGGATTTACACCTTCCTGGTCTCTACCTCCTCTATCCCTTTATTCATGCCTGATTCCTTCTGTTGTTATTTCTCCCCAGTTCACCTCTCAAGCCATTGCTCCCATCTGCACATAGACATATCTGTCAGTACCACGCAGCTCTAAGGTGTCTCCTTTAATTTCATGTAAGCCTTCTAGCTACTGCCCTATTTTCTCTCCCCCAACAAGAAAACTTCTGGAAAAATTGTCATCACATGTTATTTCCCATTCCTACCTTCCATTCATTCCTTTACTCACTGGGACTTGTCTTCTGTCTACAATGCTCCAAACAGGTCTTCTCAAGGACCCCAGGTCCACCTTGTTGTAACTGCAACACATGCTCCAGTCTTCACATACTTGACAGGGTCACTGTCATCTTTCATCTCCCAAGGCATCCTGACCACCCTGTTTTCTTCTTAGCTTCTCCTTAGATGCTTTTGGCAGCTTTTCTTTTTTTCTTTTTTTTTTTCATTTATCAGATCAAATCATAAGTTTTACAAAGCCCCATAAATTAGTTTTCTCCAATGGTAACTACTTCAACACTTTGTTTGAAATATCAAACCATTTCCAAATTTTTCTTATCCATAGAGAAGAAGGTGAGCTTGACATTTGCTTTGCAGAGGTTGAGTCACACGTCTCCTTCCTGTGTGATCCTATAGCACCTTCACTCTGTGGGGGTGGAGCAGGAATAGGAAAGGTGGGCAGCAGCCTAGCCCATGTGATTATGGTGGCCACAGTCTTGGAATCCCCAGAGGCCATCCAGGCTCTTGCCTCTTTCTGACCATATTCCTGAACAGCCCAGATGCCCAGGTGTGCAGGGAATAGGCCATGTCTTCTTCTAACTGCATCTTTGGAACTGTAACTATACAAGTGCAGCTCATCCGCAGATCTCTTCTAACCCAGTGGAGTATTATTGCCATAGCAGTCGATAGGGTCATGAGATGAAGAGGTCAAACAAACAGGAACTAAGAGCCAATACTGAAACAAGGTCAAGAAGCAAAAGTAGGATTAAAGAAGTAGTTAATAAGGCAAAGAAAGTAGTTACTGGGATCCATCTACTCCCACAACTGGCTCTTTTCTAGGTGCATCTCTGCCTTGAGTGCTTTGTCTGTAATCCTAAGGGGCAATGAGAATTCTCATTGCTTACCTTACCAAATGACAACGATCTGACAATTCTGGTTTCAGATTTCACTCAACCTCTCTTATAGTGCAGATCCAGAATGAACCCAATAGTTCCTATGTTGAAGGTTTGGTTCCCACCTGGTGGCACTATTGGGAGGTGGTGGAAACTTGAAGAGGCTGGCCTAGTCGGAAAAGTAGGTCACTAGTGACATGCCATTGAAGGGTATATTGGGATCCTGACCCCTTCCCCTCTCTCCTCGCCCTGCTTCCCAACCACCTCAATGTGAACAGATTTGCTCCACTGTGAGCTCCCTGCAATGATATTCTGCTTCACCACAGGCCCAGAAACAACAGAGCCCAGTGACCATCAACTGAAACCTCTGAGCCTGTGGGTCAAAATAAATCTTTCCTCCCTTAAGTTTATTTCTCTCAGGTATTTTGTTACAGCACCAGAAAGCTGACTAACACAGTCTCCCTGCAATAGTGAAATGTACAGACCAAAACAAGTCTGATTCCCTGATTCTAGAACATAAGCAGGTATGGTAGGAATGAATGTTAGAAGTATTCCATGACTTCTTAAGGAAACAGAAGTTTTGATAAGATGATTAATAACTTATTACTTCTCCTCCAAGGCTCCAAGTAGAACCATTTTTAAATGTGTGTGTGTGTGTGTGTGTGTGTGTGTGTGTGTGTGTGTACACATGTGTGTTTAAGATAGCATTCATGAGTGTTCCAAGCATTGGAACCAGGCAAATTTTAAACATTCATAGGTTGGTTTACTTTTTTTTAAGAAAAATTTTGGTGATTGTTATGGTTTGGATGTGAGGTGTCCCCCAAAAGCTCACATGTGAGACAATACAGAAAGGTGCAGAGGAGAAATAATTGGGTTGTAAGAGTCTTAACCCAATCAGTGAATTAATCCCTGTTGGGATTGATTGAAGAGGTAGGGTGTGGCTGGAGGAGATTGGAATTGGGGCATAGCTATGGGGTATATATTTTAAAAGTATCTGGAGAGTGGAGACACTCTCTCTCTCTCTCTCTCTCTCTCTCTCTCTCTGCTTCCTGATGATGTAAGCTGCTTCCCTCTGTCATGCTCTTCCACCATGATGTTCTGCCTCACCTTGAGCCCTGAGGAATGGAGCCAGCCTTCTGTGGACTAAAACCTCTGAAACCCTAAGCCCTCAAATAAACCTTTCCTCCTCTACAATTGTTCTGGTTGGATGATTTAGTCACAGCAGTGAAAAAGCTGACTAAAACAATGATACTGGGTATTAACCCAGGCACAGTTTACCACTGAACTATATCCCCAGACAAGTTTTAAAATTTTATTTGAGAAAGGGTCTCACTAAGTTGCTGAGGCTGGTCTTGAACTTGTAATCCTCCTGCCTCAGCCTCTCAAATCATTGGGATTAGGGGTCTATGCCACTATACCTGGTGTATATGCTTTTGACCATTTGGGGTGATGGGCATGCATCAAATCATTTTTCCCTTTTAATTTTCCCCTTCCAGAAATCAAGACACAAAATCTAGATTACATGCGATAGTGTAGAGCCCATACTGAGATTAAAATATTCAGTCAATTCTAAATTTCTAGGTATGGGTACATACTAAGAAATGAATTGTTAAGATAAATGACTTGACAATTTAAAGCATAAATTAATCATCAGTAGTACATTCCGAGTTCCAAAGACAACAATGAAAACTGACAGAAGATAAAAAATAGCTACAAATCTATCAACTAAAATAACTTTTAAAAATTATGTAAAAAAATTAAAATTTGACCAAAACCATATAATTTCTGACAGCATTTATTTTTCAAGTGATGAGACAAATAATTGATAAATTAATTAGATCTGTAATATAAAATGGGGGTTTTAATTTGTTTCTCTAACTTTGTAGCAGGCAAATTAATTCCATTTGATGTCTTCTAATTCACAAATGGATAATGTCACATACATTCTGGCTCTTTTAAAAATCATTCTTTGGGGAGGTTCTATTGTTAAGAATAGTTTTCCTGGTTCAAACCACTCAACAAGTTAATAAGGAAAGTAAGAGTGCTATGGGGTGATATTTTTAATGACTAGCATTGGGTTCATGGTGATACCTACTAGGGTTCTCATAATCTGTAGGAAGTAAAAGAATAGAACTGAAATAGTGATAGTCCACTAGCTGATCCTATTTGAACATATTTTATTTGGAGCCCAATGGCATTCCCTGTCCTTCTGTATCAACATATGAAAAATCTGAGCCAAAGATTTTTTTTCTTGTCAACAAATTGAATATGTGAAAAAAAAAAAAAAAAAAAAAAAACTATGAAATTCCTAATTGTTAGAATGCTACAGGCCCCAGTTAAAGTATAAGGCTCCTAGTTTTCAGGTTTCATCCACTTAGGGAAACACTGGTGAAATGAAAACAAATCTCAAAGGAAGAAAACAAAAACAATAAGTGTCTTTCCAAAGGGCCACCGAATCACCTGGAATTAGGTGTTGGGTGGACAGCACTCCATGCACTTGTCTTTCCTTCTCCATTTGCACTCTGTAACACCACTGGGTGCTGGGAAGTGAAGGAAATAAAGGATTCTGCCCAGAGGGTAAATATTCCAAGAATCTGTAACACCAAGTGTTGATAAGGAAACAAGTGTTCACATTGAGAAAACTGCAAGATGAGCTACTACTGCTCATCTTCCATCAAAACAACTGTAGCCTTTCTTCCCAAGGCCCACTCTTTAAAAAAACAAAATAAAATTATGAGGTACAAGGAACATCAACCAGATGTCACATTCCTTCCACCAATAAATCTGAGCTTGGTAAAAAAGCCCTGCTGTTCTCTCCTGTATCTGCCCTTCCCCAGTGGATGACTCACAGCTTCACACTAGGCTCAGCCACAGAGAAGGTCAACCATGGCCAAACGTGACTAAGCACTTCAGAAAATTAGCCCTTTGATCTCTCAGGTGGTGTGTCCCAAGTATATTTTCACATTTTGGGATCTGCCTCACTGTGGCACAACATCATCTAAAATGACCCCCAGTGTTGATATGGGGCAGACTTGAGAGGCTCCCTGGCTGGACAAGGACTTTGAGAGACTAATTGTCTGTGGAAATGAATGGTTACAGTCACCAGGTTCTCACATTGGAATATGGCTTATAAAGCAAGGCATTATTATTCCCAGATCCACGTTCTGTGGAAGAAGTGAAACTTCTCCAGTGGGTTAGTCAGCTTTTCAGCTGTTTAACTCTGGGCTTCTATGGGTAGCTTATTTATAGGCCCCAATGGGGGAAGAAATTAAGGGACCAGAATGATTACAGAGAGGTATTTACTTTCAGCCAAGTACCTGGTTTCCAGGATGCCAGTGTTCACCAGACCTCCATGAGGCTGCTTGAGCTGTTACTGCCAGGGGCTAAGTTTTCTGCCCCCAGATACAACCAGGCCTTCCCTGCAGGCCTTGAAAGCCATCACTGTGCTAGTCTCAGATCTACAGCTCTGTCTGGTGACCCTGAGACCAGTCCCATCCATACCAACTGGGAAAGGTTCCCCCGGTCAATTCTCAAACCATTTATGGGCCAATCCTCACACTCAGATTGAGTCCCCACCACATAAAGATGTTTCATGACTGTCTCTTCTCCTTTACATGAGGGTCCTAACACAAATCCAGGTTTTGGAGAAAGGTCTTTCTTCTCATTCAGACCTTCTTTAGAGCAAAGCCCTGGTGGTCCCTCACATGTCTAGATCCCAGACAGTCAGGCAGGTGACCTCAGACTGTTGCTCTCATTGCAAGCAGGTGTACAGGTGCCTTTTTCATGATAATACTTGCAGTTAAACACAGAAGTCTCAGTCAAACAGGAAATTTATATTTTTCACATTTTTTAGCCAGAGCCAAAGGATGCCACAGAGGTGGCAATGCAGATGGGGCACTTGTGGAATGTGGATGTTATTCTTTGTCCTCTGTTACTAACAATGTTACATTCTCCATCCTCTGCATCCTCAAGTGTGATAATGGCATACCTTCCAGAGCCTATGCCCACTCCTTACCAGGTAACAGCTCTGAAAGGAGAGGAGTATATCATGGTGCTTATGGCATTAGTCATTGGCATGGGAACAGACCCAGTTTCAATCTCTAGACCATTCCATCATTTAAAGGGCAGAGACTGAGGAGGACTAAAACCACAGGGAGAAGAGGAGAATCAAGAAAGACCTGGTGTCCAGAAAACCAAGAAAAGTGATGGGGTCTGCTGCAAAGTCATCAGGAAAGACAGACAAATAGACTGGGTCATAAGGAAATGGACTATTGATTGGAGTCTGCCTGTGAAGGGACAGGCTGGGGAGAGAGGTTTTATTTAAGAAGGGGGGATTCCTGACCAGGTTCCCATGCTGCAGCATGGGAGTAAAGGAGAGAGCAAAAGTCCAAGTGAGATTGGATTCAGAGCACCAGTGGAAGCTCTGGGCGGGATACAATGCAGCTTTTCCTATGAAAATGGAGAAGAGGCCTGGAAGTGAGGGAAATAAAAAAGGGTGGAGGCAGCCAGGACAAGATGGCGAGTGAGGAAGTCATGGGCAGGGCCAGAACAAAGGAGCATGGAGAGGGTCTTCTAATGAGGTCAACTTCCTACTTGACAAAAGTACTTGTGAACATAAGCAGGGGACCCAATCAGGCAAACACTTGCACACTCATGCCCCTAGGTAGGGAATTCAATAGAAAAATTAAAACAGACACATGAACACAGGGGGCACCAAACAATAATAGTGAGGAAAGCAGGGACAGGGGAGGAGATAAGGAAAGGAGAAAATTCCAGAGGAATATAAAAGGAACAAGCCAAAACACCCCCACTGGATTCCCTGCTGTGGGGTTCCTTCTGGAGAGAAGTCTGTTACTGCCACCTTTGCAATAAACCTGCTGCTTGCTTATATCTCTGTGTCCTGTTATTCAATTCTTTGCTGAGCAGAGACATTGAACCCAGCACCCCTGGATGGTAACAGAAGGTGAGTGTGGCTGCCAACACACCTGCAGTTCTGAGGGCGGGAGCTGAGGGAGTCATGGAATAGATGCTGCCATGGATTGAATGTTTGCTTCCCCCCAGTGATGATTGTATTTTGAGGTAGAGCCTTTAAGCAGTAATTAAGAGTAGAGCCCCCATGATGGAATTGGTACCCTTATAAGAAGAAAAAGGATCAGAGCCCTCTGCTCAACCACATGAGGACATGGTGAGAAGGAAACTGTCTGGAGGCCAGAGAAAGAGATTTTGCCAGAAATCAAATATGCTGGACCCTTGATGGTGGACTTCCCAGCCTCAAGAGCTGTGAGAAACAAATGTCTGTTGTTTAAGTCACAAAGTCTGTGGTATTTTGTTATAGTAACCTGTGTGGACCATAGCAGAAACCTTGGACCTCTGCTGAGAAGGTGTTCATGATTAGGGAGGGGACAGGGGCACAGTGGGGAAGGTTTAGGATGGCATCTGGGAGAAACAGGACCTGGAGAGGATGCTGATCAGGGGCCCGTGAGATGGTTGATGTGCTGAAGACAGAGGACACAGGTTGTTTAGAACCCAGACCACAAGCGTGATAATTCTTCTGGCTGCCTTCAGGATCCCTTGCAGAAGAAAAAAGAAGGAAAATGGTTAGATTAATCCACAGAGAGGGATTTTGTGAGACTGACAGTAAAATAAAGGGGACAGGTAAAAGGTTGCAGGTAAAAGAGTGACAGAAGACATACCCATGCAAACATATAATTATGCTTGATTATATGTACATGTATAATTATATATGTGCATATATGTGTTCGATTAATCACAGAGGTAAAATAAATCCAAGTTGCTAAAATAGAGTGGGCTTGAAATAGATAGGGCAATTTTCAAAGAATGTTTCTAGAAGATTAATCTTTTCCTGGAAAGAAACAGAGGTAAGTATACCAAGTAGAGGCTGATATATCAGGATTAGCAAATACCCAGAATGCAGGCTACAGTTCCCCTCCTGGGCCCTGGGCAACCACAATTAATGGCCAATCACACTCTCCTGCTGAACTTCAACCCTTTCTCAACATAAGGCAATGGACTAGAGTTAACTCAGGAGATGAAAATTGCTTTCAGCTCAGGAGCAGATGAAAGGTAATGAGCCAAGGCTGGGTTGTTAACAGCAACATGGAGAATATCATATAGCCAGCCACAGTTCGTTGGTTCCCAGAACCCTGAGAGAACCAAGGATAGCATCAGGAACAACCACAGGAACAAAATTGCTCTGGGACACACTCACAGGCCAATTTCTACTGAAGCCCCAGGACTCACCTGAACTGTCCCTCAGAATCCCCAGGTGGAAATCCCAGATTGTCACCCATGGTTAGCCTCCAGAAATAGAGAATAAGGTCAACCATGGATCTCACGATTCAGTGATCTTCCACAAGGGGCTAGATGAGTGCTTCTGACCCTGACTTGGTTGGAGCTCATGGGAGGGTGCTGTTAATTCTATCTAGTCACAGTGGATCACATGTCCTAAAAGCTAGATCCAGCCCAAGGTTACAAGGAAACAAAAGCAGCTCAAGGCCCATCTCTGAGAAACACCTTTCACTTAATCTAATACCCTTTTCCTCTGGGGTGAGCAACTTCAGATGGCAGGAAGTTGTATTTCCTTCCTCTCTGTGGGAACTCCTTAGTTTTAGGCATTGGTTTTCATCAGTCATTGCAAAACTAATCTCTGGTTGCACAATGTGGGCAAGCAAGCCAAGGACAGTGACGGAGGCTGAGGAATCCCATTAAGTCAAGTGGTGCTAATAGAGCAGATATTCATCTAAAGAGTTAGCAGTATTAATCCCTGACGTGTCACCAAAACTTCCTTCAGACTGTTACTAATATCAGAAAGAATAAGTCATCTCTAAGTCATCCTGGCCTCCAGTTTTGTTGTTGTTACATAATGAAATGGGCCTCTGGGACTGGTTCTTGCCCTTTGTCTCTGTTCATGTTTGTTGTTTCTTCTTAGGCTTCCATCAGAAGAACCAAGAACTGGACATAGAGGAAAATCTCTGCTAGTTCAGTGACCCAAAGGGACTAGAATTCAACTGAAACATATAGAGCTATAAAGCCAAAGCCTTACTGAAAGAGTTAATGAAGGAAAGCACAGCACTGAGGGTGTTTGTGTACGTGCACATGCATGTATGTGACATGTGACACAAGGCAGAAGAAAAGAGGGAGAGAGAGCAAAAAGGTCTTGTGTGGGCAGGTGGAGGTGTGATCACAATAACTATGACTTGCATGTCTGGCAGTTTTGACACGTGGAAGTACACGTGATCTAAGTTATCCATCTTCCTAGCATTTCCTTGAGTTCAACCTGTATTAGCATCCAGTCTTCCCACACCTTTTCCTGTCCTACCTTAATTAACAAAAGATTAATTCTCCTGAATAAGTGGGAGAGTCTCTTGAGGTATAGTGTCTGTGGGGTAGGACAAAAAGATAACAAAAGGATTTGATAATTGATTTAAAAACAAGTCAGCCAGGCTCAGTGGCACACGCCTGTAATCCCAGTGGCCTGGGAGGCTGAGGCAGGAGGATCTTGAGTTCAAACCCAGCCTTGGCAATTTACAGAGACCCTAAGGAACTCAACAAGACCCTGTCTCTAATAAAATATAAAAAAGGACTGGAGGGGTGTGATCCACCCGCCCCTTCACCCGCTGGAGGCCGCCGCGCCGCCGGGTCACCAGAGGGGATGCTCCGAGCGGCGCCGCAGCGGATGGAGATGACCACCAGGGTCCGGAGGGCGCCATACTGGGTAAGCAGGGCTTTCTCGCGCCTTTGAAAAGTGACCTGGCACTTTCATCCCTGCTGTCACATGCAGGACCTGACGCCCGGCAGCCTCTGGGCTCCAGAAGTGCTCCTTTTGGAATTTTGCGTCCGACTTCGTCTTTGGCAATCGCCCTTCATTGCCATGGGCCCTGATTGCTAGATTTCTTGTTTTAAGGAAAGATCTTCCGTTTGCCTTTTTATACAGAGCTGTAAGAATTCTTTGGGGGAAATTACTTTCTTCCTTCGTTTGTGCAAATGATTATTTATTAAGCGACTTTTGGCGTGCATTCCCCAGGGTTGGTGCTTGCAGTGCGAAGTTAGACTATTTCGTGTTTCAGAGAATCTGTGGTCTTGATGGGAAGGGAAATTATGTGAATAGCGAGGAAGGAGGAAGAGAGGTTGGCTGGAAAGTACAAAGGAAGAAGGAGCAGGAGTTTTATGTTTTGGGAGAAAGGGGACAGTGGATCTTTTGGACTTTGTGTCTGTTGGAGTAAAGAGGAGACATTTCAGTGATTTGATTGCTGGACCTGTTGCACTATGAGGATGGTTATGGCATTTCCTGAGACAAGAATCACTGTGAGAAGATGTAACCCCACAAAGACTCTCAAGTATTGAGTATGCAGTGCCTGTGGGCAGAGTATACTGGAAACATACAGATTCAAGACCCATTTATTGGAAGAAACTAAGAGTGTGACCGAGTAGAACCCTGAAGAGCACCAAGTTGAGGACTGAGGATAATGACAAGGAAATGGTGTGCAATGAAGGGCAAGAGAAATGAGAGAAAGGAAGAGTGGATTTCCCCCTAAGCCATGATATGAAGTGCCACAGAAAAGTAATACTTCATGAGACAAAAGGTTTTTAATCTGTTGGATTTCATAATGTGTAGATCTCAGGAAATTTTCCGGAGTAGAGCATTTTGGGGTGGTGAAAGGTGAAGGAGGGCTGCTGGTAAGTGAGCAGGAAGAAGGAACTGATCAGGAGTACTGCAGCAGTCAGAGGGGTCGAATGGAAAGGGGAATTGGGCCAGGGAGAAGGGCCATCCGTGGGGTGCTGTGAGCACTTCAAAATCAGTGAGGCTTTTGTTTTTAAACCACTATATAGAAAGTACAATGAGATAAAATAGTCCTATTTACCATGGCAATTGAAAAAAACAAATGAATTTATATCTAATAAAACCAATACTTTAAAAATAAAAAAAAAATAAAGGACTGGAGATGTGGCTTGGTAGTTAAGCACCCATGGATTCAATCAAACAAATAAATAAAAACAAGTCAATATTCATGATGTATTCTAAAGTTCTCAAACCCATAGGCTGCATTCCAAACAGGGTTTTAATGTCTACTCATGAGGCTCCCAAATCTGCTTCCTCCCTGTTTCCTCAGTTAATAGGCATTAACTGAGTATCTGTTGATGAATAAGAAGGACACATGGGTTAAAACAAGCTGACCTCAGTGTTTATAGACTGGTCAAGGAGGTGACATAAACTCACCTTGGGCGTCTCTGTGGATGAATTCACAACTACTAGAAGGCAGGCAAGATGTGCAAGAGGAAATCTGTGAGGTCCAGAGTAAGAAGAAAATCTTTTCAGAAGACAGGAGCTATGAACTGATTCTAAAAGCGAAACAATGGATTGTCTTAGTTTTTAAAGTTAGTTTTGAACTTTTAATTATAAAAACAATAATTTTTTATAGAGAATTATGGTTTAGAAAAAAATATTTAACTTCACCAACTATCCCACCACCAGGAAGTAACCCTGGGGTTTCATCCTGCATTCTGGGCTCAATATTTTCCCCTTCCTTTCTGTCATTCTGGTCTGATTTACTTCATACCAAAAAGTGTCATCATTAGATTTCATTTCAAAAAATGCTTCTACTGCTAAAGAAATGCTTCTACTACTAAACCCCTGTGCCAGGTAGATCTCCCCAAATCCTGCTTTCTTTCCCTCACTCTCATTCTGATTGGTCTCCAGTGGCAATCTCCTCAGCTGGGCCATTCAGGACCATCTCAGTTAATTCAGGCTGCTGTAACAAAAACATATAAACTGGGTAGCTTATAAACAACAGAAATTTATTTTTCACAGTTCTAGAGGCTGGGAAGTCCAAGATCATGGTGGACTTAGTATCTGGTACAGGCCTGTCTTCTTGCTGTAACCTCACATGGTGAAAGGGACAAAAGAGGGCTGAGGATATAGCTCAGTTAGTAGAGTGCTTGCTTTGCAAGCACAAGGCCCTGGGTTCAAATCCCCAGCACTGCAAAAAAAAAAAAAGGGGGGGGGGCAAAAGAGCTCACTTGGGCCCCCTGTATAGGGCACTACTAATCCCATTCATGTGGGTTCCACCCTCATAACTTACTCATCTTCCTAAAGGCCCAACTTCCAAATACCATCCTGGGAAGTTAGAATTCAACATATGAATTTTAGGGAGATACAAATACTCAAACCATGACAAGGACCATAACTCCTTTACAAAAACCCTCTCACTGGAATATCGCACACTCTGCCTGCTAACCTTCTGCTCACATCTTTCCATTTTATTATGTGCCCAAATCTTCAAATATCTCCACTCAAACTCAGTGATTTTTGTCTGGCTTCACTGGCCTATGAATCACAGGAATACAGCTCCCTGTGCTGCACCTGGCTCCACCTGAGTGATGCAGGACCTCTGGGTCTCTCAAAGTCGCAGCCAGAGATTTCACCCCAGGGCTTGTTTGACATGTATTCAAAACACAACCAGCATGTTTCTTCCTCTCCTGCTACAGGCACGCTTACTCCCCATGTTTATTCTTCCAGCAGAGATGGTCACTTTTGCTCAGACCATCCATAGATATCATAAGGTTCTTTCTCCCCATGGCTGCAATCCTCAAGGTGACAACACCATGGCCCTTGGAATCCTCAGTGTGCTAGGAACATATCAGAACAATACTCAACAGCCCTGTGATTCAAATGGTTCTTGAAAGCAGCTCCTTTGGAATCAGTCATAATTCACAGGCTCTGATCACAGTCTTTCAATGAGGCAGAGGTCTCACAGGGCTCTAAGCTGTCCTTGGTATTCTCCTGTCCCTGACCCTTCATAGAGGCACCCAACAACTAGCATATGCAAGTGGTTATCTCTGAGATATTTGCCTGTCTTATGAGATATGCTTGAAAACATTCTAATTCTGTTGGTAGAAACAGTTCAGGTTCAAATGAGAAATCCCACTACATACCCTTCAAAAACCCAGAGAGTCAATGCCAATCTTCATAAAATTTTCTCTATCTCAGGATAAATAAAATCACAGGCCACTGAAGCAGTCATGATTATATAATTTGATAGTTAATTATTTATATCCTGTGACAACTCTTATGTTCTTTGTACAAATTGGTATTAAAAGTTTTATTGTACTAAAAATATATTTAAAAGAATATTTTTATGATTCTGAGCATATTAAGCAAAGAATGGAAAATCAAGAAAGACAGTACCCTTAAGAATACAAGAGATAGCATGAATAATTTAAAAGTATCAACATTTCATGTTTATGTCTTGGATCATCACTGATGTAAGGACCATGGTTTTCACTACTTCATAACATTATGTGTCTAATATTCAGTAGGCACTTAACAGCTGGTTCTTTTATTTTAAGGAAGTTTAAGGTCCTTATTTGTACTTTAATGAACATGGCTGGGGGAAGGGGAGCCACAAAAGGTAAAAATAAGACAGAAAATAACTATACAAAATAAAATTTTCCAGAAAGAATACTGGACTAATTTGAACATGTATTCCAAATATCATGTGTTGGAAATTTAATCCCTCAAATTATGTTTAATGGTATGTGGAGGTGAGACCTTGGGAGAGAAAGTCCTCATGAGTTGAATTAAACCACTCATGGATTAATGGGTTATTGAGGGCTTGTTCTGTCTCACTATATGCTGCCCTCCATGATATTATATTGCAAAAGAAGACCCCCATAAGAAGCTGAGAAGATGCTGGTACCATGCCCTTGAAACTCCCAAACTATGAATCAAACTAAACCTCTTTCTTTTATTAATTACCCAGTTTAAGGTATTCTGTTATAGCAACAGAAAAGAAACTAAGACCCATGGAAGAAAGTTCAGTTTAGCATTTTGGTGATAGAATAAAAAATTCATAAAGTAATATCCCATTTTATAGGGATTATTTCAAATGCACACACTGAGTATCTAATTTGCTCATTTCAACAAATACTTAAGTACCAACTGTGTATCAAAGGCTTCTGATAAGATAAGCAACATCCCTGTCCTCTGGAAACCCAGTTTGTTGTAGAGAGGAAAACACTGAAATAGATCATTTCCCACTATATGAATTATGAAGAAAATAAACTAAGTGACTGAGGAGTGAGCGTGTGGCTCCTTTGTGTGAAATGGTCAAGGTGACCTTTTTAAGGAGACAATGTTTGGGCTGAAACAGATGAATGACAAGACATCAACAACACACAGTCAGGAGAACAGGGTCCCCAGGGTTGCAGAGCACAGGTTAGGAACTGCACAGGAATTTCCATTTCCTTTACAATGACAACGATGATGCCCCCTAGAAGTGTACAGCACATTAGCTCAGAGTGTTCCAGGCCTGTGTAAGTCAATGCACTTGTATAACTAATCTACTTTGCTCATGTTAATTTGCACATCTATTGACATGCATTAATCCAACTGGATACAAGGACCATCAAGTGAGTCATTTAGTAATTCAGATCAGTCAAGAAAATGACTCTCAGTAAATTGCAGGCTGGAGTCTATTGTGCAATTTGTGACTATATGTTTTCCGTTTCTGAAGACCAGCCTAAAAATTGACATACTTTAAGTGGGAAAAGCTTGAGATTATTTGGAACCAATCCATTGTCTACTCCTGTAGCCTAATGCCAGGAAAAGGAAACATGAGTAATTGCTGCCCAAGCCTAAAGCTGGTTTTCATGGTGAGAAATCCTCCTTCTCTGGGAATGATCATGTGTGGGATTTTGAAAATAGTTTTTATAATTACAGACTTTACTATTGAAAACATACCACTCAATTAACCATTTGACTTCATGGTATGGGGAGATCTCATAATGACAGGTTAATGGATTCCATGCTTAATAAAAGCAAAAGGGACCCATTACAGTCTAATAAAGTCAACAGTGTAACTCTTTGCTGGCCATCTTCCTTGTTAAACTGGCCTCAAAAGCAAATGCATGCAGCTTCCTTAAGATTCCAAACTTGTTTAATCTGTTTCATGTAAATTTTCAAAGGTAGCTTTCCCAACAACTTATGATTGAGGCAGTGGAGGTTTAAATACAGGTTATATGTTGACCTCAGGTCACTCTGAAGTGGGACACTCAGAACCTGACCTCACTTCCTCTCAGCTGATGCTGCTTCCTCTTACAACATCACTCATCAACATTAGAATCTATCCAAGTCCGTTCTGAGGAGAAGCCAGTCCCTCCTCCCCACATATTCTGGCATGTAGAGCCCCAAAAGAGTTCAAGGGGAAAGAGAGCTTGTAGGAACACAGGAGGAAAAAGAGGTGGGGTCTTTGTACGCAAAGCTAGCCCCCTTATATACAAGGTGGTGCATGCACTGGCAGCATTTTTTGTGCTTAAGATTTCAGTGGAAAGGCAAAACCCGACTGACCAAATCAGAAGCTGCATATTTTACAGAAGTAGTTCTAATGGAGGGACCAGAAATAAGAGAGCCATGCCCACACAGAGGAAGGAACATGAAGGCTAGTTTAACAGATGGGAATATTCAAGGACTTCCAGCTGTGGGAATTAAGATTAAGATATACACCCCAGGAGTAGAGGTGTTATTCTGGAATATCCAGTACAAAATAGATGGAAAGATGGCTCAGGGCTCAGGACCTAAATGATGAGGGTTGAAGAACCAGGGGGCTCCGGAAAGTTACCTAGAGCAGGTTTTTCACACTTACTGTATATGTGAATCTATTGATACCTTACTAAAAATGCAGCTTCTGATTCAGTCACTCTGGGGGTCTGCATTTCCAACAAGTTCTTATGTGAAGACAGATGCTGCTGGTGCATGCACCATCCTCTGCATATAAAGGGCCTTGAGTGCAGGGCAAACCCATTCCCTTTTTTGTCTTGTATTAGTCAGTTTTTTAATCACTGTGACCAAAATACCTAATAAGAACAACTTAGAGGAGGAAAAGTTAATTTTGGCTCTGGTTTCAGAGGTTCAGTCCCCAATTGGTCAACCCCATTGCTCTTGGCACAGGGTGAGGGAGAACATCAAGACAAGGTGAGGCAGAGGAGCGCTGTTCATTTCATGCAGGCCATAAAGCAGAGACAGAAAGGGGAAGGGACTTCAGGGAAGATGAACACTTTTAGACATACCCCCAGGGATCCACCCCCGCTAGCTATGCCCCACCTGCCTATACTTACCACCCAGTTAGTCCATTCAAACTAGGATGAAAAGATTAGATTAGAGCTCTCATAGTATAATCATTTCACCTCTGGATATTCCTGCATTAACACAAGAGCTTTGCAGGAACGTCTTATATCCAACTATAATATCTGTAAGCAACATTATCCCAGGAGAAATAGGGAAGCCGGCAGGCTGGGAGTAGCTGAAGCACTGTCTTTAATTCAAGGGCAGGAGCTGAGCAGTAGGCTGCTGAATGAGGCTCAGAACTGAAAAAGTCTAAATCACTGGACATAATAAAATTACTTAATAGAAAAAACGATGGGTCATATTTGGTGAGTCACAGGGAAAGACTTTAATCTCTGTCCCTTTTTAATGCCTAAAAAGAAAACAGCAAGATCTCTCATTTGCCCTTCTGTGGTCAGTACATTGAATGAGTGAGGGTCCTCTTCAGAGAGGATCTCAGAGTACATTGAACAAACACTCTGTGATTCAGGGCAGTTGGTAGGGTTTGTGAGTTGCTGTTCTCTCACTCTAGCCTTCTAGGAAAATATAAAGGGAAGATTCCCTCAGGTCCACTTTCCTGGGCCTTCAAATTTTGTGCTCTGATGGTTAGTTTTATGTATCAACCAAACTATAGTCCCTTGCTGTCCATTTAAACACCAGTTTAGGCATTGCAGTGAAGGCATTTTGTAGGTGTGATTAATGTCTGCAACTCACTGACTTTTTTTATTGTAGCATTATAATTGTACATAGCATTTGGGTTCTTTTGGACAAAATTATACATGCAAGGGATTTGATATCAAACCCCATTTTCCCCCTTTTCTCCCTCCTCTACTCTACTGATCTTCCTTTCATTCCCTTATTTATTTATTTTTCATTGGTCCTTTCTACATATACATAAAGGAGAAATTTCCTTTAGTATATTCCATGTTTCTTTCCCTTTCTCTTCTCCCTCCCTCTGTCTAGTTCTCCTATTACTACTCTGCTGATCTTCCTGATGTCTTTATGATATCTGATCCTCTCCCCCACCGCCTTTCCCTTATTCTGCTTTAGCTCCTACACATGAGAAAAAACTTTCGACCCTTGATTTTCTGAGTCTGTTTTATTTTATTAAGCATGATTTTCTCCATTTCCATCCATTTATCAGCAAGTGCCATTATCGCAATCTTCTTTATGACCGAGCAAAACTCCACTGCGTATATATGCCACATTTTCTTGATCCATTCATCTATTTACAGAAAACTGGTTGATTTCATAATTTGGTTATTGTGAATTGTGCTGCCATAAACAATGTAGTGGTTGTATCACTATAATATGCTGATTTTAGTTCTTTTAGATAAATATCAAGGCATAGGATAGCTGGGTCATTTGGTGGTTCCTCCTAGTCTAATAGCTGACTTTAAGTAAAGGAGTAATTCTTGATAATCTGTGTGGGCTTTACCTAACCAGTTGAAAGGCCTTAAGAGAAAAATAGGTTTCTCTGGAGAAGAAGTCCCACCTGTCAACTGAAGCTTCAGCTCCTGTTGGAGAGTTTCTAGCCTCCTGCATAACCTACAAATTTCATATTTACCAGTCCCAACAATTGCACTGGCCAAATCTCTTGAAATAAATCTTGCTAATATAAAGAATAGATCCTCATTATTGGTGGATTCTGTATTTGTAAATTTGCCTTCTTGAATTCACCATCAAGAATTACAGCTGTAGGGCTGGGGATATAGCTCAGTTGGTAGAGTGCTTGCCTTGCAAGCACAAGGCCCTGGGTTCAATCCCCAGCACTGCAAAAAAAAAAAAAAAAAATTACAGCCCTTTCATGATCATTTGCCAACGTGCTCAGAACAGTGAAAAATGTCAGCCACCTAGTGCACACATTTCCAGCTCCTTCAAATTAGGTGACACATCTTACTTCAGCTCTCATACCACAAACAACTGTCCTGTTCATGGTCCATTTAGTACTATAATTTTCCCATTTTTATGCTTTTTTGTTGGTGATCTCATTGTTTAACATGACCCCTAAGTGTAGTACTAAAGTGTTAATCTAAGCACGAAATGTTTCTAAGCACCAGAAGACTATAATGTGCCTTATGAAAACAATACATGTGTTGGATAAGCTTCATTCAGACATGAGTTTTAGTGCTAACTAATAGATTCTATGTTAATGAATCAACAATATATACATTAAGCAAAGCATTTTAGATAGAGATGTACATAAAACAAGGTTATATCTTGACTGGTTGAGGAATATGTGACCAAAAACTCATAGGAACCTAACCCTGTATCTCCCCTAGGAGCAATGGTTCACTATTTGGTTTGTTTTGTTTTATAGAATGCAGTTACCATGGATAATGAGGATCGACTCTGTGTGTGTATGTGTGCACATGTCCCACTGCTTTTCTTTCTCTGGAGCACCCTGACTAGCAGGTGCAGCACCACCCTCTCCTCTAGGACTGGCTGTGCACAGCACAGGTGATAGGGTCTGTTCCATCCCTTTTGTATT
This sequence comes from Sciurus vulgaris, assembly GCF_902686455.1. Classification (NCBI taxonomy): domain Eukaryota; kingdom Metazoa; phylum Chordata; class Mammalia; order Rodentia; family Sciuridae; genus Sciurus; species Sciurus vulgaris. Next base: position 43,719,173 of record NC_136475.1, read on the forward strand.
CAGATTCCCAACATCTTGCAAAAGGAAGAAAGGAGTCTTACATACAAACCTGTAAGGTAATGTGAATAGTCCCTCTTATAAGGGAAGTTTTACTAGTTCATAATTAGGAACACAAAATATGTGTAGGCCCAGTAATTTAGACATTACTCCATCTCCCTGATACAGTAAGAAGAAAGCCAGATGAAGTAATAACTGGAATGCATTTCAGCATTTGTAATGTAATTTGGGTGATGAGTCCCAAATTACTTTCTCAATGTAAACCAATCAAGTATATTCCCATTTGAACATCTTTACCAAAAATAAACTTTATGAATGTGTAAAAAGACAATTAGACAGTCTCTAAGGCACTGGGCCCATTCCCTAAGGAGGAGAGAAGCCAATCTGTCTCAGTAAATTTGTCATCTTCTATGTTATACTGTCAGGAGAGTCAGAGCAAGAGAAAGCAATGTCTTAGCTCAGACCTCTCCCTCTTTTGAACCACCCAAGCTTACACCCTCTGTGGTTCAGCAGCCCAGATCTGCAGGCAGGATGCTCTTTCCCCCACGTGCCTGCACGACACCTGAATGAGACTTGAAAAGGCTTACAAATAATTCTCTTTTTACTTCAAGAACATGTCACAGCTAAGAATAAACACCATGCATAAGCCACCATTGATCCTGAAATAAAATGCTGTCTGGACAAAAAAGGAAAAAGCTTCTTTTATGCACAGCTTCTAGGAAATCAGAACACCATTCACTTCTCAGACCATCCACAATATAATTCAAGTGTCAAAAAGTGTTCAAGGCAAACAGAGGAAGAGGAGAGTGTCATTGTTTGAAATTTATTTGTATTCAAAAGCAGTTTCTTTTCCACATCCAGCAACTTCCATAACATGAATAGGACTCTGAGCTATTAAATGGCACAATGGCATCTGCCCTGGGCTGTGACTACTAAATTGATTTACTAAGTAAGAATGATACATTAAATAAAATTAAAGAGAGTAGAAAAAATATGTACCCCACTACAAACAAATTAAAAAGTACAGAAATATAGATAGTAAACAAATTGATTGAGTCAAGTAATTTCAAGCCAGAAAAAAAAAAGTCTGCCAGGCTTAACAGGACTAGCTCCTAGGAAGCCTGGCTCTGAGGGTCCATCATGGCTCCCTCCTTCCTCTTCCTTCTCCTGTTCTCAGTTGGTTGCCACCTATGAGATGATTCAACTGAGTTAGAGATTAGGAAACTATAGCACCTGGGCCCAAAGCAGGCTACTTTCTATTTTTATAAATAAAATTGTATAGAAAAAAGCCATGTTGATCATCTCTGTACCATCTAGCTATGGCTGCCTGTCACCCTGCAGTGACAGAGTTGAATAGTTGCAACAGAGACTTTACAACACTTAAGACCTAAACATTTACAGTCATCAGATCCTTTACAGAAGTTTCCTGGCCCCTGAATCAATCTCTTCACATTAAAGTATGACAGTTTTAATATGTTAGTCCTCCAGGGATTCCTTGAATTTTAATAGGGAAGTAATTTCTTCATCTAAAGGAATTAATGGCTAATAAGGATTTCATTCATTAGCAATGTAATACTCAAAAGATATGGAGTAGGGGAACTTCTTAAGCTCAATTATAATACTTACTCAAATAAGTTGTGGACCCATCTATGGAGGATTTTAATACAAATTTGAGAGAATTACAATGGTAGGAACTAAAACGCAAAAGAGAGGTGGGTCTGAAAGGAGCTAGGGAGTGCCGAAGGTGACATCCTGGAGTCAAATACACAAATCAAGAGACTGCAATTTGTCTTCACCTTACTCAAATGTTGTTGGGTTTGTTTGTTTGTTTGTTTTTGTTGTTGTTGTTTGTGGTGCTGGAGATGAAACCCAGGGCTCCACATATACTAAGTATACACTCTAGGGCTCCACATATACTAAGCATACACTCTAGGGCTCCACATATACTAAGCATACACTCTAGGGCTCCACATATACTAAGTATACACTCTAGGGCTCCACATATACTAAGCATACACTCTAGGGCTCCACATATACTAAGCATACACTCTACTACTGAACTGCATCCTCAGCCTCCAAATCTTGATTTTTGTCATTTATAAACTGATACAAATACTTTGAGGTTCATTTAAAGGCAGGCAGATTTCTGACTTTGATAACCCCCTCATTTTGCCTTTTTGTCATTTCACAGCTACTCACCCGCCTAAAGATAAACGTTTTTATTGCACATAGGGATTTTTCTGTCTGATGGTCCCATGAGCAGTGTTATATATCTCTAAAGAAATCTTCTACAAGAAAACAGCATCAGAGAGATCATGGCCCAGACTTGCTCCCAGAACCCTTGGATGGCAGGAACTTCACACCAGCATCATTAACAGATGTAGCAAGACTGTGAAGTTGCCCCATGCAAAGAAACAAGAATACCTGGTTTCCCATCCAGAGGTGAATCAGAGGCTAAGTGTGCATGGGAATGATGGTCACTCTTAACATTGGCATTTGTTCAGGACACTACAGGTCATAAAGTATTCTCCAGAAGACAGTAGAATGAATCAGACATAACTTTCCAATGTTTATATATGAATATACGACCAGTGTAACTCCACATCATGTACAATCACACAAATGGGAAGTTACACTCCATGTATATATGATATATCAAAATACATTCTAGTGTCATGTATAACTAAAAAGAACACATAAAAATTTTAAAAAATGCTCTCCAGGACATTTTTTCACTTAATCTTCAAATAATCCCTTGACATGAAAAATTGTCATCTCCATTTTACAGGTAAGGATCTGAAAGGTTAAATTGCTCACTCTAGATCAAACAGCTGCTGTGGATGGAGTCAAACCAAAAATTCAGGTCTTCTGAATTGTCTCTGGGTAGAGGGTTCATTCTCTGAGCCCATGTGGGAGGGACTCAGGTCTTATCAGCAGTTAGTTATCCACCCATTCTTGAAGACCAAGGTTTTGTCACGCCTGCAGCATAGGAGTTTTAGAGGCAACTCAAAGAAGAATAAGCTCCATCAAGTGTGCCCATGAACTACCCATACTGAATACCAGTACGTGGCTTCTGGACCCTCCTGGGATGGTAGACACTTGGCATTATCACCTTACAGGATTTTTTGTTTTTTTGCGAACTACAAAAGTCAAATCCACTCCACAATTATACTTCTCTCCCAGCTAACCCAGGCGTGGGCCAGGGCCCAGTTCCACAAGTCGAGCAAGCTGGACCCAGCCTCTGCTCAAGCCCTTTGACTTGAACAAGGCACCACCGTCCAGGCATAGCTGACAGAAGCGTCCAGTGCCCACCCCGGCCAGCGGACTCACTTCACCAAGAGGGAACATTTCTCAAATGAAAGAAAAGCTGATTGAGAAGAATTGACTCCATATAGTACAATGGACATTACACAGTATACCAAGAAGGTAACAGTCACAGTCTAAATTCCATATGGTTTGTAGAGTGATGACAGCCCTTTTGGGCTAGAGAATTGGCGTTCTTTGTGGTTCACATCATCTCCTTTCTGTCTAGTTCTGCCTCTTGGTCAAGCTCTTCTCTGTATCCCATTCAAGCCATTTTCCCCATTAATTCAGGTGCAGTCACATCTAAGGAGAACATCTTAGAGTTAGAGGGAACAAACAACTAGCAAAGGGGTGGAATTATTGTTTGTGAGTGGATGGGTAGATATCACTTTCTGCATGTCTTGTCAACTATGACAGGGCCTCCTGCTGAGACAGAGCATCTCCTTCATGCCTAGACATGTTCAGGAGGCCAATTGCCATCAAAGCATTCTAATCTCTTTCCACTCCTCTAAATGTTCTGGGGAGCCCACATCATCCTTTAGGCCCTGGGCAAAGGCCAGCTGAGCTCATTAATCATGCCAGAGTCACCTTTCCTGCTCAGATATCAAAGGCAACAAGGGCTTACAATGGCCTTTTGGGTTGCTTTTCTATACAATTTGAAAGAAGAATGGATCCAAGAGCAAAACAATGACTCCTACTAACCTTGGAAGACCAGAAATGGGGGGAAAAAAAAGTTTACTTGATACCAAAAGCTTGGTCCTTGCACTCAATGCTGATCCAGTAACAAAGACAAGGTTTTGAGAAAAAGGAAAAAGGTATTATTGCTTTGGTAACAAAGGCGAAAACCAATGAACTCATGTCATAGAACCTGCCATTCTAACTTCCAGGGGAAACACAGGGCTTTAAAAAGTGGGGACACAAGGGCTGTTGTCCAAGTATCATTATCGATAGATCTAATTAATGTTTAACTTACATCCTTGAAAGAGCTGTTGTTATAATTTCCATGTCTAGGGTTCCTTTATTCTTATGAACAGTGAGAGGAAGGGCAGATAACTTGGCTTAGGATAGGAAAAATGTTAACCGGTTGAGGAGAGGAAGGAGAGGAAGAAGAAGAGGAAGGAAAAAAAATGTCAGTTTTAAAATAAGCAGCCAGTGGTCAAGCAGTAAGGTTTATATTTAAAGCATGAATTGGACCCCTGTTACATGAAAGGGACACTGTTACATACTGGGCGTGTAGCTACTTAGAATGTAGGAATAGACTTAGTTAGGAACATGGCTCATTCCTCCTTCATATGCCATGACCAAGAAGCACTGGGAACAAGACTGTAAGGCAAACAGGTAGAAAGGGACCCTCTGACTAAAAGTTTCAATTTACATGAAATGTACTCAATTTACAAGGTGCCCTGCATTTCATTTAAACAGTGTGTCATAGTTTTTCCAGGCCTGCTGAGCCAAGTGAGTTTGCCTTCAGTAATTTCCTATCATCTTTTCCACTCCCTTCTCTTTAAAACTCAATTAACCTTCATATACAGATTTGGGTTTAATTATCTTAGGTTTAATTATCTTTCTAGTGTTTGAAGTTCAGTTACCATTTTCAATACAATATATTTTATATGGTGGCTCTAGACCCCTAACCACCAACTTTTGACAAACGATGATGTTTCTAGAGAACTTTGACATTCTATGGTGTTTTCAGGAGAATGTCCCACTCCAGCCTAGATTGTACCTTTGTGGTATTTACTCATAATTCAGCCAAAGTTATATAGGTGTATGTTATGGTTTGGATGTGAGGGGTCCCCCAAAAGCTCACAAGTGAGACAATTCAAGAAGATTCAGAGAGAAATGATTGGGTTGTTAGAGTCTTAACCCAGTCAGTGATTTAATCTCCTGATAGGGATTAACTGAGTGGTAACTGAAGTGATAGGAATATGGCTGGAAGAGGTGGGAATTTGGGCCTGACTTTGAGGTATATATTTGCATCTGGCAAGTGGAGCTCTCTCTCTGCTTCCTAATCACCATGTTTGAGCTACTTCCCTCTAACACACGCTCCCACAATTATTTTTAGCCTCTCCTCCACTCTTCCACCATGATGTTCAGCCTCATCTTGAGCCCCGACAAATGGAGCTGGCCTTCTGTAGACTAAGATGTCTGAAACTGTGAGCTCTGAAATAAACTTTTTCTCCTCTGCAGTTGTGCTGGTTAGATCTTTTAGTCACAGCAGCGAAAAAGTTTACTAAAACAGTATAATATAATCATGGTATATTTTATAATGACATGTTTGTTAAAACAATTATTAAGAGTGTTATGGTTTTTGAAAATGATTATACAAAAAGCAGTCTTTTGGTGTTATGTATAAACAACCAATGAGAGGATTAATTCCACTCTCCATCTTACAGTGAATGATAGCAGCTGCCATAATAACTGTGCTAAGACAATAGACAAGCCAATAGTGTTCAAGTAATCCAGCTCCACACTCGGAATTGAAGACTGCATTAGAAAATACCATTATTAGAAAAGTGCATGGAGTCAAAATGCAGAACAAGGAAAAGTGAATGTAGTGGTTCTAGAAAATAGAGCTTACATATTTGGTAGTATATGGCAAGGAAGGTTTGATATCTTCCCCATCATACTGCTGACATGGAGTAGGTGCTCAGAAAATGAATGTTCAACTAAACCAAGTTGCTTTTTGTAAATGATATAGTTATGCATATACAAATTGAGTAATTTGTGTGACTTGAAGGCAGATCACATTCTGCTATAAATTCTCTTCAAAATGTTAGTCAATCTTCCTAGCCAGTACACCCTTTCCCAGACAATGTTTTGTGTGTTTGTTTTTGCCATCACAACCACCAGAGGTACAATAGTACTTAATTTTGACTATCACAGGGAAGAGGCTTTTAATTTCCCACAGTGAAAAAACTAAGAAAAAAGTCATGGGAACTTTTTGCTTTAGGGAAAAGTCACAGGGTAAAGATGAGGATGCCCTGCCCCAGCACTGACCCTGTAACTCACAGTTCACAGACTCCTCCTACCTAGACTCCTGAAGGTCCACATCACTTGCATGGGAGGCCCTGGTTCCAGGAAAGGTTCAAGCCTGTGCCCCCATGACTGGGTGTCCAACACTGACAAGGAAGCATACAAAGGTTGTCGGTAAACAACAAGGACTCAGCTTCTGCTTTTCAGGACCAAGCTGTCTGGGGGAAATGCTGACATGTTTCACCACTTCTCTTCCTGTTGATCTATCTGTGTGTGCTTTTAAAACCTTGTCACTTAGGCCTCATTCCACTACATTCCAAAAAATAAAGGAAAATAATAATAGATTCAGGCAACTTTTCTTAGTCCCAATTCAGTTGAACTTTTCATAAGGCAGCCCAGAATAAAAACTCCTCATATGAAAGGCTGGTGGACACATTATGAGATGATTATTCACACTACAAAATATCTCTTCAAACCCAGAATATAAAGCTGGAAAGAAGTCTGACAGATCTATGATTACACTCACCTTCTAATTTTATGAATGAGAAAACTGAGTCCCCAGAGGGCCAAGGACCCTTTCATTCCTAACTCATACTTTGCAGAAAGTTCAGTGTTGCCACAGGAATTTTAATTTTTTAGAGTAACATAGGATTTTGTGTTAAAATATTTAACTTCCACATTCTTGGGAAAACCCTATTATCTACAGCAAGGGACAATGGCTTATGAAATGAGTATGAATTTAATATGGTATTGCATTTCTACGTGTCATCTATACTCCAGAAATAGGGAACCTATTCTACATCCAGATTAGTTTTTAGTATTTCTTAACAATTTGTGTTCGCAATAAATACGTATTATGGAAGGAATCATACAGTTAGGCAATTAATGACATTCTTGGATTATATAACAACACAAATATATTTTTTAATCTTGAGAAGAGAAAAATGATTAACAAAGCCAATGCCACTTCATTTGCTCTTGATAACCCTTGTGGATGCCCTCTGAGCTGCTCAAGTTCACTCTCCAAGTTCAAGTTCTATAACTTGCCTGAGTAATTTTTCAGGAGCAGCTGTGGAAGCAACTAGCCATGCACACACGCACGCATGCATGCACACATACTTCTTATAAGAACAAAGGCTGGCACAGACCCTTAATTCAATAGAAAAGAGAATCTTTTCTTTCTTTCTTTTTAAAACCTCAGTGCAGGCACCCTTATTAGGAGCACACTGTCAGTCTGGGCTTTCGTCCTGGTTGGCTCCTGATTGTTAATGCACACTGAAAATGCCACTCCTGCACATAAACTCCTTGGAGACCACTTTGGCTTGCTGCCAGCTGCCCTCACTGTATTAAGAAGTGTGGATCCATTACTATTACAGAGCCTGAAGCAGAGCCAAGAAGAATTCTCAGAGGGCCCCCACCCCAGATAAGCATGAGTAGAATAAAAAGGAGACAGATGACATCACAAAGTCTCCAGGACTCAAGGGATAAAGTGGGGAGTGTGTTGTAGACCAGGAGGATGTTCTGGTCCTTGGGAAAGAAAGAAAATGAAAACATGCTATTCTTTACCTACAAAGTTCTTTTAGATACCTCCCAGAGGTATCTGCTCCAGAAGAAGTTGTTTTCCAAAGGCCCATGGAAAGCTAACACTATTTCACCCAAAATTATATACAGAACTAATGGTGGAATTTCAAGCACCAAAGCTTTTAAATCACCCTACCCAGGAAATCACATATTAACACAAGGGTGGATCTAAATATATCTGTCTGATGAGGTGACAGGGAAAAAAGGGAGTGTCATACCTAGCCAACCTTGAAGGGTAAGTCATGGCTTCTGCTATTTTTTTTCTTCCTCCTTCCCTTCCCCATTCCAGCCCTCATAATGGTTCCTGTAACTTCATGTCTCTGATTCCACTGCCCCGCATGACTAAACCAGTTGTGAAGATTCAGCAAAGCATGTTTCCCGTGTTTTATTAATAAAGATAAGCCTAGTGCTGAGTTCAGTGCAACATGAAATTAAAGGTCAAAAACAACGCCACAGAATAGAACAAACTGGTAAGCATTCAAGTAGAAATGTTAGGCCGCACATGAGCTAGCAGAAAAAGCATGCAAAGTTGCAGGAATCGCTAATGTTTTTATGAGAAAGGAGAACACTTAAGCTAATGACACTGTTTTCTCCCCTCTGCTTATATTATGACAGTTATAAAAGTAAAAAAAAAAACCCATTTGGTGGTGTCAGGGTCAGAGAATTTACCAGACATTTGCTGACCAGCCACATCTCTCTGGCATTCCTTCTAACTTGTGCATTGTTACCATTTGTTCCACTCTCCAGCTCCAGTAAGACACAATCATAGTGATTCCACTGCAGTATGGTCTCCAGGCAAAGCAAGAGGAGGCGACACCCCTACCCCACCAATCCAGCACCCAATCATGGGGTGCTTGGTCTAGAAAGGACTTTAAAACAATAATAAAAAACTATTGAAAGGCATTCTGCTTTTTATTAACATCACAGCACGCAATTCGAGATAATGTCAGAGGTCAACTGCTCCCCCTCCCCCGACACACCATTTTTTTGTTGGCCTAAGTTCTAAACAATCACTAAAGTTGCAGTTGAGTTTTAACAATACAGATGTAAGATTCAATTAGCATATTTGTTACTGCTTCTCCTAGAGTAAACATTGTATTCCACATGGAAGTTGATTCAGAGACTTAATTCCATGCATTTATTTTGAGGGCAAGTGTGTAACCAGCTTGCTTTGGGCACAATTTGTGTCCTAATAATCTTCATGGTACTATATACTCCTGCACTCAAATTGATTCAAAATAAATAATGATGGCACAGTTCAAGACAATCAGTTCTTCAATTCTGAGTTACTTCAATTCTGTTATTCTATATGATCACCTGTATTTGGAGTTTTGGGTTGTGCTTAAAATTTTCTGGAAGTCATTATGAAATGGGATTTTTATGTATCTTTGCCAAACACATTTAAGACTTTTTCCTATTTATTTAGTCTATCCCTTCACTTTTCAAAATTAAAATTAATCAAAGTGTTCTGCAACCAAAGATGGATGACATTTCATAAGTACAGAAAGAAAAACATCTCTGACAAAGTCTTTGATAAATTTGCAAAAGCTAACCACAAAAACAAATTATAAAATCACTATTGATTACTGTGAAAGACCAATATGTAGGTATAAGTTTTCATCCTTTCCTTCAATAAGGTATATTAATGTGGGTTGGGGATATAGCTCAGTAGTAGAGTGCTTACCTAACATGCACAAGGCCCTGGGTTTGATCCCTAGCAAAGAAAGAAAGAAAGAGGGAATTACTACATAATTGGGGGGCATTATGGTATTTATTTTATTTTTAATTTTTGATACTATACAAACTTCAATCAAAGAATATTTCTTTTCTGGCAGTTATTATTGGCTTCATTTTGTGATTGTTACTAAAAATAATTTTGGCATGTAGAGGAAGGGGGTGTTAAAATGATCCAGTGTGGGTGTCACATATTGGCCCTAGGGCTGTGATTCATTACCAGTCTTGTTCTATGGCTCCCTGATTCTCCCTCCCACACAGCCTTGTCCTTTCCCTGTCCCCATTCCCATCACCCCAAACAGGACATATTAGAAAGAGGCAAATCTGCTGCAGTTAAAATAAGTCATCCCTCCTCCCAGGTTCTTCTTTTTCTGTGTTTCTCTCATCTTTTCTTGTGGAAAATAGTTTGGTTATGGAATTGAGAAGGGTTGAAACTCAGTCCTCTACTCTGAACAGAGGGCTGACCAGCCAAGGCCCCACCTATCCACCTAGAGAAATACAGTAGGAGAAAGGAGAATTCAGAGAGTACAAACCCTGTTTTGACTCTGACTCTCATGGAGCCACTGCCAGCCAGGAGCACTGGGCAGCTTTCCTTTCTGAAGGAGCACCCGAGAACACATTGTTCTGAGATGCAAAATTAATCAGCCTTGCTCAGAGCATGCATGCCTCCTACCCTCCACACCCAGGCTCCACATCACTCTTGATTCCCCAGGGAGAAGGGAGTTGATGTTTTAATCCATACCACCTCCCCTCCCAACTCTGAGGCTTCCAACTCCAGTCAGCCCAGAGCCCTTGACTCTGAACAACTGACTCAGAGCAAGAGGGAAAATATTTCCCACCCAAATTTGGCATAGGATTATCGTCACTCCGCAGTCGATCCTGTCATCTAATGACAATTCGTTATGTCATTAAGTATCACCTTTTCTTCACTTTGGTGACAGGGAAAAGTTATGATTTTTTTTTTTTCATTTTTACTTAGCTGAATATAATAAATTCCACCTATGGCCTATTTCTGAAATCCACCAATCAAAGGAAATTGCAAAGTTCACCATAGTAACAGCTTTGTGTCAGTGGCCTGTGTGAGAACCACACAGCCTAGGAGGCACTGGCCAATCACAGGGCAGAGTATGTTACCATCTCATAGCAACCAAAGGATCTGCATGGCAACATCAGTTGCTATATAAAAGAAAAATTAGAAACAATATTCTGTTAGGGAGAAATAAAGGTATTAAATGTTAAGTCATACTTGAGTCACAGTTATGAGGACCTATTCTAAAACATCCACCTAAACATAGCTCAGATAATACCTGCCAGATCCAAAAGTCCATGTGCTAGGAACGTGTCCCCCACCACCAAGAGGAACCACCTGTGGAGTGAGAGAGAAAATGTCCATGGAATATATGGCTTTGAACAGGAAAGGAGAGAGTCCTTTGAATACTAGCAACAGTAAAGCATATTTGCAGGGCAAATTACTTATAAAGCATCACATTTAATACTGTGAGGGAGACAGGGCAAATATTATTACTAAATTCTCCATCTATACCTGCCCCCATGTGTTCCTCCTGCAGGTTTCCCATCTTGGTTAATGGCAACACAATTCTTTTGATTGCTGTGGGCAAAACCCTTGGCATTCTTTTTTTTTTTTTTTTTTTTTTTTTGAGGGGGATGGGTACTAGGGATTGTACTCAGGGGCACTTAACCACTGAACCACATCCCCAGTCTTATTTTATATTTTATTAGAGACAGGGTCTTGTTGAGTTGCTTAGGGTCTCTGTAGATTGCTGAGGCTGGCTGTGAACGCACCATCCTCCCGCCTCAGCCTCCCGAGCTGCTGGGATTATAGGCGTGCATCACTGCACCCAGCTTAAAACCCTTGGCATTTTTGCTGAATATTTTCTCTCTCTCACATCCACATCAGTAAACATCATTCTTTCTATATTCAACCACTTCTCACTACCTTTGAGGCTACACCCTGGTCCAAACCACCATCATCTCCCATCTGGAGGCTCCAGCATCCTAACCTGCTCTCCCTGCATCTTGCTCATGCCTCTGTGTAGTCTACTCTCAACACATTGACCAGAGTGACCCTTTCAAAGTACAAGGCTCCGAACTCTCCGGTGACTTCCCTTCCTATCTGTTGAGATAGGAAGTCCTTGGCAGTGCTCCATGACTTCATGTAACATAGTTCCCTCTCGTTCTTAACTCTCTGACCCCATCTGCTGCACTTGTGTTTTGCTCACCTGCCCCAGTCATACTGGCCTCCTCCACAGTATTCTAGCACATCAGGCTCCCTCCTACCTCAGGGCCTCCTTGCCAGCTGTCTTCCCTTGAACACTCCTGTCCCAGAAACCCTCAGGGCTCACTTCCTTACTTCCTCAAGTGTTTGCTCAAATGTCACCTTCTCCATGGAGCCTTCCCTGATCAATTTTAAAATCAGACTTTATATGTCCACAACCCCTCACCTGTCTCATAGTGGGCACCTAGAACAATGCCTGTCACACAGTAAGTACTCACTAAATATCTCATGATGAATAGTGAAAGTGCTATTTCACAGATAGTCAGGCTGAAGAAGCTGATTGATACTACAGCAGAACATATTAGAGCCTAGACTTGAAGCCAGCTTTACTGATGATTCTCCAAACTGTGCCCTGCCTACTCGACCACAGTTTGCATTCCTTTTCCAGATCTACCATGGACTAATAAGGACCATGAAAGCCTTAATTCCCTGGGAAGGGAAGCAGGCTGATGGGGCAGCCACCAAAAACCTGGAGAGAGGAGGTGAGCTGGACCTGAGTGGAGTGACCCCTCTAGAGGAGTCAGTAAGCATGGCTGAGGCACGTCAATGTGATGTCAATCACACTCTTTTGGTGGTAACCTCCCCTACGCCTTCCAGGCCACATTTCTTGGGTGTAGGAACAATCCTTTTAAACATCCAGCATTCCCACCCCTTTGCTTACTTGGCTAAAAACAAGGATTTTAATGGAATTTTTAGTCTGTAAAGTGTTTCCTCATTGTTCTTTCTAGTTTGTTTTCAAAGCTTCTCAGAGTTGTATGAAGTACACGATGTGTGACTGACTGGAGAAAAATTAAAAATTCAGTTGCCAAATATGGTTTTTTGTCTGTACAATGAATAGTTGTTATTTTTGTTTGTTTGTTACCAGAAACTACCTAGTGTTACAAGATTATGTGGAACAGTGCTTTTCAATTAAGTCCATACTGAAAATTGTTAGCAGCACCTACCTTCTCCACCCTGATTCTACTCTAAGAGGAGTTAGAGTAGGAAGAAAGAAGAGACCACCCTGAAACAGAGCAGGGAGATGAATAAACCAAAGGCGGAAACACTTTGCTTCCATGGCCTCTCTCAGTTATTGAGAAACAATAGTGTAGATGTGCATACACAATCAGCAATCTAGTGGGATACCTGTGGAGGACAAAAAGATAGCATGACTCTTCCACCAAGAAAATAGTAACTAATCCCAGCAGCTCCTGCTGAGGCAGGAGGATTGCAAGTTCAAAACCAGCCTCATCAACTTAGCAAGGCTCTAAGCAATTGAGCAAGGCCCTGTCTCTAAATAAAATATAAAAAAGGGCTGGGATGTGACTCAGTGGTTAAGCACTGCCCCCGGGTTCAATTCCTGGTACCAAAAAACAAAACAAAACAAAACAAAAAGGTAACATGAAAGCAAAATCAATGATAATAACAGCTACCCCTTTTTGAGCATTTACAATATGGTAGGCATTTTGCTTAGTCCTTTCATGTAGTTTTACATTTAAGTCTCTCAGCAGCCCTGGATGGCAGGGATTACTTTCCCCATTTTTACAGAGAACACTCAGAGACCTTGAATTGCCCAAGGTCCTATGATTAGAAAGTGACACAGATGACCCACTGGCCTCCATGATCCTCCTTCTCACCTGTTATACACTGCACTTCCTCTCTTCAATGAGAATAATTCATGTGATATTAAGGAACTGAGGGAGGGTAAGGCAGGAGGATCAAGTTCAAGGCTATCCTGGACAAGTTTGCAAGACCCCGTCTCAAAATAAAAAATAAAATGGGCTGGGGATGTAGCTCAGTGGTAGAGTAAGCACCCCTGGGTTCCATCCCTAGTACCAAAAAGGAAGAAGAAGGAGATGAGAAGGAGAAGGAGGGGAAGAGGAAGGAAAAAATAAAGAAACATAGAAACACTTAAAAGGAGATGACATAGGAAGCATTTTTAAAAAACCAACTTGGTGAAAGTATTGATCCTTCCTAACGGTACAGAGCCACCATGAGCTAGACAGGTGTATGGAGGCCCTAAAGGCACCCAGCCCACACTCCTGCTCCTCACCTCAGAGGTCACATTTCCTGCCACATAATTAGCTTAACACTAACAGAAAAGTAAATCCCAATGCCCTGCTCTCAAGGGCTCCTACTACACAGGTTATGGATCATGTATGGTCCTATAATCTCTTCCTCATGGTCATAAAACTCACAAATAAAATGTCTGACTACAAGGAGAACTCCTGGAGGGTCAGCTTCCTCCACAGGAAGGGGCAGGGAGACCAAGAAATGGAGACCTGAAGTGTTGTATTCCAGCTTCTGACCAAGCAGGGAGGAAGGAGCCGGCAAGAAGGAGCAGCCCTGTGGGAGAGTGACCATTACTCTCAGCTACATCACGTTTCTCAATAATAAGTCTGAACCTAAATGGGAGACCTTTTATGGTCTCCTGAATTTCAAAAACTAATCCAGACTAACTTGACAGCTGAACATGAAGCCGACATGCAGCAGAATCTGGCATTCTGTTTGGCCAGAGAGAAACACGTGGCTTTCTACACTCAAAGTTGATTGTAGCAATGTCACTTAATGGCAGGGCTGAATCTCAGCCCATTTCCATATTCCTCAAGTAGAAGCAGCTTTCATGGATGAGTTGCATCTTTGCCAGGAAGCTTCCCTTGATCACCCCACACCTGAATTCCTTCCACATGTGTTCTTTGGACCTCAGAATTGCCTATTTGCAAATAGTGTAAGAAACATTGTGGCCTAGTGCAAAAGGCCCTGGAATCAGACAGGTGGGACTCAAATTCTGGCTCTGAGATTTGATGGCAATGAGATTTTTAGCAAATGACTTTCCCTCTTCTGCCTTTAGCTGTATTGTGTGTAAAAAGAACACATGGGTACCTACCTTACAGAAGTTTTGTAGTGAGGAGTAATTAGACTAATATATGGGGAAAGGGCCTTATATAATGTCTAAGACATAGCAAGTTCAGTTATTATTTCACTCAATTATTTTTTTTTACTTTTTATTTATTTATTTATTTATTTATTTATTTTTATTGTAAACAAATGGGATACATGTTGTTTCTCTGTTTGTACATGGCATAAAGGCATACCATTTGTGTAATCATAAATTTACATAGAGTAATGTTGTTTGATTCATTCTGTTATTTTTTCCCTTCCCCCCACCCCTCCCACCCTTCTTTACCCTCTATACAGTCCTTCCTTCCTCCATACTTGCCCCCCTCCCTAACCCTAACTTTAACCCTAACACTAACCCTTCCCTCCCCCCCCATTATGTGTCATCCTCCACTTATTAGCGATATCATTCGTCCTTTGGCTTTTTGAGATTGATTTATCTCACTTAGCATGATATTCTCCAATTTCATCCATTTGCCTGCAAATGCCATAATTTTATCATTCTTTATGGCTGAGTAATATTCCATTGTATATATATACCACAGTTTCTTTATCCACTCATCAATTGAAGGGCATCTAGGTTGGTTCCACAGTCTGGCTATTGTGAATTGAGCAGCTATGAACATTGATGTGGCTGTATCTCTGTAGTATGCTGGTTTTAAGTCCTTTGGGTATAGGCCAAGGAGTGGGATAGCTGGGTCAAATGGTGGTTCCATTCCAAGTTTTCTAAGGAATCTCCACACTGCTTTCCAGAGTGGCTGCACTAATTTGCAGCCCCACCAGCAATGTATGAGTGTACCTTTCTCCCCACATCCTCGCCAACACCTGTTGTTGCTCGTATTCTTGATAATCGCCATTCTAATTGGGGTGAGATGGAATCTTAGGGTGGTTTTGATTTGCATTTCTCTTATTACTAGAGATGTTGAACATTTTTCCATATGTTTGTTGATTGCTTGTAGATCTTCTTCTGTGAAGTGTCTATTCATTTCCTTAGCCCATTTGTTGACTGGACTGTTTGAATTCTTGGAGTAGAGTTTTTTGAGTTCTTTATAGATTCTGGAGATTAGTGCTCTATCTGAAGTATGATTGGCAAAGATATTCTCCCACTCTGTAGGCTCTTTCTTCGCATTGCTGATAGTTTCCTTTGCTGAGAGAAAGCTTTTTAGTTTGAATCTATCCCAGTGGTTGATTCTAGCTTTTATTTCTTTGCTATGGGAGTCCTGTTAAGGAAGTCTGATCCTAGACCAACAAGGTGAAGATTTAGACCTACTTTTTCTTCTAGAATCTGCAGGGTCTCTGGTCTGATTCCGAGGTCCTTAATCCATTTTGAGTTTAGTTTCGTGCATGGTGAGAGATATGGGTTTAGTTTCATTCTGTTGCATATGGATTTCCAATTCTCCCAGCACCATTTGTTGAAGAGGCTATCTTTTCTCCATTGCATAT
Source organism: Sciurus vulgaris (assembly GCF_902686455.1). Lineage (NCBI taxonomy): Eukaryota > Metazoa > Chordata > Mammalia > Rodentia > Sciuridae > Sciurus > Sciurus vulgaris. Next base: position 43,735,380 of record NC_136475.1, read on the forward strand.
TTTTGGCACCTTTGTCTAGTATGAGAAAATTGTATTTATTTGGGTTTGTGTCTGTGTCCTCTATTCTGTACCATTGATCTACCTTTCTATTTTGGTACCAATACCATGCCGTTTTTGTTACTATTGCTTTGTAGTAGAGTTGAAGATCTGGTATTGCAATACCCCCTGTTTCACTCTTCCTGCTAAGGATTGCTTTAGCTATTCTGGGTTTCTTATTCTTCCAGATGAATTTCATAATTGCTTGCTCTATTTCTGTAAGGTACACAATTGGGATTTTAATTGGAATTGCATTGAATTTGTACAGCACTTTAGGTAGTATGGCCATTTTGACAATATTAATTCTTCCTATCCAAGAACATGGAAGATCTTCCCATCTTCTAAGGTGTTCTTTAATTTCTTTCTTTAGTGTTGTATAGTTCTCATTGTAGAGGTCTTTCACCTCTTTTGTGAGATTGATTCCCAAGTATTTTATTTTTTTCGAGGCTATTGTGAATGGGGTAGTTTTCCTAATTTCTCTTTCTGAAGATTCATCACTTATGTATAAAAATGGGTTGGATTTATGGGCATTGATCTTGTAACCTGCTACTTTACTGAATTCACTTATGAGTTCTAAGAGTTTTCTGGTGGAATTTCCAGGTTCCTCTAAATATATAATCATGTCATCAGCGAACAGGGATAGTTTGAGTTCTTCTTTTCCAATTCGTATCCCTTTAATTTCTTTGGTTTGTCTAATTGCTCTGGCCAGAGTCTCAAGAATGATGTTGAATAGAAGTGGTGAAAGAGGGCATCCCTGCCTTGTTCCAGTTTTTAGGGGGAATGCTTTCAGTTTTTCACCATTTAGAATGATATTAGCCATGGGCTTAGCATAAATGGCCTTTACAATGTTAAGGAATGTTCCCACTATCCCTATTTTTTCTAGTGTTTTGAGCATGAAGGGGTGCTGTATTTTATCAAATGCTTTTTCTGCATCTATTGAAATAATCATGTGATTCTTGACTTTAAGTCTATTAATATGGTGAATTACGTTTATTGATTTCCTGATGTTGAACCAACCTTGCATCCCTGGGATGAAACCCACTTGATCATGGTGCACTATCTTTTTAATATGTTTTTGTATGCGATTTGCTAAAATTTTGTTGAGAATTTTTGCGTCGATGTTCATTAAGGATATTGGTCTGAAATTTTCTTTCCTTGATGAGTCTCTGTCTGGTTTAGGTATCATTGTGATATTGGCTTCATAGAATGAGTTTGGGAGGGTTCCCTCCTCTTCTATTTTATGGAATACTTTGAGAAGTATTGGAATGAGCTCTTCTTTAAAGGTTTTGTAGAACTCGGCTGAGAACCCATCTGGTCCCGGACTTTTCTTTGTTGGTAGGCTTTTGATGACTTCTTCTATTTCAGTACTTGAAATTGGTCTATTTAAATTGTGTATGTCCTCCTCGTTCAGTTTAGGCAATTCATATGTCTCTAGAAACCTGTTGATGTCTTCGAAATTTTCTATTTTTTTGGAGTATAGATTTTCAAAATAGCTTCTAATTATGTTTTGTATTTCAATTCTGTCTGTTGTGATATTTCCTTGTTCATTCCGAATTTTAGTGATTTGGGTTTTCTCTCGTCTTCTCTTTGTTAGTGTGGCTAAAGGTTTATCAATTTTGTTTATTTTTTCGAAGAACCAACTATTTATTTTGTCAATTTTTTGTATTGTTTCTTTTGTTTCAATTTCATTGATTTCAGCTCTGAGTTTAACTATTTCCTGTCTTCTACTACTTTTGGTGCTGTTCTGTTCTTCTTTTTCTAGGGCTTTGAGCTGTAGTGTTAGGTCGTTTATTTGTTGAGTTTTACTTCTTTTATTAAATGCACTCCATGAAATAAATTTCCCTCTAAGTACTGCTTTCATAGTGTCCCAGAGATTTTGATATGATGTTTCTTTGTTCTCATTACTCAATTATTTTTAAAGTAAAATAAATAAGCAAATGAACCAGGAAATTAGCCAAAATGAGAATGTAGCATTGAAACTGGATTGCGGTCCTTACTGAAGCATCCTAATTAGATACATATGTATGAATCTCTCAGGACAGAACTAAAGTGCAATCAACCCCATTTTCAAAAAAGAGATGCCCTATCGCCCCAAGATTTGAGATAAGTCTGCTACCTTCCCTTTAAAATTGAACGTCGAATTTGTTCTAAACATACTAAAGGACAAAGCCTCCTGGTCTCATGATAATAAATATTGGATTTAGGTTCCACAGTTTCCCTTCTGATCATCACAATGCTTTACCATATCTCACCAAAGCCATTGTTAAGAACAACACCATCTTTGTCTCAGAATGCACAGATTTAGTTAGCTTTTATGTCCATAAACAGAAAACACCTGTTTAATCATGAAGTAGATTTCAGGCTATAAATCACGTATAAATGCATGAGCCCATCCTAAAATGGGTAGGAATAATCTTTTGACAGACAGAATCTCAATTTTAAATGACATAAAACAGAGCTTATTAGCCCTGCCCCATCTTTTAAATGTCTGTGTAAATAATTTGGAGCAGCCACGAGGTAATTAGATGGATGCCCTATAGCCTATAGGGTAGAAAGACAAGGTCTTCCATCATACTGATATAAGAGTATCATTAGGGGCCAGGGGAAAAGTTGTACCTTTTATCTGCTTATTGTCAGAAAGTATAATCAAGCTATGGAAATGTGGGCTGGTAAAGGGGTCATGTTAATCTGCAGGCCCAGCTCAGACTATGAGCAGACTAGGGCTGCCAAACTGTGGAACAGGTGCCCCATTTATTTGCTAAATGTTATGGTTTGGATGTGAGGTGTCCCCCAAAAGTTCATGTGAGACAATGCAAGAAGGTTCAGAGGGAAATGATTGAGTTATGAGAATCTTAATCCAATCAGTGAATCAAGTCTCCGATGGGATTAACTGAGTGGTAACTGAAGGCGGATAGGGTGTGGCTGGAGGGGGTGGGTCATTGGGGATGTGGCTGTGGGGTATGTAGTTTGTATCTGATGAGTGGAGTCTCTCTTTGCTTCCTCCATGATGTTCTGCCTCACCTCCAGCCCCAAGGAATGAAGTCAGCTTTCTATGGAGTGAAACCTCTGAAACCATGAGCCCCTAAATAAATTTTTTCTTCTCTAAAATTGTTCCTGTCGGGTCTTTAAGTCACAACAGTGACAAAACTGACTAAAAGACTGGAGGATTCAGTGAACCTAAAGAAAAGAATGGAAAAGGAAATCTGGGACCTGAAGGGGCTTGGAGAAGGGGTCCAGGACTCTGAGGCCTGAATTTGGCCTGGGTGCCTCAGCTGACTGTGGCTTTGATGACACACAGGTTAATGCTACCCAGGTACATGCTGAACCAACTCTGGGGTGCTTGTCCCAGTTGTCCAGAAACAGGGCTAGCAGGAAGCAGAAGTTAAGTCCATTCATTCAGGATAATAACACAAGACTCAGAAAGCGCACAATTAGGGCAAGTCTGCAGACAGCACAGCAGGGCTAGCTCCATTTAGTACTGTAAGAACTCATCCAAGAAAGCTTCCAGGGAGTATGTACCACACTGACTGCCCCTAGTCCCAGGCAGGAGGGAGCCATGGTCTGAAGAACCCCACACAAATACAAAGAAGAAAGTATTTTAAAGAATACATGGGCAGCTTTGTCGCTCAGGATCTGGGCCTCACCTCTGGCACACTGAGACTTAGCCCTAAACATCTGTTCTGACTTAGTCCTTTCAGACACCAGGAAATCATTACCCACATCTCTTGCCTGGCATCCAAATGCCATCAGGGATTGAGTTTTGCTGCTGTGGACTTTGGAGATAGACACTGCTTTTGAGGGTGGGTAGAACTGAGCGGACAAAGCACTTAGGTTGAAGAAATAAACAATTAACTTGCCCAATCTTTCCTCTTAGATTAAATTGAAGTGATGATTACATCAAAAAGTGCTGTTTTGCAGTGAGCTCTTCCTTTTTTCAATATTATAATTTGTGGTTCGAGAATATAATTGATTCATTCATTAGTCTGTTTCAAAACATTTAAATAACTCCACCAATACTTTTGTCTCAGGCCTCACAAATGTTGGGACGATCATATGAGTTACCCAGGATCCTGCCACAGGATGGAATAGGGCAGGACACTCAACTCATAGCTGTGATTCTTCTACTTTGGAATTCATTACCTCTGCATCTGTTAGGCAATGAATATACGTTCTCTCCTGAGGGTGTGACCAGAAAAGGCCAGAGTTACCAAACAGTGAAACCAAAATCATTACATCTGGCAAAGTTTCTTTATTATTGATGTGGACACTTTCAATTAAGCCCATTCTACAGATCAACTCAAAACACATCCAATAGCTGACTTGTTTGAACAGGGGAAACATTTTTACCCATCACCCCCAATCAATATACCCACCCCTACCCAGACCTCTTCTATAGAACTTCCACTCTCCCCCTTCATAGGGAATGATGGAGAGAGGATCTCCAAATTCTCTCCCCTTTTATTTGTTATTGCTCCTCAAAGAAGGAATGGCTGATCCAGTTGGTAAAAGCCTGGCATTTATGGAGCCACACTCTTACAGAAGGTGAGTTGTATATCTCATAAAAGGAAAAACAGGCTCCACTCTACCAAGTTCCACATTCTTCTTGCCCATCTTCTGTTTATATCTCCATACAAGAGGGAAAGTAGGAAGGGCTTCTCATACGGGGAGGCTACCCATTCTTCTTCCTTCTCTGTCCAGCCCTGGCTGGGTAAGTTAGATGGACTTCGAATCCAAACTGCTGTCTGGATTAGTGGTTGGAATCAGTGCTACAAGTTTAGGCATGTACGAACAGATAGCATATGACTTTGTGAATCCCAATGCAGAGATTCAGGGTCAGGAATGGAAGCTCATCCATCCAAGTCATCTTCCCACACACAATTTTTCAGAATTCCTGGGGTTTTTGTTTTTTTGTTCTGTTTTTATTTTTGTTTTTGTTTAGGTATATTAGGCAAGATTAGCTAATGGGTTCTAACTCAGAGAGAATATGGAAGATCACCTTGGTCATGTTTCTGTCTGGGGTGACTGGCTCAGGGTTGGCAGATGGCTCTGAACCACACATTCATACAGGGATGAGGGCTAGCAGCACCTCTGCTATCTTCTGCAATTTGCTCTACTAGCCATGCCAAAGGGAAGAAAGGCAATACAGAGCCAAAGATCTCTCTTAAGCAAACAAGGTAGAAGTTGTCTATATCAGTTCCATCCAGATCATTGATGAGAGTCTAGTCACATACCCTTGTCTACTCCAAACCAGCCTAAGAAGTGGGAGCACTGATTTCTGTGGGTTATAACATTGTCCAGCACAAAAGAATTATTGAGCCTTGTCAGGAATTTGCAGGGTGCAGTTTTACTCAAAGGCAGACATAGAAGAATATACTGAGGTGTAAGTATGAGTGTATGTGTGTGTGTGTGTGTGTGTGTGTTTAAAGTCTCAGTAATTGAATGGCAATTGTTACTCATAAAAATGTTCTAGCCCAAATCATCTGTTATACATAAAGTGGTACAGAATTCTCAGTCATACACTTATTCAATTATTTAAGCAGATTCAAAGATTCATATTGAGATAAAAATAAATAAAAATTCTTCTTTTTTAGGCCTCATTTAGCCTATTTGGGGTTGGAAGAGGAATGATTTGCCACCTGTAAGGTTCCTGAGTCAATGCATCTTGGAGAGTTTTATCGCCCATCTCTAAAGCTTATCAGCTTTCCTGAATCAACAATGAGTTGATGATCAATTCCTGGTTAAAAGTGAGCTATGAGACTTTTTAGTTAATTGTTACAGCCTGAAGGATATATTGGTTTCATTCATTTAGTTTCTCTAAAAATAATGCTAAGTTTCTATATTGCTAACTTCTCTAGGTAAGATCACTGGAAAGTAATATACCTAGGGCATATAACTCAGTTTCCCCCACTGCCACCAAAAAAGAAATAATAAGACTTTTTAAAAATTATATATATGACACTTTTAAGATCAATATTCTATTTAAGATCATTTGCTTTCTTTTACTAAACAGTACATGAACACAGCTTCCTTTTAATTATGATTTCTTCTATTAGAATATATACAGTAAGTTCCTTCTGAAATCCTGAACTGCAAAACTTTATATCTTCAAGTGAATGATTCTTTTTTTCCTACAAGAGTTACATAATTTATCCACTCCACTGATTGTCTCAGTTTCTAAAAAGACTGGCACTAATAGCATAACTCTGGTGCCTAAAATCTATGTCCCAGTTTGTTTTATGTTTTAATGAGCTTTTTACTTTGGAATAATTTAAAATTTACAAAAAAGTTATAAACTAGTACAGACAGTCCCTATACATCCTTCACCTAGTCTTCCTAAATATTAGTATTTTATTAACTTTGGTATTTGTCAAGACTAAGAAAGAAACCTGGTGCATTATTAGTAACTACACCAAAGACTGATTGTCAACAGTTTTTCCACTAATGTTCCCTTTTTGCTTCCAAGATACAACATTGTATTTAGCCCAGCCTGTTTTAATTGAAATATGTGTTTTGGCTAAAAACCATTCCTAAGAAACTTAATGACTAGAAACTGGAAAAACATTTATTTAAGATTTGCAAAAGATTTTCTGTTTCAAAAACAAATTAAAAACACTGAATTATCCTTAGGGCAAATGAGTCCTTTGTTGGGAGGGGAAAAAAATCTGAACAGGGTGTTGAGTTACAAAAATGTAAATATCCACTCTTTGTATCTGATGAAGGCTATACAAGAATCTTGAGTAAAGTAACTTTAAATATATTAGCTATAAGTTTTCAACTAGAAACTAAGTGTTCTGTTTTGTAAATTCATTGGGTCAAAGCTATGTATATGCTGACTTTGTTGCTTTGGGTGGGAGTAGGGGATTATGAATAGAAGGTGGGGTTTCCTTAAAATGAGTGAATATTCCTACTGTCCAACATCCTGGGAAAAGACAGATGTGGGGACAGGAAACAGGAACTTGAAAGGGAAGTCTTAGATCTCCATGGGGCTGAGGATTCTTTCTTCTGTCCCACCCTTGGATTACAAGCAATAAATACAAACTCAAGAAATCCACAGCGGTGTGAACGCTGGCCCTTGCCATGTGGAGACAGGTTGAACACCTCCAGTCCCATAAGGCAAGTCTTGGGTCTCTGACTTTCAAAGCAGCCTTATCTACAGCAATCACTAGCATCTCCACTGGATTGCCAAATTGCCATCGGGTTCTGCTGTGCTATGGGAAATTAAGGAAAGAACTTGTGGCAAACATTGGGTGGAGTGGCAAAATGGAAAAACAATAACCTTTCCCTCATGCCACTAGAGTCAGCTTGGTGGCTCAGTACCATGGCTAGGGAAGAAATTATTGGTCCTATTCCTGAATACACATGAGCCCACACTCTGGAGACCTCTAAAGAAGACCTGGGAGCATGTTATGGGGGACTAAATTCCTGTAGAGCCAGGTGGAGACTCAAATAGTTGTCATAAAGGGGCATTAAATGTGACTTAATTTTGTGGTCCAAGACAACTGAGGTCTACATATATATATATATAACACATATATATGTTTTATGATAGTCTCTGTTCTCATTTAATGGCTTAAGTTTATTTAGTCACTTCCCCTGTGCCAGGTACTGAGGGTGCAATAGTGTAAAGGTGAAATCTGACTTCATGAAGAAGTCCCCACGTTCAGAAAGGAAAATGCACTGCACCGTGCATTGTGTACCTTCTAAAACCTTATTAGGAGTAGGAAGGAGTGCCTACATTTTAATTTTAAGGCTATAGTTTAATTAAATATGGTTTTGCTAAATGATAAGGAAATCAGATTCAGTCCTTGAAAACTGGAGGAATTTACTAGATGTGATTCAACCGAAAGGTTTTGGGAGTACATCTCTACCATGAAATAACTTTCTGAAGAAATAAAGGCTCCTCTTAAGATTTTTGGCTTTTGTGCACCCCATTCCCAGATAGCTATAGAAACTTCCTATTGGCTTATAGCCCAAATCTAAATACCATCTTGGTCACTCACATCTGAAGAAAAACAGAACAATGAAGTCCTTAGAAATAGTCAATAGATATTTTCTTTTGGCAAGAGCACTAGACTAGAGCTTCTAAATCTTCTAATTGCCATTGCTGACATAGGCTCTTGCAAACACAACAGTGAATAGGCAAGGACTGGAAGGTTCCAAATTGTCAGACATCAGAGAGATACTACAAATCATCCTTAAAAACTATGGCTGTCAGAGCCTATGATCTTGATTCTGAAGACATCTGTGACTAAATAATGCTGGTTATAAAGATTGCTGAAGAGTTATAAATAAAATGTTAAATAATACAGTACAGCACACTCCCCAGGTGTTGTTTCTATTCTCAAGTAAGGATCTACATGAACCAAGTGACAGCACACAGATTTGCTGTGGGTGTGAATCTCTAGAGTTACTGTTCACTCACATTTGCTTATGTCCTCTTACTCTATCAGTTTTAATAACATTATTATTTCTTGCTTTGTTATTTCTGCTCTCTCATCCACATCCATAGTCTGTTCTTATAAATAATTCAGCATCTGTCTGGGCATTCATTTGCAATATTATCTTACATTTTATGTAGGAAGAGGGAGGAAAATGCAAAGCATTTTTGAAAGGCTAGTAATGCTTAAATATGAAGAAATAGTTTCTTTCCATTTTTCATATTTGCAAAATGGTTCAGCCACAACCATTGCCTCCAAACTTACATTGAACTTTCTCTTACACAAAGTCTGATTTTATAGACTCAAACCTGCTGCAAAATCTGATTGAACTGAAACTTGCTAAAAGAGTCCAGTCCATTCACATGGACCTACAAAATTACCTATCATATCTGTGATTCCTGGGGAACTTGCATCTATTTGTATGTTCAAATAGGCTTCAAAGGAAGTAAGTCAGACTTGTACATACTATAGGGACAAGCAGAAACTCCCACACACACAAAAAAAAATCATTTTGAGGTAACATTGTTAAAAATTTCCAGGGCAATTTGGGGCTGAGAGTCAGGTGTTCAAATTTGAGATATATAAATTGAAACCTTGCTGGCTTATTTCCCACAATATATCCTCCACATCCTTGGAGTTGTTGGGAAGCTCACTGCAATTGCAATGGACATCCAGTCTTCCTGTCTGAAAACAGAATGGAGTCCATTTCGGAGATGTTTACTTACCCCTTTCCTGACTGCCAGTGACTAGGAGTGTAACTTTTCTAAATTATGAAAACCTACAGGAATCCAGGTCAAGTGCTAACTCAGGGTCCTGCTCACATGCTGTTTCCTCTGTTTGGAATACCGTTTCCTCCCCACCTACTCCACCCCCAACTTCCAATCTAATTTCAGTCCACCCTTAAAGTCTCAGTTTCCCTGATACCTCAGAAGAGACAGGGTGCCCAGTGCCCGACCTCAGGGTGCTGCTCTCTGTCTCTACCTTGCAGCATGATCTCTGGTTTTTTGTGTTAGTGGCTCATTGATGTCTGCTTCCCCCAATACACACAAACAAGCTGTAGAGGAGCAGAACCATATCTGTCTTAGTCACTACTGGTTCTAGATAGTTGTTGGGGGAAAATGGGAATAAATAAACCAATGCATGTGAGTAAAAGTAACAGCTAATGCTTACATGTTTGTTGACTACATGCCAGGCTGTGTGGACTGTTTTACATTTGAGAATGAATGAAAGAATAACCATCCAGGCAAGCCCAAAGAATATTAAAAACATCTGAATGTATAGTAGATCTCATCTTCAAGTTATGCATGAAGATTTTTGTTTACATAGAATTCAGAGGAAAATTTCAAAGTTCAGTATGACAATATTTATCTAATTTGCAGAGCAAGGAGAAATTCAAATTTTATAGGTAAATTGCCAAGAGCAAAGCTTATAAAAGACCACTTCAGATAAAACAGTAATGTGTTCCTATCTGCTAATAGTAGCCAAAGAGAAGACAGGAGATTGGAGGTCTGAGGTAAATGCATGTTTCAGTTCAGATTTTCAAAGAGGTATGTGACCTAAAAAGGGTTGAAAACAAATGCTGTCTATACTATTTTACAAATGACCATCTTTCAGTCAAGACACCCCATCATGTTATTTTGTCATTAAATACTCTTCTGCAGTCATCCTTTCAGGTGGCTACAAGAATTCTTATCATATGTACATGTGCCATTATTTCTTCAACAATTCCTCTAAGGTTGGACATTTTAGGTTCCTTTCAATTTTTGGCTGCACACATGTCATTAATTACTTGCTTTAATCACAGTGACAAATATTTCCAGTTACACTTGAGGAAAGCATGACTTCACACATTGTTTTACCCAAACCTGAGACCAGAAGCTTTCTTTAATTCAACAAAGTTAATAACTTCAAAAAATTAACATTTCTTTGCATTTTTAAAATATTTTTTAGTTGTAGACGGGCACAATAATTTTATTTTATTTATTTACTTCTATGTGGTACTGAGGATCGAGCCCAGTGCCTCCTAGGCAAGCACTGTACCACTGAGCCACAACCCCAACCCTTTCTGCATTTTTATTTACTTGCAATGAGTTGCCTCACCATTTTTTCATTTTGCTTCCATTGAAGCAGCAAAATGTTATGGATGCTAAATTGAAAGAAAATTTGAAGGTTCCATCTGGGAATGGCAGTATCTCATTTATATGAAAGGAGGTATTCTTGACTAAATATTTAAAATGCATATGGTATTTCTTCTAATTCTGGGGCATTTTAAAATGTATGCAATTGACTGAAAATCTTATAAAGCAACCATAGATCTCTCTGCTATACTTCCAAGAAAAATCTCAAGTTTTCTACATTAGTGATTTCTAAAGGTCATATATAAGTACTTTTGATTTTTTTTTTTACCTCCTAAAAGGCAAACCAGGCCATTTGATAGCTTGCCTGGTAAAAGGAGGAAAGCATTTCTAAAATTAGCCTGAAGCCAGACCCACTGTGACTTAATGATGAACAGAATCCCTGATTCCTTAGATAACAGGATTCGGTGTCTATGGGAAGGTCAGCGTGGTTGACATTCCTAGAGGAGAGAAAGCTCCTCCAAAGTTGATGCTAGAAATAAAAGGCAAGGAGTCACGATGTTTCCAAAAGAAATCTTAGCTTGAAGGATGAATTTCAGTAGCCACCATTCTTAAAGTGCAACTGCATCTCAGATCCTCACAGGCAAACAATTACAGTTAATGGGCCTTATTGAACTGCTTGGTCAAGGATGGTTGTTTGTGATTATCAGGACTTCTGTCCTCGTAGACATCACAAGAAAAACTCATTTTAAAAAAACGATCCCAACCTCAGAAAATACAAATTGATCTCTAGCTTATAAAACTCTCAGGACTATATAGCTTTTCTCTCAACCCTACCTTTGTCAAGTGAGTTAGTTTAATGGACAAGACAAAGCCCTTAGGGCTGCCCTTGGCTCTGATGGTTGAGGGATCTTGAAAGAAAAAGCCCAACAGATGAAAACTTATTGCAAAAGTGTACAGCATTTTCTTGATGCTAAAGTATTCAGGAATAAGTCTAGTCACACAGAGAAATTTGTCGCGAGTGGCAGAGAGGAGGAGTGACTAGAATTTAGTTCTATCAAATTCTATCAAATTTGGTTCAAACAGATTAGCTTTATTTGATACACTCAGGATAACACAAACCTTAATATTCCTAATATCACACATTAATCAAATCATATGGCAAATAAACACACCTCAATCAAATAGTCCAAAGTCCTCTCTGCCTTCTCTGTTCCAACGACCCCAAATGCAACGTTATCTTAGTCGGAAGAACTTCCTCCCGCCGATGGTCTGGGAATCGAGGACAGAAAGGCTCCGCTGGCCGTGAAGCCGTCAGAGCAGCGGAGTCTCGGCAGTCTTGACGGATGGATGATCAATGGGGCTCGCCAACCTGGCTGACGTGGATTCGTCAGAAAATCTGGGCTGAGCCGAGAGGGGAGTTTATATACCCTTCTTGGCTTGTTTCCAATTCTGGTCCAGATGGTGTCTTATCTCCTTGGTGCAGCGCTCTCGTGACACTTATGTCTTTTTGGCTTGCTGTCCACTAGGGGCTTATCATTTATTCGTCAGACATCCAAGTCTGCTCCTCTCAAAATTGAAGAAACATGTAGGTGGAGTGAAAGGCATTCTTAGAGGTGGGGTGGAGTTTCACGGAGGTGCAAAAATGAAGAAAAGGTATGGAATAGAGCATCCACAGGTATACCTCCACCCACCCAGGATTCTGTGCACTGCAGGCACTTAATAAATGTTCACTGCGCTGGTCACTGTAGCACACACCTGTAATTCCAGCAACTTGGGAGGCTGAGGCAGGAGGATCATGAATTCAAAGCCAGCAATTCAGTGAAGACCTAAGCAACTTAGTGAGACCCTGTCTCTAAATAAAATACAAAATAAAAGGGCTGGGGAATGTGACTCAGTGGTTAAGCACCACTGAGTTCAATCCCTGTACCACAAAATAAAAATAAAAAATAAATGTTCATTGACTGAATTAATATGCTTCAGAGCTCCAGCATGTATTCCAGTGCCTAATCAGCTAGCCGATGCAAGCACTAAGGAAAGCGGGCCACCCTCAGTATAACTCTATTGTATATTGGGGAACCAGAGACATGAACTAGTTAAGTGATGTCCTCAGGTACCCAATGAGTTACAGTCACATACTAGACAGGAGTCCAGACGCACAAACACCCACCAGCCTCTACTGACCTAGATCACCACTGATGAGACCAGGAACTCAGGAGGCAATAACTCCAAGATAAATGGGATTTGAAGTCAGAGAAGTTTCAGTTTCTTCAACTAACCAATGAGGAAACTTGAAATTTATTTATCAGGCTCCTACAAGGGCTGGCTCAGAAATGAGGAGTTTCCACGTTCAAATAAGACTCTGTAAAGGAAGAATTCCAAGATGGCTCAAGGAAGACTGTGAGAAGCAGTGAGGTCTTAAAGAGAGGATATAAGCTCAGGAGGCAGACAGTCCTGACTTTCAATCCAACTCTGCCACTCACCAGTTGTGGTCTGCAGCACTTAACCTCTCCATAGCTTAGTTTCCTTATCTAATAAATGAAAATGATAATTATCATCTTGTAGAGTCTGTGGAAATCAAAGAGTTAAGCCCTTAACATGAAGACAGCTCCCCAACTGGCACTCAGGGACAAACCAACAAACAAAATGTTGGTCAAAACAACAATTCCAGTAAGAACAGCAAAGCATCAGACAGAGGGATGGTGAAGGTTTCCACCAAATTGATGAAAGGAAAGTCTAAAATAATTAATAAGCGCATGGACAGAGCGTTCAGTCTGCAGGTCACCAGGATAGTTTTTTTAGTATGAGAAAAATGCTGTCCAGCTGTTCACAAGCAGATGTCACCCTGGAGCAGTGCCCTTGACACAGAGCAAGCTGTTCTTTCCTTGTTGTTCTCTCTCTCTCTCTCTCTCTCTCTCTCTCTCTCTCTCTCTCTCTCTCCTTTTAACACATGATGTTCAGCAAATATACCACATACTACATAATACAATATAAAACACCATGTACATTGGTGTTTATAATGGACTTCCAAGGTTGAGGGCAGATGTGATATACTCTTAGCCTGGCATAGTGGTGCACACCTGTAATCCCAGCTACTGGAGAGGCAGAAGAGGATCATAATTCCAAAGCTAGTTTCAACAACTTAGTGAGAACTTGTGTCAAAAATTAAAAAGGTCTGGGGATGTAGCGCTCTGGTAAAGCAGTCCTAAGTTCAATTCCCAGGAAAGCAAAAAAAAAAAAAAAGAAAGTGATATGCTCTTAAATTTGCCCAAAGATTTAAGAAAGAGTTAAGTTACTTAATGCTGCTGGCATCCAATGACACCATTTATGACAGAGTTAGCTACTGAAAATGCACTTGGGGATTCTTATTTTCCAATGAAAAACTACATTATACCCACACAATGAGCTACTTTGGAATTTTATTTGAAAATGCAATAGCTGATGATAATACATATGTCTCTGTATTAAAGGAAGCCATCCTTTTTTATACTAAACTGATTTCGAAGGGAGTTATACACTGAATGAGAGAGACTTGAGAGCTATGAATCTCAAGTCTGTAGATGTTGATGAGTACGAGTGTTGAAAGAACCTCAGTGGTCTTCTGACAGCCTTGCAACACAGAACATTTACCTCTCTCCACCCATCATAGCTGTCTAGGTGACACTGAAAGACCTGTGATAACATGTGACCATTTAAAACAATTTAAGAATTACTTCCAAAGAGCAATCACATGATGAAAACAAAACAAAACAAAACAAAATAAATATAGGCAGGTAAAGACAACTGAGTCCTATAGTGAATATAAAATCCTTGCAACTTTCTTGCTCCTTTAGGTTAATATAAGTCAGAAGGTTTCAGATTGAGGAAAGTCAGGAAAATAAAAGTCATGGTAGACTTTTAAATTAAATTTATCAATTTATGGTTTCCTTTAACATCATCAAAGCTAAATTTCTGCAAGAAAGTTTTCTCAATAACAAAGCAAGTAATTCCACATTTAAAGACATTTGTAGGTCTACTCAACAGCATGGATTGTGCAATATCCTGTTTTCTTCACAATTAAATTTCACATTTGTAAATGTTGATCAATAAGCTTATCCTGCATTCCTAGATTTCATGTGAAATCATGAATGGCCTAGGGGACACTGCAAAGCTATGAAGTTTATAAAGGCTGTTTCCTCTGCCTTCCTTAAATGTTGTTATTCCATTGAGATTCCTCTTTCCATTCTCATCTTGTCTTCCTATATGTATTTTCCTGGGTGATCTTGCCCACTTTTCCCTAGATGCAATTGACTACCAACCCTCTACCTACCACTAGCTCAGGCCTCTCTGCTGAGCTTCACACCTGTGTATCCCAATGTCTCCTGGCCATCTCTGCCTGGATGTCCTACTCTCAAACTCATCACTCACATCATTGAGCTCTTCTTCTCTGCCAAATGTACTCATCTTCCTCCTTTCTCATTTTCCATACTGGTGCATGATCCATCCAATCACTCAGGCAGAAACCCAAGCATAGTGCTATGTCAGCACAAAGGAGACTCCAAGGCAATTTGCTGCAAGTTAGGAAGGCAGAGAGTAATTCTAGGTAACATAAATTAATTATAGGGGCACCAAAATGAGAAAGAGTATATTATTAGTCAGGATATAATAGCTTATACTGAGATAACAAAGAAAATCCCATAGTCTCAGTAGCTTCATTTTTTTCTCATTTAAAGCAAAATATGCCCTTTAGTCGGTTTTCTTGCAATAGAAACTGGGAGTCCAGTGTGCTTCCATCTTGCAACTCTCTGTCTTAAGACTTTTGTACATCCTAGCATATGGACAAGAGAGAAGGAGCATGTACGCAGATCTGCCCTTAGTTTCTTTGAAGCAGAAGTGTCATAACTTTTCTGCTCACTTTTCTGTAACCAAGAATTTGGTCATTGTCATAACCCAACTGCAAAAGAAACTGGGACATGTCTTCTCATCTACCTCAAGCAGATAAAATGAGGTAGCAAACAGCATTTTCTCTACCACAACATGTTTATGAAGCAACAAGAAGACAGGCATACCTGGAAACCAAAGGGTATTAAGGGACATAAAATGTGTTGTGTAGACAGGGTCAGTGTCAGTGCCAGGAGAGATAGGACATAGGTATGTAAAACCAAAGTCAACCTGACCTCCTAGGACTGGGTGGGCTCAAGAGCCTGAAAGCCATGCTGAGAATGGCGAGCCTGCTCAATAGGAGTTTAAAGATTAGAACAGGGCAAAGGCAGGGAAATGTGATCAGTGGACAATCTTAGAATCCAGACTTCTCAACCTGAAGATCCCAAGTAAAGGGCCAGCTCCTGCTCCCAGAACCAGTCAGACAGGGTTCTCATTGCTTTAAGAGTTAGTAGAGTGCAGACTAGGATCTGGGACAGACCTAAAAAATAAAAACCTTAGAAGTTCATTGTGGTACTGTGATAATTCTCTAGACACTGCAAGTGTTTTACTCTCAACTGTTTTCTGCCAGGCTTGTCAAGTCAAAAGGTAAAATAATAATAATAATAACAATAATATTAATATTAATAATAATAGAAGAAGAAGAAGAAGCAGCAGCAGCAGCATTTATTAAGTGCTTACTATATGTCAGGCACTGTTCAAGTTTTATATAGACAGATTTATTTCATTCTCAAATCAAATCCATTATGTTGATGAAGAAACAGAGGCATAGAACTTGTAAGTGGTCAAGTTGGAATCTGAATCTGGAATGTTTTATAACCACAATGCTATACTACTAAATAAAACAACATGGGCTCAAGGTTGTTAAAAAGGAAAGAATGCAAGTAGCAGTAGTAATTACTGAGACAGAAGAAGAAACAGTCTCTGTTAGAGTAGTGAAGGAGGAGATGCCACCAGAGGATAAAAAGTCTCCAATTATTCACACAAAGGGTATTTGTTTCTTAAAAAGGACAAACTCATGTTGAGGATATGCCTAAATTTTTCTCAGAGGAATTTCACTTGCCCTGGCAGGTGGGTGGCAGGGAGATTTGAGGCCCCTTGAATTGCAGCTCCTGAGCCCTGCCTCAGAAGAGTCCTTTGGTCTTGGCAAAGCTCTCCTTCATAGGCACAGCGCGGCGGTCTGCAGCCGGCTGGAGGCTGGACGTACAGTCAGCGCCGCACACACAATGAGAGCCGTTTTCCTTGCGTGCAGCTGGCGCACCCTTTCCGCTGCTCGCAGCTGCCGGAGCCGCGCGCGCAGGCGGGGCCACGCCCCCTGATGAATATTCATCATTGTCCTGTGCTCAGAATCCAGGATTTTAAAGTCTCTAAAGGGATTAGATGGAAAGGCCTTTCTGATAGGTCTCGTTAGAAGGAACCAGGGAGCCCATGCTTTTTCAGGGTTTGCTGTTGAGGACTACAAAGAAGAGAGGGCAAATGGAAAGTGAAGTCCACGGTTGCTAATCCAGGCAAGGCCACGCTCTGCAGGGAGCTTCCTGCTCCTGGTAATTTATGAAATCTCTCAGTGTCCCTACAACACACCACAATACAGTTACTGGTGTTTCAAAGCCAGGTTCTCTCTCTGGCACTGGAAAGCTTGAAAACAACCAAGAGTAGGCTGCTCACTGAGAGTTAAATGCTGTTTTCATAGCTTTTATCCAGTTAAACATCTGCGTTAACAAGGCTTCCTACTCACACACGGTCCCCGGGTATATATTTTAACTTGTGCACATTCTTCATTGATCTCCTCTATGATTTTTTTTGTTTCTGTGTCAGTCTGTGTTATGGGCTCGCAACTCCAAAAAAAATTTTTTTTAATTTATATGAGCTCATATCCAGTTAAGATACAATCAGGGGAATTAACCATACATATTAATATTTGTATTTGAATTCTTAATGGTTTTTATTAATGGAGAGATTTCCCAGCATCGATCATCTGGAAAAACAAACAAACCGCAAATGTGCCAGGTGCGGGTGGTCGACACTGTAATCTCAGCTACTCCGGAGACTGAGACTGAAGGATAGTGAGTTGGAGCCAAGCTGGGCAACATAGTGAGACGCTGTCTCCAAAAATGATGATGATGATGGTGGTGGTAGTGATAATCCCCAAATGCACTTTATTGATTTATAATACAAGGTGGACTTTTGGGGAAGTGGATCCATTGTCTAGTTGTCGTTGTCGTTATCGCTGTCACCATAGAGTTCACTTTAGAAGTCACTTAACAGAAATTGTTAGAAACTTTGTTGAGTATGACTATTCTATTAATCCCTCCATTACAAGAGAGGCTTTGCTTCTTGCCTACAAACAGTAAATGGAAGAAATACATTAGTGGAAGGAAACCATAGAATAGGAAGCAATATAATGTGAAAGCATTTAGTTACTTAAATAAGGGCAACCCCCTCCCCCAACCACTTCCCTTCTAGAGAACTGAACAAATGTGCACATATAAGATCAGAACCACTAGGAGCAGTCAATGAGATCTTATGATAAGTAGGGCAGGGAACAGACAAAGGACATAAACAAATGTTCCACAAAGTAGAGAATTTAGAAATAGTAGACTGACCAATTCACCATTAATCCCCAGCATAGTTTTAGATTGAATAGTTAAGCAAGCAGCTAGTGAAGCACTCTAAAAAGATGACCATTAATAATCAATTAGAGTCCACCAAGAACTCAGGCCAAGCTAATCTTTAATTCTTTATTATTATTATTATTATTATTATTATTATTATTTTAATGAAGCATTTGACTTCAAGACAATGCAAAGAACAAAGAACATCTTAACAAAAGGATACCCTATCTCCCCTTCTCCACCTAATTTTTTTTTTTCCAGTGATGGATTCAGTATTCAAAATCATCAAGTTGATGATGATTGGCAGCCAGAAAAAAACAGATTTGAGAGCAAGAAGGAAGTGGGTTGACCTCAGCTCTTCAACTTATTAGCTGTGTGAGTAAACTGGACAACTCATCTCAGTTTTCACAATTGCAATGTGGAAATAGAGTATCTACTTCATAGATATTAAAGAAAATACAAATAGAGTATGCAGCATAGGTACTCAAGAAAGGACAATCATTATGAAAACTCAATTTAAAAGGTAAAATTCAAATATAAACTCAGGAAAGAGAAAAATAAAATTGAGTAATTCATATAAAAATAAATTTTATGTAAAAATAAAAATGAGAAATAGCATGTTTCAAGTACAGATTGAAACTTATTAATAGAATAGGTATGTGTAAGCCCAAAAGAGTCTGAATTAACTATTGTCAGTCAGATCCCATCTAAAAGTATACTACCTCTTTCTGGGTAGTACATTTGAGGGGGAGTAAGGAAAAGTTAAATAATATCCAGAATGGAACAAAACCCAGGAAAAAAAACAATATCTGAGTAATAGTTGAAAAAAATGGTAGGTTTTATCTAGGAGAAGATGTTACATAATGGCTATCTTCTGATGTTTGAAGATGGTGTTGAATGTGGTGTTAACTTGGTATACACAGCCCCAGAAAGTAGAATTAGATTAGAAGTTGCTGTGAGAGAGATTCTGGACTCGAGGTATAGAAGAACTATTCAACAATGCAATGAGTGTTCTTGAGAAAATTGCAAGCTTATAATTACCCAAAGCAATCCTATAGTAAGTAGAATCCAGCTGTTAAAAATAGTGAGAAAAGATTGTTGCACTGGAAAAGAGAGTGGCCTACTCTTAGCGTAGAGTTAGTCAGACACCCTGTATACCCCATCGCCCCCAGCCATCACAGGCATGACTAATCAATGCTAACTCTCTTTCCTGCTGAGCTAAACTCAACTTGGCAATGCTTTTCAAAGCTGTGCTCCAAGTCTTCACCACCAATTCACTGGAGATGACAGCCTACCAAATCCAGATGATCCATTTGTGTCTCTAAGATCCTATAATTGAGGAATTTTCCCCAATTATATAATGTCTATAAATAAATTAGAAGGAAAGTCACAATTAAGTGCAAAAGTATTTCCAGTATGGGTATGTGTGTGTGTTTATATCTATACATATATACCTTTGTGCGTAGATATATGTGGGCTAATTCAGACATGGCTTGGTCCTACCATAAAACAGAAATAACATGAGGGAAATAACACATAGGCCCCAGGAGCCCTTAAATAATGAATCTCAATCAGGACATGTTGATAGTTAACAATGTTGTTTTATGAATATCTACTCATTTGCCCTCCAAAAAAAAGTTCAATCCTTTTCCTACTCTATTCCACCTCTTATAAAATTTCAAACTTATTTTATAAACAAACTTTCGAAACATCAGGACATATTGGTACAAAAGAGAAAACATGTCAAAGTGCAGAAACTATGCTGGGATATTTGAATTAGTATACTTGTATTAGTTAACATAAGTGACCAAAGAGATGTCAGTAAGAGACTAGATTACAATGTCCAAAGTTATTAGCAAACTTAGAATCCAAGCTAATAGATGAGCAGCAGTAACTATTTCTAGAATGAATAGTAGTTGAAGACAGGTGAGTAGTTCACACTTTGGCTCCCCAACTAACAATGAAGAGAAACAAAGAATCCGATCTAACGCTGAAGAAGAGAGACAGAGATATGAAGACCATTCTCTGAAAGAAAAAAAAAAAAAGCCTTCAATAAGTAATGCTGGAATTGGATATTGGTATGCAAAACTAAAAACCTTGATCCCTACCTCAATTCATAAACAACATTAACTCAAAATGAATCAGCTTTACATATGAAATTTAAAACTCCAAAACTTCTTGAAACTTTATTTTTTAAAAAAAGTATTAAGATGTTTTTTTTTAAAAAGTGAGTCAGTATAGAGAAAAATACAAGTATGTGCCTACAGCGGTGGAATGCAGATAAGCAAAACTTGCTCAGTTGGCATCCTACCACTGCCTTTGCTAAACTGCCTCTAAGCATGAGAAGGAGTGATATAGCCCCATCCAGACAGGATGGTGTTTAATACAGAACTTTAGTCTCAGGAGGAAACCCACCATGTGGGTGTGGGAAACTGTGAGAAGACGGTGAGAGGAAGCTACTGTCTGCAGCCCAGAACTTCCCAGATTCCCAGGATCTCAAACTTGGGAAATGGGAACATGAATCCTAGTTGTCACTGGCCAACACTTGTGTTGCTACTTTTCATCAGCCTGGCCTGGGCAGAGTGGTCTCTGCTTGGCAGCCAGAACCTGAAAAAGAAAAATATTAGTACTTGCAGCGTGGTGAGCTGGGAAAGGGAGCAGGAAGATGTACACTGTGCATCTTAAATTCCTGGACATTTAAATTATGATACCAGTTATAGCATCTTCTTTTACTAGGATCAAATGCCAATATTTCAAGAATTGGAAAGAAGGTTTGTAACTAATCTTTTAAGAGATCCCCCAACATCAATTCATTTTTTGAAGAAAGTAGCAAATAAAATATATCTTTCTTCTTGACCCATAAGAGCCTTAGAAATATTAAGGTGGTATGTGGTAAAGCTTAAAAGCATTGGCTATGGTGTCAGATTGCATTATCTATGGGCTCAGATGCTAGCTCTGCCTCCTTTTACCTGTGTAAGAGGTTAGGCCTGGGTTCCTGACCTCTCTGAGTCTTAGGTTTTTTTGTTTGTTTGTTTGTTTTTTCTGAAAAATGAGAATGACAAAAAAAAAAAAAAGTTGAGTGTGTAATTAGCACATAGTAAGCATACAATGTGCAGGAATTATAGAATATGAAGAGAGCTTATTAGCAGAGCAAGACCCAGAGATGCTGGTGATCTACCCAACATCTCATAACTAAATTAGAGACAGAACTGCTTTTCAAAAATTGTGAAGTATTGTCATTTTTCATTTTAGTTTCCTTTCCTCTCTTAATAGTTGGGATCATTTTTCTGATACCTCCTCTTCTTATGCCAGGCTGACAACAACTTGCACCATATTTTACTCTGATTTTCCCTGACTTCACTGTGACCCCACATTCTTTTAGCACTCCTACATTGTGAAAGCTGAACACCATCTGTCATTTGATCAGTGTGCAACAGTCCCTCAAGAGCTTGATAAATGCCTTTTCTCTGAAGCATCCTTCCCTTTTAAGCATAATGCGATGTTATAATTTAACTTTCAAGATCCACTCAGGATAGAAGGGATGATAAGACAGGTCTGAATGTAAACATCTCCCCTCCCTGGGCAGCATGACTATAAATATACCAAGATGTGCCCTTCTAGAACTAACTACAAATTACCTAATGATCTTCCACCTCCAGACTTTCAAGAGCCCTTCTCTCAGAAAGAAAAGAAAGTGCATTGGTTTCTACATCATCTCTTCAAATAATAGGCAGAAGCTTTTATTCCAAATAGATCATCTAGTCACACAAGCAAATCCAGGTGGAAATCTCCTTTGCCCCTTCTAACTCTTTTCCCAAAGTCTTTAGGGTAGAGTCATAAACTATGGCAGATTTCGCTAATAACAGCTCACCAGAAGGACAAGCTATTTGGAAATTAGGTCACATCTTAGGGCTTTCTGCCAGACTTATACACAAGAATAGTAACATCACTGCCAGAAGTATCTTTGAGCACAAAGAACAATGATAGATAATATGGTTCTACTGGGAAATGTTGAACGGCTGGATTCCTTGGGTGTAGGGAGTCTTGGAATAAAAGTTTCCTGACAAAAGTATAGGGGCTAGGGAATGCTTTCAATGTCTGCCTTTCCAAAATAGATTATTTCTGTATCTGTTCTCCTAGTATAATATGTATTCTCTGTGCCTAAAATGCCTGGCATAAGGTAGGGAATTCAAAGGTACAGAATAGAAGAACAAACCATCCATTTTCTTTTTCTCTATTATCCCACCCCCACATTGCCTCAGAGACATATGTAATTAAGAACAAGCTTGACCAGTGAAAAGCTCAGGCTCCCTTTTGGTTCCATTCCTGATATTTGTGGGACATTTGGTCAGAATTTCATGTCACCAGTGAACTTTGCCTGCTCAGCTTGTTGTTCTTGTTCTGCCACCTGCCCTTGCTCTCTTGGAGACAGATCCTACCAGGGAAAAGGACAAGTTTAAACTCCTGCAAGGAGTAACACTTGGGAGCCTGTTAGAGATGCAGAATCTCAGACTCCATTCCAAAATCGAAGCTGCATTTCAATGGGGTTCCCTGGAGAGTCTTACAAACTTGAAAGTTTGAAAAACACTGTTTAAACCTGATGGAAAGATAGATCTGCTGTATTCTGAAGATGTCCAGCCTAACATTACATTGCTAGTTGACAATGATTTTCAAAAAGGAAAGAAAGACAAGGAGCCATCAGACTCCCCAAAGCTCACCAATTGACAGTAGCCTTCAGATTCATGGAGAAACAGAGCATCTGCTTCAGGGGACAGAGGTGCACTGTGGACACAGGCAGGCAAGAAAATTCATTTCTGTAAATCTTAGCAAGACTTTGAAACTATCCAGGGCCTTTTGTTATTTTTCTTAAAAAGCTGTTGCCAAAGCACTTCAAAACTTGAAATTACAACTAATTGCCTAGTTGTCTATTAAGAGAATAAAGCTCCTTGACGGGGGATGCAAATTCCCATTCCAGAAGAAACCAATAGAAAATTTTAATCTGTCAGTGATAAATTATTGGATGTATTGATTTCCAGGGCTTTTAATGCTCTTAACAGCACCAGGGGAAAGGCTAATCATTCTGGAATGTGTGTGCACTTAGAGGATAGCCCCAGGGAGCAGGGAACTTGCCTGTTAGTAAAAAATATGTTCTAAACAAATTATGGGCAAAAATTCTTTTAACAAGATAGAATTCTCCATTTCAACTCCTCTTTAGCATTTATAAGGCAGACAATACCATGCATGGAACAAACATTTAACGGCCATCTGCTTTATATGCAAAATTGAACAGGGCAATTCACATGCAGCAGAATTCTTTAACCTTCCTTTTAAAATACCGCCTGGCAGCATTAACCAATGAAATCCTCTCCTTTAGTACAAATTAAAACACATGCCATGCCACCATTCTACCAGTTATAGTCCTCATAAGCAGTGTCTGTTAGGAGGTTATATTTAAGAGACTATTGTATTTTAAAAGACTGACACATGGCAGATAAAGGACGAAAGAAAATATGAACCATCTACGATATATGTTCCTTGGTAAACTGAATTTGTTCACAGGATTCCCATTGCCTACCCATTTCTCTCACCCATGTCCACTGGTTAAAATCCTATTTATTCTTCATGGAACTCCTCTGTGGAACCTCCTCAGAGCCCACATGCTAGAGTTCTTGGCTTTCTCTGTGTTCTCATAACAAGTCATGGGATCTTCTCATACACCATGGAACTATTTCGACCTCATGGCAGAGTTATTTGACATGCTTTGTTTTATCTCTGTTGCTATACCACATGCATCATTAGATGTACACCTTATTAATCAGCGTGGCTTTCCATTCAGCACAATACTTAGCACATTGAGTACAGTCCATAACTACACAACAAAAGTTAAAAAAAGAAGAAAGGAAAGAAAGACAGGGAGCCACCAGACTTCCAAAGCTTGCAAATTGACAGCAGTCCTCAGATTTATGGCAAGAAACAGCACATTTGCTTCAGGGAACAGAGGATAAGGGTTAGAGTCTCAACAAATGAGAATGTATTGAGTTCTCATTATCCACTACCTCAAACCCCAGTTTGATCAGGGTGCAATCAATGAGGAAGAACAAATAGTAAAAGAAAAGCAGTAGAACTCCAGCAAGGTCTTAATTATCTTTGTCAGCTAGTCTAACAATATTTAACTAACACCTATTATGTACTTGGGAAGAGGAAATTATAAAACAAGGAGACCTACTTATACAAAGATTACAAAGACAAAAAGTAGGGAGCAACTAAGAAGCAAAAATATGTAGCAGACGTAGGATTGGAGAGGTATCTCAGTGGTAAAGCACCTCGGGGTTCAATTCCCAGTACCAAAAAAAAAAAAAAAAAAAGTAACAGACAGAGTTTTATCCATCATTATTTTCTACTCCATCGGTACCCCTCCGATTTCCTGCCATATTCCCTTGCTATATCTGTGTATGTGCACCTAGTGTAGCTCCTATCACTCTATGTTGTAAGTCAGGAAATTAAGTTCAAGTCTAGGTCATGGTTGAGGTTCAAGTCTGTTTTCCAATAATGACTCAAGAACCAGGCCTAAAGTTCTTACAGAAAGGAGCAGAGAGAGAATCAGGTGAAGGATGTGCACATCAAGGACTTTGGAAGAAAAGGGGCCCAGATATATCCATGCATTTGGACTCAGAAACAAAGTGCAGCACTGAGTGAGGGGTGGGGCCTTCTCCCCATTCCCACATGAAGACACCCAGGTTGGAAATGTGGGCTGTAAGACTAACACTACTCTTAACTTTTGTTCATTCAGTGTTCATGTAGGTATTAAGGAACTGGTAGGTGTGTGGCCCTGTTCCAGGCCTGATGAATACATGGAAGAAAATGAACCAAGCTCTGGCACTTGGACCTTATTGCTGCTATGTGATGACCAGGAGACACTGTCTGCAGCACACTATTCATGTTCTTTTAAAAACTATCAAAAAACAAAAACAGAAAGCAAAAAGGGAGGCTGAGTTTGAGAATGATGTGTGGTCTCAGGAACTCTGCTGGTCTCCTTATCTGGCTGTCTTTTAGCTCTGCATGTATTCACTGGATTAAACTAGCCTCCTCCTTTTTCAAACAGGTCAGTGTGGAAAACAATAAAAATTCTCAACTCTGAGCTGTTCTAGAGACATTGGTTACCCATCGGGCTGCCTACTACAGAGATTTCTCTCTTCTTAATTGTTTTTTGAAAACAATGTGAAAAGCTTTAAACTAGAATGTTAAGCAGTATTTAAACTAGTATAATGAGCAATACTGTGTTCCTCTCTCACTAAATAAAAATTTTGGAAGTTAAAAAAGAAGAAAAGAAGTACCAGACTCCTGGTATCATTGAGGTTTAAAAGCAGGGGCCATCAGCAGGGGAGAGCTGAACTGGAAAAGTGTAAAGTGGCCATGGCCAGTGACTCTTGCCATGTGAAAAGCCTGGCAGAGAACTAAGTCCCTGCATATGTAAGTGGGGCAAAGCCTGCAAAATCTGAGCTATTTCTCTTATAAGGACCAATTTGTACTAGTAAAACTGGGGCCTATTTGGATTGCATCATAATTTTTTTTTTTTTTTTTTTTTTTTTTTTTTTTTTTTTTTTTTTTTGTGGTGGTCGTGGTGATCAAACCCAGCATCTTTCATGCTAGGCAAGTGCTCTACCACTCAGCTATATTCCCTAGCTTGTTTTATTTTACTTTATTTATTTATTTTTTCATTTATTTAGAGACACAGTCTCCATAAGTTTCCCAGGCTGATCTTAAACTTGCCATCCTCTTGTCTCAGCCTCTCAAGCAACTGAGATTACAGGCATGCACTACCACATTTGGCTACATTATAATTTATTTACTTACTCTCTTCTTATTAAATTATGAACACCTTCATTATTAAGACTTTAATCTCACCAGTTCCTGAAAGAGTGAGTGTCATAGCTAGGTGCCTTTTAATTGTGTGAGAAAGGAAGGGGGAAATAAAAATCCTCAATAATTGCAAATATTAAGATGTATTTTTTTTTTTTTTTTTTTTTTTGGCAAATGAAAGGAATTCATTCAGAGCCAAGCCTGGTGACAACATGATACATCTCCATCAATATCAGATGTTAAAATAAAGTGAGAATCTTGGAAGAATTTCAAACATACTTTGAAAAATGGCAGCATCACTGGAATAGAGCTCCTTCCCATTTGCGACTGCATTTAACAAAACACATTGGATGTCTGAGCTGCGGCATGTGTGCTAAAATATTCCAGAGACATTAGAGTCACACCTCATGTGTCAAGTACTAGATTGTGTGTTATTGATCACAAGGCCTGCAAGAATTCAAAAAAGAGCTCATTATCAGGGAAAGTTTTCATCTATCCAATTTTTAAAAAGCATCAGTATTACAAACTTGGCACTGAAATACTGAACTAAAGAAATGGAGAACCAAAAGAAGTGATATTTAAAAAAATAACAACAACTGATCTGTATCTTTCCCCCAAAATGAGTAAAATCGTTAAAAGAGTACCCCTCAAAGAAAATCTAAAAAGAATGGTGAGGATGTTTTTTTTTACAAATAACAAATAACCTTGGCTAGTTTAAATAACAAAGAGGACTCCTTGGAGGAATAACAGTAGAATGATATTCAGCCAACTCACCTCCACATGGTTATCCTACATGTTTTTTAGTTGGTTGGAGTTTATGCTGCACCCTTTATTCAGTATTTCAGCCATCAGCTCTGGACACTAGAGTTCCTCATAGACTCCAAGAGCCTATGCATCATTAGTTTTGTCGACAAGTAAAAGATAACTGTGATTCAAACTGGCTTATCACAGGGGTTGGCAAACTTCAGCCTGTAGATTGGCCACCTGTTTTACTGGAACACATTCACATCCATTCATATACATGTTTTCTAGGGTGCTTTAGAGCTATAACACCAGATTTGACTAGTTGGGTAGAGCTTGAAGTCTTAAAATAGTCCTATTGGAACACTTTAATAAAAAGTTTGGTGACCCTGACTTCTCTACTAAGTCGTTTATTATCTCATATGTTTGATTCAGTGCCAAGGTGGGCTGAAAAATGCCATCAAAGAAATTGGCTTTTTAGGCTTCTTTTTTTTTTTTTTTTTTTTCTATTTTTATTGGTGCATTATAATTATATATAATAATGGGATTCTTTGCTACATATTCACACATGCAAACAATAAACAATATAATTTGGTCAACATTGTTCCCTACTGTTTCCCAAGGCTTTTTAGAATTCTTGCTGTAATTTTCACTTCTTCTTGTCCTCATTCCAAAATACACCCTCATAGTGGCAGGAAAGTTGAACATGGCAATTAGGACTATGTGCCTCCTTGTTCATGTGTAGCAGAAGGAAGAGTAATTTCTTCTCTAGGTAAGGAATATAAACCTTCAATCAGATTGGGCCAATTTAGGAAATGTGCCCATTACTGGATCAATATATTTGCCAAAGGATTGCCATGCACATATTGTCTTAGCCTATTCTTTGACCCACTCTGGGGATGCTTGGGTCTAAAATAACATCTGTATGAGAAATGGAGAATGAATGCTAATAAGTAAGTGTGCAAGAGTTCCCAGTCAACCAAATACTAGAGGTCTATGAGACATCTACGAATCTTCTATTTCCTACACTTTACATCTCTGCTTCTCTTTTTGACTTTGATTCATTGTTTTTTCTCATCACAACCTGGTTTATTGCACTTGTCTCAATACACAGTGGAAAAATATATTGCTAATAGCTTAGATATTTACTGGTATAGTCTTTGAACTCAATCTCTCTTTTTTCCATCTTATTTTCAAGTTACTGGGGCAAGAGTCTGGATAGTCCAGCCAGGATCAGGATCATCCTTCAAACAAAAATGGGGTTATATTCTAGAATTTGGAAACTTTCACTATCTCCATATGGACAGTAGTAGAATAAGTTAATCCTGGGATCGGATGTTGAGCAGATAAGTCAATAGATGTCTGCTACAGTATGTTTATTTCTCCACATCAGATTGAACAGCTCAATACTTTCCATTACAGGTGATTGTGCACATTAGTATTATTTTTTCATATTGAGAAACACATACACTAAAGAAGTCATCGGAATAGGATAGTTTATCCTCCATATGAAGCTGCAAATGTGGGGATCTGGTATGGCATTTTTGCCCCTTCATCTGCAGCATTGCCCTTGCCCTCATGGTGCAAGATGGCAGCTAGAGCTCCTGCACACATGTCCTCAACTGTAGACAGTAGAGGAGGAAGGGACAAGGAAGGGGCAACAGGTGAACACCTGCTGTCATTAAGGAAAATATCAGAAGTAGCCATATTCAGGATGAGCAACCCTATTCAAAAACTCCAAAGTCTGAACTGCTTCAAAATCCAGAAATCTTTTAAGTACTGAAAGGACAACCTAAGTTGAAAAATCCATTAAATTATAATATTATATATATATTATATTATATATTATATAATTATTTAAAATATTATATAAAATTATCTTCAGGTTATGTTCATATGAAACCTAAATGAAGTTTGTGTTTAGGCTTGGGTCCCCTTCTCAAAATATTTCATTATGTATATTTGAATATTCCAAAATCTAAAAAACATGAAATCCTAAACACTTCTGATCCCAAATATTTTGGATACGGGATACTCAACCTGTAATTCTTCCCCTTAGTCCTTTTCAAGAGAAACTGGAAAATAGTCTCTCTTTTTTTTTTTTTTTTTTTTTTGGTTCCTGGAAATCCACATGCCCAGCTTAAGAATTGTGCTTTCTCTTGGTATGGAAAAAGAGATCACATGTTAAAGAACCAATAGCAGTCTCTGCATATTGATCATTCATTTTTAGGACCCATAAGGCTAAAATCATTTCTTTTTATTGATTTATTTTCATTGACAATAATTGTATGTACTTATGGGGCATGATGTGATGCTTTGATCAGTGTCTACATTGTCCAAAGAGTCAATCAAGCTAATTAATTTATCCACCACCTCACCAGCTTGTCTTGGTTTTTGTAGTGAGAATGTTAAAAATCTATTATCTTAGCAGTTTTGAAACATACAATACAATGCACTGCATGATGAATGATGAGTACAGTTAAAAGAGTTTCTTTCTAACTCAGAAAGAACATAGGTAATCATCATTAAGGAACATAGAGAAGAGTTTAGTAATAACACTTATGTCTTGGACAATTGAAACTTAAGTACATCAAAGTAACAGAAAGATACACAAAACACGGCCAGTGTTTATTTATGTTATATGTGGCCTTTGAATAAAGGCAATGCTGTGCCCTAGTGAAGAATGGGACCAGTTCATGTCATTTTAGACAAAATTCAATCTAATTCTGTAGATGCTGTGGTATAAAAGGAGGCAGATTAGCATTCCTTAAATTCAGATTCAGTCTTAGAATCATGAAATACTAAAAAACTATTATTTAAGCCCAGGATCTTTCGTCTACTGCTAAGCTATCAAAATGTAAATGTCCAGAAAGACCAGGTATATTTGTTCAAAAAAGTGTTCCAGTTCTGCTTGCTACAAAAATAGCTTATAAGGACTCCAACCAAGGGTTTGTAACTTGCCTTTCAAATTATGATTGATGGTTCTAGCTTTTTCATAGTAAGTTTTCTATGGAAGGAAGAATCACATAATCCTCTCCTTGCTGCTGATGCATGTTCTTAATGGTGACTGCCACAAGTCTCATTCAATCAGTTTGGATTTAGGAAAAAAATAAATAAATAAAGCTCAGGTATCATGCCTGTGAGTGACTAGGGAATAGAGAAAGGGATTTTTTTAGTACCTGAAAAGTTCCAGCAAAACTAAGCATCACTGGCGAGGGTGTGCCAGGAGTGTACGGCAACACTCTTCCTGCACTTAAGGGAGTTAAGAGCAAGGACGTCAAGTATTATTTGGTGACAAAAATAGAACATTATTCTGAGCAATAAAGTGTTATTCAAATTCTACCAAAGTACACAGATGCTGTAACGTGGTAATTATTCTAAGAAAGAGGATTTAATTTAGAAATTACCTAACCTTTTTGGTTTCTATTTTTGATGACATTTGTAATATAAATGAGCAACAAACCTGTGTCTCTCAGTCTTTTACATCAAACTCCAAACCTGATTTGCAATTTTATTTTAGGATCAGCATCCCATTTTTAACATTCAGTCTATGTTTCAAAAATTCAAGTCCATTTTAGGACCAGGTAATCTGTAGCCAAAGGAATGAGTTCTGTTGTCTTCAAGCAAGGCAAAAGAGTCACCATGGTCCCTTCTCCTCTTATGCTACCCTTAAAGGTCTGGGCAGAAGTCACAGAATGGCTGATGTTTATTTACTGAGTGTTAGGACTTTGGCCCCTCCCCATGAATCCACAAAACCATTAGTCTATCATTGGTTATATTTAATTAAGTACATCCAGCAAAGTCACTTTTTTATTTTTTATTTTTTAGTTGTAGATGGACATGAGACCTTTATTTTATTTACTTATTTTTATGTGGTGCTGAGGATTAAACCCAGGGCCTCACATGTGCTAGGCAAGCATGCTACCACTGATACACAACCCCAGCCCTCAAATTCACTTTTTAATTCATTCCTTTGTCAATAATTTTTCAAACATCTGTATGCACGGAGCTCTGTATACACAGAAAGATCAGAAGGAGTCCCCGATCTCAAAGAATTTGCCATCCAATGACAATAGTATTACTTTTCATTTATAGGACTAATTTGCATGCATGTAGGAAACTGACAGGAAATATGTACAAATGATCGTAAAGTTAGCTGGAATAACTCTATTAAATATTCCAAACTTCCTATGTTATCATATTCCTATAATTACTCTTCTGTTTTTAATTTTTAAAATACAACAGTAATTTAAAACCCTAGTGTTAAAAATTGAGTGATGTTTTATTTCTTTAAATAGAATTACTTTAAGTAATAGAGCTTCCATTTTTAATAACACAGTTGCTTTTTAAAAGCATAAATCAATTCTTTTAATCATAATACAAATTCTATGTCTCATACGCTTAACACAGTTATTATAGCAAATCCACTTAAAGCCTCCTAGGAGGAGGGAAAAAGGCATGGGTGAGAATATTAGAGAATAGAATAACTTATACAATTTTAGGTCTCCCAAGGAAAAGGACAGTGAGATGAATGACCCTTTTTAACCTTTGTACCAATCATGTTATCATTTGCTGCATACCCATGACACAATGGTTAAGCTTACCAGAAAATATTCTTGTGCAGGCTCAGAATTAAGTCATTAGTGCTTGTAGTCTGCTTTGTAATACTGAGAAAAGTACTTCTTGAAATGTTTCAAAAAAGAGAAGTGTTACTATAAACATGTAACAGCTATAGCAGTCATCAGATCTGGACCAATGGTGGTCAATGATTTTACCCACAAATCAACTTGCTGTTAGAATCCCACCTGCTTTCAGCTGAGAAAACAGTTCTCATGAATTCAAGGCCCCTAAGAGAGTTTGAATACTGAGCACTATCCAAATGAGACCTACGAGTATTACCCATCAAAGACGGTACAAAATGAACATTGAAGAGTTGTTTTGACCATGAACCTGATCAAGTCGATCTTCACTAACGGCCTTTTTGATGGCTCTAGAGCAGAAATACCCAGGTAATGTGAATATTTAAAAGGAGGTTACCAAAAAAGAAGGGCTGGAAAGAAGAGATGCTTATCAAGTTCTTCAAAAGCAACCACTGAACTGAATTGTTGTGGGTGCTTCTAATATATGAATGTATAAAGTTATGTATGTACTCATCTCTGTCACCAGGAAATAAGAGATAAAAATCCCCCTTAAGACCATTGAATCAACACAGATAGGATTTTCACAGAATTTTCTTATTTTTGTCATTCCTGTCTGAAGCTTTGAATTTTCATTTGTTCAAATATAGTTTTTGTTTTTTGTTTTTTGGTTTTTGGTTTGTTTGGTTTTTTTTTTGCAGTACTGGGGATCAAACTCAGAGCCTTGTGCTTGTGAGGCAAGCACTCTACCAGCTGAGCTATCTCCCCAGCCCCAAATATAGTTTTTTATTTCCTGTCATGTAGCAGGCACTGATCTGGTGCTTAGAAAAAAATCAGTGATGCTGGGCATGGGCAACTTAGTGAAATCCTGTCTCAAAATAAAAATAAATAAATATAAAGGGATGAGGATATGGCTCAGTGGTAGAGTGCTCCTGGGTGCCACAAAAATGGAGGAGGAGGAGAAGGCAGGTAAGTGAAGAGGAAGAGGAGGAGAAGGAGTGTGGGGGAGAAGAAGAAGGAGGGGGCAATGGGGACATCAATGAACAAAGCAAAAATCCCTTTCCTCATGGAGTTTACATTCTAGGTGGAAGACAGAAAACAAAATATAAGCACAGTAAGTAATGTCAGTAAGACATTAGATGGGATAAATGTGATAAGAAAAAGAAATATTAAAGCAAAGTGAGGAGTCAGGAGTGCTCTGTGCAAAGAGGTAAGGCAAGTTCAGTTTGAAATAGGTGGCAGGGCAGGCCTCACTGAGCAAACAGTAAATAAGGTGAGGGAGTGGACAGGTACTCTCAGAGACAGGAAGGGGAGCATCCCAGACTGAAGTATCAAACATGTCTGGAGTGTTGGAGGAATGGCAAGGACACCACTGTGGCTAGAGTAGAATGTGTAAAGGTGAGGTTTGCAGGAGTTGAAGCCAAAGAGATGATGGAGAGCAGGTCATCAGGATTGTGTATATACCTTTGCAAGGATTTGTATTTACCCTGAATGAAATAGGGCACCATTATGAGTTTTTGAGCAGAAAAGAGACATGATTGACTTACGTTTTTAAAGTATCACTTTGAATTCTTGAGACTAGACCATAGAGGAATAAGAGTAGAATCAGGAAGACCTGTTGGAAAGCTATTGTGATAATCTAAGAGATGACAGTGCCTCAAAGTGGTAGCAGTGGTGGTGGTGCTAAGTTGTTGGATTTAGGTTCTAATTTGAAGGCAGAGCCAACAAGATTTGGGTGTGAAAAAAAAAGAGAAAAAGAGAAGTGAAGGAGGACCCTTAAGTTTTGGGGTGGTGGCACCTTCAACTCAGCAGTGCTAGCTGTGGGTGGAGCCTAGACTTCCTGAATGACAGTTCCCATCTGGTCTTCAGTGTAGTAGGCACAGGACAGGACAAAGGTCTGCAATTCAGGAGAGAAGTCTGAGCTGAACAGACATATTTGGCGACTTCTACATGATATTTAAGGCCATGAAGCAGAGTGAGATTATCATGAGCGTGAATAAGGAACTGTGAGAAGGAGCCCTGGGTCCATTTGTGATTATGAGGCCAGGAAGAAAAGAAGGTGCCTGCAAAGAATCTGAGAAGAAATGCTCAGGGAAGAAGAGGAAAATGAAGAAAGGGCATCCTGGAAGCAAAGTAAAAGAACCATTTCTGAGAAAAGGGAGTTACCAGCTGGGTCAGATACTATTGACACACACTGAAGTTGTGGCCTGAGACTTCACCACTGTGTAGGTCTTACAAAAGTGCAGGTCTTCAGTAGCTCTGCAAAGCTAAGTCTTGATAGAGCATTCATGGGAGGAACACTTGTTTGGAGAGAAGTTAAGAGGTGATAAGAAGAAATTAAGGCAGAGAATATAGTTTGAATTCTTTAGAGGATGTTGCTTTTGAAAAGATTTTTTAAAAACAGAACTGCAGCTAACCCAATTTTTCTTAAATGTTTTCTTTGTGTATTAATGTGAAAAAATTAACCATCAAATTAATGTCTTATTTTTTTCAAGCAGGCACACATGTCTAATAAATGTCTAGTAAATACTATGTAATTACTAGAAAATTTAAGTATTTACTATGGAATTACTTAACCATCTATGAATACTCTTCTGTACAAGGTCATTTCAGAGATTATAAAAGTATCTGTAGTATAAAGGATCCTTTATGCAAAAGAGGTCTTCCTAGATTAACAAGTGTTTGGGACTTCTTTCTCCCATCCTTCACAAAAATGTTATCATTTATCTTAGAAGGAACACAGTAGTAAAGCATAAGCTGGGTGACCTCTGCCACTTACCCAGAACCATGCATTTCTTGCATGCAATGTCTCACTTCTAATAATACAAAGGGAAAGTGAGGTTGTCTGCGTGTTGGTATAAGACAGGGAGAAAGGAGGAATAGTGTATTAGACATAAAACCTAACTCCAGGTACTCATTTTGACTGTTATTCTGGTGTTTTGTTCTAATAACTTCAAATCCAAAGGTGCATGTGTATTTGTTTTTAGGGTGTTTTTTTATTCTGGAGCTGTGGAGATAGAAGAAATTTTTTACTATTCTGTTCTTTCTCACATTCAAACTATGGTTAATCCATATCATGATATCTAAGTCACTGCTAATATTTTGAAGCTCATCTTTTAAAAAATCTGATTTAACTTAGTTTTGAAAACATCCTTGAAAAGGAGATAATATGGAATATTGCATCTACACTCAGAGCTAATGATTGTCTCTAAGTAGAAGAAATATGTCTTAAAGATTTCCACTAGTACAGATCATTTTTCACCTAACCATATAGTTTCATTTTGTAAGAATAAATGTTGAAATCATATTTAAAATAATTCAGAGATGAATTTATCATTAATGCAATTTAAAAGCTGCTAACAATGGCTAATTTTTATAATTATAATTATAAGATTAAATACTGTGTGGAAAACTCAATGCTGTCCTAGCAGAGTGATCCAGAGCACTAGCTCTGGGGCCATCAGTGACTGTGATACCTGACAGTGAAGATGTGACCTCCCTCTCCAGGGTTCATGTGGGGACTGGAGAGGCAGGCACAGCACGGAGTCATGTTAGGAGATGGTTCTCATGGGCAGGATCTGGAAAGCAGAACATTAGGAGGAGGCAGGGTTTCATTCTCCCTCACAGTACCAGCTACTTTGGGGACAACCAGGTCTCTGTCCAACAGAAGAAGCAGTGCATGCAGTACCACACATGTAGGCCCTGGTGACTCACCAACTGAAGAAGTTCCAGGACCAGCCTGCCCAGTGCACCTGCAACAATGAAGCCAATCAATGGATGGATATAGGGAGCATGGATCTTTTTCCATGATCAAAAATCTAAAAGAAAATAAGAATTTTTACTCAGAGCCCCAAGAATAGAAGGAATCTATTTAGAAGAATGAGGGCTTATCTTTTAAGAAAAATTAAGAAATCAAGAATTGCCTCAAGTTCAAGTAATAGGTTAACTTGCCTCTGAACACTTGGCTCCATCTTACATTTTAATAAATAGTAACAAAAACAGAAGAAAGTGATGATATGGTTTGGATCAAGAGAATCCCAAGATTTTCCTACAGCCTGAATTTCATGCATTGAAGAGTTGGTTTTAGCAGTAGAGATCTCCATTGTTATACTGAGCCAGAGCTCTCTAACATACACATTATGTTTCGTACACAGGTAGCAACAGCCTGGCAGGATTCCCTAAACTGCTGGTGGTCTGGTGGAGTTTGACGAGACATAATTCTGGTTGTTGCCAACCTTCCATATACCTGGAGTGCCACCATACCACCATATACCAGGTGTGCCACCACTCTATTTTTCATAGGCCATGAAGCAACAGCCATGAGGTCATTCCAATTTGAAGAGGGAAAAAAAAAAAAAAATTGGGGGTATTTGGTTTGGTTTTAATATTCAAGAACTTGAAATTTATTGAGATGTGGAGCTGGAATTGGTGGTCAGGATAAGAACTTTAAATGGCTCTGACAGAGTGTTCTTCTTGACACCAAGACACAGTTGTGCTTTTCTTGAGGTTTTGCACATCACATCTTTCAGCCTGGACCCTGCCACACTGGGTATGGGAAATAGAGCCTCCCTCTCAGAGACTACCATGATGACCCCGGTACCATCTTCCCCTGCTTTTCTGAAGAATGGTGGGAAGGGCAGAGACATTTATCCATTGAAGGGAAAGGGTATTTTTTTAAATTAATTATTATTATTTTTTTTTTTTTAGATAGTGTCTTGCTATGTTGCCCAGATAGGTCTCAGACTTCTGAGCTCAGGTGATCCTTCCACCTCTGTCTCCCAAGTAACTGGGATTACAAGTACATGCCACCATATCCAGCTAAAGGGAATTTTGATGATAATATGTACCAGTGTCTGGGAGTAAGCACTGACGATGAAGAATGGCTGCTTGCTTAGGGAGAGTTGTAAAACACTGGATTTGGGAAGTCCTGTTTTCTCTTGAACAGAATGGACTGAAAGCCTCATCCTGGCATAGTTATTTAGACCCCTGAATTTGCAGAGCCTCACTGAAAAGATACCCTGGCAACAGTGAAGATAAGGAAATCACATTCACTTAGTACAATGGAGGGTGTTTGGTAAAGTCCCCCCTTTACCAAATGCCACATTCCATCCAATCAGGGGCCTCTGGTCCATGCCATGTTGTTTCTCCAGCACAGGCATCGTACTGATTAGGCTTTTATTCTCTCTCCACTACTTGACTACTTGAAATGATAACAACTCGTATGTCTGCTGCTTCAAGACTATGATAAATTTTCTCAGTGATTAAAAAAAAAAAAAATGCTTAGGGGCCAGTGATGTAGCTCAGTGGGACAGTACCTGCCTAGCATGCACAGGGTCCTGGGTTCAATCACAACTGTATCATTTTTGCCTTTCATGGGTCAGAATCAAGTGAGTTAATGTGGGCAAATCATTTGGCAACTAATCAACTCTCAGCAGTTGATGACTATCAGAGTCCGCTGTCTGGCTGAAGACCCTCCCCAACAGAGCCTGGAGAGGAAGAACTTCAGTACAGTGTAAAGTGGACAAGAGATGCCCATGCAGCCCACTGCAGCAACCATTCCTAGGAACTTCCAGGAACATCCCTTGCTCCTGAGGCTGCCTCCAGCACCCTCACACATGCTGATTACTTCTGTGGTAGAATTGAAAATACTTACAAAACTTTTCAAAGGTCAACTGTGGCTAATGATTTATTCCCTGAGAACCTCCTATCACAAGAACACACACACATACACCCACACATGCACAGACACCAATCTGACTCAAGAACAATCAAAAGTCAAAGAGGTCAATTCTAGAACACAATTTCCCCCGGATATAAACCTCTATAGCACAGGGTCTGCTTAATACCACCCCAGAAAATTTTACTGTCATTTAACCTCCCAAAACCTTGGTTAGCTTATCTGTCAAATGGGTCTTAATAAGGCCTACTTCTTCAGATGGTTGCCAGGACCAAATAAGAGTGGTATGCAGAGCCCCTCCACCACATATGATACATGGGAAGCACAAGTTTAGTGGTAGTGTGTTATCATCAGGTAAAAATACTGATTTCTTAAGCAGTTTCTTTTAGGAGTTTCAATCCGTTCCAGATGAGGAGAGATATTCCAATAAAATAATCCTTTATGTGATTAGTAATAACACTATACAACCCAAATTTCTGAGGAAGGTTTAGGGTAATCAACTCACAGCTTTCAGCAAGGTCTCTGAGTCTGATCTCAAATTCAGTATCACTTTAGCCAAGAACTAAAGGGGAGCAACACTGTATTAAACACATCCTCCTTCCCTTTTTCCTAAAGGCTATTTGACCCCTTCTCTTGATCAGTTCCCAGAGAGCAGAGACTCTTGGGAAACAGGAAGTAGCAACATACCAGTGAGAAAATCCCCAGATGAAGATCAGCAATAAATCTCACCAGGCAACAGTTCAGTCAAAAGGGGGAAATTCCCCCACCAGCCCTCAAAAACAGTTTCTCAAGAAAGCTTAGAGAAGGTTAATTTGGGAAATTCCCTCAGAGGCAACAGAACAGAAATGGAAAGCTGCTTCTGAAGGGAAATGTGAATAAGCAAGCCAATTAGTGACTGCCTGGGGAGTGCTCCGTGTAAAGCCACACTGCTGCCTCCCCATCAACCTGATCCTGAGGGTTACCTGGAGGAAAACCTGTTGCCAGAGCCGCTTGACACCCACTCTGCCCAACCTCCCAACCCAGGGAATTAATACCTCAGTTCCTAGACTCTTGACATGAGCTGCTGCTAAGCCAGATTCCCTTCCTGTTAGGACCTCCTACGACCATGCTACGCTGACCCCTTTCCCCACCGACCCCCACCCCGTGGTAGAAAAGCAAGCCACACTAGACATGCTGTTTCCTTGCATTCTGCTACACCCAGCCCATCCGGTTTTACTGGGTTCTAATCTAAATGTGACCTTGGGGTCACATCTCTTAGCTGCTGCTAAGCTCCAAGAAGCAGGGAGGAATCCTTCCCACGGGGGAGGGAAAAAAATATCACATAAACCTTGTCCTAAGAAGGGCTTAGAATGGAATATCTGCTAGTGAGTTGAAGCAGAAAAAGTGCTTAGTGGATAAAAGCCCAGGAGGAAGTACTGGCTGTATGGATGGATCCCTGATGTGCAGAAGGGAAGGACACAAGGAGGGTGCAGATCACTACTGGGACCACCTCCCAGGAAATCATTCCCACTCCCATAGAACTTCCATGGGCATTTTGTTTTGGTTTGGTTTTTTGGGTGTGACCTAAAATGATCATTTCAGGAAAGTGGCAAAATGAGATTTGAGTAAAAAAGAAAGGAAAATAGACTCCTTTGTGACAGATTAAATTCTTAAAAACTGTATATTTACCCATCATGGCTATCAAATCTTAGAAAAGAGTAGGTTTTTTTGTTTTTGTTTTTGTTTTAAGGGGAAAGTAGTCCGAGTCTAAAGTCCTATGAGAAATTATGCTCTGCTAAAGTGTATGTGCTCTTTCCTGTAGTCAGATCCACCATTGTATGATTCACTATGACAGATTCCACTTTCGAATGCTTTTTACTCCTAGAAAATACCCTAGCAAAACCACTTCTCTGATGTCTTCAAATGAGCATGGTTCTTATTCACTGATTCCTGTGGTTTTGTTAAGATTCTTTTTCCCAAAAATTGTTAAGCTTCTTAGGCACCTAATTTTCCTTAGGCTTATAAACAGTCACAAGACTCCTGTCTGGGTTTGCCTATTTTATAGCAATTTGAATAGATAGATCTTAAATTCATTTTATATACATGAATAATAATTACACTAGCTACATTTAAACTGTCGTCAAAGGCTCCGATACTTGAAAAGTCTAAACAGATTGTCAACATACCCTCAAAAGGTATTATTTCCATTTCTGATCTGAGTACCCAGGAAGTATTCAGTTCTCAATTCCTAACAAGATCAAGGAATATTCCTGATATCAGGGGAAATTTTTTCATCTTCTCTCAGCACTAGTGTAGTTATGAATGTGAAATCAATTAAATGATGGTGTATGTCAGGAAAAAAAAAAAAAAAAAACAGCCTTTAATGAATGCAGGCACAGATGAAACAGAGTCCAACATGGATTTGAGAGTAATAAATAAGCTAACAAAAAAAAAAAAAAAAAAAAAAAAGGGAAGCATAGAGCAACTTTGATAGAAGTAAACTGTTTGCCTTTGCCCTGGAAAGTTTATAGTGTTTTAAACAATTGTAAACATGTCAGTATACGTGGATACCGTTTCCATAGCACCATAGCAACAGTTAGTAGTTTCTCCAAACATACCCAAAGGAAACTAAAAATAGCTTGTCTTCAATATCAAAATACATACATATATATATATTCAGGCAACAAGTACACAAAATGATGTGTAATTAGAAGTTCTACAGACACTAGTCTTTCACTAAAGCATGTAACAGTTAGCTTTAAAAACCATTGAGTCCTGTTCCTTTAGCTATGGAGCAAGAAGTCCAAGAGTGAAAGGAGGGGGCCACCTTGAGTTCAAAGATCGGAGGCTCCTGCCATCAGTGCCCTAGCTATTGCTTTGCTACTCTACCTGACACTTATCTTGCCCTAAGGCCCTCTGTGTCCTATTCACCTTAGGTTCCTACCAAAACCAGAGTTGAGTGTATTTACATATTATGATCTCCATTTACTGCAGTATTCTCTCCTATTCTTAAATTTTCTAGTCCATTTATTTCAACCTCCCTACAGAGAGGGGCAATAGTTTCATTTTTTAAAATAATGTAAAGCCAAATATCACCCTTTCCCAATAAACTGACTTAAACAGACACTGACTGGCAGAAATAGTAATTCCAAAATGAAGTCAGAATGTGAGTACATGTTTTTGGACCTTCACTGTTTGTACTTTTTATTTATATCCAAGAATTGCAAGTATTTCAAAACATCATCTAGTGAGAATTATGATTACTGGGGTGTACATAATTCATCATCCAAACTGAGACCTTTTGAGAATGAATGGGGGTGCTATTTATAATTACATTGGGAAAACAGGTGTAAAACAAGACTGTCCCTGGCAGGCCCTGATGAACAGTCACACATTACACCAAGTGTAAGTGACTTGAGGGCAGGGATGATGCTTTATTTGTTAATGTATCTTTAGCATCTTTAGTGTTCTACACCAAGAAAGAATTTAATAAATTGATGAATGAATGAGTTGTATCATTGGATTTTGTTTTCATAAAAATCTTTAAACATATTTGTATATGTAAGCCAAGCTGAACATGTTGCTGTTTTTTAGGTCCTCAGCCTCTATGTTAGGTTTAAATAAGATCCCATGTGGCACCACAAGGTAAATCTTACTTCTTCATCATCTGATCTCTGCCTTAAAAGTAAAGAGGACAAAAATGGAAAAGTAAAATACATCCATGAGTTATAAAAAAGATAATTCTATCAGTTTATGAAAGTACTAAAGAAGGGTTAAAGTATGAATTGAGATAATAAGTAATTTCTTAATGTCTATGATAGTTACTCTCCTGGTTTCATTTTGCTTTGCCAGGAATGTTGGCCCCTAGAGAGAAATGCAGAACACGTATTGAATGAGCATATGCTGATAGGGAGAATGCTATTTGTCTTCCATACTATAGAGTTGAGAAGAACACCAGTCATTGGTGAATGCCCAAGAAGAGCATCTTCACTTTATGCCTACATTGGCGAAGACACAGGGAATGCTTTACACAAGTGGTTTCCCCATTGATGGCCCTCCAGTTGTTGGTTTATCGGCTGCATCAAAAGATTGCTGTGAGAGGTTATCATTATGTTCAAGTGGAGCATTTATCATCATTCCATGAAAAGTGCT
The DNA here is from genome assembly GCF_902686455.1 of Sciurus vulgaris. Taxonomy (NCBI): domain Eukaryota; kingdom Metazoa; phylum Chordata; class Mammalia; order Rodentia; family Sciuridae; genus Sciurus; species Sciurus vulgaris. Next base: position 43,776,507 of record NC_136475.1, read on the forward strand.
AGAAATCTTCCTGTCCCTCAATGAAGAGACAGAGTTTGGGAGGTGATATTGCCTGTTTTCATGATCTCAGACCCTACTATCTTACTGTTTCTTTGGGTTTGCAGATGTTGGCTAACCTATAGGATGTTGCCTAACCTCTCTGGACTCCAGTTTCTTCCTCGTTCACAGAGGGGAAAATAGTAATTGTATTCCTTCTAAGTCATTCATGAAGATTAAAAGAAATTCATGTAAAATATCTAGAACATGAACATAGGCTATTTTTATTGTACAGCTCTATGTTTCTTTGGACATTTGGAAAAACATTCTAAATAAAGGTAAACATTATGCTTTTATGTTTCTAATTCAAAATCAACCCAAATATGTACACATAATGCCAGAAGGAATCTTCTAGACTTGCAATTTATAGACTAGGTCCTATTCTTATCTCCCTCCACAGAATTCAATTGTTTATTACTCTAACAACAATGGGATTTTACATTGCATTATCACTGTTATTATTATTCATTAAATTCTACTAAACTCAAGTCTATTTATGTTGGGCTGCAACTAACCATCTTATTTCAGGGAAAGCTGAAGGCCTATCCCAAAAGAAAGATATCTCTTTTTAAATCTCTAGTTTAGAGGCTGGGGAAGTTCCAGAGAAATGAGTTTCTTCACAGAATTATGTACGACTTTATATTTAATGAATTTCTGGTGTCTATGGGTGGGGGTAGGGTGGGGGAAATAGACTCTTGATAAATATCAAATCATGTTGTTATCTGCAGAGAGTATGCCAGTTGGTTAAATAGAGCCAAACTCTGTTCAGTTTGGTAATTACTGAATTTGACATTCATAGAGGTTCTTTTATAATTCTAAGAATAAGAAATCCACAAACTCATTAAATTATGAAGTGTTTCAACCCTATTATCCTAATACAATTACCCCATGGACTACATCACCACAGGAAGTCTTTGGGACAGCTCCTGATGTTTAGAAAGACTGAATAACAGGGATTCAATTCATATGAATGTCACCATAGCATGGTTTTAAAAAATAAAATTGAACACTAATCCATCTAATCTAGACTTGTGGTTAAAGATTCTAAGGAAGGATATTGTTACTCATGCCCAAAACAGAGTCTTCTGTCCAATAAATCCACCCTGCCACTTGAAGTCAAGAAGAGCAAAAAACACAAGATCCAAACTTATTTAAGAATATTGGTGGGCTGGGGAGTATAGCTCAGGGATAGAGCATTCGACTAGCATATGCAAACCCCAGGGTTCAATCCCCAGCACCACAAAATAACAAGAGGAAGGAGGAGGAGGAGGAGCAGACAGAGAGGAGGAGTGGAGACGGGGAAAAGCAGCAGCAGAAGACTTGGTCACATATCTGTTTCCTTTGAGTAATAATAGTAATAGTTGATTTATCTTTCAGTACTACCATTTATTGTTTAACAACAAGAATAATCTATTTCCCACAAGATATGAGTTTCTAATAAAACTTTCATTACTCGATGCATTGAATAAACTCTAGAAGCCTAAATAGCACCTCAATTTTCTTAGCACCCTGATTTTCTTCAAGCCCCTTCTGAAATGACCATATGCTAACAAACACCACAAGTATGTGCAATGGAAGTCTTATCTGAGAGTTGGAAATAGCAAATCTTTGGCAACAAAGCATAGTCAGAGAACAAGAAATTCACATGGTGTCAAAACATCACCCTCCAGAGCACTTCTTAATTACAAAAGAAAGATGCCTATATAATGGAGAAGTCTGGCAAACGCCTCCTTAGCCTGATGATCAGATGTATGTCAAATGATAATCAGTCAAACTAGACAGTCAAGCCTAGTCTACTCTAGCTTCAAAATATTCTTGCAAAATTGAAGCTTATTCATTTGAAAACTTTCAATGGTAGCAAAGTATACCTCCTTGAAGACTATAACGTGACTCCATTCCATGCCTTTTTCAGAACCTCAGCACAGGTTCCCATGAAGTCAGGACACAGCCTCAAGACTTAGTGTCTGCCTGGAGAGGAGTTTAAGAAGCTAAATGTGGTACTGATGCTATCCTACTTATACCAGCAAATAACAGGCATAGCAGACTACTTCTGTAGTAGTGGGGAGTTCCTGGACATTTCCCAGGTGGCTCTGAGGTCCTTGGTAGAGGAAAATTGAAATTCTGGGGCCTTGCAGATAGAACAGTTGAAATGGCTATAATAACTGAGAAGAAAATAGTGTGTGTGTGTGTGTGTGTGTGTGTGTGTGTGTGTACATGTGTGTGTGAATGCGTGTGTTTGAGCCAAAAGCAAAGAGCAAAAAAAGAAAGTCTATTACCAATTAGTCAGGGCTACCAAGTGAGATACAACCTATTTGCTATCACAGACAACCCAAAAGATCATTGGTGGTAATTGAGGTATTATTCATGAGGCCACATACCTGATTAGGCTCACAACCCCAGGCTCTACAGAAATTTTGCTATGGGAAGAGTGGGCTCTGCCTTGTCTACTCCAGCTTCAAAATACTCTTGCAAAATTGAAGCTTATTCATTTGAAAACTTTTAATGGTAGCAAAGTGTACCTCCTTGAAGACTGGATTTATGCTTAAATGTCACCTGGTTCACTTCACAAACCAGTTCTTCTAATTATTTCTCTAGCCCATTCCCCACTCTGTTTCCTTCATACCCTTTATCCCAGTTACAACATTGTATTAATTTATTTGTCAGCATGGTGTCGTGGAGGTGGTTGGGTCAGTCTTTCTTATTATAAAAATCAGCTCCAACAAAGCAGGAACTACTTCTGTCTTGTGCGTCTTGGAATCTTCAAGTTCTAACACAGATCTTAGCATGCAGGACAACTAAGTGAATATTTGTGGAAAAAAATGAACCAATGGATGAATGAGTAAATGAGTAGAGGTTTTTTTTGTTTTTTTTTTTTTTGTTTGTTTGTTTTTTTTAATTCTAAGTTATTTGGAGTTAAATTCAGGGGTGAGAAAAACAAGTAATCAACCTGTGTCAGGGCTAAAAATTGAAGTAAAACACTAAGTATTTAGTCCTAAGTGGTTTACAGACCCTAACTTTGGCTCTAAATGCAACTCTAAGATGGAGTTCTATAATACTTTGAGCTATGGTGTCTTCCCTAGGATAAGTTTATGTTTCCCAATGTGATTCCTGGAAGGTTAATCGTAATTTGAATGTATAATTGTGTCATTTTTTAAAATTTTGTCATCTTTATAAAGCCAGTTTTATGCATTGCTTCAGAGTGCTACATACCTCCAATCTCACAAACACAGAGCAAAGTGTTCTTACTTCAACACTTACTTTAGAAAACTTCCTGGTCATTGAATGAACCTCACAAAGTGTCCTTTCAGTGATGAGAAGGACCACAACTGAATGGCAGATCAGATGAATTCATGAGGCCAAGGGTGTAACGACATCCTCAGAAACTGAGAATCCTCATCAAAAGAACAACAATTAATATTTAGTTTCTTAGGTCCCTACTGGCCCTTTCATTACTTCCATAGTCTCCTACTCTTCCAACTTCCTTCAACTTTAGATTAAACTCAGAAATGCCAGTCTAGGAATGATAAGAATGCAAATGTAAAAATACTTTCAACAAAAATCTGAAATTTTGCTAGGCCCTGTGGTGTACACTTGCAATCCCAGGGACTCTGGAGGCTGAGGTAGGATTGCAAGTTTGAGGCCAGCCTGGGCAACTTAGTGACACCCTGTCTCAAAATTAAAAATGAAAAGGTCTAGGGATATAGTTCAGTAGGTAGAGCACCCCTGGGTTCAATCCAGAGTACTTCCACTCAGCGAATATTTATCAAAAAAATGAACCAAACAAAAGAAAGACACACACACACACATTTTGAGTAACAATACCTTGCTTTATTAGCACCAAGATTTGGTATTCTTTAAAAATAAATCATTTGCTGCTCTATTTTAAAACATTTGAATATAGATTTTAGAACTAAATAGATGAATCTTATGCTTCATTAACTACCTTTCAAGTGAAAGGAAGAGGCAAAAATATTGCATAATTATCTTTATATCTGTTTCATTCACTGGAGTCTACAATACTAATAGGCATTGCACAGACCAATTCTTGGCCTCATCCATCATACATATTTTACATACTGCTGCCAGCATTACAGCTCACACCATGCACTAACCTAATTGTTACACATTTAATTCAATCTCTTACTAAAACAAAGAGGAAATACAGATTAGTTTTGGAATAATGTAAATTTAAATCGATTACCAAATATATGGGGTTTGGAGTTGATGATGTACTTCAGGACTGCTACTGGTGACCAGACTAATGTGATCTGATCCCATGTGCAGTGAGGATCTGAGCCAGGTCCTTGTCACCACCCTCTTTTCCTGTTTAGAATGTATCCATTAACTTTGCCAGGAGGCTGCTGAGTTAAGCATAGTAGTCTTACCTTATCCTACAGGCAAATGTTCCAAGACCCCCAGTGGCTGCCTAGAACTGTGGCTGCTACCAAACCTCATTTACAAGCACTGATGCCTCAACAGTCCACCTGATAACCAAGATGGCTACTAAGTGACTGATGAGTGAGTAGATCTTACAGCATGGAGACACTGGGCAACAGGATGATTCATGTTCCAGGTGGAACAGAGTGGGACCATCTGAGATTTCATCACACTACTCATAATGACATGCAATTTAAAATTATGAATTATTTATTTCTAGAATTTTCTGTTTACTATTTTGGAGCCATCATTGACTGATAGTTCAAAACTACAGAAAACAAAACTACAAATATGAGGGAACTACTAAAATATTAAAAAAAAAAAAAAAGCCTATCAGTAGGGTAATAATGGAAGTTATGTGCCAGATGGAATGGGTTGAATGAATGACGAATATCACCCAACTGAGACCACAGCCAGAGTACAATGTGACAGCCAACCAAAAGTTTCAAAGAGCTGCATAGAACATAGCACCAAGAATGCAAGACTTCCCCATCTCACATTCCTGCAGTGGAGAGCTGGAAAAGAGCAGAACTAATGGTTGAAATCTAGTGTGTTCTGCAATTCTGTCAGGTCAAGGACCTTTTTTATTCACATTTATGAATAATTAATTTTTCATGAATAACTATTTTTCCATAATGTATCATTTGTATAAATAAATTCCATGGTCATAATGTGATTGTTTAGAAAGTCATACTTTCTTCCAACCTTTTGGAGTCTAATTTTTTCTTATGACAAAATTCAATTTAGTTTCTTAAATTATTTCTTACTCATGTACATCCTGTTGACAAGAAAGAGATAAAAGTAACCTCCCACAAGAATGAGAAGTTATATACTCCATGTATGTATGTATAATATGTCAAAATACACTCTGCTGTCATGTATATCTAAAAAGAACAACAACAACAAAAAGTAGCCTCCCCAAGGTGCCCAGGTATTTGCTGATTAAGGTCTCAGGCAGTCATATCACTTTGGCTCTAACACAAGCTTTTCTTTCCAACCCTTTCCACAGCCCATTCCTAGATACCTACCAGGCATGCCATCTTCTGGGGTCCTGAGGATCCAAAATAACCATATCCATTTCTTCAAAAGATGGGTCCTATAGGTTGCAACTTTGTGAAAAATGAGTTCAACTATACCTTTGTTTCTAACCTGTCTGCACCCTTGTGGTATCCCTGCTCCCTGATATTCCATGAAGGAGAAGGGGCTAGTTGCTCTCAGGTTGCAGGAACATAGGCATCTTTATAGAATCATCACTCTTTAGGCCTCAACCCACTTCTTCAGTCTTTGAAGAACTCTCAATAGGCAAGAGGAATCTAACAGCTCAGTGGAGGGAAAGGAGTTCTGTTGGTTTACTGATTTGTTTTTCAATTTGTATTTGAAAATTAATTTATTGTTTACAATTTCACCAGTTTGTGATTTGTCAGTTAATATTTAGTAAGACTTTCAATTCCATTACGCTGTATCTAACTAAAAAAGTATCTTATGATACCTTGTTCACCAGTCCCCACTTTCCAGTTTGCTGCACACTTAATTCTTCCTATTTCAAGAATTATTTTAGTTAGGGTAACATTGAATGCTATTTTAGATTACTATCAAAATGTCAATGGCTTACCACATATTTTGCTAGGTTATTCTTCCATGATAAGCAATTACCATATTAATAGAAAGGTTTACTTTTTGCTAATGGTATATATTGGCTATATGGATCAGCACTCCTCTACTCCAAGTATCTTCATCCAGGATTCATTCTGATGCCCCTAGTCTGAAAAAGTAGAATTCTGAAACATAATATTCTCAGAACAAGAAAAAGAATAATGTTGATATCCTACAGTTACTCCAGAAGCTTCTCCTTGAATTTGGTCTATGCCACTTCTGCTCACCTTTCACCAGCTAAACAGGCCATATGATCAGCTCCAGTATCAATGAACAGGAAGAATACTCTTTCACAAGGGAAGCTCACCGTATTGGCAGCAGATAGTTGAGGACAGTAATATAATTTACCAAACAATAAAATTTTGTTTCTCACTCACTTAATAGTTCAATGCAGGTGTTTCTGGTTTGTAGGCAGTGTTTGTTTTTAAAATCATTAAAGGATCCAGGATATTTCCATCTTGTGGTTCCACCATCTGCATCCAGCCAGCAAATAGGAAAATGAAGACTCTCAGCTCATTCTTAAAATTCTAGGTCTACAAGAGATACATCCCTTCTGTCACATTTTGTTGATGACCACCTAGATGTGAAGATTCAGGGAGGTGGGACATCATGAAAAATGTATCTTCTGTCTTAAAATCCAAAAAGAACACCATGGAAAAGAGAGAACTTTTTGGTGATCCATTAGCCATTTCTCCCATACAAAATTTCAAGCTCACTATCTTGGATATACTTAGGTTTTATTTCTAGACCCACTTATCCTAAAATATAATGAAAAATTTTTCAGAATCTTGTGATTTGAGGGGTTTTGCTTTATTTTACTATGTTCTATTTTAATATACTGACCCAAATAACCAGGCCTCCGTTACTCAGAAAATTTTCACATTCCTTATCTAAGGATATCTTCTACCCCACCTATCAAGTTACCAAGACCAAGTAAATAATTTTATTTATTGATAATTCAGAAGGAAAACCTTAGTAATGATTTTCACAGGTTGTTTATTAATTTTCCATTTCTAGTTTGGGGTATACAACCACTTACATAGTTGTGTTCATCTCCAAACTCCTGCATTCACACATGTTATCATTTAATTACTTAACTATCCAAGTGAAAAGAACAATTGGTTACCTACAAGCTCAGATTTTTTTAGTAGGAAGAGGGACCTCACCGAAACTAGAGATGCAAATATAAGATTAAAGTTGAAAATTGACCTCAATGATCACAAATGACTTGTTAGAAGTAGCCGCTTCCACAGTAAATGATAATCTCTTTATCAACAAACCCCCAACTAAATTCCACCCACTCCCTATCATGTACTATCCACACTGGTCTTCTCTAAACCTTCTGATGGTGGCCCTGGTGTACAGAATGTTGATCATGGCTCTGGGCTCCCAGGGAACTTTGTTTTTACCTCTTTAGGTAAAAAATTTAGCAAAATTACATTCTGACTTAGTAGTTTGTACCCTACTAAGCTTCTGTCCTGGATAATAAGCCCCTTGAAACCCCTACTTCTATTTCCCACCACACTTGTCTAGGACCTAATTGATGCTTTAAAATTCTTTTTTAATTTGAATTAGGTCAAGGTACAGATGAATCTGGGTCCCTGCTCTGCAACTGAGGTCATATGCAGATGCTGCTTCCAGGAAATAAGCTGAATGATGCCCATGTTGTATTTGTTAGGTCAGTGCATCCAGGCTGCTAATTCCCATCTTGTATACCCACCATATCTGTCTTCCTTTTCACCAGAGATGCTGTTATCATTCAGTCTTCCTTCTACAGCTTCACATGCTAGAAGAAGAACTCGAGACAGAAAGGGAAATCTTGGCCTGCCCTCACCCTTAGCTTCCTTTTTTCCTTTCTTAGTTTCCATGTTAGTCATGTGGCAGCCATAGGAAATGTTTTGGGGTTCTCACTTTGAGGCTCTTGAAAAGGTAAGGAAGCTCTCCTAACCATCTGGGCTTCCTCTGTGTTCCTTCTGATCCCCACTCACATTCAAAAGTCAAAAAGTTCATCCTGCTCCTTTCAGTTCTTCAGAAATTGTAGCCCAAACCCAGGCAGATCTTTCAGATGTCTTTATTGTGAAACTTAATACATTTCAGTAATGTCTGTGAAGAAAGAAAAATCCTAACTTTACAATAAAGAAAGGAGGAAACCAAGGGAAGTACAGTGATGTGGTGGAAAGAACCATTGAGACAGGAACCAGAGGACCTTAAGTTTGAGCTCTGGCTCTTTCTTTTCATCTGCCTGACCCTGGATGAGCTAGGTCATTTCTCTGATATCACACTCAGTACAGGAAGTTTCATTAGGGTACCTCTATTCTTTCCCAGGACTGGAGTAGGAGTCCCTAATATGGCAAGTGATGGACATTCCAGGAGCCGCTGTCTCTAGCCTGCCAGAGGGGTGGTTTTCAACTCAAGCATCACCATGTATCTTGGGTCTTGGTTGCCAACCCATCACCTGACTAGATGTAAAACCTTATCCAGTGAATTAAGTAATATTTCTTCCATTTTCTATTTAGCAAAGGCACCAAAATACAGACCCCCCATCCTAATAAAACAGAGTTCCCTTTTTTTTTATGTGACTAGTAGAATACTTTCCCAGCACCACTACCTGTCCTTATCTCTCTAGGTGTTTACTCTGGGAAGGAGCATAGAAGGGTCCAAATTTCCTCTCTTCTACTTTAGAGCTCTGTAAAGGAAATAATGACCCCAAGTTAAAAGAAAAAAAAAAAAAAAAAAACTTTAATTTCTGAGCTCTGGTTGGGATGGAGTGTTCTGTTGTTTGACAAGATGTTCTAATGGGTGTCTCACAGTAGGAGCTAAGACATTATCTGGTAATAGGAGAAAGAAACTGAAAATGTTCTACATTAAAAATGAAAAAGTCTATTTCCCATGTGGGCTCAGGAATTTGGGCAGATATGTTGTATTTAGAAAAAAGATTTCTTGCCCTTAATTTGGACTATTCTGCTTTCAAGAATCATTGCTTTTTGTTTGAGTGGGCTTGCACATGTGTGTGTATAATGTGTGTGTGTGGAGGGGTGTGATTGGGGGGAGTGATGAAGGAAAGATGTTCTCCCAGAGCCTACAGGGACAATTGGGAACTTCTGCACACCTTAGCACTGAAGAAATCTTGGAAGGGAAATTTTTGGAGTGTTGTTTATTGACTGTCCTCCTAAAGTCCCTATGGGGCTGTTCCTGATTGAATAACTTGAACTTTGGGAGATGCTGCAGTGGTATCATTAGACCCTGAGGTCAGACTAAAGGAAGTATCGGGTACTAGTCTTAAAAGTCTTTGCCGTTTGGTGGAGAATTTTGTCCCTGAGACCAGTTGGTAAGGAATTAGGAAGGATAACAGAGAGCTCTAGATCTTTTAGGTGACTTGATTGTTCCTCTTTCCTTCTTCCATCTTTTAGACCTGAAGGGGAAAGAATGGAAGGGGGTTTGCCTAAAAAGCAGAATGACAGGAAAGAGCACTAATAAGTTGCAGAATGGGCCTCTGGATGAGAACAGGAACATTTTCAAAAAACACTGGCGCAAGGTTAGAACAGAAGTGTGTCGGCAGAGGGAAGCCATAAACAGTGTAAATTGTCTAAATGATTTTGCCTTTGGATACGCATTTTTCAATGGAGGTGATATCACCCCAAAGGGTCAGAAATGGGTTCTAGGTGGATAAAAGCAAGCTCAGATATTATAATGATTTGTAACCCTCCCAAAGTCTATAGGAAATAAACAAATACACAGTATATCTGTGGTATTTAAATTTCACAGGGAGGGGTGGGTTTGAGGTAGGGTTTGATTAGGGGGAGAAAAATGTCAAGAATCTCCTCAGGGGAGGTGATGATGAAGAAAGGTTGAAGGACTGCACACTAGAACAATCTGATTTTTTTTTTTAAACAAATGAGATACATGTTGTTTCTCTATTTGTACATGGAGTCAAGGCATGCCATTTGTGTAATCATGAACAATCTGATTTAACTTCAGTTTCACTTCATTCTCTCCTGGTTGTAATCCCCTCTTAGTGTCACTATCCTTTTACTTAAAAATAATAATAAAATCGATAAATAAAATAAGGTTTCTATTACAGCAAGTGTGGGGAAGTTAGACCCCCATATTAGCTCTCAGCCGAGGCCACCCAGAGAGAGCAGCAAAAGTCCTGCAAATGGAAGCAATAGACCCAGGCAGAGGTGAAGGTTCGGGGAGGAACCACAGTCAAGAAGGAATCAGAAACTGCCAGGAGGTCAGTTCCCTTTGTGGGTCTCAAACTGTGTTCTCCTGACCAGACCAGTCACGTCAACATCACTTATTAGAAATGTAAAATCTCAGGTCCCAGCCCAGACCGGCTGGCTCAGGAACTCTGGGGTAGAGCCTGGCCATCTGGCTTATGATACTTCCTCAAGTCGAGATTCACTGGGCTGGAGGCAGATGACCTAAGTTGGTAGGGAACTTAGGGAGCTGATCTTTGGGGGAATAGAAGGAAAGTGGAAGCTCAGTAGACAAATATTTTCCACTCTCTGGTTTTTAATCATCTTTTAAATTTTTTCTTTTATATCTTGGTAATAATATGAACATTCCTCATTTTTCCCAAGAAGGAAAACAACTTTGCAGTCAAATCACTGACTTATTGCAGGGAAGTCTGCAATAAGTTAGCTAATTAAGGCCCAGAAGTCATCAAGGTAGGCAAGTCAAGGACAGTCTACCTCAGGCTTGTCTTGGCTGCTTCAGCTATTTTTACTGATCTGCTAAGTCACATAATCAGCAAGCCCTTTATTTTGTGCTGCGTAGTCATGGTAGAAATGGTCATAAGATATTCCTAATCTATACCCGAAAGATTAAGTTATTTACTCAATTCCCTACACAGGGAAACTAAGTTACCTGTTTGAGATCACACTATCGCAAAAGGGCAAGATCCAAACTCCAAGGTTCTGACTACAAACTTTCAAATTATCAAGTTCAACCTTTTTCTTTTTCTTTTTAAATTCCTTCCTTATGAAATATGGCATTTTGATTCAGAACTTTGGTTTGTTTTTTCTATCTATGAAACACAATTGTTTGTGCAGAAAACATACTATCTTTCAAATAAGAAGAAAACTTAGGTCACATGTAAATCCTGAGGTAACAGCCCACTTTGGTTTGTGCCTTCTCCTTCTTCTCTGGCCACTGCTAGGTATGTGAACTTGCCAACCCTAGATTAAGACCTGGGTTCCCCACAATGCTGTTCTGAGTTGATTTACCAGAGACCTATTATAATAGATAAATAGTTATCATAGTTATAAAATAATCACTGTATAACAACAACTCTCCACAAACTTGGTGGTGGTTACTAGTTCCTCACCTGGTTACACTATGAAGCTAGAGTTCAGTGAAAATAGTCTGAGGATGCTTTTCCTGACCAAAACTTTAGCCAAGTCTCTAGAAAAACTTATTTGTTGCTGTGATTTATATTCTGGATCTAATAATTATGCTTCTACATTATTGCTAGGTCACTTCTAAAATGAGCTTGCATTAAGTGTTTTGACTTCCCTGGTATGGAGGTAACCAACATTAACCTAGAAAGTTGTTGAGTTTTCCCCATCCCCAGAATTTCAGTATTCAAAAACATTATTTTTAAAAAATATTCTTACATTATTGCCTTCTTTTCTACTTTAGTCAGTTAATGTATTACATTTCCAACAACTTCCTCATTGACTTTCTCAAAAGCATGTGCTGGTCTTGATGACATATGAAGTTTCAGGTCCTGTGAGGTTTTGACCATGTGGTTATTGAGAAACTCATAGCATCTTTCTGCTGGTGGGATTTTTTTTCTGCTGCTCTGTAGATTTGTACAGAGATCAGTCGCAAGCCAACACTCTCTGTCCCAACCCCCAGTGGATACAGGCTAGCTTGAGATTCAAAGAGAAGGCATTGCTGCAAATAAAGGAACTTCTCTGGAGATATGCACAGCCTATTCTTTTTTTCAACCCAATGTTTTATGAAGTTCTTTAATTGCTTTCTTAGAACAGGTGAGGGAGTGAGACACTGAGTGTCCTATTACATTATCAAGTGAATGTAGATGTAAGAAAAGGGTTTTTAAAAATTCTTTTTACTCTTTGTAATACTAAATTAGCCAAATAATTCACACTTAGCGGCAGGTGTGATCCTTCTTAAAGACATTTCTAAAGGATCACCAAGTTTTCCCTGCATAGGTGTACATTTTATTTAAACTATGCAGTGATACCCAGCAGAGCCGCTGTGTTCCAAAACAGTCCTTTATTGGTAATCAAACCTGTTATATTTTGGATTTGGAATGTTCCCTCAAAACTCAACTTGGGTTCCTATTCAGCAGTGTCCAGAAGTGGGAATTTGGGGAAGTAATAAGATTATGAGGGTTCTAACCTAATCAGAGGATTAAACCATTTGTTGAATTCACAATTTAAATGGATTACTGGAAAGAGGTGGAAACTATAGGCAGCTGGGGGCATGGCTGAGGGAAGTAGGTCACCGGGGATGTGTCCTTGCAGACTCTATCTTGTCCTTGGCCCCTTCTTCTTTCTCTCTACTTCCCTGCTGCCATCAGTTGAGCAGCTTTCTTCTGCCACGATGTTCTGCCTCACCTCAGGCCCAGAGCAACGGAACCAGCTAACTGTGGACTAAAACCTCGGAAACTGAGCCAAAATAAATCTTTCCTCCTCTGAGTTGTTCTTGTCAGATATTTTGATCACAACAATGAAAACCTGACTAATACCAAACCACATCATGAAAGCAGACCTGAACCGTGGATACAAAGAGCTAATGTTTATTGAGCATTCGCTATTTGCCAGGCACACACCTAAATGTTTTACATGTATTCATTTGGACTTAATAACCACCTGACAGCATAGGTACTCTCAGTATCCAGGAATCTGATTTTCCTCGATTTACAAATGAGGAAATTGAGACCAAGAAAAGTTATATAAATTACCCAAGATCACCAGCTGTGAGTGGTCTAACCAGTTAATCAGAACTTCAACATGTGACTTGGAAAGTTCTCCCCCTCCCTCACCCTTCTATCTCACTGTGTCTCATTGACCCTCATCCCATGCATTTTACACTATGGGGTTGGTCAGACTGGAGCCCCGGTTGCCTTCAAGCTCCTTTGTTTCACTGAGCCTGTCTTTTGGATAGCCACTTCTCTACCTCTGGTTGGAGTCACACAAAAAGCCTGAATGTCTGACATTCATTGGTCACGCCTCCTCCCATTGGGGTCTAATTACATGCTGTGCTTAATGATGCGTGCAAGAGCATTATCTCCTGCTCTAAGTACCCAAACCATGGTCAAACTTAGGGAAACTGAGGCACTCTAACACAGCAGAGGCAACTTAATTCTTCAACTGCTTACATTAAAGACGAGACAAAGGATGGACAATTTTGGACTCGTGTTTCAACCTGATGGCTCATCTATCACACTGTCCCTCCTTTTGAGTTTTCTCTCCCTGGGGACCTTCTCATAGAGAGGTGCTGCCCACTCCACACCCAAGTGAAAGCAGACTGACAGAGCATAAACAAACAGCATTAGTATTAGAGGCAGGTGACCACTGCTCCTTCCTCTTTCCCATTATCGATCATGATCAGAAGTCTAGGTACAAGACACCTGACCCACATGTCCAGCCTTGGGGACCCTGCACCATTAATTATCATTAGTTTGCAAAGTCTGCAGAATTTAAAAAAATAAATAAATAAAAAGAGCTTGCCCATGAATAGCAAACACATTGTCCTTCTCCCCACCCCACCAAATACTTGTGTCAAGAGCAACTGGAGGCAACAATTGTTCTGTTCAACATTTGTCCAGTTGAGACCATCTCAGGGTCTCCTTTATCTCTGCCAGAGTCCAAATCCATGGGAGAGGGAATTTCAGTATGGAACAATCCTGGAGCACACTTATTGCCATATATGACTTAGATGATAATAATCCAGATTATTATCCAAAAATTATTTGAACAGTGTTTCACATAATATTCAGGAGTTTTGGAGTTTGTTTATGGAAAGTTTTAATTTTAAGAATTAACACAAATTTAGGCTCCTGTTATGTCTGAACTGTAGCATAATCAATTTCCCTCTCATTCCACAGTCAACACAGATTTATGGTGCCTGCCCTGAGCCAGCAAAGGTGAGAGCCACAGATGACGATTCCTGTCCTCATGGAACTTCACAATAGCTTGTTCTGGGAGATTCTTGGACATCAACTATTTACTTTCAAAAGATTCAGTGGGAATTATTTTAAGTTAAGAAATACCCATGACAGCTGGTTTGGGGGCAAATTTTCTAAACATGCTGTAACAAAATTGGCAATTTTAGTTAAATCACACCCTGTTCTTCAGACACTTGACTCAAATTTTTCTTTACTACAGTCAATCTGTATCTGGAACATGAAAGCTTGTAGGAACTAGCCAGGTCTGTCCAATCTTAAAGATAGCTTTCCATGCAAGATTTCATTCTCTACAAGAACAATCTAAATATTTATATTCAAAGAGAACAGAAAGAACAACCTTCAATAACAACCAACCTGAATATTTTAGTGGAAGTTTTCCAGGCTTTTGTATTGAGTGAACTAAATGAACTCATGTATTTCTGAAATGCCAAACTCTTAATAAGCAGCAGGAGAAAAAGACAAAAATATACACTCTCTTAGGGGTAAGCTAGATTGTTTTCCTAAGACTTAATTAAGAACTGGACAGTGTCTCAGATTCTTTGGGACTTATTAGGGTTTTTATGCCTCATCCTTCATGATTTACTAAACACCTATTCTGACGCCATCCAGCAGAGTCAATTTGGCGCAGGAGACAAACGAGTAGCGTGACTCTTGGATTTTACCTGGTTTATTGATGATTCAGAAACCCAGGAACACCGGTGCTCAAGGAGAGCCAGCTTATATCCCCTCCAGGAGGCCAAGGGTAGGGCCAACGCTAGTTAAGCGAAGATCAGGTGAGGAGCTAGCTATCCAATCACGGTAAAGGTTAAAAAAAAACGAGCAGGCACGAGCAGGAGCACTCAGGAACACAAGTGCACGCATTGTGTGCATGGACTTAATTGAATACGGCCGATGATAAAACACCTGAGTGTATTTATGTTAACCGACTTCCTCCATCGCTGATGTGATCAAAACAACTTCTGGCTGGCTGCCAGGCGCCATCTTGGCGTAGTCTGTATGGCATAACCCCCAACACTATTCCATGTTTATTAGGTGCCAGGCATTGCCCTAAACACTTTATTGATATTAACTTTTCCTTGAAAACCTTATTCAGAAAACTTTCTGAGTTTTTTAAATTTTATGCAATTTTGAGGCTGCTATTTCTGTAGGTACCATCTGTAAGTTTTGCCTTTATGAATATTTTCCTGCTACATCACTAAATTAGTGTTTCAAAAAGTCTCTGTACATTCCACATCCATTAAATAAAAATACTAATTTTCTATGGATCACTTGTCTTCTGTGGTTGAAAATAAAAATGAATATGGTCTTCAAATGTTCATCCTGTACTATTAACTCTCCTACTCTGAAAGACTCCCAATTATTCAAAGTTGCACATTTCTCAGTTTCTGTTACATATGATCATGACAGCAAAACATGATTGAAAGAAAAGGCATTTGCTTTAGAATTTTAAGAATAATAACAGTAAAATTAATTTACTTTTCTATGCCAAGTTTCACAGGAGTTATACTAAAATTAGGAAGCACAGTAGTGACAAAGAATTTCTCTTTAGAGTTACAAAGTCCCAGGATCAAATTTGCAAGTCCCAGCTCCACTTCTTACTGTGTGGTCTTGAGTAAATTACTTAAATTTTTAGACCTTAATTCCATCATCAGGAAAACAAAAATATACTGTGAACATGGTCTTCAAAGTTCCTGCAAGGATTAATTAAAATAATAGTTGTGCTGTGGTTTGAATAGAGTTTGTCCCCACCAAAACTCATATTGAGACTTAGTCCCCAATGTAATTGTGTTGAGAGGTCGTGGACATTTTTGAAATTGTTTTCCTATTGTAGGAGTTCAGCCCCCTTTCTCTCTCTTTCACACATACCTACTGATCCTTCTGCTTTTTTCCACCATGTTATGATGCAGCATAGAGCCCTTACCAGAAGGCAAACACATGCCAGCACCCTGCACTTGGACCTCCAGAACTGTGATTCAAATTTAAAATAAGCAATTACCCTCTCATTCCACAGTCAACACAGATTGACCTCTTTTCTTTATAAGTTATTCAGTCTTGAATATTCTGCTATAGCAATATAAAGTAGACTAATACAACTTGTTTTCTGCTTAATCCAGTGCCAGTATATAATGAGTTCTCCTCAATAAGTGGTTGCTAGTTTTTTTAACAATGCATAGGAGTGTCAATTACACAGCAGGCAATACTGGGAGATCTGATATATGCTATCTCATTTAATCCTTTAGAATCACATGAAGCAAGGAAAAATCCTTCCCATTTTTATAGATTAGGAAAGTAAGGGTCAGAGAGGCTAAATAACTTGCCCAATGTCATATAAGCACACAAGTGACAAGGCAAGGATTTGCAGCCAGGTTTACCGGATTCCCCAAAGTTCATTCCACATAGAACCTTATTCTTTCCAAATTTATTTATTATTTCATGCAAAATGTGGATTACCATTTCAAGCTTGTACTATTTAAGGGATAGCTACAGGAAACCATTTGTTTTACCTTACATTACCATGAATAACAAATATATCTTTCACCATATTTAGCTCCTCCATCATTCAATTCAAGATAAATATATTTTGCCTAAAGCTTTTATTGGCCTTTGGAAGAAACTCAAGGTCTATACTTAAGATCTATAAACAGAAGCCAGATCAAATCACAGAGTCAAGAGTTGTATGTGTCTTTGATTCCCCATGCTGGGTGTGGATCTATCTTGATTTAAATTTGCATATTAGTCATTATAACCAATCTTCATACATTCCTTCTTTCATTCAACAAATATTTATTGAATTCTGTGCACATTACTCACAGATTCTATCTTTTAGGAGCTTTAGGAGCTTTTAGGAGATTCTAGCTTTTAGGTTCAATAAGAAAGAAAATATATTAAAAGGCCAAGAAATGGTAAGTGCTAGAAGAAAAGTAGTGGGAAAATGCCACGGAGTCTCAAAGTTAGCAGCTACTTCTTACTAGAGAGAGAATATCAAAGTAGGTCTAAGGGGAAAATTGTCCTATTCTATTAACTCTTCTAGCCAGGTACAAACTATTCATTAATTTGCTTCAAAATAATACAGAAAGGAGCAAATAGGTAGGATGTAAATGAAAGGATTCTGGCCAAAATTTGAAAGTATGGAAGCTGAAAGACGGAAGTGCATAGAACTTTGTTTGCACTGGAATGTGTCTACAGGATACATTGACATGTCTTGGGATATATTTGAAATTTTACATTATAAAAAGTTAAAATAGTCCGCAAGATTATTTGCTTATACAATAAACTATATGCAAAAGGCTCCAGAGTACATAATATAAAGGTGTGGGCCTTGAGGACTAACTAGGCAGAGAGAATATTAGTCACTACCAAAAACCTGAACTGAATTCTCCTTCCTGCCTCCCTCTCTGCAGACATAAATCTTTTCAACAGGAATTGTTTAATGGAAAACTTTAGGTTAGAAAAAGTAAGGATAGGGTAATAACGACTCAGGGATTCCCCCAGTAGCAAGGCCTACCTCCAGGGAAGGACTGATCACCTATCCTGATAAAAACAATTCATTTAGGTTTCACAGAAAATCGAACTCAATACAATCAATAAAGTTCAGAGGCTCTGGGGTAACTGCACACTTGAATTAAGGAGCAGCATCCCATCATTCCCATCACTCACAGAGACCTAACATAAAATCCCAAGGAAAGACATTGTGTCAATATTTGTGGGTAAGAAAAAAATCTTCAAAGCTGTATTGACCCAAGAGTTCTCAGTGACTCTGTATAGCACATGTGCTCAATATGTTCCTCAGGTATGTTATATAGTGATTTTTGCTAATGAAATGCAATGTAATTTTGTAATAGACATCCATGTCATTGAATTCAGATGCTATCAGGCATCATAAGGAAAAAAGAGAAAAAGGGGGGAATAGAGCTCAGGCACCTAGCACCATTCCATAAAACTAGGAAGATTCTTGAAATATTGCACTGGTGGAGGTGCTACATACTTTGCACTCTTCTGAGGGTGAGAGAGTATATTCCTTAGAAATTCTTGAATGTTTTACTAGAATCAGGATATTTGGAGGAGGAAGTGGCAACCCAACTTTAAACCCAAATAAAAGCTACAGCAGGCAAAATTAGAGAGTGTCACATGCTACTGTAATCCTGTGCAGCCATACTTTAGTGGCTTCTTATTTGAGAGTGCATAATTATTTTCAAATTATCATATATTATTTCACAGTTAAATTTGATTATGAACTAGAACCTCTAGGGAAATTGGAATTCTACGTGCAAACTAGATTCCAATTCCTATTTATTATCCTTTTGTCTTGTTTCCTGAGCCCTCAGATCAACTCTTTGCCAGAAAACCATGATAGGGATTGAGAAATATTTAAATGGAAGAGATCAGTGCTGTTTTATATGTTTGCAAGAGACATCATTTGTTTATATTCGAAACCTATCTAGTATTCAGCAGGGATATATTTTTCCAAGAACATCTCAAAATATTTCTTTAAAGAAATGTAATTCACCTGACCTCTTACCTCTTAATTACATCCAAGTGCACGTGTGTGCATACCCACATGTGCATGTGTGCTTTCTATGACCTTATTTCAATAACAGAGAAAGATACTCTTAAGGGGGCCTCTGCCTTAATACACTGTGAGTCAAAATGATTTGGAAACTCCCTGGATATACTATGATCAACTGTTCTACTTTCAGTTTTGACAGCATTAATGCTCCTAAGCCACCAGGCTCCTGATATTCTTCTTCTTCCTTCCAAAGAAAAACAGTGATTTTGTTTATATATGTAGTCAGTATGATAATTATCTAAATTTGTTCCTACCAACCCTGTTTGATCTCTGAAGTGTAAACTGATAAAATCCATCTCTTTCATAAGGCCAAATGTCTTTCAGATCCTAGGTCACAGGTCATTTCCTTGAGGGGAAATCAGAAGACTTTAAAGAGGTTGTAAAGCTTGGTTTTCTTCACAGAAATCAGCCACAGAGAATAATCTCACAGCCCTCAATTCTAATTCCCGCCAGCTGTGTAATTGTTTGATTGGTGTCTATTTATTTCATAAGACTATAAGTTCCATGAAGGTAGGGCCTTGGGTGGTGTTGCTCATTATTATTTTCTCAGTGCCTGAAACAAAGAAATCACTTGTTAATTACTTGTAAAAACAATAAATGGATGTATATGTGCATGTGCGTGTGTGTGCCTGAAGAAATAATTCAATTAGAGAAATTTCTTGAAGAAGTTTTATCAATAACACTGTAGAACTGCACTGTTTAATACAGTAGCCATTAGACATGTGTAGCTATATTAAACAACCTTAAGTTAATTAAAACAAATAAAACTAAAAAATCCAGTTCCTTGGTTGCCCTAGTCACCCTAGTCATTTCAAATGCTCAATAGTCACCCACAGTGAGTGGCTGGCATACTTGACAGCACAGATTAGAGAGCCTTGCCATCACTGTAGAAAATTCTTTTGGACAGCACAGCTCAAGTAATTCTGAAATTCGAGCATAAGGGTAGTATTATTTTTCCAAGATCCATCAGATCTTTACTAGTCCTGCCATTGTTAACATAAACTATGTGACTTCAACCCCTTTCCTATAAAACTATTTTCCACTAAATGCTTGAGCTTAATCTAAATATTTTACCTCTTTTTCTTCCAAAATATATGTAAATCATTTGGTTCCTTTGATATGCAGGAGTCCAAGGGTCTACAGTTCTATATACTTTCCTGAGCACTTGAAGGAATCCTTGAAATTAGGGAAATACACTTTTCTAAAAGTGCATTCATTACACAGACCAGGCCTCTATGCAGTATTTTGGATAAAAGTGGGAAAAATACAATGTGTTGTAGAAGTCATCATGAGTGTACAAGGAATTAGAATTTGTATTAACTTATTATGTTAAATGCATGATTGCACACGTTTTGGGAAGTTGTAATTATGCGTTAGACTGGTCTAGTCTTCCAAATGAATAATATCAAATATGTTTAGTGAGGTCCTTTTATTTCAACAGTTAAGGATTTTTTTTTAATTTAAGACACAAGTTACAGTTATCTTATTCTATAAATTATGAACATTTTGCTTTTGAGAGTGGAGATTAGAAAGTTTCCAGAGGTTAGAAGAACACAATTAAAATGAATTTAAAGTAATAATTTGATATAAATAACAAATAAGCAAAAGCCTCCTTAGTGATATAATTGTTACAAAAAGGATAAGAGAATAGTGGAGATGATATAAGAAGTGGGGCAGAATGCCCAGATTCAAGTGAACAAAACAGGAAACAGCATACCAGGAGAAATTTCCAACTGCAAATCGCTACTAGTATCCTCTTAGAGGGAGAAAAGTTCCATGTCTCCTTTTAACAAGCTAGACTCTATAACCCTGCTTATCTCCATATCTCTTAGAAAACGGTAGATTCTGTTCAGTAAATTTATGATTACCTCTCCTGCACCCATAATTTAAATTATATGTCACAATTTTTGTCAATCTTTACCATAAAATACCAAATCCAACTTCTGAATAAGTCATTTTTAACACATTTTCCTGGTTTCAGTTAGTTAATCAAAACAAGGAGTATTAGCAATGCTTTTGACAGGTAACCTCCTCAATGCCAAAAATGCTTGTCAACATCACTAAAGCACTATCATTTATCATATTCTAGAACCTTCAAGTTTTCATACCATATATATTCCAAACTATAGGAAATAAAATATTTCCCTAATAACAACACACTTAAAAATGTCAAGCCCTACAAATTGAGAAGTGCACAATTAACCCTTTTTAAAGTGCATTTGCAAGGGTCGCACCTGTGTCTACTTAGAAACAAATCACAGACTTTCTGTATCACTCTTTCAGTGCCTATTCAACCTTTAGGTCTCAGAATTTTTCACTTATAAAATGCATGTCACATTTGACAAAGATGAACTCATATGGTTTCCCCGTATGGCTTTTTGAGCAGTTCAGGTCTTGTTTCTCAGAGGGTAAACCTATGGAATGTCAGAATACCACACAGCAAATTCACCCATAAAGAATTTTGAGATACGGTCTAGGAAAAGAAGGGTCAGATGAATGGAAAACTGGAAGGTTCATGCCCTTGTCTCTGCTAATTTCCAAGTGGAAATTCAGGACCAGTGAAGTTCTTTGAAATCTGTCAGCCAGAGACCATTCCTTTGCAGGAATTGGAAGTTCGTCTGTCTTCTAGGTTGAGGCAGATAGCAATGAATGAAGGCTAAGAGAGAGATAATGAGGCAAGATGAGTGGAAACTGTGATAAGTCATATTTGACAACATTTTAATTTTTTATAAACGTGTTTTAAATACTGCACATGCCCATTGAATACAATATCTGGAGTAACATACAGATTTGGAGCTTTTTTCTTTAGGAAATAGCTTGAACTTAGGGTAGGGCAAAAGATTAGAATAACTTAAGAAACTTTTTGTTTCAGTAAAATTCACAAGGTCATGTTAAAAGAGACCAGGGAGTTCCTTTGGAGCAGTATTTTCATGTTTTAGGTTGTAAAATTGCATGTAATTATGAGCTAACTTTAATCTTTCTTCAACTTTTATCCATCTCCCTTCCCAAATACCTCAGTTTTCTGTTGGCTTAATTAAAGTTACTCTAACACTACTCTACACCAACTTCTTTCTGACTACTGGTATCATCCCAAACCGTGCAGGACATTTACAATTTGCCCATATTTTGTGTGAAACAATAATACCAAAAAGGAACTCTGAGACAGATCCTTTGTTAGCTTGAAGGTGCAATATTTCAGAAGATGATTTTCCTACAGGTGGTATTCCTACTCCTAACAGAAACAATATTTAAAATGGTTGCACTTACATTAGTCTAGTGAAAACTGGTACTGTGTTTACAATCTGTTATTTGGGACAAGTAAGTAATCTCTCTACTTCAATTTCTTCGTATTTTAATGTGAATTATTTTGCTACCTAGTTCATAGTTACTAAAAGCATCCTGGGACTGAGGGAGTAGCTCAGTGGTAGAATATTTGCAAGGCTCTGGGTTCAATCGTCAGGACCACAAATAAAATAAAATAGCATCTTATGTGTTGATGTATTAAAAAACACAGTGTGTGTTACTTGGAAAAGGCTTTTTGCAATTTCCATAATAATTTACTAATTGTCTTGAATATTGTTGATGCAATAATAATGACAATGGTGTTTTGGTAAAAGAGTAAACATGAGAGAAAAAGGATTGAAAGAAAAAATGACTGTTGACATTTATTGTGTGCTTGCTATGTGTCAGACACTGTGATAAATGCTTTTTTTGCATTTATTAAATCTCATTTACTTTTCACAACATCCCGTGATTTATGAACTCCTAATAGTACATTTGGAAAATGACTCACCTAGTGATTTTTACTTCCTCAACCTAGTTGAACTAGACCTAGGTTCTCCAGAATTCTCTTCCCTGTGTGATCCTGGGTTTGATTTGACCAGAAATGAAATCTGTATGAGATTTGGAAGGCAGAAGTACAGCAGCAGCCATTGTTCTCTGAAGATCATCCTGGTTAAATACAGTAATAAGCAGATGGAGGTACCAGCAGGTTCTAGCTTTCTATTCTCCTGTACTCCACATCATTCTATTTTGGGGTAACCTTTCATCCCATTGATCAAACACAGCACCACCTGATACTTGAACATGAACTTTCTGAGGCAACAGAACCCCATAGACTCTCCACCAGTTCCCTATTTACAGTCCCATTCCAGCAGCTGGACATGCCTACCTTCTCAGATGGACTGATAGGTGGTCCTTCTCATCTTCCAACACCCTCTTCAGACCTTCACTTCCCCAGTGTGTCCCGCTATGGAGGTTTTGTTTCCCCAGTTGAATCTTGATTGACAAAGGTAATGGCATCACAGTGAGATTAAGTAGCTTACCCAAGGTCACTCAGTTAATATATTGCAAACCAGAATTGAAGCCTTAATCTGCTTCCAGAACCCATGCTCTTAATAATCACTCAGCATCATTGCCTTGAGAGACAGAAAAGGAGGAAGAAGGAGACAAGGGAAAGGAAAGGAGAAAAGATCCCCTCGAAGACTAAATAAGGTGGGAGGAAGCAGGAGCACAAACGGCAAGGAGGGAAGCAGGACTCAGGCAGAGAACCATGAAAACTAGATGGTAAGCAATGGGGAGAGAAGAGGAATCAAAGCTAAAGGGAGCACAGCATAGCAACATTCCCAGCCTCTTGCTCTGCCAACACTTCCTTTTTAGCACAAAAGGGGAATTTTAAGCGTTGCTAGTACATGCCAGAGGACTGCAGAGATCTAGTGCTCAGTTATGGAGGAAGCAAAAACCCTTTGAGTTTTATTATTCTATTAGAAATTGTGTCTAAATTTTCATAAAGGTTAGTTGTTGTCGTTGACAAAGGACCTAATAAATCTCTAATTATTCACTCCATTTTTTAGCTATTGCTAATCTGTTTTTTACAGCCTTGCATAAGTCAGTGATAAAATGCTTTTAAGGAACCTTTACTATAGATTTTATCCATGAGTTGAGAAATCAAATATTTTTTATGCAACAGAACAATGACTAATAATTTAATTACAGTTCATCATATTCAACTGGGGTGATTATCAATTTAACTATGCCACATTCAATATGAGGAATGTGACAAATTTTGCACATAATTCCAAAATAGAGGTGTGAAATATCATTTTCCCATGTGACTGCTTAGTTTACCCCTGGATATTTACTATGTATAATATTACAGCTGCCAAGGAGACACAGAAATTAAAAACAAGTTAAAAATCCTGTTGAGTTTTATTTTCTACTTTGAGGCAGCTAAGATTCTAAAAATATCCCACACAGGGTACAGAAAGTGCTCTTCTGATGTCCTGATGTGTATGGAGGCAAGAGGACATTATGCCTGACTTTCAGGACAAAGCATTTCATCCTTACTGCCATCCCACATGACTGCCCATGAACTGCTCCTGACTTGCTTTTAAGCATTGGTCAGCGTGCTTCTGGCAAAAGTATGCCAGAAGAACAGTTTTATTAAAACCCAGTGATAGGAGATGGGATCATCTTGTTGCTAACCATTCCCTCTCTTTTTAAGGCCCTATCTCCTCAAAGCTCCATAATGCCACAGTCCCCAGTTACAGTGTCAGACTGTCAAAGGATAAGAGGACACCAAACTTGCTTTTGTAGCCAGTTGCCCTCTTCCTGTCCCAAGATGGGGCTGGGAAGGGCAGGCTCGACTCAATATATTGTTGAAAATGCAGTTATTTTGAAAGACTACCTCTCATTTGGATTCATGTCATAGGATTACAGTGAGTTTTGTCCCTGAAGAGGCAAATACAGGCTCAGAATGGTATCAGAAGGCAAAAATTGAATTTATTATTGTTACTATTGTAAATAATTAATAATAATTAATTATAATTATCATTATTTTATAACGAGTAATTGTTAATTATTTAATATCACTGTGAATAAGAAGAAGTAATGCTGGTTTCCTGAGACTTCTGAAGTTAGGCCTGAAAAATCACCATCAAGCCCAACCCCTTGGCAGCATCAACACATACAGCTGACACACTCAGCCTTTGTCTTATACCTCTTTTTACACAGCTTCTTATATTGCTTTCCCTACCATTTTTCAGTCCTGACAGATTCTGGTCTCCTGGTTTTTTTCCCTGACTGTAGCCTCAGCCATGACCTGGGTTACCACTTCCAGAGCCCATGCCTTCCCCTACCTGCCTCTTCTGGAGAGCTAGATTTGATTTGTGATAGCTGGGAGTTTAGTCAGGATTCCTCCTGGATTTCATTCAAAGTCTTATGCTCTATCCTAAGAAGCACGAAGACTCCTCAAGCTCCAGACAAATCCCAGAACCACCTGGGGACAGAGATGAGACATGACAAACACTGGCTGCTTCCTTGGCACTAATTTCCTACCACGGGCTAAAATCAAGATGGAATGACCTATCAGGATCATGTTGGTGCAGTGCTGGCTATCATGACAGTGAGTCTGGCTGTTTGAGCTGCCTTCTTCAATTGTTCCCTACAGAAGAACTTTTTTATCTTCTGTGGAGCCAGCCTTCTCTCCTTATTTCCAGCCTTCTGATTATCAGCTGAGATTTTGATTGATATGAAAATCTGGGTTTAAGAAATATGTCTTCAAGACTAGAAGGTACTCTTGATGGGAGACCCCATTGACAAATGGACATTACCTACACATTTTCATTTGAACCTGCACATTTTCATCTGAACTATCAGTAAATATTCACTACCTCCTTGTGAAGTCTCTGACAGCTTTGACCTCCACTTTACCCACAGCTGGATTCTTCTATTTGCCCTAGAAGATTTTAGATGCAAACAACTGAAATGGACTTAATATTCAGCAGACAAAGAATTTAATGGCAAGACTGATAGGTACCTCCTAGAATTGTTGGAAAGTCCAAAGAATCAGATTCAAGAAATGGGCCACAACCCAGAGAAGTTGAGATTGAAGCAGACAAACGCTTACATTAGAGTGCGCTGGATTGCTATAATGACATTAGTTCTTTACTTCATAAGACATAGAAATGACACTGCAAACCCCTTGGACACCGATGTCACTGGACACTGGATGTTGCTGCCATCTCTTCTACTAAAATGAATTATTTCTTGTCCTTGCCGCTAAGTCCAGAGTCCTTAGCGGAAGATCACATGACATGCCTTTATCCCTAGGAATATATGTTAACTGAGTCACTGGGCTTGCATTTTAGTAGTGGGACATGAGTCCTACATCTAGTTATTAAGAGAATTTCCCAAAACAAAAAGGGGTTCAGATATTGATACTAAAAACAAAGCTACTACTTATCACTTATCAGACATGAAATATCCTAATTATCTAATCCCAAAGAACTTCAGACTCCAATTTCATATTATGAAATTGAAAAGGTTTTCGCATTCCATACTCCATGAGGCTCCAACCTATATCATCAGGGTTCTCATAGTTTACCACCCTAGTTAGCAATTACAGCTGGTAATGACTTTGTTCCAGTAAGTATCCCAGGTTAAGGCAATTTTAATGACTATTTTCCTACTTAATATGATAAGGACAAATTCAGCCCCTGTTATATACTTGTATTATATTAAAGCATTTTGAGTATTTTATACAATTGACCAAGGACTGAGAAATAATTTTTTTGCATTCTTGGGTTTGAATAATAATAATACTTATTAAAGGCCTACTACACATAGGCATATGTGTTCATTAGTATAATCCCATAAATATTACTATCACTTATTTTTACAAATGAAGAAACTGAAACCCAATGCAGTTAAATGACTTGCCCATGAAACTAGTAAAGCCAAAATTTTAATTTATTCTAATTCCTCAGCCTATATTCTCCCCAATATGCCAAGCTACCTCACCAGGAAAGTGTTGAGTTCTATAGACAGATATAGTATATGCAAAATCACCATAAAAACAGGTATATCTAAAATTATGTCTACCACTTTTTTTCAGATTCTAGATGTGTGCTTATTGTTTCTTGCCTGATGATTTACGTTCTATACTTGCCTGACAGAGAAAGTAACAGATGCAGAGTGTGAGAGCAGAAGAAAAACAAAATGGGTCTTGATGCCAAAGTCAAAATTAACTCGAACAAGAGTGAAAAGTAAAAGAAGGGAATTTTCTTTATCTTAGAGTTTATTTTAAATCACTTATGTTTCTATTACACTTTTCCAAATTGCATAAGATATTGGGGCTCTATCTTTTTTAAAAATTATTTCTTTAATGAAAAGGTTTGCAAAATTTTAAAGAATAATGCTTCTAATTGATTCTTCCATGACTTTCTTTTCCTATTTGACTGTAATCCATGGATATCACTGTGTCTTATTGATCTCTCTAGCCCCAGTGCCTGAAAAAAATGTAGGGACTAAAAATATAATGATTTAGTGAAAAAATTAAAGAAAGGAATAAAAAAAATACTATCAAGTCTGCAACAATGCAAAAGAAGTTGGGCATGTAAGACTAAGGCCTTTACTCTCCTAACCAGAGGATCCTTTCCATTCTTTAATCAATCCCATAATAGGACAGGAACCTCTTCCCTCAAGTCCAAAATGTGCTTAAAAGAAGTACATTCAAGTTCAACATATACCCTCTAAGCACCTACTCTATGTCAAGAGCTTTTGTATACAACATCTTATGTAAAACAACTAATAACTCTACAGCTATTATTTTCTCCACTTTTCAAAAGTGGACACTAGACTCAATGAGGTTAAACGCCATGCCCAAGGTTACACAGTTAATAAGGAACAAGATTGAAAGTTGTATTATTACATTTTCTGTTTACTATAACAATGTACTTGAGATTAGATACTATATAAAGTAAAGAGGTTTAGGTAGTTCACAGATTTAGAGGCTGAAAGTTCAATATCAGGCAACCTCATCTGTTTACCTTCTGGTGAGAGCCCTGCCTGCTGAAACTGGCTCAAAGTCATTACATGGTGAAAAACAGAAGGGAAATAGTTAAGTGTAGAAGCACATGGGGTGGACTTGCTTTATAACAACTCACTCTTAGAAGAAATAACTGGGGTCCTGAGAGAACTACATTAATCCCTTCTGAGGTTAGTGCCTAATTTTTTCCCAGTAAGCCTCATCTCTTTAAGATTCCATCACCTCCCAACACTGCCACTTTGGGGACTAAACTCCAATAGCAGAAGTTAAACATGGTCTCAATTAAAGTTCAGCATCCATCTAACTCACTGTTACTTTTCCACAGTGCACCAACCCATATGCCTTATTTCAGGAGAATTTATGACACACATTTTTTATTCCTTTTTAACATTCCTGAAATAGGGATAAATTTTATAAATAACAGCATCTTAATTATATGAAATATGTTAATAGTTTCTCAAAAATATTAAATCTGCCAAGCCTATCTTATACATCACTATCTCTGATCAGAAACTAGTGTTGGAAACTTCCATTTCATTTGTACTGTCAAAAGGAAGTTGGGACAACCTAACTGTGATCATTTAAAGAATAGTAGGAAAAACATTTCTGATCTTTAAAAAAGTCTGCATTATTTTTGCTAGATAACTACTAGTAATATGCAGCTGAGTTTAATAGCAATTTAATTAGCTTATTTCCTCTTAACCCTAAACTGAGATCACTTCAAAGGCTATGGGGGTTTTGATTGGCAGTTAGGTGGAGAGCAATTAAGGAGTCGAAGTCATTTAAGGAGGTAGTGGGGTGCTCAGGGAAAGATTAAAAAGTGTCTCAGGGAAAGTTAAACAAGAAAGAACTATGTTAAATAGAATTTTAAATGAAAATAAGTATTTTAAGAGGAAGGTAAATAAATATACACAAAACACGGACTACCATACTTTGAAAGAATTATTCATTAAGCACTATGGCCAGTAGGTCAGTGACATTAAAAGTCAAGGGAAGCTCTGATTTCACACTTATAAGTAAGTTAACTAAATGCCCAAGATGAAGTGAAATAGTTCATAATTTATATTTAAAATCAAACAGTTTTAAGTCACTGACTAGATTACCCTAAAACAATTGATTTTTGTGTGTATTATTATACAAGAACATTCTCAAAGTCAAACATCTAATTTGTGATCAACAAGTCTCTGAAAGGCCAGAAATCTGCTGTTGACCTTGGATCATTGGGTCTGGATTTCCTGTCTCATCTAGGAAGATGTGTCATCAGCTCAATAAAAATTGTGTCCCAACTCAAAAGCCACCGGTCAATTTCCAAGTCAAGACCAAGACATTTGTGTAATCAACTCCAGGTCCATTGGGCATAGCAATGGAATAATAACCTCTCTCCTACTAACCTGAAGACATCTTAGTTTACCAGACAAGTCAACACGGTGCCTACATATGGATAGTCCTGATCTTACTGGACTCTAACCCACAGCTCCTGACTGTGGAGAAGGCAGAGGCCCAAGATTTTCTTTCCTTAAACTTAATAAATGGCCATGTTTTGTATTTCATGGCTGTTTCTAATTGGACTGGGGAGGGAGTATCCATGACTCAAAGAAAGCCAATTTATGGTCTCCGAGTAACCTTTGAGGTGGCCTGGTTCATGGCTTTCCAAAGTAGACTAATTGAGTTCTATCTCTCTACATCCCTTTATAAAGCTATAGAAATATGATGCAAGATGCAGGTAAGTGGTACCTGGCAACTAGAAGTGGGAACAAAAGTAAATAGACAAAAAGGAGCAGATTCCCAGAGAGAAGCTAAGTCACTTCAGTGGCAGAGCAGTACAGATGGACAAGAGTGAATCCTGAACAGCCTTCCGATTATAATTTCTAAAACAGCTGGCCATGATTCTTCTTTTTCCTGAGATGTCTTATTTATTCAGATTATCCTGAGGCCCAATGTAACTATTAGGAAAGTCTAAGTTTTGCAGTAGTAATAACTAATGTGAATATTTCAGAGTTTAGCACAAAAAAGGGTAGTGTGTGTGTGTGTGTGTGTGTGTGTGTGTGTGTGTGTGTGTGTGTGTGTAATCTGCTCCAGGAGTTATTTATGGCATATGTCTTTTAATATTTCAGACTACTTCTAACTAAAAGCTGATCTCTTATTCTTAAATACTTCTTCCACCTGTGATAAAATACTTCTCCCAGCTAATTGACCAGAGGTTATCACATGACCCACTCAACAGCAAGACAGCTGAGAAATGTAATTTTTCCAAGTTTTAAGAACCCACCATTTGACCCAGCTATCCCACTCCTTGGCCTATACCCAAAGGACTTAAAATCAGCATACTTCAGAGATACAGCCACATCAATGTTCATAGCTGCTCAATTCACAATAGCCAGACTGTGGAACCAACCTAGATGTCCTTCAATTGATGAGTGGATAAAGAAACTGTGGTATATATATACAATGGAATATTACTCAACTATAAAGAATAATAAAATTATGGCATTTGCAGGTAAATGGATGAAATTGGAGAACATCATGCTAAGTGAGATAAGCCAATCTCAAAAATCCAAAGGACGAATGATCTCATTGATAAGCTGATGATGACACATAATGGGGGCGTAGGAGGGGGGCAAGAATGGAGGAAGGAGGGACTGTATAGTGGGAAAAGAGGGGTGAGAGGGGTGGGGGGAGGAAAAAATAACAGAATGAATCAAACACCATTACCCTATGTAAATGTATGATTACACAAATGGTATGCTGTTACTCCATGCACAAACAGAAACAACATGTATCCCATTTGTTTGCAATAAAAATAAATTTTAAAATTTTAAAAACATTAAAAAAAAGAAATAGAAAACTGGAATTATGAGTGAATCAGGTATCCAAATGTGGGATACCTTGCAACCCTCTCTTTAACATTTCATTGGTGACTTAAGTTCATCACTTTATCTCCTCCTCCACTGCACTGAAACCCATCAGGTAAGGTTACATTCATGTCACTTATTCACCTTTGATTCACTCTCAGACACACCCAGCCACACCTCTTGCCATTGGCAAATTTGATGCCTCATAAATAAATAAGAAAACTTGTAGCAAGTAGAGACTTGCATGGTTGGCTAGATGCTTTCAGTTACCCCTTTCCCCTTCTAAAATAAGCATAGTAACAGAGAAAGATTTTTGCCATGTGGGGAGAAATAAAGACAATGAGAGCTAATGAAATAGTTTCAGTATGACTGAGCTACTGTAATTTATTTCTTTGCAAGTTATCACAGAAGGGTGAATTTGATCTCAAAAGAAATAAAAGGGAAGAGCTAAAATTTACTGGGCATCTACTGTATGCCATCACTTCACACAGATGTTATTGCATTTATTTACTACCAAACAGTGTTGATGAGTTAGGTAATACTATTTTCCCATTAACTAAACTGAGGCATGAAGGGTTATATGATGTGTCCCAAATCATAAAACTAGGACATGGTCCTGTGAAAATTCAACCCAGACTTCTAAATCCATGCTTCTTGTAGTTTCATGAAGCATGAAAAGTCATCAACCTAAAATACATTCTGAGAAAGACAATTCATTTTTTCTCAAGCTATTCCAAAAAAAAAAAAAAAAAAAAAAAAAAGTTCAGGAAGGACCTTAGAATTTTAAGAAAGACCCCAGACTTTTGAAGAAAACAATTTCTCATGCCCTCATTTACACATTCATTTATTCAGAAGGATTTAATGAGTCAGGACAAAAAGCAAATAAGGATAAAAAGACAAGATTAAAATCCCAGTTCTCAAGTTGCTCCCTATATTTAGGCATAGATCCACAAGTAAATAGACAATTATGATATAGTGGCATAAGAACTGTGATAGGAATAGGCATGTGGTATTGAGAATCCTAACCCACTGTTGCTATTCTGTTTCCTGGGAAACAGATTCAGATGGAAATCTGTGTGCAAGAAGCTTGCTTTTAGGATCAGTACCTGTAGGGTGAAGTGAAGGAAGCAGAACTGGGCAGGAGAAGTTGGATGGTGATACAGTTACAAGGCCCTCAGCCTTTCCACAGGGAAATATGGAGCTAGGATGGCTTGTGTTATACCAGCTGGGGCAACAGGCCTAGGCTTTTATACTTCTGTATCAACTATTCATTGCATATAGGCTGCTCCTAGGAGGAAAAGATTGACCTTAAGCTCTCTTTGACCGAGGGCAATTTCCAGAATGAAATGTAACTGAGGGGTCAGTTGCCAACACTCTCAACATTAAGGGGAATGAGTGCTTTTGTCCTGAGGAAATATAGGAAACCAAGAATCACTCCACAGCATCCACTACACCCATCTACAGTAATGAACTAGCAGGAAGTATCCAGGAGAGTGACAGAGGCATGACATGGTGGGCCTGAGGATTGTATTGGGGACATTTATCACAACTGTAGGAATGAATACTACAAAAGGGAAAGTAGCAAATGCTGAGATGGAAAAGTGAGAAAAGGCCAGATCCAGCAGAATATGGCAGCTCTGCTATAAGGACTCTGGACTTCTTCCTACAGGCAATGGGAAGATATTCAAATATTGTATTTAGACCATGACATAATTGAATTTGCTTTGTCAGAAGATTGTTCTGGAAATTGGTGGAGAAAATGTTAGATGAGGATGAAATGATCAAATTTGATGAAAATAAAATGAAGAAGAAAAAGAAGCAGTCTTATTAGGATGCTACAACATTAATTCCAGAAAGAATAATATTTGGTTTTTGGTTTATTTTTTTCTTTATTATTATTATCATTACTATTTTGATTCATTGTACACTAAGGGGGTACGAATTTCATTTCTCTGGTTGTACATGAAGTAGAGTCACACCGTTTGTGTAATCATACATGTAATGATGTTTGTCTCATTCTATTATCTTTCCTTCCCCCTGCCCCCTCTCCACCCCTCATTTTCCTCTACACAATCTGTCCTTCCTCCATTCTTGCCTTACTACCCTCCCCCTCATTACGTATCATCATCTGCTTACCAGAGAAATCATTTAGCCTTTGTTTTTTGGGGGATTGGCTTATTTCACTTAGCATGATATTCTCCAACTCCATCCATTTGCCTGCACATCCCATAATTTTATTCTTATTTATGACTAAATAATATTCCCATTGTGTATATATACCACAGTTTCTTTATCCATTCATCTATTGATTGGTTCCACAATCTAGCTATTGTGATTAAGCTGCTATAAACATTGATGTGGCTGTGTCACTGTAGTATGCTGATTTTAAGTCCTTTGAGTATACGCCAAGGAGTGGGATAGCTGGGTGAAATGGTGGTTCCATTCCAAGTTTTCTGAGGAATCTCCATACTGCTTTCCAGAGTGGTTGCATCAATTTGCAACCCCATGAGTGGTGTATGAGTGTACCTTTTCCCCCACATCCTCACCAACGCCAATTGTTGCTTGCATTCTTGATAATAGACATACAATGGAGAAAAGATAGCCTCTTCAACAAATGGTGCTGGGAAAACTGGAAATTCATATGCAGCAAAATGAAATTAAATCCCTATCTCTCACTCTGTACAAAACTCAACACAAAATGGATCAAGGACCTACAAATTAGACCAGAGACCCTGCACCTAATAGAAGAAAAAGTAGGCCCAAATCTTCATCATGTCAGCTTAGGACCAGACTTCCTTAACATGACTCCTAAAACACAAGAAATGAAATCAGGAATCAATAAATGGAATGGATTCAAACTAAAAAACTTTTTTTCAGCAAAGGAAACAATCAACAATGTGAAAAGAGAGCCTATTGAGTGGGAGAAAAACTTTGCCACACACACTTCAGATAGAGCACTGATTTCCAGATCTATAAAGAACTCAAAAAACTTTACACCAAGAATACAAATAACCCAATCAATAAGTGGGCTAAGGAAATGGGCAGACACTTCACAGAAGATCTACAAGCAATCAACAGATATATGAAAAAATGTTCAACATCTCTAGTAATAAGAGAAATGCAAATCAAAATACCCTAAGATTTCATCTCACCCCAATTAGAATGTCTATTATCAGGAATAATGTTTGAATTGACAAATAGCACTAGCAGTGAAAATGGAGGAAAGAGGACAGATTGCAGGAATAATAAGTGGGTAAAAGTGAGTAAACTTAAGAAATCAATTAAATGTTACGGGTAGGAAAACAAAGAGTCAAGAATGATTTCGAGAATGGTTCCATTCATTAACTTGATAAAAATCTGGAGGATAAGATAGAAAGTTAAGTTTTGGACATATTGTATGTGGAATGCTCACGTGGAGATCTCCTGCTACAGAGGTTGGCCCTTTCTCAGGAGAGAAATACGGATTGGAGATGAAGAGTCAGAGTCAACACATAAGTGGTGGTGGGGGAGATAAGCTGAGAAGTATAGACTTTGGAGTATACAAAGACACCTAAGAAAAACAGTTTTTAAGATGGAGAGGAGACCACAAAGAAGTTATACAAATGTAGGAGAAAAACCACAAGAGGATGTGTTTGAAGTGAATAGAGGAGGCTGTATCAAGAATTATCAAGTATAGTGAACTGCTATTGAAATATAAAGACAGTTTTCCATAGTATGGAGGAGGCAGGGGGTCATGGATGACCTTGGCAAGGTATGATGTGGAAGAAGACAGAGTCAAAACAAAGAGAATAAAGGAAACATGGATAAACTTGGAAGACATTATGCTATGTAAAATAAACACATTACCAAAGGGCAAAAACTGCATGATTTCACTTATATTTCACTAAGATTGTCAAGTTTATAGAGACAGAAAGTAAAATACTGATTGCCACAGTGCTGGGGTCATTGGGAATAGACTTAGTATTCAATGTTTAAGAAGTTTTTCCATTTGGGAAGCTGCAGGGGGTCTGGAGATGTATGATGATGATGTTTGTCCATCAACATAAACATACTTAAGGCCACAGAAGAGTACACTTAAAAATCATTAAGATGGTGAATCTGGTGTTATGTATATTTTACTATGATAAAAGAGAGAGAGAAAGAACAAAGGAGTGAATGAAAGATGAGAAGATCGAAGAAGTGAATGGAAGAGAAGGAGAACTAGAGTAACAGTTGAAGAAGGACGCAGGGTTGAGGAGGGCATTTTTAGGAGAGCCAGTGGAGAGGAAAATATCAACGGTGCAGCAAAGACAGAAATGATACTTGAGCAGAGTGAGAAAAAATGATGGTGAAATAAGGCCTTAAGATCTGCTTCTGGAATGAAATTGTGGCATTTGCCAGTAAATAGATGGAACTGGAGACTATCGTGTTAAGTGAAATAAGCGAATCCAAAAACCCACAGGTCAAATGTTCTCTCTGATAGGTGGATGCTAGCATACAATAAGGGGAAGGGGGACAAATAGAAGTTCATTGGCTTAGACAAAGGGGAATAAAGGGAAGAGGGGGAATAGGAAAAGGAAAGACAGTAGAATGAATCAGATATAACTTTCCTATGTTCATATATGAATACACCACCAGGGTAACTCCACATAATGTACAACCACCAGAATGGAGTTATGCTCTTGTCATGTATAGCTAAAAAGAACAAATAAAAAGTTAAAAAAAAAAAAAAAAGAACTGCTTCTGAATCTCATTCTGGTGAACACTGAAGGAAGTAGAATGACATTATAGAAGGAATAGGTGTGATCATAAAGGATAGCAAAAGGTCTTGCTCTGCCCAGGTGATGAACTTAAGTTGAGAAAATTTAGGAAAACACTAATACTCTCTTTAAGTTTAAAAATTAAAATCTAGTTCATTGGCTGTTTTAAGTAGCTAACTGAGGCATACTTATAGATTATGTTGGTCAATCACACAATGAATAGATGCAAAGATATGTAAGTTTTTTCCAATTACATGTTGGATAATATTTCATTTAAGAAAGGGAAAATTTTATGAACTTTGAAGATCACTATTAAATTTCAAGAGAATATTATTTAACAGTCACATTCTTAAATATTTATCCAATTAAATTTGAGTTTACTATATGTAATTTTTATGGTATATTATTTAAAATATGTTAGAAAATTTATTCAGGTTATGGGTTCCCTTAAGTCCTAAGGGAAAAAATAATTAAGTAAAATAGCAAATGATTTTCTCCAAAGTGAGAAGAGAGGGGTTCTCTTTAGAAGCGTCAGATCTAATTTATGTATTTTAGGTCTGTTTAAATGGTCTCTGCAAATTATCATCATGCACACCAAAAATAATGCTCAAACTGCATTGTATTTTTTTGTGTCTAGTCATAAGTTTATGAACTGCAAAGATAGGAATCCTTGATACAACTATCATGAACATACCTTTGCTAGCACTTGTAGAAGTTTTGGCTGATAGTGATTGTTATGTGAATTTGCATCATTTCTTAGGTATTTATAGAGATACACCACCAGAAAATCAAATACAAAGAGGAATGTTCTATTTCCAGTGCCCTGATATGAACTGAGTTTTGAGTTTTCTATGACAGTGTTTAGATACACTCCATATAAATATATAATTGTTCACAAGAGCTTTTCTGTTTGTTATACACATATGATCTCATCATCAAAAAATATCTTGGAGGGCTGGGGATATAGCTCAGTTGGCAGATATAGCTGGGGATACAGCTCAGGCTCTGGGTTCAATCCTCAACACCACAAAAAAAAAAAAAAAAAGCAAAAAAAAAAAAAAATATATATATATACATGTATCTTGGGACTGGGATTGTGGCTCAGTGGTAGAGTGCTTACCTAACATATGTGAGGCACTGGGTTTGATTCTCAGTACCACATATAAATAAATGAGTAAGGATCCATCAACATCTAAAAAAATTTTTTTAAATATTTTTATGGTCATAGTATAAGCTAATTATACAGATGAATCTCAGAGAATAGGTAATTTTAAAATCTTAATTTATATGTAATAAATGTCACAATAGTTACAAAAGATATGTAACATTAAGTATGACACAGTAGCAAGTAAGTCTTAGAAGCTACCTATATTGTATACAAAACACAGGTATTAGGATATTGAAAATATGCCACACTGAAATGAAAGATGGGGGGATGGGAATAGGAAAGAGAGAATGAATCGAACATAACCTTCCTATGTTCCTGTATGAATACACGACATCCACATCATATACAACCACAAGAATGGGATCCTAAGTTATACTCCATGTATGTATAATGTCAAATTACACTCTACTATCATATATATCTAAACAGAACAAATTTTTAAAAAATAACAATTTTTTTTTAAATGAAAAGTGGTTCCAATTCTAGTTTTTTGATGAATCTCCATACTGCTTTCAAGGGTGGTTATAGCAATTTGCAGTCTCACCAACAATATACTAGTGTACCTTTTCTCCCACATCCTTGCCAACATTTATAGTTATTTTGCCTTTCAACAGATAAATGAATAAAGAAAATGCGGTATATATACACAATGAAGTATTACTCATCCATAAAGAAGAATGACATTGTGGCATATGCCAGGAAAT
Source organism: Sciurus vulgaris (assembly GCF_902686455.1). NCBI lineage: Eukaryota > Metazoa > Chordata > Mammalia > Rodentia > Sciuridae > Sciurus > Sciurus vulgaris. The sequence goes on from NC_136475.1 coordinate 43,813,651, forward strand.
GGATGAAACTGGAGATTGTCATGCTAAGTAAAATAAGTCAGTTCCAAAAAAGTCAAAGGTTGAATGTTTTCTCTGATATGCAGAATCTAATCCAAAATAAAGGAGGGATAAAAATAATTTTTAAAAAATAGAAGAAAGATTAGTAGAGTAGACAAAGGGGAAAGAAGGGAGGAAGGAGGGCTGGGATAGGGAAAGACAGTGGAATGAATCTGACCTAACTTTCCTATTTACATTTCCTATTTCCTATTTGCATATACCACAGTGAATCTCACCATCATGTACATTCACAAAAAAAAAAAAGCTATTAAAAAAAAAGCTACAAGTAAATAGCAGTAAGATTCATAGAATATAGGGAAGGGAACAGGGAGAGGGAGAAGGAGAAGGAAAGGGGGCTAGAGGCTGAATTAGAAAAATTATGATCCATGCTTGTATAATTATGTCAAAATGAATCCTAATGTAATATATAACTAAAAAGAAACAAAAAAAGTGAAAGATGGCAATGTCCCCTAAGGTCTGGAACATATGAACCCTTTAAAAGTTGTAAGGAGAAAAAAGAGAGAATTAGTCTTTTCTGAGACATGCCAAGTAATAGAAGATTAGGTCCCCTTTCAATATTTTTGTTGATAGGCAGGAAATAGGTAAGTCCTATCTTTATCCTGCTAACTCCTAAAATGTTTCCTTTCTTTTAAAGAGAAAGAAAGCAGGACATTATGTTCTTTTCAACAGTCTAGTATCTGAGTTACATCTAGGTGTACCAAGTACTATTCTAGGCCAGTTATTCAATTATTGCTTTGATAAGACCTGTCATACTAATTCAATACTTAAATAATTGCTTAGAAAATATAATTATAGTAAATGTTTTTAAAAGGAGGAGCATATTCTTTTAAGATTGTAGAGATGTTGTCCTAATAAATGATGCACCTTTTCTAAGTTGCATATGAACCAATATATATGTACTATATGAAGGATTAAACAGAAGAATTTTTAGAGCATTTCTGGCATAATAAAGTGTCATAAATAGATCTCCCTATGGTGTTATAAACCCAGACCATACTTCATAATATTTCTGAAGTCAATTAGAAGACCTTTTTAAAATCAATTACTCCTTATTAATTAAATACTCTAAGTTTTTAATGAATGTGGAACTCACCTTTGAAAACTCTCTGGAAAGGCTGAAACCATTTGGAGTCAAAGTAAAAATAAAGATCTTTCTAAGGATGTCAGATTGTTCCCCTCTATAGTATTGAAATATTTTAAGATAAAAGTCAAAATTAAATGGTTTCAAATGGTTTCAAATGAAATGTAAAAACTGGAACTGTTGGTTGTAGGGAATCTGGAAAAAGCAATTGTACCTCTATCCAAACAGACCTGGATTCCAAGCCCAGATAACTACTTACTAATAGCAATTCCAGAAATGTATTCAACTTTCTAATGCCTCAGTTTCTTCATCTGAAAAATGTTACTGCTGCTTTGCAGAATAGTTTAAAGAGTAAATTAAATAATATCTGTCTGGGGCTCCCCCAGCTCTCAGTTCCCTTTCCTGTGTTCTGCTGTCAGTATCAGTTTTCCTGTCCCACAGCTGAGCTCCTACCTCTCTTACTGTTTCCTGTTACTTACAGGCTATGAAAGCAGGAACTTTCTCTGACTCTCACCTCTGCTACACAGTCCCTGGGGTTTGCCATTTATACCTGAAAGTCTGTGCAATGGTAAAATACTTGTTTGAATCCTAACTCTACCTCTTTCTACTGTATGATCTTGGGTGAATTAATCCATCTGTCTCCATCTGTTTACTCCTCTGAAAAACTAAAGGAATCATCCTACCTCAGAGGTTTAAGTTAGCTGTTCATGTAATTATCCCTCAAATGTAGTTAATCCACAATGTTAGGATTCACAGGGACTGGAAAAACATTTTCATTGCTTCTAGTCTCTTTGGCCCAGGGAATGAAATAATCAAATTATTTAAAAGAGTTGAAATTATTAAAAAACATTTTTGTATTAATAAAGTTTGTGAGTTTGGGCATATAGATTTTTATTCTTCTTTCTTTTTTCTATTTATGTATGTATATATCTATGTATGTATTTATGGTGCTGGGGCTCAAACCCATGACCTTGTGCATGCTAGGCAAGTGCTCCAACACTGAGCTACATCACCAACCTGGTATAAACCTTTTTAAACCTTTTTTTTTTCTTTCTTCTTCATCTTATTATTATTATTAACTATTATTAGCGACAGCTCAGAGGTTTTCCTTTCATTGGATTAGGTGTCCTATTTTGATTGCTAAATGGTCTCAAAATAATTGACATTTCTACCATATTGAACAGTGAGATAACCTATCTTTTCTGTTGTGTTGATTTGTTTTCTTTCAAAGGTAGATTTAAAGTTTTCTTCTAAGCCAACCAGCTTGCCTGTGTTATCAGGCACTAATGTTTGCCTTTTATTCATAGGCAATCAACCACATCAACAGACGAATCCACAATTCCATGTTATCAGCAAAAATTCAGAATGGTTATATTTATAAATCTCAATACCTAACTCATTTAATAATTGAATCAAATTGTCAAATATTTGCATTGTTTCCCATTTCTTTGTGTTTAAGTATCATCTATTTGTTCTTAACCAGTAACCCAGTCTAATCCTCCCATCAATTAGTCTGTTGGAATTTGGAAACAGGGAGAAAAAATGAGGGTTGATAGCTATTGTTGAAGAGTAAGTAGAAACAAATTGTTTAGGATAGTAAAATAATCTCATAAGTGTATATGTTCACAGTTGTAACTGAACAATTAAATCTAGAAATCAAACAATTTTAACTGAACCTCAAGTTATGAAAGAGCTTATTTTCTTATTTCATATCAATCTCATTGCTCTATACTTTCAGAATGAGGTTCTTACTGTGTTCCTTTTATGATTATTTATCAAGACACACAATGATGATCAATTCTAACATCAGCAGAATTCTAATGGCAATTTCTTCTGTGTCAAGAGTCACACATAAAGCTCTAAACAGGCACATATACCACCCCTGCCCTAATTCTTTTCTGTTCCCTGGACATTTTTGGTTACTCAATCAAGCAATCTAAGGGGTTGCTTGAACCACCCATTTGTTAGAGTTGTGTGACCAGGATTTAGGTGCATGCTGGAGACTGGAAATTCAAAGACTTTCCCACAGAGTAGTGGAGAGCGTGGTTGTAGTGGGTGAGGGGTATTCTTGGCAGGATCAGAACATCCCAGAAGGCATTTGGCATTTGCTCAGTGATTGCAACATAGCAGACATTTTTCCAAGGGGGAAGGTGAGAGGTAACAATTACTGCTAGTTAAAGACCATTCCCAAATCTCAGATCTGATTCTAAATTTAACATTACACACAATCACTAATCTGGTCCTTTGTTACCTCTGGAAGCTTTACATAGCATTTGTCTTCAGAGTAATTAGAAATGTTCTGATTTGACTTTTAAGTATTGCCTACTTGCCTAGAACTCCTAGCTCACTCTAAGCCTCCAGTTGAATAATCTGTTGGAATTTGGAACTGGAGAGTAAAAGATGAGAGTAGATAGCTATGGTTGAGGAGTGAACAGCAACAAATTGCTTAGGATAGTAAAATAATCTCAAAAGTTATAAATGGTTCTATTTGAACAAGGAAATTTAGAAATTGTATAAACTGTTCAAGCTGAATTTGCAATTATGAAAGGGCTTATTTTCTTATTTTATATCAGTCTTACTACTTTATATGAGTAGAACAAGCTTTTTATTGAATTCCCTTTTATACTTATAAATTAGTAAAGTACTTCTGAGTATTTACTGAACTTATCTGAGAGATAAGCATTACTTCTCACAATTTTCCTGAATATTAAGAAATGAAAATGTCAGTATCTGTCATAGTAATGATAATCTTTTTAGTGACTTTCTTTTAAAGAGTTTTTTATTTAATTACTTATTTATTTGTTTTTGGTTCTACTGGTTGAATCTAGGGATGCTTTACCACTGAACTACATCCTTAGCACTTTTAATTTTTTTTTTAAATATTTTAGTTGTAGATGGACACAATACCTTTATTTTATTTATTTATTTTTATGTGGTGCCGAGGATGGAACCCAGTGCCTAACACATGCTTGGGGAGCATTCTACCACTGAGCCACAACCCCAGTCCAGCATTTTTAATTTTTTTAAATTTTGAGACAGGTTTGCTTAGGGCCTTCTTAAATTGCTGAGCCTAGCCTCCAGTGCAATCTTCCTGCCTCCCAAATCTCTGGGATTATAGGTGTGTGCCATGGTTCCTGGCATAGCCAAATGGCTTTCTTTAAAAGCTTGCACTAGTGGGCTTTTTAGCATCTTCCCTCTATATATATCAATGGATTTTTTTTAACTGCCTACATATAGTCTTTGACATTCTCATATCCAGAGGAAAAACTAAGAGCAAAAAGATATTTAATAAGCAAAAGGAAACACATGCTATGGTGTAGGGCATTCTCAATGTGAGTATATCTTAGGAGAGGCAACTCTGGAGAGTTGGACAGGAATCCTGTTTGCATTTGTGAGGGATGCTAATCTCACTCAGCTTGGGGATGCCACTGTTATGGTTAAGGATCCCAAGAGAGTGCTGGTTGTCTCTGTGATTTTACTCCACAAAGTATCTTAGGTTGGCTACCTTCCTAGAGGAAAATGTTAAGGGTGAGAGTGAAGCATAATTCTAGTGATACAGTTTCTGTTGCCATCACCCAAAAGAACAGCAGTAGGGTTTAATACATAGAAATGACACATATTTGAGGAGAGGAAATGCTAATTACTCCAATTTGTTTACTCTGCATTATATAATGTATCAAATTATTGCATTGTACCCAAAAATATGTACAAATGTGTCAATTAAAAAAAATAAGGACTTGTAAACTACAGCTTGTGGATCAAATCCAGTCAACTGTTTGTTTTCACAAATAAAGTTTTATAAGAACATACACACATACATACAAAAATAATAGTAAAAGGAGTGAAGAGGTGGGGAAGGGTGATTGGTCTGCTAACATTTGAAGAACAAGGTTTTGTTTTATGTATGACCTTTACTATCCCTAAAATTTTCCATAATGCAAAGTTGTTGCTTTAAGAGAAAGATGTAAGAGATAGATCAACTAAAGGCATGTATATTTCTTATTTGGATCTCAACTAAAAAAAACTGGATATATGAGAGTATTAAAAAAATATTCAGGGTTTTTGTTTTTAGGGATGTTAGTGGCATTGTGTTTATACTTTGGGAAAAAAAAGATATCCCCACCACATCTGGTGGCACACATGTATAATCCCAATGACTTGGGGGGCTGAGGTAGGAGAATTTCAAGTTCAAGGCCAGCCTCAGTGCTTAGTGAGACCCTCAGTAAGTTAGTGAGACACTGTCTCAAAATTTTAAAAAAGGGTTGGGGAAGTAGTTCAGTGATAAAGCTCTCCTAGGTTCAATCCCTGTATCAAAAAAAAAAAAAAAAGAAAAGAAAAAGAAAAAAGAGAAAAAAAAAAGAAAAGAAAAGAAAAAAGATCCTCCCTTTTTAAGAGTCACAAATAGAAATACAGAAGAAATTATATGACATCTGGGGTTTGTTTCAAAATGAACCAGTGGGTGAGGTAGAGGTAGAGATAAAATAAGATTGACCAAGAGTTCAAACTGTTGAAGGTGGTTGAGGTTACGTGGGATTCATTAAACTACTTTCTCTCCTCTGTATATATTGAAATTTTCTATAATAAGAAGATTTTTAAAACATGCATTTAAAAAAATCTTCCACCAATCAAAACAGCTCAGGTTAGCCAAGTCTAGCAAATAAAACTGCATCTATGCAATATGTGATATTGATTTTTATCTGAGTCAAGACAAGGCTGGGGGCAGGAGCCAGGCTGGTAAACTAGAAGGGGGTGTGTGGTGACTCAGGTTGAGAGGCTGGAAGCTTTGTACAGTGACACAGTAGGGTGGAGTTGTGAAGCAACTGATCTCTGAGAGGTAACTGTGGGGGCAGGAAGAACAGGAGGAGATACCAGATGATTAAGGAAGGATGTGAAACTGCATGGGGGAACCATTGGAGAAAATATTACAGCAGAATCCATCCTTAGAGAAGCAGAGCTCAAACAAGAGTGTTCAATTGACAAAATCCAGGTCCATGAAGAGATTACAAACAAACTGGAGAGTGTAGGGAACAATTTGATACTTGAGGAAACTAATAAGGAAGGATTGGGTTATGTAGAGACCCACCTAGCTGGAGGGATGGAATAGGCAGAATTGAACTGAGTATAGTGAGTTAATATTCATTCTTCTAAGTTATCAAATTTAAACGTGGCTGTTACACTAAACCCTCTCCCCACCTGGCCCAGCTCCCCAGTATTCCCTAACAATGTAATAAGTTTCTGAAGATGGAAAGGCCTACCAGACAATTTGGGTTTTTTGTTTACTTGTTTTTTCATTTGTTTTACTTAAACAACTAATAACTAATCAGTATCACATTTTAGAAAGTAAAATGTGTCCCTAAAAGTACTGGTAAATAATTTGAAAAAAAAAAAAAATAGGAGTTGTAGCGAAATGTCTGATACAGTTTTCAAGAATAAATGAAAAATAGGTTCCTATATCATGGTAGACTGGGACCACCTTTTCTGATACAAAATGCATAGAAATTCTAGGTAAATTAAACAAACAAACAGTGAAATACATAATTGATGTTGAGAGAAAAAGAAAACCCATTGTCAGAGGAGGGAAAAAAAATGTATGATTAGGGAATACTCAAAGCCAGGGACCTAATAAGAGTCCTGAGGAGCTGGGGGCCAGGGTTTTAATTTCCACAGATGGGACAGAAGATGTAAGATGTATCCTCATCCCTGCAGAGAAAAGGGGTAGAACGGGGACTTCTGCTAAAGTCTGGACTTTCAAAGAGCTTCACAGTCAGTGCAAAGGAACTAGAACAAGCTTGTCCATCAGACTGGACAAGTAGCAAACAATTTATTTATAATATCTGCCCTTATCTCTGAATAGAGGAAAAATTTTCTTGTTATAAATCTAAACCCAAAGTTACTTCATTGTTGAGGATAAGGTCTAAATTAACACTACCTTTGTAGTAGGAGAATCTCAAGTTGAAAAACTTACATAAAGACTAGGTCAGGGAGCTGAAGAAATAGCTCACTTTGGAGAGAGCTCGCCTAGCATGTGCAAGGGCCACGGTTTGAATCACCTCAGAGGGGTAAAACAAACAAACAAACAAAAAGACTAGGTCAGGTAGAAGAAAATATCATAGCTTTATATATTTGATAAAGGACTTGTAACTAGAACATATAAAGAACTACAAATCAATAAGAAAAAAGACAACATATTAGAAAAAGGGCAAAATTTTAACATAGACCCTTCAAAGAAAGGATTTCTAAATGATCAGTATTATTCTTAATATTTGCTTAGTTTCTTTAATCATTCAAGAAATTACAATGGGAAATTACACACTCACTAGAATAGCTAAAATGAAAACAACAGAAATTAATAAAAGGTTGGTGAGGATGTAGATACATAAATATATATGCTACTTCATTTTTTCTGTGATATCTGTCCCACATTTTTGCATGTTCACTTAGCTAGTCACTCTACTCAAGCACAAGTATGATTTTGTATCACTCCTCTGTTAAAATCTTTCAACAGATCCTCATTGCCAAACTCATTGGTATGGCGTGATATACAAGGACTTCTATGATCTGCTCTCAGAAAATTTCCCTAACCTCATCATCCAGAGTGCCCGTGCCACACCCTTATGGGCCCAATTATTTCATCCTCCTGAATCTTTTTCTGAAATTGCAGTTCTGCTGACATGTTCCCATTTGTCTAGTGAGCACCTACTCATTTTTCAGGATTCAGCTCCATTGCCACCTTAGCTCCGAAGTGTTTTTCATGCAAAACTGATTATTCCCTTCTCTGCATTCCCACTATTCCCTAAATATGCATCTAGAAAAGAACCTATAAAACTTTATTGTTCTTACCTATTAACTTATTGTCAGGTTTTTGAAGGTTGAGATCATGATTAATTAATATTTGCATCCATAACCTGGTACCAGAGTACATATTCAATATGTATTTGATGGAAGAATGAATGCATGAAATTGGAGATATGAAAATTTAAGCAATTAGCCCATGAGCAAACAAATCAATTTTAGAGATGAAAACACAATCTATTATCTTCATGAGGTTTTCACTTTTCATTTTTCATATATATATTTCATATATATATATATATATTTCTTTTTTTAATACTGGGGATTGAACCAGGATCACTTAACCACTGAGTGACATCCCCTACCTTTTTTTTTTTTTTTACGTATTTTTAAAAATATATTTTAAGTTGTTTAGGCTGGATTTGAGCTTGTGATCCTCCTGCTTCAGCTTCCCAAGCTGCTGGAATTACAGGTGTGAGTCACCATGCCTGGATCACAATATTTTTGATCTTCCAAAATGACTGCTTGCATATACAGGCTTCATTCTTCAGTGAACAAGCATATTCCTTTAAAACATTAAAATCTTAACTAGATTGTCTTTGACATTTTCCAAATGTATCTAAAATGTCAGAGCCAGCATTTGGGGCCTACAAATCTTTTGAGTGAAAGCCCAGGACTTCAAATTGTATGCCATTCACAGGTTTAAAATAGGAACATGTTCCATGTTGACTATAATCTATTTGGAGACTTTGAGGACATTAGGAGAGAATTATTTTCTTTTGGGAAGGAATGTTGGAAGGTAGGAGTTCTGAGAGTTAGCCTACCTAAAAATCTAAATATTAAAATGAATACACACACACACACACACACACACACACACACAACTTTATTGCTCTCAAAACCAAGAATCTCAGCAAGAGTCCAATATGTCGATATGTTTGACTAGAATCTTCCTGGTCCCAAAGGGAAGTGTGTCAGGAATTTATCATGAGAGGATATAATCATTTTTAAGCATAAGCTATGAAAAATTTAGACAAAACCTGAAAAGATCTGTTTATTTGCAGCAGATGAAATATTTGCAATGAAAGATGAAAGAAAAGTTTATAATAGTTACTTCAAGTTACAATTAAAGATTGGTCTGTTTAATTTCCTCAGTATCATTTACCAGCAAATTATATTTGTTGCATGTTGTTTTAGAGAAAGGAACTGTGAAAGTTTGAGGTTAGGTGTTCCCCAAACATCCATGTGGTAAAAACTTGCTTCCCATTGGGAGGTGGTGAAACCTTTAGGAACTTGGGCCTAGTGGGAGGTGTTCAGGTGAATGACTGTGTGCCCTTGAAGGAGATAATGGGACCCTAGTCTAATCATCTTGCTTTTTCTTTTGTTTTCCAACAATGAAGTGAACGATTTTGCTCTGCCAGATGCTACACGCCATGTGGTACCTCACTCCATGCTGAAAGCAACAAGGCCAATTACTCATGGACTGAAACCTCTAAAACTGTGAGCCAAAATAACTCTTTTCTCTTAATAAGTCGTTTATCTCAGGTATTTGTTTTAGCAAAGGAAAGCTGACTAACACAGGTATCTATATTGTGATTTTTCTTTATGTTCATATCCTAAGCATTGTTTAGGAAAAAGTAGAAACAACCTTAGTTGATTTTGATAAAGTTGAATGGATCAGGAAACTTGTTGAAATTTATCAAGCAACTTCCCCAGATCAGAACCTTTTTAAAATTTAAAAAATCCAAAAAAGCTTAGTTCCCTGGGATCCATTTTCTGAAGGAAATGACTAGGTAGCTGAATATACTTTTTGTTGCAAATAAACAACAAAAGAATAAGTGCTATTGTTAAGGAAATGTAGATGTTAACATTAGCTATGTAGAGTGAGCCGGTGGTAATTGGAGGTGCACTAATTTTCCATGACTGAACAGTTCTGAACTCAAAGGATTACAGATTTTTCAAAAAAGGCATCACAGATTTTGATATGTAAATGAATATCACTTTTCTACAACTGAATTTGTAGTACAAACCCCAGTATATGTCTCAATTGTTCTATATTTACCTTAATTATTGAAGCTCGGTTTCAAAATACTGTATATTAACTGAGCATTTACTGTACTCTAATGACTGTACTAAGCATTTATATGTACTTATCCTTCAAGAAAAACTGATTGAGAGTACATCTGGTGTTATAAGAGCTGGTAGGTCTCTTAAAAGTGGGTTAAGGAGTGCAGAGACTGTGTTGCAGAGACTCTAGAACCATGAACTTATTTGATTGAAAGATCAACTTTGATGTACTTTAAAATTTTTTCACATATAACCTCCTTGACACAGAGCACTTGAAGAAGGTCTATGCCAATTTTGCCCTTTGTATGTTTCCGGTGGCTTTGGGAGCCTATTTCATGTTGTCACTTATTTCATTTAGGCTGGCCTACTCTGCCTTGAACTCCCTGGTTTGGATGATGGCAACACCTCTTTGCCGTGAAACTAAACAGAAAAGCCTGGGACTTCTCACTGGATTTGCTTTCCTTACAGGAATTGCCTGTGTCCTGCTCTGGAACTGTGCACTACTGTCAATCCCAGCATCCTTCCTAGGCCTTCATAGGCATAGCAATGATCTTTATCTGCTTCACCCTCAGTGCCCTCTACACCAGGTGCCAGAGTTACCTCTTTCTGGGAAGTGTCTTGATGTCAGCCATGAGCCTGATGCTCTTGTCACCATGGGGAACCTTTTCTTTGGATCCATTTGGCTTTTCCAAGGCAAACCTGTATATGGGGCTGGTGGATGTGTATGGCTTTGTCCTTTTTGATACTCAACTCATTATTGAAAAGGCCGGAAATGGCAATAAGGATTATGTCTGGCACTGTGTTGATCTCTTCTTAGATTTCCTTACTCTCTTTAGAAAACTTATGATGATCCTGGCTATGAATGAGAAGGACAAAAAGAAAGAGAAGTGAAATGACCATCCAGCCTTTCCTAGTTTGACTTTCTCTCCCTCCACCCTTCATGTCCTCTTAGTACACATTACAGGTGGCATGTTCTGTGATAATGAAAAACATCAGAAAAAAAAAAAAAAACTGATTGAACTCATAGTAAATGATCTTTATACAAAAGAATGAACTACTCAGTCCCAAATATATAAGACCCAGAACTATTTTGAAGTTGCTAATCATGTAGCCAAATTCTAGGCAATGTGGGAGTCTCTCTGATTCTGAGAAATATACTCAATTTGATGAAACTGTTGGCTGTGGTTGTTCCATTTCGATTTAGCTACATATGACACAGAACACAAAATAGTGATGCATTTAACAGGATAGAATTTTGTTTCTCAATTTAAGAAAAGTCAGGAGGTAGTGAGTCCAGAGTTGATATATCAGTTCCATGGGTCATTCGGGACACAAATCTCTTCTATATTTCAGTTTGTCCCACATTTTTGTTTGTTTTAGGATTTCATTGTACCTACATGCTGATTTACTAACCATACCTGTTTTATTTTTGACAACTGTTCTGAGGTTTAGAATATATGTTTTTAACTAGTCAAATTTACCTTCAATCATATGATGCTTCATGTAAAATGTCAGATCTATCTAGACAATATAATTCCATTTCCTCCTTGAGCCCTTTGAGCTATTTTTGTCAAACATTTTACTTCTACAGCCCTAAAATAGTGCTGTTATTTTATTAAATTAATTATCTTTAAATTTTTTTGATTGAGGGGGAAAATTCTTATCACTTCTGGAACTCTTCATTCTTTAGTATAAATCCAAATTTTCCTCTGGTATGACTTTTCTTATGCTGAAGAAGTTTCTTTAGTACTTCCTGTAGTGCAGTTTTGCTAGATACATTGTCTCAGTGTTTATTTTCTTTAGCCTTCATTTTTGAAAGATATTTTCTATAAATATATGATCCTACATGACAGATTTTTTTTCCCCCTTCAGTGCTTTAAAAATGTATTCTGGCTTTTAGAGTTTCTGATTGGAAGTCCAATGAATTTTTGTCTTTGTTCCTTTTTATATAATATACCTTTTTCCTCTGGCTGCTTTTAATGTCTTCTCCATACCACTGGTTTTCAACAGTTTGGTGATGACGCCTTTTGCCATGGTTTTTAAGAGTGTGTGTGCATTTAGCCTATTTAGGAGTCACTGAGCTTGCTTCTTGGGTTTGTAAGTTTCATCAAATATGAAAATACTCTCAGCTGTATTACCTCAAATAATTTTTGTGTTAACCCCTAAGGCCCTTCTCTCATCTGGAAATGTGATTAAACAAATGTTAAAGTACTTGATATTATCACACAGATCACTGAGACCCTTCTTGAGTCTTGCCCCTCCCCCCTTTCCCTTTCCCCTTTCTCTTTGATTATGACTAGATTCTATTGCTTTGTCTTTTTGTTTGTTTGTTTTGGTAGCAGGGATTGAACCCAAGGGCTCTTAACTACTTGAGCCGCATCCCCAGCCCTTTTTTACTTTTTATTTTGAGACAGGGTCTCACTAAGTAGCTTCAGGCCTTACTAAGTTGCTGAGTCTGGTTTTGATCTTGGGATCCTCCTGCCTCAGTCTCCTGAGTCACTGGGATTACAGGTGTACACCACTATTGCTATGTCTTTAAATGTTTTAATTTTTCCTTTGAGTGTCTTAATTTGCTCAGTGTCTAATCTACCTCTGAGTTTTAATCCTATCTGGTAAAATTTTTCTTTCAGAAGTTGTAATTTTAATCTCTAGATTCCACTTCTTTTATCTTCAATTTCTCTTAGCATATGGAGCATATTCACCATGACTGCTCTGATATTGCTGACTGCCAACTGAGTCATTTGCAGCTTTATGTAGACTTTACTCCTGATTACATTTTTGCTGCTCCTTCCTATGTCCTAGTTCTTTTGTTACTTCCAACAGACTTTCATGATCTTCCTGCCTACTTCTTAAGTTCTAGAATCCTCCATGGTTCTATTATTGACTCCTCCTTTTCTGCTATGCATACTATTCCAGAGTGATTTCATTTATTCCTTCAACTTCAATACCATCTATATGATGGCATATTCCAATCCTATCTTATGCTGCTTTGATCTCTCCCCTGAGCCAAGGAGTATATATATAACTGCCACTCTACTACTCCAACTAGATATCACAGAGTCAACTCAAACTCAACCTACTCAATACCGTATCATGCCCCATACATGTTACACTCTAGAGGGGGATCTTCCTAGGCAGATAAAATTTTGATAACATGTATGGGGCATGATACAGTATTATGTGGGAAAAGATAAAAGAATGAACTAAGGTACTGGTGGCAGCAGGATTCAGAACTACAGTAATCAGGCACTACTTAGAGGATAGAATTAATAGAACTGAAAGACTAATTGCCTATGTTTAGGGGTAAAGGATGAGGAAAGTTATGAATTATGATGCTTTCAGTTGCAAGCAGCTAAAAACTCAATTCAAACTGGCTTAAACAAAGGAGATTTATTGACCCATCTATCAAAATTTTATCTGATTACAATCCTGGTGTGACTTTTTGTTGTTTCCAGAAAAAAAGCCCACATTAGTATGTTGTACAAGATTCTTCATCTAAGTTGTCTCCTTACTTTTTTCAGCAGCTACTCTCGCCGCTCTCCCCAACTCCATTCTACCACCTGCAATGCTGAACCAGAATGTTCTTTGGTCACATGCCTCCATGTTTTCATATTGGCTGCTGTCCCTGCCCTCCAAAGCTCTTCCCCACTTTTCTGGTTTCCTTTTGTACACTAAAATACACAGATACACCCATTTCTAGTTATTCTCAAATTCAAATGATCTTTTGAAGCACTTCCTGACCTTGCCTGAGTCTGAGGTTTTATGCATTTTTCTGCTATAGTCCTTACACACTGAGTCTGTTTAGCTTTATTGCAAAGTAAGCACTTTGAACAAGGAATGTTTCTTTTGCATTTCTGCATCTCTATTTCTGGGGCTCAGTAAAGTGCCTGGCACAAAGCCATCCAATGTTTTTGAATGAGCAAATAATTATGTGGTCTGCAGGAATCAGAATTTCTGATACTGAGACTGCCTTCAGAAACCTTGACTTTCTCTAAATGTATGTTGATTCCTAAGCATTAATCTTTTTCTTCCAGGGTGTGGGGTTCTAAGTAGACTGAGATGAGAAAAACAATGAACTTGGGGCAGGTTACTTCTAGCCCTCTGGAGAACCAGTCATGTGTCCTGGCTTTCTCCACCCTTCTCACCACGACTTATGCATACCTGGGTGCCCAGCATGGGTGTAGACTTAGTTGACCAGCCCAACAACATACTCATAGCTTGGTTCAGATTTCTCATTGCCAAATGAAAGTTTGCTAATACATTATATACGTTGTACCATTTTCAACTTTCCACTTACCTTTTGAACTTATAGGCACTTAATGAAATTTGTATGTCTTAAGCATTGTAGGCCTTAAAATGAACAAATCTTAAATTATTTTACACGAACAAGTAAAATTCAGCAATCTTAATAATGAACTTTACCTTTACCCATACTAGAGTTAGATATGACTGAGCACAGTGGTGCTGTTACTAACAGTTTCATAACTTATTGTTATGTTAAATTATTGGAAACAAGTAGATTTCAATGTTCTAGATAAAGAAATTTGAATTTAAGATAAGATTCACTTGAAGGAAGCAAGGGAAAGGGATATTTGTAATTTATGATATGTGGAAGAAAAGATGCAGAAAAGCCTGAAATATGAAAAGTTAGATTGCATGGGGCACTTGTATGTAGTGAGGTTAGCTGTTGGGAATGGAGTGAAGTAGGTAGGACCGGCTGTGGGACAAATACCCAACAACACCAGGACACAAGACTGGCCTTGTTTAGTCAACAACCCTTTGCACACGCTAGCTTAGTAAGTCGGTGACCATGGTAACGGTGTAGGGGGGACGCGAACATCTTCGAGCATGCGCATTGCAGAACGAGGGCGGTGGGATCCTCCACAACGATGTCAGAAAACTACAATTCCCAGGAGCCCTCGCGGCCCCGCCTCCCGCTGTGGCCCTACCCGCCCCTGTCCCCTCCCTTAGGTCCAGCCTTCCTGCTAGACCCCGCCCCTCCCTTCCAGTGTGTGTCAGTGACCCAGAGGCAGTGTGAGGCGGAGGAACCGTCGGGGGGCGCCGCAGCCGCCGCCAGCAGCAGCAGCAGCAGCAGCAGCAGCAGCAGCAGCAGCAGCAGCAACAGCAACAACAGCAACAGAAGCAGCCGTGCGACGCGAACGGATTTGTCTCTAACCCTCCGGGAGCGCACCACAAAGCGGGCCCGCGCCTCTAGTTCGGTCCGCGACTCCTCAGCTCTCGGCTCCGCGGTCAACTTCGCCTCGTGGGGTTCGGCCGGCTGGCGAGGCAGGCGGCGGCGGAACGCCGGGCTGTCTGCTCGCGCCCCCCGCGCACGCACTCTTCGCCCCCACGCTCTGGGTCTCGGGGGCCGCGCTGGCATTCCGACTACCAGCAGTTGTCCGGTGAGTGCGGCCGCGGCACGGCGCGGGAGGGGTCGCGTCAGGGCTGGCGAAGGGTGCGGGGAAGACCGGCGAGCAACTTCCTCGGCGGCTCTCCCCGCGGCGGGCCGGCCGGTTCTCCCCGCCCGCCTGCGCGCCCCCGCGCCGCGCCCGGAGGCGGTGGGGAGCGGAGTTTGCGGCGCCTGCATCCCGCGCCCTCGCAGGAGGAAGCGCCTTTGTCAGGAGGCGGCCCGGCGCGCCCTCCCCCACCGCGGGGAGCGGGCGCAAGGCGTCCGACTCCCGGCCCCGCGCCGAGCGGGCAGCGCTCTCCTGCTGCGGGAGGGGAGCCCTGCGGGCGGCGAGAGGCAGAGGGAAATGAAAGAGAAACAAAGGGGGCGGTGGGCTTTTGCTTTGTTTGCACGGATCTGATAACTTCTTTCTCTTCCCTTACATAACACAGACTTCCAAGTTAGTCATTCTTTTTATTGTTATGATGATTGTCATCTTCTCTGCGTGTCTCTCACATTTCCTTTCATCTTTGGATCTCAGAGCATTTTAAAAACACTAATTAATTTCACCTCCGGGGCCTTTGCCAAGCAAGTTAATACACCCGTTTCCGTCCGTCGGTAAACTGAGGTCCGAAAGCTCTCTAATTGATGGATATGCTTGATCTACCGCGCCTGGTGTCTGAGGATCTGAAAGCGTTTATGAGTAATAACTCGTTCTCCAATGCCCGGTGGAAAAGTTTAAGATGCTCATTTTACGTACAGGTTAACTGAAGTCTGAAAGAAGTCTGGGTAATTGTTAGGTAGTTGAAACAATAATTCCTAGTGCATAGTGTTTGAATCTTAAAACCTCAAAGGACTTCCTGAAAAATGTTCCGAGTGGGGAAAATACTGTAAATCATAAACTCACCATCTACTTTTCTTTTTATAGGTGCAAGTCTCTTCTGAGACTAGAGGAATGATAGGGTTTTGTTTTTTGTTGTTATTTTCTCTTTTTTTTTTAATGTTCACCCAAGAATTTAGATACTACACACAAGGGAATATGTCTTCATTTGATCACCAACAATCGTCCCATCGTTTAATCATCAAATAGTGTATTCATAAATACTGTGGAGCACCTTATCCATAAGATGCTGGTTGTACTAAGAACTAAAGCTATTAAGTACATAAAATAGTTATCAGTTTGTTTTGGTTCAGAGGCTTTCTTACTTTGCAAAAATGTTTTCATAGCAGGTGATCTCTTGTTTCAGATATGGCATTGGCTTTTTTGACATTGAATATGTATTACTCTTAGGAGAAATGAGTTTATCCATTTCTATACTAGTGCGAATTTAAATTTTTTTAATTGTAGAGAAGGTTTCCTTTGTGCAATTTTTCTCTTTCAGTTTTTGATACAGTTTCTTTATACCTAACAAGGAAACTGTTTTCTCAAAGTAAGCAGATTTACATCGGAGATCCAAGTTCAGGGCCAGCCTTAGCAACCCAGGGAGACCCTATCTCAAAATTTAAAAATTGAAAAAAGATGGGGATATAGCTCAGTATAAAGAGCCTTGGGTTTAATCAAAACATTGTCCTGATTATATAAATATAGCATATAAATTCTTTGTTTTTTATTAATAACTTCTGGAGTAAAATACTTGACTCTGAGGGCAATTTTATTTATTTCAGTAGTTATATTTATTTGATACCAAACTGGAAGGTACCAAAAATTTTAAATCAAGCATTGTTACAACTCCTCCTGAGATGAACAGTGATCAGAACTCTTGTAACAGTGAATATGTTCACTTATCCTAAATACGCTTGAATTTGTTTATGTATGATTTAGGTGCCCCCCCTAGATTTTACATTCTGGTGGTCACATCAGAAAATAAAAGTAAGACATTTGTTATTTTCCCCCCAAGTCTCTAACTTTTCCCCCTTTCTGTAGTTTGTTAAGAGATATTGAGTTTAAAACCATTGGAAATTAGAACAATTAAATGCAAAAAGTTGTATGTAGTAAAATGGTTATAATACCTCATCTAATAAATTTAAAGCTCTTAAAGAAGAAACTATCACCTATATTTTTATTAGCGTGGTAGTAATGTGCTATTTATTCACTTGAAAAAAGTGAGCTGGAAATCTGCCTTAGTGGCAGATTTTGGGGTTATCTGCACTCCTTAAGAAACTGGCATTTAAATAACCTTAAGTGTTGGGTTATGTTAAATATTTTCTATGGTATTTACCAACCAGATTTAACAGTGGCATTTGTACTCTAAGAAAGCTTCTAGCACAGTGTTTTCACTCAGTCCCTAGAATTCAAAAGGCAGAATCAGGGTTGACTGGTGAAGTCTGGTTTTGCAGGTGTTATTTTTTGGGGATCCCTTAAATGACTGAAAAGTACCTGGTTGGAAACTGAATTTAATACTGCTGAGTGCCACTTGGGCAAGTTTTGAGGGGAAGATTAAGGATGTTTCCATTTGACTTAGTTTCAGCTTCCTTTCAGGTTGTTAGATGTCAGTTGTATTTTAAAAGATCTCATTTCAAAATATACTTTATCGTGGTTGTACAGTAGCTTTAGGGATAAGGACTGTAGTAATTCTGCTGTTTTGTGAACAACTAATGTTTTTAAACAGAAACTTTTATTAGCAGATAATGATTTTAAGGCAAGAGTTAGAATTGAAAACTGTCTTTCCTACATATATACATAAATTTTATCTTGGAATATTAGTGTAGATCTATCCTAGTAATTATGTCAGAAAGACTTATAGGAGTTATTTTATTGTATATATTTTAACTGTGTATATTAAAATTTTGTAATGACCAATATGTGATCGCACTGAGGTGGTTTTAGGAGTTTCTTTGGAAAAATCGTGTTATTCCAATTTTGTCTTTCAGCCGAGGAAAATAAAGCAGATTTAAAGAGCCAGTGAAGGGGCCAGGGCTATATCTCTGTTAAAGCACTTGCCTAGCATATTCGAGGCCCTGGGTTCAATCCCCAGCACAACAACAAAAACAAACAAACAAAAAAAACAAAACACACAATTGAAAGAAGAGAATGAAGGAAAGGGAAAATGATAAAGAAAAATTTAAAGGGTACAATAGTAAAGATTCTCAACTGCATGTATAAATAAGAGACAAAATTCTTACTTAAGAAGTCTATAAACAGTGCATTTCACTTTGCTCTGTTTGTAAATTGATAGCATCTTTCCCAGATTCCCTCTAAATATATTAGCCAGAAATATACAGAAGTCATTCTTTCAAGGGATTTGTGTTGTTAGAGGTTTTTTTAATTAATTTATTTATTTTTTATTGTTTATTTAGTTATACATGACAGCAGAATGCATTTTGATTCATTGTACACATATGGAGTGCAACTTTTCATTTCTCTGGTTTTACAAATATAGAGTCACAATATTCATGTAATCATACATGTACATAGGATAATGATGTTTGTCTCATACCACCATCTTTCCTTCCCCTGCCCCCCCCTCATTTCCCTCTACACAATCCAAAGTTCCTCCATTCTTCCTTACCCCTCCACCCCACCCCCATTATGTATCAGCACCCACTTATCAGAGAAAACATTTGGCCTTTGGTTTTTTTGAGATTGGCTTATCTCACTTAGCATGATATTCTCCAGCTCCATCGATTTATCTGCAAATGCCATAATTTTATTCTTATGGCTGAATAATATTCCATTGTGTATATATATTGGTCACTGAAAGATCTGAGGAAGATTCAGGTTTTGCCCCTAGTTTTTTTGTTTTTTTTTTTTCCCATGTTATCTTGAATTGATCACTTCTCCATATTTTTCCTTCAGAGGTTTGAAATAATTGCCCAACATATTACACTTAGAAATCCTAAATGATTTTTGTTGCTGCCAAATGAATTTGTAAGTGCACAAGATATATTGGATGAATGTTGGGGAATATCTGTTTTTCTTTTCTTTTTCACTAGAAATAGGTAATTGAAACCTAACTTGAACCTACCTTCAGAATAAACTCTTTGAGAAAGGGTTCCATCAGATGATTTAAGAGAAATTAATTGTAAATGATTCTGAGATTTATTTTTTTCAGAATGTTGTACAAGGTGTTTTTTATTCTTTTCTTGCCTGCAGTAAACTCCACAGAGAAAAGAGATTCTATATAGTACTGTAGTTTCACCCCATAGTACTACTTCTGCACCTCAAAATACATTTAGAGAAAAATAGAATGTGTTGCTGATGCGTATAAATGGGAAAATCCTCACATCTGTCAGCTTCCCCCAGTTAATCTTGACCATTCATGTAGTTTTAAAAAATTAATTCAACACACATGTAATTTACTTCTCAAAAGCATTTGTAGCTGATTTTTATTTTGTAATGAATCTCTTGGGATGTTGCTAATTCTAAAACTATGTAGTATCCCCAGTTTTCCATCATCTTTTGCAGTTTCTTTTTCTCTTATTTTTTGGCTGCGGTTTACTTTTTTCCCTAAACTGTCTAAAATAAACTATGAAATGTTTAAACATACTTAACAAGAAATATATTCAGTAATTTATCGTGCTAAATTTCAGCTAAATTTTCCACATAGAAGGTGCATTCAAATCTGTTTTGGGTAGAAGTACACTTTTGAAGGTGTCTAAATAAAGCAGGGATAGCAAATAGATACCACCTTGGGTACCAAATCCATTTGCCTGATGGTCACTGCCTAGATGCTGTGTTTAGAAAACTGGGCTTCCTAGTTCAGATACAGCAGGAAAGAGTGCTGTGCTTACCAGTTTCTGCTGTTGGATGGGCAATAGACTTCTGGAATGAATGCCAAATATTAATTCTTTATTTGATTTTTTACTCTTACATTTCAGGGACTGGCCTAGGTACTGATATCACACAGACTAAAATCTGTCCTTCCTGGTGTTTACATTCTAATAACAAGACCCAGACAATAAAATAAATCAGTAAAGTATTTCATGTTTCAAGTAAAGTGACCTGGTTTCTTCAAAAAATAATAGCGAGAAACAAGAGAGGGGGAGGAAACTACAAGACTTCAAAGAGATTTAAGAGGCATATCCACCAAATGCAGTATATGGAACTGAGTTAGATCTTGCTCTGTGCATACTAACTTTAAAAAGATATTTATGAAAAATTGGGGAAACTTTAACACTGGATATGTAATTTAAAGGAATTATTGACTTTTTTTTTTTTTTTTTTTTTTTTTTGGTACTGGGGTTGAACCCAGGGTGCTCAATCATGGAGCCACATCCCCAGCCCGTTTTTTATAGTATTAGAGACAGGGTCTTGCTAAGTCACTCAGTGCTTGGATAAGTTGCTGAGACTGACTTTAAACTCATGATCCCCCTGCCTCAGCCTGCGGAGCCACTGGGATTATAGGTGTACGCCACCATGCCTGGCAGAATTACTGACTTCCAAGGCATGAATAGTGATTTTTTTAAGTCCTTGCCTTGTAGAAATATTTAATTTATGAATTAAAATATATCTTGATTTTTTTTTTTTTTGCTTTAAAGTAATTTAGAAGTGAGAATATGGTTGAAACAAGATCAACTTTATATTTTGTTGATGGTAGATGCCATATAGATACATATTCTTTCTACTTCTGTGTGTTGGAAAATTTCTATCAAGTTTTATGCACACATGACACACAAATAAAGCAGGGAAGAAGAAGGACTATGTGGGACACCATTAAAGGGTAGGGAGAGGGGATGTAGTTTTAAGGGTAGTCAGAAAAGACCTCATTGAGAAGATGATATATATTTGAGTAAAGTGCAGGAGGTGAGAACAAGCCTTGTAGGTAAACTTGGTGCAAGACATTCCAGATAGAATGAACAAGTACAATGGTCCTGGGAGGGGAGTGTATCTAGACTACAAGAAACTGCAAGATTAGAATGGATCAGATTGAGAGAGAATATCGGGAAACAAAGTCAGAACGGTAAAGAGACAATAATAAAGAATAGATTGAATAGGACTAGTCTATCTTTGTTTTAATGTAGAAACCTAAAATAAGTCTTCTATTTTAGAGTGGTCACCATGGAAGTCATATACTTCTTTAGTAATACTAACATTCCTCAAAATATTTTTGACTTTTTTTTTTTTTTTGCTTGCCTTCTAAACCACACATGAAAATAGATTGTTACTTTGTATTTACTCCTTGTTTTTAAGGAAAAAGGGGTTATGAGCCACATGATACTTCATCTTATTTATCAGATATGACTCAGAATTGATTTCAACAGAAAGAAAATAGGAAATAACTTGAGGCTATTTCTAAAAATTGTGAGAAGGCAATTACTGCTTCTAAAAATCAGACCCACCCATAGACTAAACAGGAGTTTTAATCATGTTTTGGACAATTGTAGCATCATTTGGAATAAGGATATAACCTCTGTGAGTGACTAGTATAAAGGCACTATATTCATTTGGGTATTTAAGCTCTAATACTTAAAACACACAAATGCACAGAAGTTCATGTGCTTTTGTTTTTTGAGGGGGCTCAGTATTGGGAATTGAACCCAGGGGTGTTCAACCACTGAACCACATCCCTAACCCTTTATTTATTTATTTATTTTAAGATAGGGTCTTGCTAAGGTGTTTAGGGCCTTGCTAAGTTGCTGAGGCCGACCTCGAACTTGGTGATCCTACTGCCTCAGCCTGCGGAGTCACTGGGATTATAGGCATGTATCACCACTCCTGGCCCATGTGCATTTCTTAAATACTCAAAACAGTCATTGCAGATGTTTTATTTATATCATGTATTCAAGACTAAAGAGGTGACATTTAAAAATGTAGTAAAATTGTATAACTTATTGGTATGGTGTACAGTTGGGAAATCCAAAGACTAATGGACATTGCTGAGATGAGTCTGGCTCTCAAGTCTCCTATTCATACTTCATTTCTCAAATCAGTAATTGTTTCAAGTTTTAAATCTTTATTATTAAAACTTTAGAAAGGTCTGGAGTTGTAACTCAGTGGTAGAGCGCTTGCTGCTTTTCTAGCACGTGAGGCACTGGGTTCGATCCTTAGCACCACATAAACACAAATAAATAAAAATATTGTTTCCATCTACAACTAAAAGATATTTTTTAAAAAATAGAAAAATTGGTTGTCATCCAGATGTTTTTAAATATCAAAGAAAACCCTTGATAAATTTGGATTTTTAGAAAATTTTCTATTCATGAGAAAATATATCCCTAGTTTTGAATTATATACAATAATTCATTCTTTATAGGGTTATTTTTATATTATACTAGTTCATTCTTTATAGGATTAATTTTTCCAACCTGAGAAACTAAACTTATTGAATGATTTTTACTGGTAATAATGGATAAAGAAATCCATCCTTTTTAATTATGTGTAACAGTGGGGGAACACAACTTTTGCCATTTATATCTTTAATCAATAGTGTTTAGAATTTAATGGCAAGTAGAATTTGTGAATTTTTATTATATACTAAATTATTTAGTGATCATTAAGACCATATGTACATAACTGTAAAAGGAATACTTTATCAAAGCTTCCTATTTTAAACATTTTTCAGTAAACTGTTAGGATTCAAGTCATTTCACTTAATTTCATCCCTTTGGTGTACGTGTATATACATATATATGTGTATATGCATATGCATGTGTATGTGTAAATAGATAACCAGACCCATTCTTCATACACTACACATACTATCAGGATTGATCTGTTGGACTGGACTATTTAATGAGTTTGAAACACTAGCCTGTTAGTGTGGAACACACAGCAGGTGTTTAATTCCTGGGCTTTCCATTAACTCTTGAAAGTCTTTAAAAAGCTATCTTTGATTCATCTGTAAAATAAAAATGGCAGTTTTTCATAAAGGACTTTGAATTTCTGTGATAACCATACTGAAGTATGACTTATTTTAGAAATAGCTTTCAGTCTGTTGATTTGGTAGTAGAATGATGAATCTGCTTTTCATTTCCACTTATGTAGAATAAATAAATAACTTAAAATGGAAGAAAAAAGAGGGGGTAGGGAACAAGAGAAGGAAGGAAAGAAAAAAATTGGTTGTCACAAAATGGTAAACATTGCCAGAAATAATTCTTGTAACTTGGATCTACTTACGCATCTATGACCTAATGAGCTGACTCAAATTTATAAATTAGATAGCGAATGAAAATAATAAAACTTCTATTTAAAGAAGTTGCTTTGCTAAAAGAATACCATTTGTTAATTTAAACATTAAGAATTAAGAATTATTTGAAAATTAAACCTATTAAGTTTAGGTTTTTGCAACAGCGGGTTTTAGGTGTTACTTTGAGCTCATGCATTGCAAGATACTCATAATTCCATGTCCCTGCCTTTCTCATTTTCATCTTTTCATTACTCTGCCATTATCCCTCTTTATGATCCTTCACCATCTTTATTTTTGCCCATTGTTCTTCCACAGTATCTCATAAAGGGGACCTAAAATGAATTAAGAGCCTAAAGAAGTAACTTGCAGATAGCAAGTATAACACTTTTCGTATTTGTGCCTTACCTCTATCTTCTGTCTTAACTTTCCTTACCTTTTTTTGATGTGTATTCTGGTAGAGACAGTGTATTCTATCAGCTAGACGTAGCTTGATAACTATTTGACCTGCAGGACGCAATATTTTTTTTAACTCAGTAATGTAGGAAGCGGTAATAGACTTACTGATTTGAAAGCCTAGTAACTAATAACTTCATCCATCTGAAATCTATATAGCTAAACTAGCAAAGTTTGATAGAATTAACAGCCTAGTGGGATTTGAAAAACTATTTTCAACTTGGGAGGTTGAGTCAGGAGGATCACACATTTGGGGCAAGCCTGGACAACTTTAGGGATACCCTATCTCAAGATAATGAAAAGGACTGGAGACGTAGCTCAGTGGTAGAGTACCTTTCAGTTCAGTCCCCTCTACTGAAAAGAAAAAAAAAAGTGAATTATGAAATGATTGACTCTGATTTTCCTAGTTGCATGTTGTAGTGCTCAACATTTAAGATTAGCTTAATCTTTAGAAGGTACAGTTGAGTTCAATTTTTTTTAACAGTGAGTGAAAGCAATTTGTTCTTCAAAATCTTCATGTTGTTTTCCTGGTTCTTGGTATATACTATCCTCTGAACTTAATGTTCCTCTGGGTTTAAGTCAGATTTAATAGTATGCATGTACTGGAAGCATTAAAAGTTGATTTTCTGTCATTTTAGACTTTGGTTAACATGATAGATTTTTCTTCTACTTGTTTCTCACTACCATTCTTTAAATTTACCATCAGAAGTCTAAAACATCCAAATTATAAAACCAGTTATCATTCATAAGAAAGTGTGTTAAAATATGTATCTTTTGTAAAGTAGTGACTGCTTCTAATTAGAAACTGCAACCCTATGTGCAGACTTCACATATCAGAAACTGTTTTAAGTATACTTAATGCTTTACTGTAATCTTCATTTAAATTAAATGATTCAGTCTCTGAACTAGTCTTGTTAGGTCACCAAAGGAGCTATGATGAATTTCGAGGTGAGTTCTTAAACTGTTGAACATAGAGCAGATCTATAACTTTGTTGATACCAGACATTTTTCTTTTTAATTCAATGCTGAAATTTATTCAATAAAATTCCATTTTGCTAAAAGCATCTTGTGTCTCTTTTAGAAATAGTGTGTTGATTTATTCACATAGTTCATCTGTTAAAGACTAGTCTTTAAGGCACTTGCCAGAATTACCTCCTAAACCTACCTTTAAAATGGTTTCCAAAAAGAATTTGCAAGGTTTCATAACCGAGTAGGCTGTTAATGATTCAGTAGGCCCCCTCATTTTCCTCCTACCCCTTGAATTGAAAGCTCCTTCATAGCATCTAGGTGTCCTGAGTCATCATGGCTAAACTGTATAAAAAAGAGTTGTCATATGGAAAAATTCACCATGAAGTAAAATTGTTAGGAAGCAATGTTAGTCAGAGATCATTCACTGATCACAGAGATAGAACTGAAATGTTGTTGACTTCATTTAAATATTTGAGTGTATTTACATGTGTGCTTTATTACAGGATTGCAAATCCTTTAATACCTAATAAACCATATAAGGTATTTATTCCTAGTTAAATTTTAATTGGTTTGACTTTTATTATATGTTAATTGAAAAGGAATTTTTAAAATTGAATAAATGTATCAGAAAAAGCAGTAGGTATAGGTTAAAAATCACTACACCTGAAGTTAGGGCACCTAGAGTACTGGTCCATTTATTCAGTATGCGAGATCATATATTTCATTTTGCCTCTCTGGGTCGAATTCTTTATCTTTACAAGGTCAGCTAATTTGTAGCACTTAACGTCCTCTTTGGAACCAGCCCATGGCTGACATAACTAAAGACTGATTCCAAACCATCTTCAGACTTCTTTTTGATACAGTGCTCTCAGAAACTATATATTTGGTATTCTAGATGAAATCCTTTTGTCATCTCAGTCATCCTAGGTCTCTTCCAACTCCAAGATTCCATGACTTTAAATGATTTGGCTAAAAGAAGTCTCTTCCTTTCTGAGTATACGGCCTCTTTACAGTGAGGGTTTAAGGTCAAAACTTAACTATATGAATTTAAGAATTCTTTGTAGTCAGGGATAGCATGTTTATGTTTTATGTAGTAATGTTAAAATATTGAAGAAAATTTACAGGGGCATTTTAAATTCCACACGGGATGAAAACAAATCAAAATGTTTAGTGATAATTTGATTTAAATTCAAGTTCTGACTGTTCTGTGGCACATACCTCAGGTTCAAAGTGATATGTTTGTGTGGTGTGTGCACTGTGAAGCAGAATGAATGCCAGACCCAGAGATCTGAGTTCTAGCTCTGCAAACTGTTTTTTAACCTGGTTAATGTCCTTATCTAAGTAATGGTATCACCAGTGCATCTCAAGCGCTAATGTATTCTATTGATTGCCTAGGGATCATATTAAAAGGCATATTCTGACACT
The DNA here is from genome assembly GCF_902686455.1 of Sciurus vulgaris. NCBI lineage: Eukaryota > Metazoa > Chordata > Mammalia > Rodentia > Sciuridae > Sciurus > Sciurus vulgaris. Next base: position 43,839,947 of record NC_136475.1, read on the forward strand.
TTTGGTCTCAATGGATTTTGAGATTCTTCATTTCTAATAAGCTTTTACTTGTGCTACTATACCACAAAACATAAAAACTAAAGTTTTACTTATTACTAGATAATTTCCAAGGTTCCTTCTGGGTTAGAGGCTCTTTGCACTCTTAATGCTACTTCTTTCTCTCCAACTCTTTCACATCGCCACTAAATTTGTTCTTTTTGAATTCTCTTCTTCTTGTACTTGTTCCCTGTTTTCTCATTCTGACAACTCCTTTAAATTTGATATTTTTCCCTTTCCTGAAAAACTTTTTGAAAAAATTTTTTAGTTGTCAGTGGCTCTTTATTTACTTATATGTGGTGTTGAGAATCCAACCCAGTGCCTCACATGCTAGGCAAGTGCTCTACCACTGAGCTATAACCCCAGCACCTCCTGAAAAACTTGATATAGGTGGTCACTCAGGCTAAAAGTAAGGTAGTATGCTGGAAAGGAGCTCTGATTAGAAGGAAAATGGATGTAGAACCCTCCCCCACTGATTAGCAACTCTGTTGCTTTGGTAGTTGACTCAGTTTACTTAATCTCTCAAGGCTCTGAGTATGTTTCTAGTAACATTGTCAAAATGAATAGAGATTCTCTATTCAGCCCTCAGTTAAATATCAAACATAAAGTAGGTAGTCAAAAATTAGAAGTTGTTTTTATTGCTCTTTTCCATATTTTTATTGGTACATTATAATTATAATTATGGGATTCATTGTTATATATCTGCACATGTACACAATATTAACAGTATTATTCAGTTATTATTATTATTATCCTGACTTGGTTTGGCAGGAAGAAAAAGGAGGGCAAGATCTGCCCCCACACTTAAATTTTCAACTGCCTACTAAACATACTAATTCAAATTCTTGGAACTTACCATAGGCAGAAAGACATTTTTCTTTCCACATCTGTTTTTCTTCATTCCATCCTGATGAAGGTTAGCGTTTCACTCTCTACATGCCTGTCAGGAGCCTGTCATTTCTGCCTTGGTTTCTCAAGTACTACTTTCCTTTATCCTCACTGCTATCCTGTTAGGTCAGTTCTTCATCTTCTTTCTTCTGGGTTATTTTTATCTGACTTCCTGGATTCTGGTTCCTCACATTTTCTTATACATCTTCCATATCGCTTTTAATTTTGTTTTTCTAAAAATTCTTTTTATGAACCCAATATTTCTTGAATATCTGCAATGTAGAATGTAGTACAAGTGGTGACTATATGGTGAAAGAACAAAATGAGACTGTTCTTAATGAAAATCACAGACTAGGGAAGAGGATCAATATTATGCAAGTACATACAGAGCAAGGTGCTATGAGACAGAGTAACAGGGGACCTGGATTATATTGGGTGGTCAGAGAAAGCCTTCTGAGGAGTTGACACTTAAATATCTCAGGAATAAGGAGGAGCCCAATAGTATTGTTCCAGTCTGAGAGTACAGCAGGAGTAAAAACCATGAGTGGGGAGAGTTGAATGTGTTTTAGAAGACAAGTGATAAGGGATGGCAATGGACAGGATAGTATGTGGAAGTTAAGAAGGTATGATGGACTTTCAAGTTGCTGATATAAGCAATTTCTGGATTTAGTTGTGCCATTTACTGAAGCAGAGGTACCAGGTGAGTACAGGTTAGGGCAGGGGGGTGGAACCACTTTAGTTTGTCAAGGTTGAAAATCTGAAAAAAACAAATGCAGTTATGTTAGTCCCCTACAACTGGTTTCCCATTTTCTATAACGTGTTCCAGATTCTGTCTTGGCTTATGAAGTTTTACATAATTTACCAAACCTTCCTCTCTAGCTGCTTCTCCCTCTTCTTCCTGTCATTATTTTGCTTAAGCCATAATGCTTTTCTCCAGTTTTAGACCTCTGCATATGTTATTCCCTTTGGATGGAATAAGTGTCTCTGATTAAGATCTTTTCATTATTCAAAGCCCATCTGGCAAATCATTGTTGTATATGATCTTCTCTAGGTTTAGGATTGAATCTCAGGACTTTTTATTTGATTGATAGCTCAATTGTATTACAATTTCTCTTTTAGCATATCTGGATATACTTTACTACAGTATAAACTATGTATATAGAGGTCTAAGCTTATTGTCTTTGTGTTCCCAGGATCTAGGGAGCATAGTAGTGCTCAGAAAATAAATGAGTGGATGTTGTTCTTAAAAAAATAGTCTTAACACAACGCCCCTCACAACCAGGATGAGTATTCTTTGCTTCCGTGGTGCCCAAACACTTTTTTTAAAAAATATTTTTAAGTTGTCAATGGATCTTTTTATTTTATTTATTCATTAACATATGGTGCTGAGGATCAAACCCAGGGCCTCACACATGCCAGGCAAGTGCTCTACCACAGAGCCACAACTCAACCCTCAAACACTTCATGTGCCACATATTTACATTAAATTGTCTAGCATAAATTTAATGGCAGAGACCAAGTCCTAATTTTTCTTGTCTTCCTAGCACCTAATACTAACTAAACTTGGAATTGAGAAAATTCCATTAGATCATAGTTCAAACTACTGAATACCTCACAATAATATATGCATTAATTAATTATGCACATTAATGAAGGCTGGTAGAAGAGGAAGGGAAAAGGAAAATCCCATTATAATTATCAACATATCTCAAGTGCTTGCTTGCTGTGCTTGATAAAAAGATATATAATGGCTGGGTGCCGTGGCACATGCCTATAATCCCAGAGACTTGGGAGGCTAAGGCAAGGAGGATTGAGAATTGAAAGCCAGGCTCAGCAATTTAGCAGGGCACTTAGCATCTCACTGAGACCCTGTCTGTAAATAAAATACAAAAAAGGGCTGGGGATGTGGCCCAGTGGTTAAGCACCCCTGGGTTCAGTCCTCAATACCAAAAAACAAAAACAACACCAACAAATATATATATATGAAATGACGCTAAATAAATAATAAAATCTCATTATTCCTTTGAAATAGATGTGGTGATCACTTAATATATTGTCTCCATCTTGCTAAATCCAGTCTTCATCTTATCTGACCTTGGAAACCTTAGTCTTAGACTCTCCTGTCTTTCTCCTCTATACTCTTTTCCATAGGTCATTTCATCTATATATTGAAGATTTCCAGGTTTATATTTGTGACCCATAACTCTCCTCCAAATGCCAGACTTGTATGTGTATACGTTTCTAACTTTCTCCATGGATATCTCAAAAATAAATTTCCAAACCCAGAAGTCTCCAGAATATCAGACCATAGGACCATAGAATTTTTGAAGTAATTTATTACCCTTTTTTTTTTTTTTTTTTTTTTTTGTGGTGCTGGGGATTGAACCCAGGGCCTTGTGCACGTGATGTAAGCACTTTACCCGCTGAGCTATGTCCCCAGCCCAATTTATTACCTTTAATAAAAATTAATTTCCAATATTGCCCTAACTCCAAAATATTTTCTTCAACTAGAAATAGTATCCATACTAATTACTTCTAGTTTTTTTTGTTTTGTTTTGTTTTGTTTTGTTTTGCGGTACTGGGGATTTGAACCCAGGGCTTTGTGCTTGAGAGGCAAGCACTCAACCAACTGAGCTATATCCCCAGCCCCTAATTACTTCTAAATAGTTGATAATATAAATATTCAGGTCACTAGAAAGGGACTGCCTGAAGACTTCTATAGAGCTGCTATAATGTGCTCGATCTTTGTCTCATAACAATTCTTTGAAGTTAAGTAATATTAATAGGGTATAACGAGGACAGCTATTAGCTTTTAACCAAGATGTCTCAGGTTCCAATCCCAGATGTCAGTCCTACTGACTTAATAGCTCTGTGACCTCAGGCAGTTTACTAAACTGATTTTGTCTCATTCTCCTCCTTTATAACGGAGACAATAATATTACTTGTATCCTAAGAACATTATTATGAATTAAAGAATTAATACACAGAGCTCTTTGAAAAATGCTTGGCACTTAAAGTTTGCATATGTATTAGTTGTTGTTATTATTTATTATCTCAGGTTTACAGGTGAAGAAATTAAGCCTCAGTGAAGTTAATCCAAGTCTCGCTGCTATTAAATGATGGTGCAGATAGTTGGACATAGACAGTCTGACTCCATAACTACCTTAACTACTCCATTTTACTTCATCTCAAATAATAATATTTATCTCATCATGTTTCCTACAGACTCCATATTAATGGTCTCCTTGTGATCAGAAGAGTATGGTAATGTATTCTAGCACTCACACCTACTGCTCACAATATAGAAGATACAAAAATAGGCACATAAAATCTCACTTTACTACCATCTGAGAAGCCTAAGCATATCCCTCCATTTAATTCCATTTTGTTCTGTATACCATGTTTTCTTTTTCTTATTAGCGGTTAAGTCACCAAAATCCCTAGAAAGTGGAAGTACTAGTTTTACATTGCTCTTGTAATGACTTTAGTAGTTGTGACTTACTTATTCTATTAAATCTTTTGCTGAACATTTTCAGAATGACTTGGGGGTTCAGTTGCATGTCATAACCACCAGTGTGTTTAAAAATCAAGAATTTTTATGAATACGATTACTGGTCCCTCTTTTGAAATTATGTAATGATTTGCCTCTTTTTAAAAGTCCAAGACATTTTAATTTCCCAAGAAGTTTTTCTGTGAATTTTAATTTTTATCAGCTGCTTTTTGAATAGGATCTTTGATTTCAATATTATGATGTCTTTGTATTAAATTCTTTATGTTGTCGACTCTGCTTAATTTTTAAGCTTTAGTCTCTGACACTTGTTTATGCTTCTAGTAAAAATTTAAAGTACATCTGGTTACTACTTAAAGCTTCTATGGCTGATTTGCTCTCCCCCCCAGCTTAATTCTCTACCTAATTACTTGTTATTTTCTTTTTTCCAGTGTCACTTTTTAATTCCTTTGTGGCAAAAAAAAAAAGTGCGTTGTAGTAAGACAATATGAGGTAGAAGATATGAAATCTTGTGACCTTTGAACTTAGGGGAAGAAGGCCTTAAGAGGAGGGCGCACTTTGAAAAGCCAAAATCATCTGTGCTGAAGAGTGTTCTTGCTTAATTCTGGGACCTAGTGTATTTACTTTGGGGGAAACAAACACACTTGAAATAATTTTTATATCAGTTAAGACTCTTCTGCTGTAGTGGAAAACTCAACAGGATGGAGGGGGAGAAAGGAAATGTATTGATTTGTGTAAATTGGTTCAGGATAGGTGTGTCTTCAAGAATGACTCCACTCAAGGCATAAATAATGTTACCAGGACTCGGTTTCTGTGCGTTTTTTAGTACTGCTTCCTCAGTGTTGCTTTCTAATCTAGTGTTCCTGATAGCTTCCATTCCCTTACCCTCTAAATCCTCACAGTGTCACAAGTAACTAAAGGAGTGACCGTCTTTTTCCTAGAAGCCTTGGCAAAGTCTTATTGCATCTTATTGGTTATTAACTGGTCCACTCCCCTGTAGCCAGGAGAACATGAAGCTCAAATTTTTGAGACAACTAATGCTTAGCCAAGTTTGAGGGTGTAGTCTCCACCAGACATGAACTGAAAGTAAAAAACAGGTTTCCTCCAAAAACGAAATAACAATACCATTATACCAGGGGAGGGCTGAATTTTGCTGGACAGTAAAAAATAGATGTCCATGATGCTTATTAGTACCTTTTCCATGTTAAGGATTAGTACTCAATTAGAAAAGACCTAGGAAAAAAGTAGAAAGACTTTTTTTCACATTTGATATTTAGTTTTAATTTGGAATTTCTATAAATTCACTGTTTTTAAATGGGAATTGTTAGAACTTTTTACCAATGAGGATTTTGAAAATGTATTGAAATTTGTTGCTACTTTAATAAATACCATATTACTAATTTTCCTGTTAGCTGTAGTTATCAAATTTGTTGAGCTAGTTCTTCAGTGTTTTAAGCAGACTGGTCTTTTGAAACAGATTCATAAAGGACTGTGAAACTGAGGTCTTCGCCTAGGTTAGGGCCTTTAAGAGAGCTACAATAGGAGTTAAGGGGTTATGAGAGCTACTGACAGGCTTTACGTGCTAAGTTCTATAATGCATTTTAGTCTGAAAATGAAAACTTCCTTCTTACTACAAAGGAAGAGAAGATTGATCCCCATGATTGGTTACTCTACCAAAAAATATGAAACAAAGTACAAAGTTCCTCCTGTTTCTTATGTCATATTAATGTGTATATGAATGAGAACATCCATTCCTGAAAGACTTTAACATTCTACAGTCTTTAGAGAAAAAAAAAATTTAATTTCTTGACACCACAGAAATATTTATGCTTTATCCACCAAATAAAATAAGTATTCCCTAAGATATAACTTTGCAAACATTTTTAAAAATCATCCTTTCCTTTATTCTTTGAAGTGCTGCAAAATGAGCAAGACAGTTTCTCCTTGTTTAGCTTTAATAGATTATAGATAGCCCAAGGTTATATGTAACTGTAATGCAAAGCTAGATATAAGGTCCTTAAAAGACTTGCACATAAGCTGTGGATGCTCAAAATAGATTATACCCAGTTTAGTGGATAAAGAGAGACTAATTGGAAAAGGCATATCAGGTAGGTCTTAAAATATCAGAATTTTTTATAAGTAAGTAGAGATAATATTTTAAAAATTGTTTGCTGAGCATTTTCTATATATTGTTTTGTCAAAAATGTTCATTGTATGTGATATAGAGGGGGAGAGTCATGTTACTGTAGATTCAGGAAAAAGTCAGGAAGAATTTGAATTATGTCAGGTCCAAAAGAGACATGGTTTGAAATTTAAAAATTAAAATTAATTGATTATATTGGGACATATCAAATGAGGAACTTTCTTCTTTAGCTACTACACCACTACAGTAATTTTTTAATAATGTATAATAGAATTGAACTTTTTTTTTTTTTCTTTTTTTTTTTGTATTGAGGATTTAACCCAGGGGCATCTTACCACTGAGTTACATCTCCAGTCTGTTTTATTTTTTATTTTACAACAGTCTCGCTAAATTGCTGAGGCTGTCCTTTAACTTGCAGTCCCCCTGCTGTAGCCTCCTAAGGCTCTGGGATTACAGGCATGGGTCACCCTACCCAGCTTGAAAATTATTTCTAACAAAAGATACATTGTATTTCTCAGGAGGTAATTGAGTGATTTGCATGAAAACTTAACATATATATTGCCTTAGAAGGTAATAATTTAATCTATCATATAAGAAACTATAAGACTGTTAAAATATAAGACTGTATGAGGATCAGTACTAGCAACTGTATACTGTATTCTACATCTTCGAGAATCAGCAGTGTATTTGGTATTTATATAGGTTTTGTGTGTTTTATAAATATAAAATGGTTCTTTTAAAGATACAGTGTGACCTAAATGAGTGGTCTTAAATGACTATGACAAGTCTAAATATTTACTGAAGAACATTTTTATAATCATAAAAAAGGGAATAATACATTGCATGAACTAAGACTTTGTCTCCAGATAAAGTCTTCCTTTTTAAAAGGTCTTAAGAAGAACCACTAGACAAAACCTATTTGAATATGGTTTTAATTACAGTTTATTGGGTTGTATGAAAAAACTCGATTAGGTTAAACAGTTCAGATCTATAAATTTATTGTATTCTCTGCCTAGTATTTTTTCACTAAATGCCAGGGATATATTAAAATGCCTCCATTTATGTTTCTCAACAAAAGATTGTTCTAAGTTTAAGTGATTTTCACAATTTATTGCTATCTAAAAATTTCCCTTGACTTCACATTTTGTTCTGAATGTCTTAGTTTCTTTCCTCCACCCACACAGTGTTGAAGGCAGGGGAAGCAAGAGTTGCAGAGTAGTACAGCAAATTTGAGAACCCTGGCTTTTTTTCAAAACAAAATAACCTTTATTATAAGATTGCTTTTTATTGATACCAAAAAAGGGAAGTCTTTGGCAAGTGTTCAATAAATGTGTGAATAACCTAATTGATTTCACTGGAATGAATAGGAAGCTTTACTGTTTGTCCTTGTAGATACTTGGCTCAGTAAACACAGAGATGGTGATAGACCAAATACTCCGTGATGAAATGTTGGAAAGAAAAATTTAAAACCCACCAAACATACAGATTCAAATATCAGCAATTTTATGTCTGTGTCTCTTCAAAGAAAAAGAGCAATATATCCATTAGGATCTTGCCTATATTTCTGTGACTAAAAAATAATCATGTTGCCTTACGTAGAACCCAGTGGTTTGACAGATGTTAATATGTGAATAAAGAGAGGAGATTCTTGCTGAGAATTGGAAGCTGTGTGAAATTCAAAGATACATATAGAAATTTAAACATACTATCATATACTCTGTAATAAAACTTCATTAAAAGCAGGAGGCATAATTAGGACAAATGGTTTTGTCTTTTAAGACGATTATTATATGAATAAAAATTAGAAATCTCAAAAATTCTAGGGGAAAAACCTTATTTTTCCTAATTCTATTAGCACCTTCAAGATAGGAACATTTCACGTTGATCTCCTAGCACAGTGTAGGACTCATAGTAGGCACTCTTAAGCATAAATGTTTACTGAACTAACCTGAATGTGAGAAATTTCAGAGTAAGGCAGTGTTATTTTTCTGACTTTTAAATATACACTATTCACCCTTTGTATCTCATTTTTTAAAAATTTATATATATATTTTTTTTTAGTTGAAGACAGACACAATACCTTTACTTTTATTTTTATGTGGTGCTGAGGATCGAACTCAGGGCCCCACGCAAGCGCTCTGTCACTGAGCCACAACCCCCAGCCCTGTATCATCCAAATAAATCCTGTTTTGAATATGAAGAAAACATGAATGAATTATATGATCTATAAAGTGAATTAACAGAGGTGGAGAACTGCTCTGAGAAAAGGAATAGATATTCCTGTTCAGTGGTCAATTCTAACATTGTAGTTAGAGGCTAAATTACAACTTTCAAGTGTCAACTGAGACAACAACCTAGATTCTCCAGGTTCCAGTTTCAAGTATGGTAACCCTTTGACAACGAGAGAAAGAACTACAATTAGCAAAATTGCAGTTGTCACTTGGTCTCATTGGAAATAGAAGATTGGGAAAAAAGTTAAAACAGAATTTAATGAATATATTTTTAATTCAGCAGAAGTTCCCAGAAGACATCCATTCCAATTCAAGCTATGTTCATCAGTATTAAAAACCTGACTCACCATCAGTTAGAAAATATTGCAGTGATGTTATCTACAAAAGAATAGTGGCCCAACAGAAGTTTTATACACAAACATGTCTCTCTGAAAAGTTTTCAAATAAACTCTTAATGACTTGGAACTTGATAGGGTTTGTGCTTTATTTCTCCCTTGTTTCATTATTGTTGTTTAGTAAATATCAACAAAAGTATTTTGTAAGAACCTGGGATTTTGCAAATTAATAATGCTTTAAGGGAATTTTTTTTTCAGGTATTAGTAGTGTAGCCATGGTTGAAAAAATATAGTGTAAAGAGGCATTTCCTATTGTCATGAAATAAAGGAAAATCAATAATTGTCATACTTTTTGTTTGTACTGTACTGAATTTTTTCAAGTAAGGTTTTACATTTGGGGGTACAAATATTAAAATTCCTTAATAATTAATGAATTGTTAGTTTTGTTCCAAACCACTCTCCCTGCACTCTATAAGTAAACTCCTGCTTTATCATATTTGTCCTGGTTCTCAGTACCTAAAAATATAAAGACTCCAACATCAGAGATGTCTTTTTTGGATCAGTTTTGCCCTAGCTAGTTTTACATAGTTTAATAAGGCATTCTTTTTATATGTAACTTGTTATTTTTTTAAATATCCTTGCATTTCAGAAATGTCTAGGCACCCCAACTTACTCAATGAGAGATTACTGCTTGGTTGATTGGTTATTGATATGTTTTTTATCCATTCACACTGAGAGAAAGGAAGGGTTCTAACCCATCCCTGTCTGATGACCTAAAAGGTCTCCTACCTTCCTTAGATGAAGAGACTTACTTTTGAGGGAAATTGAACAATAAAGTACAAAAATGCTGAGGGAGCCCACACAAGATTTTCACTGATGGAGATTTTCATAAATTAACAGTAAGAAATTACCAAAACGTGTGAGTAAAATCAGTAACTAGAAAGAAGGCTATGACTTAACATCATCCGTTCTGCCCCAATACTTAGGACTTATCTTTCCCTCTCCATCATTAGGCTAACCTCTCATCTACCAGTTTAATCTCTTTTGAAAGTTTATTGTTTGAGATAACTGTCCAAGAATCTCAAAAGTGACTTTTAAGGGTTGGGGATTTGGCTCAGTGGCATAGCACTTGCCTAGCACATGCAAGGCCCTGAATTCTGTCCTCAGCCCTGGGGGGGGGGGGGAAGGTGAATTTTTTGTGTGCCCAAACAGCCTATATTTTCGTTTCCAATATTCCACTCAGATTTGGCAAAATAAAAGTTTATCATAATATAAAATTTACATTTGAGATAATATATTATTTTTTGTCCTAGACATTGTTGTCATACATTTTCTGGCCCTAATTTGGTGGATTTGCTTATGCACTGTAGAATGATAGAACATGTGCTCAAATTCAGATTTGACTTTTGCTACTGAGGTTTTGTGTTTTTTAGGTTGTTTTCCTCTTCAGTCTCCAAAATGTTTTATTTACTTCTTCTACGTTTAACATACTTTGTATACGTCTAAACATCTAGAAAGACCAGATGTTTCAAATAAGTTTGTTTTGCCACTTAGTTTCTAAATGACTGTGAGCAAATTATTTAGCCTAATTTCCTCATCTGTCATAGGACAATGGTAAATATTGAGCTTAACATGGGTGATAGTCTGCATACCTGCTATATACAAGTTCATTTTCTTCCCCTCTCTGAAGCCTCATTTAAAGTCTTTTTATTAAATGAAGTTCATTCTTTATCCTGGGTTTTAAGGCTCATTATATCCAGCACTTCTTTACCTTTCCAGATGTATCTCATTCGATTATTAAATGTGTATGTATATATTGCTTGCTTATCAAAGGTATGGTCCTTAATTTCTATAAATTGGTCTTCATTGACATCCTGACTAAATCTTTCACTCCAGTAAGCTGCTAACTGACCCTTTCTGAAGCGTGTAATGTGGATTTTCCCCCCTTTTCCTTTTTAATTTTGATGCAGTTTTTTTCTGCCTGAAATGCCTTTTCTCCAGTTATCATAATCTAATCTCTCTCCCAGGATCCAACTCAAATACCTCAACTCAAATAAAACTTTTTTCTGGATCCTCTTCTACCTCAATGGTATCATTTTTCTTGAAATCTTATAGTACTTATGGTCTTTTGCATTAATAGTATTGCCTCTCCTGTACTGATTTGGCTTGGGCTGATTGATTTACACTTTTATTTCATAAGTCAGCAAGGTGGTATAGGCAATCATATCTTTGCATTAGTTTGAATGTTCCCATAGATTTGACATAGTGAATGCTCAGTCGTATTTCTGAGGTCATTTATTGCATCATTGGTGACTCTGGATGCACAAAATTGAGAGTAGGTAGACTGCACCCCTCAGTTTGGCAACTTGCTCCAAAATCTAATAAAACTATAAGAGAAACCCACAAGGGTTGGGAATATAGCTCAGTTGGTAGAGTGCTTGCCTTGCAAGCACAAGGCCTGGGTTCAAATCCTCAGCACCACAAAAAAAAAAAAAAAAAAAAAAGAGAGAGAGAGAGAGAGAAACCCACAATTGTTAATAGGAAAAATCATTAAGTATTTAATAGAAAGTACTAATCTAGAATATTAGAAAACGTGTGACTCTTTATTCCCTGGTGGTGAAGGGATGTCATCATCTGGTAACTTAGAAATATTAGTTATGAGAGAACTTCAGTTTTTAGCTATTTAGTCAAATAGGACAAAGGTAGATGGGCAGGCTGGCTAATTAGTTCAGACACCAACTTTGGGCTAAATACCATATCTGTTGGTTTGGTAATGTCTTTGTTCTTTTAGGAATTAAGTCACATACTGGCCATAGATTTCTATTAGGCTATTTATTTGAATATTCAGCTAATATGATACTGTTGCTATGGTATAATACAAAAATTTGTTTAGTGTCTGTGCCTCCTGGGGTTCCTGGCATAGAGCTCCTAAAACACTTAGAATTTCCTGAGTGATCAAAATGCCTTGTGTTATTCATAATGAGCTTTTTTCAGATCATACTTTAATTTATGCTCTTGAGGTTACTTAGAGTGGGGCTCTCAGAATGGGTGACCAGAAGGACCAAGTGACAAGAGGATTGCAACCTTCAGTCTCACCCACTGACCCAGGAAAGGGTCTGGGGCCTGAGGTCAAACTTTTGGGTTGGTGAACACATCAGAGCACTGGGAACCTGGCACAGTTGCATACACCTGTAATCCTAGCAGCTCAGGAGGCTGAGGCAAGAGGATCACAAGTTCAAAGCCAGCCTCACCAAAAGTGAGATCCTAAGCAACTCAGTGAGAACCTGTCTCTAAATAAAATATAAAATAGGACTAGGGATGTGGCTCAGTGATCGAGTGCCCCTGAGTTCAATCCCTGGTACCAAAAATAAAAACAAAAAAACAAAGCACTGGAAACAGCACCTCTGTAGAGGGTACAGAAACCCCACTGCTCACACCTGCTCCAAATACCTTACCCTATGCATCTTTTCCATTTGGCTGTTCCTGAGTTTGGTGGTGATGATTGTTTTCTGAAATGAGGTCTTACAATGCGAGGCAGGTCTCAAACTCCTAGGCTCAAGTGATCCTTTGTCCTCAGCCTCTTGAGTAGCAGGACTGCAGTCGTGCCCCAATGCCTGGCTCTGAGTTATAGTCTTTATAATAAACCAAGAAAAACATAAGTGGTTTGTTTTGTTTTAGCTCTTCTGTGAGCTATACTAATAAATTATGGAACCCCTCAATTTATAGCCAGTAAGTAGGTCAGAAGTACAGGTAGCCTGGGACTTTTGATTGACACCTGAACTAGGAGGAGTCTTTTGGGACTGAGCCCTTCAATTTGTAGAATCTGACACTAACTCCAAATAGGTGGTTGGTTGTTGAGTTTATTCAGAGAATTGGTTGATGTCAGAGAATACATTCTTCATTTGCTTTCATTGAAGGTGATGTAAGATGTCAGTAAAAATATAAACAACTCCAAAAAACTCCATACCTACAATTAAGAATTGACCAAAATAGAGTATGAGATTTAAAATTCCGAGCCTGGTTGTTAATTTCATGATTTCTGACACAAAAAGCATTTGGTTTGGGAAATTCCAGCTCTGAAAATTTTATCTATTTTGTAGACTCTTCATGTAATTAGTTTCCCTCAGCTTTTCTGACTCAAGAAGAAGTAGGAGTTACAATATCTAGAATTTTTTTAATTTACGTAAGTTCTAAAGTTGCGTAAGATTAGTATTTGAATTCCAGATGAATGCTGGTATCCAGTGGTCCTTGAGTCTGTAGCAGATTTCTTTTAATGTGCTAGTGTTTTATTTGTTTGCCTTCTTGTTTATTTTAACAGCTTTATTTTGAAGTACAACTCATATTACTCATAGTCTCAGAATTGTGCAGCCATCATCACAATTAGTTTTAGAGCGTTTATATCATCTGAAAAAGAAACCCCATATCTTTTAGCCATCACTCCTAGTTCAACTCCCCACTCTACAACACATACACAGGCAACCACTAATCTACTTTCTGTCTCTGGATTTGCCTATTCTGGACTTGTCATATAAATGGAGGCATACATGTGGTTGTGACTGATTTCTTTCACTTAGTGATATGTTTTAAAGGTTCACTCATGTATTAGTACTTTATTCCATTTATTGCCAACTATTCTGTTGTATGGTGTAGCCATATTTTGTTTATCCGTTCATTGTTGGACATTTGGGTGGTTTCACTTTTTGGTTATCATGAATCATGCTGCTATGAACATGCATCAGTTTTGTGCTGACATAGTTTTCATTTCTTCTAGGTTTATGCCTAGAAATTGAATTACTAAGTCATATGATAACTTTGTTTAATCTAGAGGAAATGCTAGACCGTATTTTCCAAGGTGACTACCATTTTACTTTTTCACTAGCAGTGATTAATGATATCAACTTTTCTATATCTTTGCCAATATTGGTCATTATCTGTCCTTTTTATTATAGTTATCCTAGTATATCTGAAGTGGCAGCTTATTGTGGTTTTGATTTGTCTTTTCCTGATGACAGATAATATTGAGCATCTTTTTATGTATTTATTGACTATATTTCTTCTTTGGTGAAATATCTGGATCTTCTACCAATTTTTAAATTGAACTCTCTACAAGTGAACTACATCCTTAACTTTTAAATTTTTATTTTGAGACAGGGTCTTGCTGAGTTGCTAAGGCTGGCCTTGAACTTGGAATCTTCCTGCCTCTGCCTTCTGAGTTGCTGGAATTAGTTATTTATCTTTTTATTATTGAGTTGTCAAAGTTCTTTAAATATTCCAGATACAAGTCTTTTATCATACATGTGATTTTCAAATATATTTTCCCATTCTATAGGTTCTTTGTGGAAGTACTTTTGATGTGTAGATTTCTTTTTTCCTTTTTTTTTTTTTTTTTCCTTCTTTTAAAGGAGACTTATAGGTGATAAAAACCTACAAAGTGAATATAAACAGCCAATTCAGGGAGGCATGCCCCATTTGTGCAGAAAGAAACAGCTCTCCATAGGGATGCCTTTCACCAAATTTTTATTTGTCTGATTTTCAGTTTTCTTTTTATGGTATAAAATTATGATAGCATATAGCAAAGAATAGCACTAAAAGCAAACATTTCACCATCTCATGTAATAATATCCATATAGTACAGTATGAGTTACTTGTTTGCTGACAGTTCTGTTCTTCAGTGCTTATGAATTTGCCTCTAAAATTAATGAAACAAGCTCTAACATAGGAGTAGAAAGATGTATTAACTAGCTTCCCTACTTAGCCCTGTGACTTTCATCAAATAACCTACCCTCTCTGGATATAGATTTTTCTCATCTATAAAATGAGAGAATTGAAAGGAAGATTGAACAGTATATTCTTTAAGGTTCCTTCAGCTTTAAAATGTGATTATGTGTTACAGTAACACCAGTGATTTTTTTTTTTTCCTTCCTCCCTTAACATGGAAGAACTATGCCTTTTTGATGAAGCTCAGGCCTAATGTACATTTTCTCAAAAGACTTGTAGTTAGATGGATTTGACAAGTGAAAAACTGGGCACATCTAGATATAATAAAAATGTGCTGTTGAATAACAGATACCATCTATATGAATTGTAATGTGGACTAGAGGGACATGGCCTAAGCATCACCAGTGAGGCAGAACAAAAGGAAGAAATAATTTACACACCTGCTGAAGGTGTGGCTAGAGGTAAAGTGACTATAAGGAATGAGTCCTTGATTACATCATTGGTAGTATTCAGAGATCATTAGAAAAGAAGCAAGCTCTCAGAGGTCAGTTGGGTCCAAAGGTGAAACCAAAATCTCAACAACAAAAGGAAAAAAAATAGGACTATAAGAAAACGGACATCTGAAAAGACCTAGAAATCGTGAGGTAAGCACAGTTTCTTTTTGTTTGGGGAAGTGATTTTTTTTTTTTTTTTTTTTTTTTTTTTTAAGTTTCAGGGTACTAATAGTTTATAATTGGTCCCTGGACTCAACTCAAATAATTGCCAGATTCATTGTAGAGTAAGATGAAAAAGTTTAAGATACTTGTAAGCCAAACTGGATATGTAAGTAGGGGAAAAGTTATTGAGATTCAGGTACATTTGCCAAAGTTTGATAACTTTAATTCCCACCAGCTGAGAAAACTACTTGAAGTTTTGGTTATGTTTTATATTTGTATTTGACTGGCCTCTGTGATGTTTTTAATCAAACTTCATTGTAAATAAAAGCACGTGATAAACAAAAGGAAGGGTTTTTTTGTTGTGGGTTTGTTTTATTTACATATGTATTTCGAAGTGTCAGAATTCAGACTGGGAACGAAAAGCATAGAAATTTAACCTTTTTATTCCTTATGAATATGGGTCTTTGTCCTATTTTAAAATCAGTTCATTGTTATCACTTAGAAAATATGCAGGTTTTATCTTCAGTATCTTCTTAGGGCTCTTTAAGAAAAATGTATTTTCTTAAGAGATACAAACACAGAGCTTGGTATACATAAGAAATTTTTATACCCTTAATGTTCTATTTTTAACCATTAAGGTAATAATGATAATATATCATATTATATGATATATTAATATCATAATATCTCAGACTGTTAATATCTCAGTTGCATAGGATTGAGCAACAAATAGACTTACAAAATTAAGAGAATTTGTATATTGATCCAAAGGCTAAAAAGATTCTCAGATTTTGTTATGGAATAAACTTTAAGATATAGACAGTCAACCACAACTACATTCTATTCGGTATGAACACTGAACTTGTCATGTTCAACTTCTTGAGCAGTTTCATCAGTCCAGAATCACATGACAAAGCAGGATTACCAGATAGCAAGATCTTAAAATATACCCAGATCATCCTTGCATGTAAGTTTTTTGGACTGGACGTAAGCAAGATACCTGAGCAGATTTATTTCACTATAAACTAAGTGAGCCTGTTGCCAGTAGAAGGAGGAAAAGAAGTATTATCCAGATGTACTGAAGAACAGCTTCAAGGCATATGACATATTTATGGAATGTTGAGACCAGTAGAAACCAGCTATAAGAGGGTGGTTTCATTCTGTGCCAAGTCATTAGCAATAAGATATTACTATAATGATATTTTCTTTAAAATGTCGCCCTGTTGTCCTATGGACACTTTATAAGAATGCTTTGCAAATAAATTTAGGGCCACCAAAAGTATTTTTTTTTTATACTTTAAAAAAATGCAGTACATTTATAGGTAAGACTTTGAATGATTCTAATTAAGGTCACAAAGGGTACTTTTCAATTAGGTTTTATTATTAGTAATATTCACTCTAATGTGATTGAATTTAGTCTTACTGTCTGCATAGCCATTTAATAGGTGGCTACGAACTGTGGGTATCAATATCAGTCTTAGTATTCCATTCATTACTTTTAATAGTAAGGTTTAACACTTGAGGAGTACTAAAAGACTTTAACAGGAAAATAGTGAGTACCTAGATTCAAGTTGGACTTCAGCTTAACAACTAAGGTATAGATTATTTGCATGTGTAGCTTATTGAGCAAGTATGAACCAGCACTATTTTTGTATTCTTAAAAAAAAAGCATAATTAAGCACAAAGTAGTTTCACTTTTGTGTAGAGAAATAGAGTAGGTCCATGCCCAACCATTCCCCTTGAGAAATACACTTACTTTTCTAAGAAAGGATATGGGGAAATTTGTAGTATAGGTAGTTACTCCTTGAATGGAATGTATAAGTGGGATAATCTGAGAGCAGCAAAAGTCATTAAGTTGGGTGCCCGCAGTAACTTTTTGATGAAGTTTTTCTAGTCCCAGCTTATCTCTGGGTACAGCTATTATTTCTCCATGTTCATGAGCACCAAATGAATCTAGTTTATTTTAAAGTATAAAGCTAGAAATAAATAAATATGATCAATTGAAAATGTGATTAAATGTTCAGTTGTTTTTGTCTTAGATAATATAGAATTTTAGGACTAGACCAAAAAATTGGATCCATTTAGTAGTGCTAAAAGCATACTCTTTCTTTACATATGAATTGCATTGATTTTTTTTTCAAATGGAGTATTTCTTAACAAGTTATCCTATTAAATCTGTTAAAATAGTCTATTTTACTGTCATGAAAAGGTAGTTCTCTATCTTGGTTATACTTCTGACATTTATAGAGCATTTATATTGTTAAGACAGCCTTTTTAAGAAATAGAATACTTTTCTCTTTGAAGTACCTTATTCCATAGCTTGTTATTAAGCCTGTGTAAAAAGTGTTCTGTGCTTCCTCTTACTTCCGTTTCTTCCCTTTTGGGCCACAGACTTCCTTAGGGAGGAGGTAAAGAAGAAGTGAATTTTCACTTCAGCCAATAGAATCTAGAATTATGTAGTATTTACCTATTTTGCGTAACACAGGCCCACCCACACACATTATGAGGTGCTTAAGTGAAAGAACACTGAGCAGACAGCTTGCTTATTCAGTGTGTCGTTCCAAATGTATTTGGTAGATGCTTTAATACTATCTGGATTTATCCTCTGGTGAGAAGGTTGTTTGTCTAGCGTGTGGTGATAGCAATGGAATAAAAAGGTAGGTGTTCTATGGCTTAATTTTAAGTGTCACGTTGTCGGTGCTTCAGGTTAAAATAAGCTTGCAAAAAGAATGATTTGAAGCATAATTAAACCATCTATATTTCATTTTCCATATTCAGCTTTAGAAGTGTGTTATATGAATTAAATTTTCTTCCAACCTAGGGAAAGGGTTGAATAAATCTCAAATACTGTTCATGTTGTTAGGGAGGATTTACATTATTAATCTTATTTCCCATCAGTCATAAAGAAAGCTAAGAAATATAACTATAGGTGTTTATTGTTTGTTCATTATAGAAAACTGAAAGTTGTTCATTTTTAATATTTTTAAAATCTAAGCTATAGTAGGTTTTTACGTGTATTAGAATGTGATGTTGTCTATTGTTTTCAGTTATCAAATTTGAGAATTATGTTGCTTTCTGAAGGAAATTGCTTGGTAGCCAGAATGATGGTGCTGTCATTGTACTTTGCTTAGCTGTTGACAGCTTATTCACAATCTTAGTTTCTTATCTATAAATCTTCTCCCAAGATCCTTTCAAGAAAGAGATCCTTTGTGAAAGTGGGACCAATTACAAGTAATTTTTCTAAAAATGCTAACAGTTATGCTCTATAGGGATTTTAGGTAATGTTTCTAATTGGATATTCTGATTGTTCTTCTGATATAGTGAGATTTAATAATTTCAGATTATTAAATGAAATTATTAAATGATGATTGATTAGGGGGATTCTTTCTGCTAAAAAAAAAAAAAAAAAGTGAACAATTATTAGTTTCCAGGTAGTGTTCTTTTCTGAAGCACTTTATTTTCACCAAAAAAAATATAATTAAAGTTTTTGTCTTCCTGTTGGAAATTATGAATAACTTAATCCAGATCCTAGAATATTAACGTGTAATTATTTTTGATCCAATTTTCTAATCTGTTTGTAAGGATGAAGTATTCTCTTGTATATGTATAAGATGGATGATAAGTCAGTAACAAGAGAAATGTTGTAAACAGGGAAATTGATCATAATTTATATAATTTGGTATTTGTAATGTGATAATATAACAATTACCAAAGTGGTGGAATGATAGAAAATTTTTAGAAATATCCCTGCTATTTGTATTTAACATTTTCCTATTGAAAAGGTTTAAATAGAAATACCATACTGAGTGATTTAAGATATTCATTCTGCTAAAAAAATAAAATAAGATGTTCTGAGCCTCCCACACACAGTGTCTCTAAATTACTGTTATAAAAATTTGTGGGGAACACATTTGATTTGGTCAAAAAAAAGATCAACTACTACTTTTGAGAACTTTTTTTGTGAACCCGAAAGAAAAATTAAAACTCTCATATGATGAAACTTGTTGGCTGGGTGTAATGGCACAGCTTATAAAACCCAGGATCCCAAGTTGGAGGCCAGCCTGGGCAACTTAGTGAGCTTTGTCTCAAAATAAAATATTTTAAAAGAGCTATGGGGATGTAGCTCAGTGGTAGAAATATTGTCAACTTACAATAATGATAATAATCTTAAGATGATTTATTTCTATTGATAACTGGTTTTACTGAAGAAAACAATGTTAAGGGTTTTATTTGTAATTCAATTTTTCAACTCTGTTTTTCTTTACCCATTCCTTTTGGATGGAACTTCTTACTGAATTTTGAAATGAGGAGACTTAAAGTCTTCCTTTCAAGAGCAGGGAAAACATGTTCTAACTGATTTGATTTAGATGTACTGTTTTTCCCCTATTGAGAATCCAATATAACATTCAGCCTTGAATTAATTTGTAGTGGTTTCTAAGGTCTTTGTTTATGTTTATATATAATTAAAAGCATAAAAAACTAGAACTTTCTAGAGAGTATCAAAGTTACCCACAAAGAATAGATTAAATTTATTTAGATACCAAGAAAGATGAATCTTTTAGAAAACAGTTAAATCTTAAATGATGGGTCTCAACCACCATGAAGTAAACCAAGTATTTATGAAGAACTACTTTGTATGCCTAATTAAATACATAATAGACATTTAACAAATACTTGATTTTTAAAATATTACTTTATATAGTTGTAAATCACTGTTTAATCTTACAGTTTAGATAATTTGGACACATCCCAAAGTCTTATAAAAGAAAGAAATAGCTGGGCATGGTGGCACATACCTGTAATCCCAGCAGCTTGGGGGACTGAGGCAGGAGGATCTCAAGTTCAAAGTCAGCCTCAGCAACTAAGCAACTTTATGAGACCCTTTCTCAGAAAAATAAAAAACAGGATGAACATGTGGGGCAGTGGTTAAGTGCACTTCAATCTCCAGTACCAAAAAGAAAAAGAGGTAGGTCTGTTCCAGTAGTGCATGCATGTAATCCCAGCAACTACTGAAGCAGGAGGATTGCATGTTTGAGGCCAGCCTGGACAAGTTGGTGAAATCATGTCTCAAAATTTTAAAAGGAGTGGGGATATAGGTTAGTGGTAAAGCATCCCTGGGTTCAATAACCAGTGCTGAAACAACACAAAGTATTTAATGAGCAAATCAGGCACATGACAACATTCATAGCTCATTGCAGCTATGTTGTTCTCATTCAGTCCTTGTGACAGACCCTGTGAGGTATGGGAAGTATTTTAACCATTTTGTAGGGTGTGAAAATAATGTATGACAGATCTAATTTGTAAATTTTGGAATTTATTAAGGGCCCTGAATATAGCCCTTATGATTATGAGGCACCCAAAGTCTTGGGATTGACCATATGAACAGTCATGGCTTAGTATTTCACAAGTGTCTTATCTGAAGAAAACAGTTAAAATGAAATAATTAGTGAAAACAGTTACAATGAAATAATTATTCAAAAATACTTGACTTATTAGTTTAAGATTTATAATTTAAAGCTTTTTAAATGAAATGTATCAAAAATTACCCAGAGTTGCTTTTTATTCTTTAATTTCTCCTCCAGCCCCCATTTCTATTCATGTGGATATAGGTGTACAGAATTGAAAAGCTCAGTACTGCTAAAGATTTCAGTGTACGGCATTAATTTAGAAGTTATTATATAACTGCATATACAAAGTGTTTTCTAAGACCACCTAGAACATTGAGTAGTAAAATTGCCCTTTTATGTTTTTGTTTTGTTTTGTTTTACCTTCTTAAGAAAAAAACTATGAAGCATGGTTCTGTCAAATTCCGGTCAGTATGTGAATTGCTCAGATTCAGGTATCACTCTGTCTAGTGAGTGGCCACACTTGTACAGTGACATCTTTCCTAACTAGAGGGCTATAGATAAAATAGTTTTACCTCAGAGAAAAGACATGAGACCCTGCAGGCACTGTGACTTGGCACGACCAAGCAACATGGAATTCTCACTAGGTTGTAGGAAGGCTGAAAGGAGGAAAATGTTTGGGTCTCAAATTTATATTTTTAATGTGTTGTGTTGAATTTAAAGGGCATTTTTGTTTGTTTTCTATTTTTGTTGCCTTTTTTCAAACTTTTTATTTTGAAGTTGTTTTGACCTTACAGAGAAATTAGAAAACTAATGCATCAAGTTTGCCTATACCCTTTACTCAACGTCCTGTAATATTAACTTATATAACCAGAGTTTATTTACCAAAACCAGGAAGTTAACATTGGTATAGTACTATTTACACAACTATAAATCATATTCAAATTTCACCAGTTTTCCCACTATTTCTGTTCCAGATCCAATTTATGTTCCCATGTAATCGTTACATCTTCACATCATCTCCAATCTGTGACAATTTCTCAGTTTTAACTTGTCTTTCGTAACCATGGAACTTTTAACAGGTACTCATAGTTCTTTTGTGGAATGTCTGTCGATTTGGATTTGTCTGGAGTTTTGTCATTAGATTAACATTATCCATTTTGGGGCAATATCCCTTAGAGACACATGACATGAAAATGTTTTATTACTGACAATGTTAAATTTGCCAATAGGTTAAGAAAATGTCTGCCAAGTTTCACCCACTGTAAAATTACTATTTTACCCTGTATAATCAATGATTATCTTGGGAGAGATACTTTGAGACTATTGTTGGCTTTAAAAAAAAAAAAATGCACAGAACTTGGTCATTGTTTTAATAAACACAAAGACTAAGGAAAACCCAGATTATTCTATTCTGGGAATAATTTGACTTCCCCAACTAATCATTAAATAATATTTTTGTGGGAAGAATACAGGGCCTATATAAGATTAATAATGCTTACTTTTGGAAATAAGACAGTGGCTATCCCTTAGTGTTCCATGTTTAATTCTATAGGTTGGTGGGGTTTAAATTGGTTGGAGAAATTATTATTCATTTTTTTCACCAAGTTTAAAATTTATCTAATGACTTTTTGTTTTGTTTTGTTTTTTTACCAGGGATTGAATCCAGGGGCACTTAACCACTGAGTCACATCCCTAGCCATTTCTTTTTTCTTTTTTTCAATTTTATCTTGAGACAAGGTCTCACTAAGTTGCTGAGGCTGACTTTGAACTTGCAATTCATCTGCCTCAACTACCAAGTTGTCAGGATTACAGGCATGTGCCACCACCCCCAGCTTATCCAAGAGACCTTAAATTAAGCTTTAAACAATTGATTACATTACTGAGAAAATTAAAATTGTTATTATAGAAGTATATTTTTTAAAAGTTTCCCCCCGGGACAGTAGCATCAGTTATACAGACTATCACTCTGTAGTACTTCAGTAAGAAAGGAGTTGGGGGACTTTTTGGTTCGGTTTTTTAGTTCCCAATGTAATATCCCCTCTCCCCCTACCCAGTGTACTTTAAAACATAATTATTTCAACAATTTCATCGTGGTGCAGTTTTGATTCATAACCTTGGTTTTCTTACCTATGAAATAAGGTTTATAAGGTTTATAATCTGGTAAGATTGTTCAAGGCTTAAATGAGTTAATACATGTAAAGTGCTTAGAACAGTACTTGGCACAGAGACAGAACACAGTGTTAGCCATTGTGAAAAAGAGTTGACCAGTGTTGGATGCTGACTTTAGAAAATGATAGAATTTCCCACAAATATACTTTTATCTTGTGTTTTTATTTCAAATAACTGTCAAATTCCACCAGATTTACTGCTTTCTGCAGAATTTTTATTTGGTGCTTTAATGGTTAATAGGGGAATTTCTAGTCTTGCTTTCTGAGAAACATTACCGTTTTAGGAATTTGGGAAATCTAAAATGGTTGAATGCAGGCCAAAAATGGACAAGGACAATAAAAATGTTTGAGTTCCTAGTTGTGTTTTTAAAATAACATCTTTCAAGAGTGAAGAATTAAGTGATTATTTTGGGGAAGATGGTGAGGTTGTTTCATCAATCCCTTCTCCCAATCAGTAATGCTGCCCTGCAGTCTTTTTCTTAGCTATAACATTCAGGGAGCACATGAATTTTTCTGTCCCTAAACTGTCTGTACTCACTAAATGTTTTTCTTCCTGATGGTACCAAGAATTTGCCTTAATGCAATACCCTTCTTTCTGCCTTAGGTTCCTGATTTTTAAAGCAAGTATGTAAAGTCCACTTTATTTACTGAAGTTTTCATTGTTGATAACTACCAGGAAATAGGACTGACAAATAGAGTGAGCATTGAGGAAATGACGGAGGTTGAGATAATCTCAAAAAGCCCTGGTCACTATTGCATAGTTGTTACTCATCTGTGCTGAAGTATAATTTATTTAGGACCTATGCATATGTATTTTATAATCTCTCTCCTAAATGGTCTCTTATATAGTCTCTTGTTCTTATTTAGGAATTAGCCCATTCATCCTTGTCTGAGGTGTGAATTAGTGGTAACACCTAAACTACTTCATCTAGGAGGTTTATAGTTTCCCCTATTTTAAAAATTGGTATACATTTTTTCTTTTTTTTATTATTTTTTCATTTAGCTTTTTATTTTTTACAGACTGCATTTTGATATGTTGTATACAAATGGAGTACATCATTTCATTTCTATGGTTGTACACAATGTAGATTCATTTTCAATTCAATTCACAGGGCTATTGTGAAGGTCAAATAAAATATTCTTATGTGAGAGTATTTTGCTAAGTAACATTCTGTGCATGTGCAAAAATAGAACCTCAACCCAAGGTTGATTCAAATTAACACCTCTTTTTTGACTTAGAAGCATCTCCCTATGTTTTCCAAAGGCCGTTTTTATTTTTTCTGAGTATGGTCTCATAGGTCCAAAAGATGCTTCCTTGTCTGCCTCCAGTACTGGCCTTTTAACTATTTGTGTAGCCACCTCAGCTCTAGTCTCTTTCCTTCAACCATTTGAGAGAGGTTATCATAATAAAATATTTTAAATGCACAGACAAGACAAGGTGAAGTTCTTCCATTCTCACTCTCGCTGCAACTTCCTTCAAAGCTGCTGCCTTTACTAACAAAAGGCTTAATACAAATAACCTTTTAAGATACCATTATTAGTATGATGTTATTAAGTGCCAAACTGCCAAAAATAGGGGAAATTACCCTCTTTACAACAAATTCTGTTGTCCCTAATTTAAAATTACAGCAGTGGTTCTTACAAGGTGGGATTCAGTAAAACAGTGAGATATTTTTGATTGCCACAACTAGGGTGTGCTACTGGCATCTAGTGGATGTCAAGGCCAAGGATGCTCCTGAGCCTCTTAAAACGCACAGGTCAAGCCCCTACAATGTCAAAATGTCAGTAGTGCCCAGACTGAGAAACCCGAGTTTATAAAGCAATAAATGTGCTCCTTGGAAAATATGTTAATTACTTTTCCATCTGGATGAAAATAAGTTATCCTTGTAGGTAATACACTCTCAGCATGTCATGAAGCTACTCTGCTAGGGGAGGTTAGGTGTTTGTGCAGTTGGTGTCCTGTCTCTTGGGAAAGGGGACATGAATTCTGCTTCTTCCTGGTGCTACTTTGAGCAACTGAAATAATAACCTCCAACTACCACCTCCGACACTATTATTTCTCCTTTTGTGTGAAAATCCTGCTTATTAATTCTGTTGATTGTGAAAGAAGGAAGAATGTGATTAAAGTATCACTTTTACCAAGAAACTACTATAAATTTACCTCTGTTCAATCATAAGCTGCATTGGTTTCATAAAGTGGCTCCCCCACAAATATACCTGAACAGTTCTTTCTGTTTGAGTTATTTTGAAATCAGCCACATGGAGACTCTAATGTAGATGGAAATCTTTCATCAGAGATAACTTATGCAGTCCACATATTTTTTTCACCATAAAGCAACATTATACCATTTTCATGTTTTTAAAACATTTTCCTCTTTTCCATCTAGCGTCTCTTTATGCCTACCCACTTGCCACCAAAATAGAAGTGTTCAAAAGATTGGGTAAACATCTATATAAGATTTGTTTTGTCCCTTCCTTAGTATTTGTTTTAGTTCTTTTTTATTTTTCAGGGCAGAAATTTTTGTACTTGTGTTTAGTAGGTAGTAAGCAAAAGACTAAGTAATGTAACTAGTAAAAGAAAACATTATGTTGAGGGACGAAGATTGATTTCCCAGTTTCCCTTTTTGAGATGAAACTGACAGTTATAGAAAGTTTTCCCTTTGGTAAGACGTGATTTGAAAATAATTATGTTTCACTGGACTTCAGAGAACATATGGCTAAGCTGTTATATCAATCAAACAAATAAGATTATTCCTAAGAAATATTTTGTGACCAACTTTTCATGTTCTCCCAAACTCACATAAAAAATATCATTATTTCAGAATGTTTATTGAAAAAAATGTTTTAACTTAGGAAGATTAGTTCCTGCCTTTGAGAGCAACATGCTTAATTTTCAAGGATGAAACTGAGCTTCAGAGTAATAGATATTATAGAAAACAGCCTCATAAGCCAGGGGTGGTGCACACCTGTAATCCCAGCTACTCCAGAGATTGAGACAGGAGGATCACAAGTTTGAGGCTAGCCTGCGCAACTTTGCGAGACCCTGTATCGAAATAAAAAGGTTGGGGATATAACTCAGTGATAGAATACCCCTGGGTTCAATCACCAGTACCAGAGAGAAAGAAGAATAAAATTAAAAAAAAAAAAAAAAGAAAGAAAGAAAGAAAACACAGCTTTATAATCTTAGCAAGATCTTCTCTTAACATTTTTTTTTTCAGTAGGGTAGAATTAATGGCGCTGCCATTTCCTGTTCTCTAAGCTAGATCACCTTGGGATAACAGCGGTATACATGGAGTTGAACCACCAAGAAGTGGGATCAGTAACTGAAGCATTAGGTCATTCTTTGTGTACACATCTATTTCAGGTTCTCAAGTGCATGACTTCAGGACTTCATTTTGAAGAACTACATATCTTAATCGGTTTTTAAGATATGGAGAGAATATATAAAGAGAGTGAATGCACAAGCATAGGCCTGGCCTGTATATGTAAGAGGTTCAGGAGCCCAGGTTTTAGCTCCTGTGCTGTTAAAAATTCTGGCCCATTGTGAAGATAATAAATCTTCATATAAAGATTCTAGCAACTTTTTTTTTTTTTTTTACAGTTACCCTTGACATGTGTTAGAAATGCTTAGGAAGTTTCCAGAAAAATAGCTGTCATGGCATATTTTATTTGTAGTTTAGTAATGCCAGTTATATATCAATTAATCATATGCCATTTTAAACTTTAGAAAACTGTTTATCTTGGACCATTTAAGTATATAAATAACCAGTACTACTGAATTGTTTTATTTTAGATTTTAGATTATTAAAGACAGAAATAGAAAACAAGTTTGAGATTGTTTCTATGATAGAAACTTCAATGTCACTGATAAATTATTTCAAGATCAGGCATTCTGAGAGACCTAAGCAGAGTAAGAATATATCTAAATGGAAATATACTGTTTTTCTTGGTCAGTTTGGCCAACGGCTTCAAAAAGTTTAGAACTGAAGAATATACGCTAGCCCCTACTGTTACTCTTTTTAGTTCCTTTTCTGAGCTAAATTGTTCCTTTTGCCGTAGAGACAGTAGAACTAAACCTGCATAATATAGTGCTATGTATGTTAAGTGTAAATTCTTATGTCAGGACCAGATGGCTGCTTATATTTTTTCTAACTTCAAAATTCTCTTCATTTCTGCTTCAGTTCTTTCATTTTTAAAGATGAGGAAACAGATTGCATTTTTCATAGAGAGCTGGAACTAGAACATAGGCTAATATTTGCTAGCCATATGATATTCTAAATCAGTCAAATATGGGCATTCATATGACACTTTCATATATTTGCCATCTCCATGCTGCTGTTAACTACTTAATACTGTTTAAATTGGGTACCAGGGATTGAACTCAGTGGTTGTGTGCCCTATTTTGTATTTTATTTAGAGACAGGGTCTCACTGAGTTGCTTAGGGCCTTACTAAGTTGCTGAGGCTGACTTTGAACTCAGAATCCTCTTTCCTCAGCCTTCTAAGCCTGTGCCACTGTCCCTGGCAAATGAACTTATTTTTAAAGAAACATTTTTGCTACTAAACATAGAAGTCATCACTTCCTTTAAATAGAAATTAAGTCTAAGTAAAAATCCAAATCAAAACAAGGCAATGCTATTTAATTAAAATTAAATTTAATTAATTAATGTTATTAAATTCTTATTCTTGCTGTTCTTGGTCAGAAATGTGTCAAAGCAATGTTTCCATGTTTGATGGCAGCATCCTAATTGAAAAGAAAAAGCACAGTTAAGGCCTCTAGTTAAACTTCTGCTTTCCTTTTTTAAATGGAATGCTTCTTGGGAAGGAAATGAAGGATATGAAGACATATTTATATGTACACCTATGTTGGGGTATTTCTTGTCTTTGTTTTCCGTTTATTACTGTGCTGAGGATTGAATCCAGTACCTTGCACATACAACGCAAGTGCTCTACCAATGAGCTACATCCCAGCTTTCAACCATGATTTCACATATACTATAAAGAAGGTGTTTTTACAAGAAACCAAAATTTTCTTTGGTTCATTTGATTTTTCTTTTGGTTCATTTAATTTATCTTAAACTCTTAAATTTTGGCACTGAAGTTTTTAGTTAGCATCAGTTTCTTTTGCTAAATAGGGATTTTGATCAGTATAGTTCATTTTTGCTTAAGATATTTACTTAAGTCTAATGTCTGACAATTATGGTAACATACCTATGTATTAATTTCTGTTACCTAAATTTTAAATAGTCTAATGAGTTAAAATCTGATCAACAAGAACACATTTATTTTTGGAGATGAGAAGGTTTTGTGGTGGTGGTTTTTGTTTTTAGTTCATATGAATGAAGGAAATGTTTTCCTTAAAATATTTTTAGGTATGCTTTATTTCTTTAAAATAAAAAAATATATTTTTTAACTTTCAATAAAGTTAGCATGTTTGTCTGAATTGCTGGTCTTAAAGTATTATATTGCTTCCAAAGGATTAAATGG
This sequence comes from Sciurus vulgaris, assembly GCF_902686455.1. NCBI lineage: Eukaryota > Metazoa > Chordata > Mammalia > Rodentia > Sciuridae > Sciurus > Sciurus vulgaris. The sequence continues at coordinate 43,868,464 of NC_136475.1, forward strand.
TGTCAGAATGGCTAAGCTTTCTCTCTTGACTTGATCTCATTGGACTATGAATATTCTGTTGTTGCCTTCTGTCCAAAAGTGCCATTATTATAGACTGTATTTCAGTGTACTGTAGAAAAAGACATGTTTTATTCACAAGTTTCCTACAAAACCTATTGGTGGAAATATAAACATGGGAGACATTTATGGGCTAGATAGTAAGAGTTTTGTTGTGAAACCTTTGTAACAGTGTTCATTAGAAAAACCAGAGGGAGAATAGATAAAGAACATATGGTCCCATTAAACTGCTAATGAACTAGACATGATAGTGCTTGAGGGTTTTTTATATAGGGATTTTTCTGACTTATCAGAAGGGTTTGGTTTTTGTTTTTCATATTTATGTCAAATTTATATTTTTTAATTAACTTTTTATTTTGAGATCATTGTAAATTCACACACAATTACAAGAAACAATAAATTTTGTATACCCTTTTACCCAGTTTCTGCCAGTGGTTATGCCTTGCAAAACTGGAGTAAAATATCACAACCAGGACATTTTTCTTAGGTTTTGGGTTTTTGTTTGATCTTTTGGCAGTGCTGAAAATCAAACTCAAACTCAGTGTCTTGCACATGCTAGGCAAGCACTTTACCATTGCACTACATCTCACAACCAGGATATTGACATTAATAGAGAGAAAAGAACCTTTCTGTCACCACAGGGGCCCATCTATCAGTCTTTTGTAACCCATGCCTACTATCTTTTCTACTCATTTCAAGAATGTTACATAGTGGGGCTGGGGAGATAGCTCAATTGGTAAAGTGCTTGCCTTGCAAGCACAGGGCCCTGGGTTTGATCCCCAGCACCGCAAAAAAAAAAAAAAAAAAAAAAAAAAAGAATGTTATATAAAAGTAATTATTTATGTAATCTTTGGAGTTAGCATTTTTTTACTTAGCATAATTCATGAGATTCATCCATGTTGTATTTATTAATAGTTTGTTCCTTTTTGCTGCTATATAGTATTCCAAGGTGTGGATATACTAGTTCAGTCATTCATTTAGTAAGAACATTTATTTGTACAAATAAAGCTACTATAATCATTTGTGTACAGATTTTTATGTGAACATACGTCTTCATTTAAACATGCTCAGGAGTACAGTATTGTCTTTAATATTTCCTTTACATACATTTACAACCATATCAGTATTGTTTCCACTTTGACTATTGATAAAATTTAGAGAATCTAAGAAAAGGAAAGCTTATTATGTTTACCAGTATTTTTGCTAACATTTTCTTCGTTTTTTTTCTGATATTCCAAGGATCTTTCCTTTAATCTGTTTCTTTCTGTTTTGAGGATTTCCAGTAACTATTCTTTTATGGTCTGTTACTGGCAACTTCTTTTAATTTTCCCACATCTGAGAATGTTTTTATATCCTTTTCTATTTTTGTTGACTATAAATTCTGCATTGACAGTTCATTCCTTTTAGCACACACAAAAAAAACTTAAACCAGTCTTCTGGCTTTCATGGTTTCTGATAAGAAGTTTGCTGTTTTTCTAATTTTTTTTCCCCCACATAAGATCTGTTTTTTTTCTGTCTTGAAGATATTTTCTTTGCCTTTACTTTTCAGAAGTTTAATTATGATACATCTTGGCTTGCATGTCTTTAGGCTTATCTTGTGTGGGGTTTGTTCGCTTCTCAGGTCTGTAGTTTTATTTTTCTTTACAAATATAAATTTTCAGTCGTTATTTCTTAAAGTACTGTTTTAGCTCTGCTTCTCTTTTCTCTTCTTGAGATTCCACTGACACAAATGTTAGATCTTTTGCTGTAGTCCCACAGACCCATGAGGCTCTGCCCACATCCCCACACACACCATTTTCTCTGTTATTCAGATTGGGTACTTTCTACTATTCTTTCATTGACTGATTCTTTACTAGTCCTTTCTGTTTTGCCGTTGAGCCGACCTAGTAAGGCTTTTATTTTGGTTAATATATTTTCTAGTTCTAAAATTTCCACTTACTTCTTTATATCTTCTTTCTTTGCTGAAACTTCCTTTTTTTTTTTTTTTTTTTCCTACTTGCCCCAAATGCATTTTGTAACTACTGAAGCATTTTTATCATGATTGCTTTTAATTCTTTGTCAGATAATTCTTAAATTTCTGTGATCTCAGTTTTGGCATCTACTGGTTATCTTTTGCATTGTTTAAATCTTTATAATCTTGATATGACGAATAATTTTGGCATTTTTCAGGGCTGGGGTTGTGACGCTGACAGAGAGCTTGCCTGGCATATGTGAAACTAGACAAGGTTTGATTCTCAGCACCACATAAAAATAAAGGATCATTGACAACTAAAAAAATATTTTTAAAAAAACTTGAGCATTTTACATATTATGTTCTGAGGCTCTGGGTATCATTTAAACCTCCTGTTTCCCTGCCTTTTCCTGACACTGCTTTGACAGATTAGTAGGGGTGTTTTCTCTAATATTACTACCAGGTTTATGTGGAAGTTCAGCGTCTCTGCTCAGTCTCCCGAGGAAGGTCCTCATTGTTATTAATGAGTCATTGTGTAAGTCCAAGTTCCCCTATGTAGTCCCTACTGATAATTCTGGCCTTTGGAGTGAAAGACCTGTCTTCCTACTTGGTCTCCTCTGATGCTATACCACTGTGGGGCGTTGGACTTCCTCCTTACAGAACACAAAATGGAAGTCAAGGCTCCCCACTCAGCTCTTGGTGGTGTAACAGGAGAAGGGTATAATATCTTCTGTAGGCTTTGACTGCAGTAGGATAGTTATTTATTGTCCAAAGTTTTCTGTTTTGCTAGGCTGCCCCTTTCTTATTCCTTTAACTAGAAAGCAAGCTTTTGTTGTGGCTTTTCCTCCTCTCTGATATGTATCAGTTGACATATCCGGATTGCTGACTTCTACAGTTCCATGTCTGGAATGTATTAGTAAAAAAGAAAACTGAGAGAACTCACTCTCAAGTTGTGATTCTTGGATGCTCAGGTTCCTATCTGTTCTGCCTCTTTCCATTTTTTTTTTTTTTCTTTTCTTTCCCTTCTTCCTTCTTTCCATCTTCTCCCTTCCTTCCTTTTCTTTCTTTCTCTTTTTTCTTTACTGGGGAGGCAAGCCCCAGGGCCTTATGCATGCTGGGCAAGTGCTCTACCACTGAACTATTTCCCCAACCTTTTCATGTCATCTTATATTTTATATATAATGTTCAGAGTTTTAGTTGTACTTTGCAGAAATAATAGAGGAAGGGCTGGGATTGTAACTCAGTGGTAGTGCCTTGCGTAGCACATGTTATCACTGGGTTTGATCCTCAGCATCACATAAAAATAAATAAAATAAAGGTATTGTGTCCATCTACAACTGAAAAAAAAAATTTTTAAGAAAAAAGAAATAATAGAGGAAAGTACATCTCCATCTTCTCTAAATGGAAGGCCCAAATTTAAATTTGGATCCATTTGTGTCAAATATTGTAACCATAATTATGGAAAATGTCTCATACTTTATGTATCAGTGATGACTTCCATACTACTGTTCTCAAAAGACTGCTGAAAATTAATATCTTTATTTAGACTGAAATTCATTGTTCACATTATTAATGAAAACTTTTCCCTTCTAGGAGATAATGCAAAAGGTGTCCCAAGGCTCCTGATCAGTAAACAGAGATTTGAGAAAGACAGCCAAGCTCATGTTTTCTCCTGATCAAGAAAATCATCCTTCCAAAGCACCAGTAAAATATGGTGAACTCATTGTCTTAGGGTAAGCATTCTACATTTGATGAGATATAAAATTGAATAATGTATAGTAATTTTAGCCTCTAGGTTTAAAGCACTTTTTAGAATTTATATCTTACTTTCCAGAAAGAAATTTAAAGCTGTGGGGTAATGTTACCAAGTTAAGAAACTTATAATGCTTACATTTATGCCATTTTTGTAAGTGCTTAAAAGCTGCATAGACTTTGTCTTACCCGTACCCTCAGAAATGGCAAAGTTTTACTTCTGTCTCATTTTTTAGAAAACTTTAACTCAGCCATCTTTACCAAAAATTCCCTTCCCCTTCTCCTGCTTTAGGTCATTTCATGTAAATGAGTGTTTATTTTGTTGTTTTGCACCCCCCCCCCCCCAGGAAATTGGTGCTTTGTGCTTAAGATCTGCTTTGTGCTGTACTGTTGAAAGGAGTCATATAGGCATATGGCAGTAGTAGGAAGACCCTGAAGGCTAGTACCTAACTTACTTGTTTGCTTCAACAGTAATCTCATCCGCTTAACTCTCAGAAAAACAGCCTATGAATTGAAAAATAAATGATTCTATTATTTCAATTTATTAAATGTAAACTTGCTATAACTGTCAAAATGGAAACATTAATTTATTAATATTATGTTAATAATATGATTTCTAGAGATCCTAGAAAACTTGGAAATTTTCCTTCCCACCTGCTATTTCTCTCCTTTTGCCTAAAATGAGGCTCTAGGTACTCCAGTATATTTGAGAATCAGATTGGTATAAGTTCTTGTTCAAGCAAGAATGTGTTGTTGCAGTTGAAAAAGAGACACTGGGGAGATCATAGAGTTATTGAGCTTGACTAAGAGTCAGGGATCCTAGATTCCAGTGCTTATTCCAACACTGTTAGCTTTGTAACCTTGGGCAATTCAACTATTATAGACCTTAGTTTTTCCTCCCCTGTAAAATAACAATTAGATAAGATCATCTAAGGCCCTTTAAGACATAAAAGTTTTTTCTATCAAAAACCAAACTTAAAAGATCATAAACTTAATGTAGTAACTCTAATATTATAATTTCACATCACATTGATTCTAATACTATTAATGACTAGCAGCTTTTAACTATCAAAAAAAAAAAAAAACTAGACTGTGGCCGTAGCTCAGGTGGCAGAGTGCTTGCCTAGCATGTGTGAGATACTAGGTTCAGTCCTCAACATCACATAAAAATAAATAAATAAAGGCATTCTGTCCATCTGCAACTACAAAAAAGAATATTTTTTAATTATTCTAAGTATTTTAGTAGGAAATTTGAGAGTATTTGAAGAATAAGTTTTAAAATTTAGTATGTGGTTTTAAACTACTTCTCTTAGCCTAGAAGGTTCTCGGTTAATCATTAGTAATAGTGATCATCTCTGTATCTGGTACTAGGTATCTTAAAATGCAAATGCTTCTTCCCAATTCTAGAAGAAGTGAACTCAGATAAGTTGGTCTGTTTCTGCTGTTACTTTCTCTTAGAAAAGAACTTTGAATTCAGGAACACAATATGGGAACAAAAAGCATAGGATCCCAAAGAGGAATGAGCCATGCAACTTAGAGAATAGTAGTGAGGGGAATAAGGAGCCTACAGTGGGACTTGTGGCAACACATAGCCTAGATAGTAAAATTAACATTAGCCAAGGGACTATGCCTTGTACTGTAACAAGGCTAGCAAGAAATAGCAAGGGCTTTTTCCCAATACAAAATGTTGTATTTTTTTTTTTTTTTTTTTTTACAAAGAATCAGTATGGTTTCTATATACAACAGTTATTGGGTAAATTACCTCTCAACTTTAAAACATGATTCTTCCTTGTCAACCATAATTGCAGGCTCTTTTAAAATCACTTTCTCGGGCTGGGGAGATAGCTCAGTTGGTAGAGTGCTTGCCTCATAAGCACAAGGCCCTGGGTTCAATCCCCAGCACCGCAAAAAATAAAATAAAATAAAATCACTTTCTCCTCCAACTCCAAATATGTCCCTGTTCCCTGCTTCATTTCTGCCCAGATTGATCAACTACATATAGGAAATTATCAAACCAAAGATTTTATCAGGGTAGAAGGTCAATGAATGAAGATTATTAGTAAGTTAGCTGCTTATACCTCACTGAAGCAGTGAAGAGCGACAAAAAAAAAAAAACTTAACAAACATATCCAGATTCAGGCTTTGGCTTTGCCAGTGACATGTGTGACCTTCAAAAAATAATTCCTATGAACCTATTTCCTAGTCTGCAAAAATGGGGACAGTAAGGCCAATGCTCCAGACTATATTAGGTGAGGTAATGTATGGATTAGAACTCAGCACTTACCCGTATTAGTGAACACCCAACTGTTTCTGTTTGGATTTTTTAAAACTTGTTTCCAGTTCTTTCAGTCCTTACTTAACTTGCTTGTCTTCAGGGCATATATTTTTTATGAAAACATGGTTATAAGGCCTGAAAAACAAAATTATGTTTACTAGTTAGCAGCCAAGCTCTCCCAGTGTGTATGTGTTCATGTATGTACACATTCAGGTAGCCAAGACTTAATAAAGAAATCTAAATATTCCTTATTTTTAACAACACATTATACTTTTAAATGTTGTATTAGCACATGCAAAAACAATTTTAAAAAATAGAAAAAAATACAGTGAGTCATAAGGAATATGTTAGACCATTAATCAAGTTTTTTTTTTTTTTTTTTTTAGTTGTTGATGGACCTTTATCTTATTCATTTATTTATATGTGGTGCTGAGAATTGAACCCAGTGTCTCACACATGCAAGGCAAGCACTCTACCACTGAGACACAACCTCGGTCCCAAGCTCTTTATTATAGTCACTAAAAGAGGGATGAAAATATGTAGATAATACAGATCTATGCATATTCTCTGAAATTTGGGATGTAGCCAAAAAGATTAGTACTTTGTTTCATACCTAGACAACTGGTCTGGAGATAAGCAATTGCCAAAAGGAGTTTGAGATCGTTATAATATGCTAATAGATAATTAATTGGGAATTGATTCTACAAGGTAAAGTAAAACATTTGTTTTATAATTGTCTGATTCTTAAAAGTGCTCACCTAATCTCTCTTATTTTTCCCACAACAGGTATAATGGGTCTCTCCCAAATGGCGATAGAGGAAGGAGGAAAAGTAGGTTCGCTTTGTTTAAAAGACCTAAGGCAAATGGGGTAAAGCCCAGCACTGTTCATATTGCATGTACTCCTCAGGCAGCAAAGGTAAAAAAATAAAAATAAACTAGAGAAATTGAAAGACTTTTATATGTTGCTTATATTCTCTAGCATTCCCCTCACATTCTATTTCAGGAATTTTGTTTGGATTGAAGAACTGCTGTCAGAAGGGAAATTACAAGGAAACATTCCCTTTCCTTATTTAAAGATTTGGATGTAGGACCAGAATTTTATCTAGTAGTGTTTAGAATTGTGTAACTATCCACCCCTATAAGGAGGGCATTCCTATTACTCCAGGGGCATCTCCTGGACTGGTGGAGGAGTGTAGTGTATAGTATGTATAATAAGGTATCAGATGGATGAGATAGTGTTTAAACTTAATTGTCTTTATCTAAGATTCTGTGGATGTTTTTGTTTGTTTTTTATTGTTTTTGTTTTTGTTTTTGTTTTGTTGTTTTTGGTACCGGGGATTAAACTCAGAACACTTAACCACTTAACCATGTCCCAAGCCCTTATTTTTTATTTTGAAACAGGGTCTTACTAAGTTGCTGAGGACCTCACTAAGTAGCCGAGGCTGGCCTCAAACTTGAGACCCACCTGCCTTAGCCTCCTGAGTCTTTGGGATTACAGACATGTATCATGACACCTGGCTTACTTTTATTTTTGGTTCATGACTGTCACAACTTTTACTACAGTGCCCTGTACATAGAGGACCTCGGTAATTATTAGATTGAATCAAAGCTATGGAAATAAATACTCAGCTGTATCTGTATCTATAATATAATTTCTCACCTTCCTGTCCTTATCAGTGCTTCTAGCCCCTTTTCCTTTGCCTACCAAAATCTCCAGAAGCTAGACCACCATTTCAAGACCCTTGTGTTTTTCCTAGAATGATAGACAAGTAGAGATTTCATCTTTACATTTCCTTGTGAATTCCTCTACTTCCAGTTTTATAACACAGACTGAAGTCGATGCTGTGATAAGCAAATAAGAAAAATCACAGAGTAGTTTGACTTCAGGAAGTACCAATATCTTTAAAATAGTAGTCCATCCAGTTTGGAGTGCCAAACACAATCCTCAAGCCTTGTCCCTAGGCCTTCTCTATTACTATTCAAGAGCCACTGTGTGTAGAAATAGTCTCTTTAAGAAATTCTTTTTGCTTCTTTGCAGAAAAGGACTGTGCTGAGCAGTGGTAGAAGTGAATGGCTTATGGATCCCAATCGGAGGGGCTATTTGTAGTGTTTCCAGTAGGCTCCTATCATTTGGGGTGACAATTCTTCATTGTACAAGACTGTACCACATATTACAGGACATTTAATATTCTTGATCCCCCGCCCACCAAGTGTCATTTGAGCCCTCAAATCATTGTGACAGCCAAAAAATACACATTTTCAGATGCTTCTTCACTAGTACCACCTCTGATTGAGAGCCATTCTCAGGGAAAATGTTTGTAATTCCAAACTCTGAAATAATTTGGATTTTTACTGTTATATGCCTTAAGATTTTGTTTGTTGTGGTACTGGGAATTAAATCCAGGAGTGTTCTTCCACTGAGCTACATCCCCAACCATTTTTTAATTTTTAGACAGAGACTTGCTAATTTGCTCAGGCTGGCCTCCAACTTGGGATCTGCATGTCAGCCTCTGAAGTTATTGGGCTTCAAGGTGTGCACCACTGTACCCAGCATGCCCTTCATGTTTTGTTGTTGACTCCTTTTTTATCTTTACAGGGAACAAGAATCTTAAGAATCAAGTAAAATTCTCTTTTTAAATTTAGTGAGGTCATGAAGAAAACTTAATTATTTAGTCTTGCATCTGGAATAAGTGGTTAAAATCTTACCTTCTAGTCCAATGAAACTCAAACCTGACATAGTTCTTATCCCTAATCTAAGAGTAGGTTTAGTGGTTTAAAAAATAAATAAATAAAGATTATAGTCTCAAAGCACACAAAAGATACTGAGCAATTATTTGAAAAGTCAGTTGCTTAATGCTGGATTTAAGTATAGATTTTAAAGCATGTGAAAAAAATTATACAGTGTTCATGAAACGTAAATATGTAGTAAAAAAAAATATTAACAGCCTACATGTAAATGATCTACACTGCACTTTTTTAAATTTTTTTTTATTTTTACTTTTATTTTTGATTCATTGTACATAAATGGGGTACATCTTTTCATTTCTATGGTTGTGCACAATGTAGATTCATACCATTCGTGTAATCATACATGTACATAGTGTAATGATGTCTGTCTCTTTCCACCATTGCATCCATTGCATTCTTAAAGTGGTATACCTCTGAGGAAAAAGGCAGAATAGGGAGGGACATATGGGCAGCCCGAGTTATATCTGTAGTTAACTTTTTTAAAAAACATCAGAAATAAAAGTAGCATTCTTAAACTGCTAAAGCTGGGTAGATAGAACTCAGATATTTGTTTATTCTCATGGGGTATTGAAAATTAATGTTCTTAATCTGAAATTATTATTTTAAAGCTTTATCTGTTACAAATTAGCTAAAAATCAAAACTAGATAAAACTTTATAATGCCAAACTTCTAATTAAACATTTTTTGGGCGAGGGTTGTGGCTAAGTGGTAGAGTGCTTACCTAGCATGTGTGAGGCACTGCATTCGATCCTCAGCACCACATAAAAATAAATAAAGTAAAATAAAGTTATGTCTATCTACAACTAAAAATATTTTAAAAGAAGCATTTTTCATTTAGCTCCTTTACTCTGTATAATCATTTTCATATGTCTTTGTATCTTATTTTCCTTTTACGCAACCTGTTTCCACTTCCTTTATGCAATGACTAGGTTTTTTCCCCCCTCTGATATTATCTTCAGCTCATCTACATAAAAAAAATGCCTGAAAACAAAACTGAAGAGTTCTATTTAGCAATGTTTTTAGTTTAGGATAAGTCAAAAGTACAGTCATAGTTTTATATCCATTTCCTTTGCTAATGTTTAATCATTCTGCAAATTTTTCTGTATCTAGCCCAGCATATGGCAAACATTTATCATCTGTACAGTCATCAAATGATTAGAAAACCAGCTAACTCCGCTGATTGGTTAACTATATAACTCTTTAAAGGACTTTAAAAATAAGTTTCCTATCTTAAAGAATTTACTATTTTCTTCTTAGGTACTAAGTACTAATTCCAGCTTCTATTTGGCATTTGGTTTTGATTACTTTCATAATTAAAACACTTTACAAGGGAGATAGATTTTAAAGTTTTTGTTTTTAAAATTTGTGTTTTTACTCTACTTCAAAATATTCTACACCCACTCAACATAAGAAAACCATTGTCATAGCTGAGATTATGCAAGAGTTATTAACCTCCACCCTAAATTTCAGGGGGAGAATACATAAGTGTTTTATATATATGAAAAATAGTTGGACCTTCTTTTAATGGAAAGATTTTTCAATTAACCTGATTGATAATATTTGCTATTAACTTTTTCATTCATAGGCAATAAGCAATAAGGACCAGCATAGCATATCATACACTCTATCTCGGGCCCAGACAGTGGTGGTTGAATATACTCATGACAGCAACACTGATATGTTTCAGGTAATATATGAAATTTTTTTTCTTAAAAAAAAAAAATTAAAAATCTTTTTAGGAGTGTAGGGGGTATGGCTGTAATATAATGTGTGCTTAACATGCATAAGGCTCTAGGATCAATCCCAGCACCAAAGGAAAAAATATATTGTCAGTAACTTTTGCTACAGTTGAATTAAGGATTATAATTTTTAATAATGCATCTCATTAAAACATCTATTGACTTCTAGACCTTATAAGTCTTTGTGGCATGGTTGAGATGGTCTCAGGAATCAGAATTCCCTCAGCTTTCTCATTTGTAAAATGCAAGTAATGGAATCTTCCTCATGGCAGCTAGGCTTAAATAAGTTGTGCATGTAAAGCTCAGAGCTGTGCTAGCTACTTGTAAACTTTTAGTAAATGTTAGCTATTAATATCTAAAACCAGAAACAAATATGCTGCATGCATTTATGCTCCTTTTTGGGGGGCCACAACCTCCCACCTTCCTCTCTAGGCAACAAAAAGTAGGCAATTTCTAACTATTCATAGCAAATACATGATGTCAAACTTGTTATAACTGGTGCAATAAAAGTTTTTTTTTCCCCACCTCTATCATTTTTGTACCAATCCAGTGCTGATGTTTTTATAAACTGATAGTTTACAGAACTATTAAATCGAAAGATATAAACAGAAATATCTTCTCCCTTAATACTTGGTTTACTAAAGAAACTTCTGTAGGACATAAATGTTTTCCTGATAAATTTTGCTACTATTATTTTTGTCCCAGTTAGTTTTCTATTTTTCTTTATTTTACAAGAGTAAATAAAGATGAAAAGTTCCAGAGATGTATTTAATTTTAACCAACAGCAAAATATTTCTTTGAGTTTGCTTCCTCCCCTTTGCCCTTAAATGAGATGTAACACTTCCTTTAGACTAGTGTCTCTATGGTTAATTTTCAAATGTATTTTTTGTTTCCTTGTTTTTACCAAAACTAAGCAAAAAATGTCTTTAATGAGCATGAAGGTTTGGATCCTAGCAGAAACCTAACACAAAGCTTTAGGATGATTTTCCACATTTTATTTCACCACCAAACAGTTAAAAACATGTTTAACGGGCTGGGGATACAGCTCAGTTGGTAGAGTGCTTGTCTTGCAAGCACAAGGCCCTGGGTTCAATCCCCAGTACCGCAAAAAAAAGAACGTGTTTAACTTTTTTAAAAATCAAGATGCTACCTAGACATTTGATCACAGAATTTTAGCTTCAGAAAGTACCTTGTATTTATTTATTCATCTCTTTATCTTTTGTAGTCAATTTCTCCTTTTCATAGAGAATTTTTTCCAGTATAATAATAAACTAATACAGTCTTTCCACAGGCATTATACCCATGGAAAATACAACCATTTTTGCAGAAAACCTGAGATATATCAGAAATATCCTAGTAAATTAGGCAGTCTTTGAGGAACTGGTTTTATAAACATTTTAGATTATCTGTTTTTTAAACTGAACAAGAACATGTATGTTTCCATCAGACATTCAATCTCCAAGTCAGTTTCCAGCCTAGGTGGTATACTACTGCCTAAGTACAGACTTCTGATAGGGTAGAAGAGGGATGGAGAAGAGACTTCAAAGCAGTACCTTTTCATTTGGACCTTCTTATCAGGTCAGGTAGGATCCTTGCCAGTAACCAGGAGAAAGGCATTCTGGCCAGAGATAGCAGAAAAATTTTGTGCAGAGTGACAGAAAATTGTTGAATAAGATACTTATCGCTAGAATGCACTTGTATACAGAAGTGATAGGAAATTAGGCTGGACAAACTAAAAAGTTGGGATAGGCTGTAAGGAACCATTTTCATGGTTGTGGAGAAAAGTGCATGAAAAATCTATAGTTTTAAAGCTAATGATAGCAACTTGAGGAAGATCTACTTGAAGTTAATCTTAACATTAAATATTTGGCATCTGATCACATTCATGTAGGATTTTTCTCTTTATAGGTATTTAAACTTTCTTCTCACTTGTCATTACCAGTATTGCTTTGATGTCTACAGTCTTTTCCAAAGCTCAGATCAAATGTCAACTTTCTCAAATAATCTAGTGGCTCTTCCCAAATAAGTGATGCTTTTGCTTGATCTGAATATTAATCCTCAGTCGAGTCCTTGGCATACATCTTTTGTCTCTAAAAGTCCTTTTTTTTTCTTGGAGATATTTTTAGTTTCAAAGTTCTGTGGTCACTTTCTTGGGATATCATTATCTTAAAAATAAACAAAAGGGACATTCAATCTTACATTTTTAACCAACCAACTTTCTCCTGAAACTATCAAAACTAAATGTAAAAACTATATTTGGTGATAGGACAAAAACACTGAAGAGTTTTGTCTAAAAGTGTGCTGATATGAGGAACTCTTTTCCACATTTTTTATTGGTGCATCATAATACATCATGATCAAGTTTGTTGTTACTGATGTGAGGAACTCTTGAGACTCGGCCATGCAAAGAATGACTTTAAGAGTCATCATCTTTGTACAGGGTCAGTGTTTTCTCAGTATTCACATTCTTCATTTTCATGACAATGAACTATATTTGTAACAAATATTAACAGACTGATAATTTCTAAATGTTTAAAACCTTGTAACACTTGCCATTTTTGTCACCTATTCCAATGATTTGTTATCTTCTTTTCAACTTCCAAAATGAAAATAATTTATTTACTGCCTAGCAGTTCTAAAGATGTCTCTTATTCTCCAACACCTCACCCATCCAGAACTCCTATTTTGGAACCTTGAGAAATATGGGCAAGAACCAGCAAGAAAATTTAAAAGACATATAGACAATATAAAGTAAATGCTATGGAATCACATCGAAATTCCTTTTTTGGGCTTCTTTGAGAATTCCTTATGCTCTAAGAACCTTTGTAATGCTGTTCTTTGAAGTTGGTTATTTGATTTCTCAACCCATATCAAAATAAGAACAGCTGGTCAGAGGAGAAACTTCTTGTTGGAGAAAGTATCAGTAACATCAAGAAATGATAGCTGTAACTTAGCAAAAAAGAAGTGAGAAAATCTGTGAAGTGTACATAAGACCTTAAAACAAGGCCACACGAGCCCTTCATGTAATTATCTTATAGCTCCTAAAGCATCATTGCTTTGCAGCTTTCTATAAATGGTAATCATAGTATAATGTTCTGGAGTCATCATACAGGATTTGTTTAAATATTCAGTATATCCTGTTAAACAAGGGGGAGTAGTGCATGGAAGATGTATTTCCACCCAAAAGGGTTATAGTCTGCAGCCATCTAGAAATCTGAGTTATCCTGAATTCTTCATACTCTGAGGGTTTCATAAATTCTGTCGTAAGTTCCCACTTTATTCAGGGCTCCAAGTGGTTATTACACCATAGAGAGTATGAAAGATTAGTTTCCAAGGGTATAAATACCCCCAAAGTTAAATATGCCAAGTTTGGGGCTGGGGAGATATCTCAGTTGGTAGAGTGCTGGGCAAGCATGAGGCCCTGGGTTCCATCCCCAGTACCGCCAAAAAAAAAAAAAAAGTATGCCAAGTTTGAGTTAGAAATTTCAGTGTTGGGCTGGGATTGTAGCTTAGTGGTAGAGTGCTTGCCTAGCACTTGTGAGGCACTGAGTTCAATCCTCAGCACCACATAAAAATAAATAAATAGAAAAAAAGGTATTGTGTCCATCTACAACTAAAAACATGAAAAAAAATTTCAGAGTCTTGTGTTTTCACCTTAATTTTTCACTTTTCTTGAGTATATTTTCCACTGTGTTCTTCAAATAGGTTTATAGATGTTTCTTTTTCCCTTAGATTGGTCGGTCGACTGAAAGTCCTATTGATTTTGTAGTAACTGACACAGTTCCTGGAAGTCAAAGTAATTCTGATACACAATCAGTACAAAGCACTATATCAAGATTCGCCTGTAGAATCATATGTGAACGAAACCCCCCCTTTACAGCACGGATTTATGCTGCAGGATTTGATTCATCAAAAAATATCTTTCTTGGGGTAAAAAGCTTTTTTCCTAAATGATGCATTCTTTTATACCAGCTTCTAGGTCTGAATTAAAAATAAATGTAAGTTCACTACTATTATTTCTATAGGAAAAGGCTGCCAAATGGAAGACATCTGATGGGCAGATGGACGGCTTGACCACTAATGGTGTTCTTGTGATGCATCCACGCAATGGGTTCACAGAAGACTCCAAGCCTGGAATATGGAGAGAAATATCAGTGTGTGGGAATGTATTCAGCCTGCGTGAAACCAGATCAGCTCAACAGAGAGGAAAAATGGTAAGTACTGAATTATAGTTTCTTATTGAGCTATCATCAGTACGTATGATGAGTTGGACTGAACGCATTATGTGTATTCAAAAAAAAATCTTGAATCTATTATTGATACAGAGAACTGAGTCTGACTGTTAAATACACTACCAAATTCTATACTAGAAGATAATATCTCATTGTTTCAATTAGGAAACTCTAAGGATTTTCTCTGTCATATTATGTCAACAAATTTGAAAACCTAAGTTTTCCTCAGTGTGACAGCACTCTAACCTCTTTGGTCTAAGTATCCTAACCTTTTAACTTTGGTCTAAGTATCTTTGACCATTTTTACCTAATTGAAAATTTTAGGCTTCTTGTTTAGTCAGATGTTCTAATCGTACATTGTCTTTAAAAATAAAAAGAGATATGTTACTGTTCAATATTTTATCCTTAGTTTTCAGACTTATATTTTTCATGACAGTTTCTTGATTACTTAGTGGATAATCCTAAGAAATCTCATTTCTTGAGCAAGGATCCTTTAAGACCAAATCTCTTACGTAAAAATCCAAAACATAATAGTGAATGCATTTTTCATTTTTATTTTTTATCTCTAGGTGGAAATTGAAACCAATCAGTTACAAGATGGCTCGTTGATTGACCTCTGCGGTGCAACATTGCTGTGGCGTACTGCAGAAGGCCTTTCCCACACTCCTACTGTGAAGCACTTAGAAGCTTTAAGACAGGAAATCAATGCAGCACGACCTCAGTGCCCTGTAGGGTTCAACACATTAGCGTTTCCTAGTATGAAGAGGAAAGATGTTGTAGATGAAAAACAACCATGGGTATATCTAAACTGCGGCCATGTACATGGCTATCATAACTGGGGAAACAAAGAAGAACGTGACGGAAAAGATCGTGAATGTCCTATGTGTAGATCTGTTGGTCCCTATGTCCCTCTGTGGCTTGGATGTGAAGCTGGATTTTATGTGGACGCTGGCCCTCCAACCCATGCATTTAGCCCTTGTGGGCATGTGTGTTCAGAGAAGACAACAGCCTATTGGTCCCAGATCCCGCTTCCTCATGGTACTCATACTTTTCACGCAGCCTGTCCCTTTTGTGCACATCAGTTGGCTGGTGAACAAGGCTACATCAGACTCATTTTCCAAGGACCTCTAGACTAACAGACAGTTTTTACAGGACTACATTATAAATTTATAAGCTAAGTGAGTTGGGTTTTGCAACCTGTTGTCCATGTCACAGTTTCTCTGCTCTGATCATTTGCATTAAGATGAAGAATTTTTTTAAAAATTTATAAGAAATAGTAGCAATTTCTGAGCAAAATCTGGGAAACTCAAGCAAAGGAATTTTTGAAAGTACCAGACTTATGAATTACAATTTTTGAAAATATATTTTGAGGAGAAAAAAGACAGTCTAATTTGATGCCTTCATTTTAGTGTTTTTGAATCACCCATCCTCAGTGTTGAGAAATTGTTTTGTATAACTGAGGGTACTGTTGGTTCAAACTATGTTAGTTTACAGTTTGTTGCAAACATTGTAAAATACAGCAACATGTATATTAACTTTTTTCTATTTATCTTTATTTTAGAAAATATCTTAGAATGTTCTTGATAGTGTAGCATGGTAATGATGGCTTCACACCTTGCGTGTGAATGGTAGTTTAGTGAGCACAAAGCTCAAGGATTTGCAGAGTTAGAAGGAAGAACAAGAAGAAAGCCTCTCTCCCATCCCCATCTAAATATGTAATTTGGTAAATTAGAGTACTTTGTAAAATCAGGTTCATATTAATTACCATTGTCTAAGAAGTGTTTGTTTTTAACCACATCAAAGATAATCAGGAAAGTTTTTTTCCTTAGTGTTTCTCTCAAGTGTAGTACTACAACAAAAACTTAATGCTAAGAAACATTTTATATGCTCCTTTGAATATGCAATTTAATCTAGATTATCTATTTTTCTCCCATGATAATTAATCTGTTTTTAGTATCAGCAACATTTGGCAAGTTTATTTTTTGGATATAAACTGTGGTTCATCTGTTCAGTGTTTCTAGAAAAAAAATCATTCCCATGAAAAAAAGTATAAATTAACAAGAAAGGAGAGTGACTTGATTTGCTTTTAGAAAAAGAAATGCTTAGTTAATTCTATATTTGGCTTTATCTGGGCATTAGAAAATTTAGAGATAAAGGGTTAAAGAATGATAATGCCCCCCCCCCCCCATTTTTAACTTAGCAGACCAGCCTTAATTGTGGGCTTGAATCCTAATAAGAGTTGCCACAGTGTGACTCAAATAAATGGTTGGCAGATGTGCACCAGTGACACACAGTAGAGGGACACACTTGCAAGGTCTGTTTATTCTCTTAACTTCAGTAAGTCTTTTGCTTTCAGAAGTAAGAAAAAGTTTCTTCTCCTTTCCCCTAGCCTTTTTTCTAAATGTGCCACAAAAAAAGTATAGATAGATGTACTACATCAAACCCTTTTGACACTTGTAGAAATCAGTACATTTTCAGATTATGACAGAATTGTTTTTTAGTCATTTGATTTGTTTTCCTTGAATTTGAAAAGTTGTGTGATACTTAATTGACTAGCAAATTTTTGTATGTGGTAGCATAGCTTTAATTTATCCTACTACATTGCTGTTATGTTTTGGGGGGGGTTAAAAAAGCAAAACTTGTCACTTAGAAGCCATGAATTATTTTATTTTACTTCAACTGTCAAAATTCCTTGTTTTTTAAAAATTATCATTGAGTTCACTCAGGAAATGCATGTCAGGAAACTTGTATTATAAGTTTATTAGTTGTGATGTATCAGTAACTATTGTTACCCCTTTTTCAGAGAAACATAATTGATTCTGAAGTTTTCTAGATTGTCACATGCTTTGTGACTAATGCAAGGAAATCAAGTCCTGTATTGTATTTGTTCTAGTCATTTCTATTCAGGCTATATATTGTAGCTTAATTTTTATTTGCAATTAATTTATTCAAACTAAGTAAATACTTTTCAAAATAGATATTTGAATTTGTGTCTTGCCTTTTTGCATATTGGAGAATGGAAAACCAGAGTCAAACTGGACAGATCTGCCTAACACTTTAAAAATATTCATTTGAAATAGACAAGGAGGTTGCATTTACTGTAATACTTTTTAAAGTCTCTGGTTCTCTTTGGAAATCTTCTCTTAATAGTAGAGGAACTTGTTAGTGGTTTAATAATAGAGACCTTTTCTAAGTCAAGTCCTGCTGGAGAGTTGACTCTATGCAAATTGGTTACAGGGCTATTTAAATAGTGCCTCAGTGACCATAAAAATTTCATGTTCTTCCCAAGTGCCTGAATTTCCTTCTAGCAGCTGGGAAAAACATGATTCATTTTATATCAAATTCAAACTTTAAAAACTCAAGTAATGTAAATCATTAGGTGTTTTCTACTCAGCATTTTGAGTAATAGTTCTGTCATTTTTCCAGTGCCTAATAGAACACTCTTACTTATTCAGTTGTATTAAAGAAATGTCAGTATTCTGGCCACGAGGAGAAAAGACTCTACTTAGGTCTCTTAAATGCACTCTCAAGAAAGGTAATTTTAGCCAGTTGTGGTGGCGCACACCTATAATTCCAATGGCTCAGGGGCTGAGGCAGGAGAATCTCCAAGTTCAAAGCCAAACTCAGCAACTTAGTGAGACTCTCTCCCTGTCTCAAGATAAAACATAAAAAGGACTGGGACTGTGGTTCAGTGGTTAAGTGCATCTGGGTTCAATCCCTGGTACACAAAGAGAGACAGAAAGGCTTAATTTTTATCAAAGCAATTTTGTGTTTAAAAGTTCCTCAGTTTGTACAGAGGGTTCAAATTCCCCTAATCTAAAATGCTATGGTAATGAGGTAAAACATGAAGGGCAGATACTCAGACATAGAAATCTCTTTATGCTCAGAGTATATCCCTATAGCAAATCAGATCAGCAAAGTTCTGCCTAAGTGAACTATAATCTGTCTTATGCCTCCACTTTGAGAATTACTCTTATATAAGTATACTATAATGTCTTTACCTCAAATTTTTATGTACTCATTCTTATAGCAGATACTGAATAGCTAGCATGCACCAAACTGTTCTAAACATTACGTGAGAAGCAGAAGAAAAAGAGCCCTACCACCTTGGAATTTGTAGTCAGGTGAGAAAGATAGAAATGAGCAAGAAAAAGTAAAAAATGCAACATGATAGTGAACCATGCTGATGAGACAAAGCAGAAAAGGAAAGTATATACATTATGTACTGGTGAGGAGGGATAGTGTTTTGTAATATGTGGAAGGTCCAGTTGAGTAAAGATTTGAAGTAGCTGAAGGGTGTGGCTACTTAGAAGAGCATTTAGGCAAGGGCCCTGAAATGGAAACTTCTGGAATACTTCTATGATAGCAAAGAAGCCAATGTAGCTAAGTGGTATGAAAGGGGGAAAGTAGTAGATAAAGTGAAATGACAGGTTAAGGAGAGCAGGAGTTGGGATGAAACTAGATCATGAAGGACCATCTGAGTATGAGGCTTTTATTCCAAGTAAGACGGGAGCCATTAGAGGGTTTGGGGAATGAGAGTGACATGATCTGACTAAAACAGTGAAGGTGAGAGCAGGAAAAGTACAGTAATCCTGGAGAGAGTGGCTTGGATCAAGGCAGTGACATTGGAAATTGTTTGAGAAGTGATCAAATTCTAGATTTTTTGCAGGCAGAATCAATGGCATTTGCTGCCAGATCAGCTATGGTGTGTGAAGGAATCAAGAACAAATGGGCTCAGGACTAGGAGTGTAACTCAGTGACATAGGCCCTGGATTCAATCCTCAGCACCAAAACAAAAAAAAAGGCAGGTGAGGAAAGAATACTCAACTCAATCAACTTGAGTAACTGGAAGGATGGCCTTAACAGTTTAGGGGGAGGGTTGCTCTAACAGTGGAATCAGGTAGTGATCTAGGACATTAGATTGAGGCTCCTATTAGAAGAGATTTTTGCCAAAACTGGAATGTCTCTGTTTTTCTTAACTGCTATTGAAGTTCTCGGTATACTTATGATCATTATGATCAGTGTTCTCTATATACCTCATGCTAGCTTAGAAACAAATCAAAAGAGTATTCCTCATGATTAATAGTGACTTCCTTTCACTGAAATAAGGGACAGCACTTAGTTTCTGTCTTCGCTTTGGCTGCCCTCTAAGGAAATGTTCTATTTTCAACTGCAGTCAGTAAATTCCTTTTTGCTAAAGTCTTCTGATAGTTTTTCTTTCTTCTCACCCATATACACCTTTTTACTTGACTCTTGACTTTTTAAATAAATATTCCTCAGTTTTCCTGAGTTTTAATATTTTGCTGCTTCAAATCCTTTATAAAAGTGGCAGAGCACAAGTGTTTTTTTTTTCTTAAAGTTTTTTTGTTGTTGTTTATAAACATTGAAGTATTTGTGGCAAACAGAATTCTTGAACTTATTTTATAAATCCAGACTTTAATACCAGTTTCCCTGAAGTAATATGCCTCTCTGATCATTGTCAACAGAAAATAAATAAGATCAAGAGTTTTCTTAGTAATTGTCATAAAGTATCATGTCCAAACATTGTAGTAGGTGATGTGATGGTAATGCTAGGTTCTTTTGGTTGCTCTTAAATTGTAAACCCAGCTATGTAAGTCAAAATCAAGCCATAGTATAAAATAAATTTGTCACAGCTAACATTTGAGTGTGTGTGTCAAGCACTGTTTGCACCATACTAATAATATTAGTGATATTATTTAAAAACTCAACCCTGTGAGGTAGGAACTGTTACCTCTATTTTACAATGGAAATCAGCCACAACAGTGTAACTTGCCCAAGGTTCACAGGACTTATAACTAAAGGACTCAGAATTTGAACTTTGGAAGTCTTACCCTATTTGTATGTACACAACCACTACATTTTGCTGCTTCCCCATTTTAATGGTGAAGTACATTGAAGAAATTCTTTTGCAAATTGAAATGTATCATAGTCATATGATACTTATTAAGCCACATGGTCAATGCTTGAAAACTATTTCTTGGATAGAGAAAACTAAGAACTCAACTTCAAAACTACTGAAACACTCTTGAGTTATGAGTTAGAAAAAATAGTGGAGGTTCTGGGGAGATAGCTCAGTTGGTAGAGTGCTTGCCTTGCAAGCACAAAGCCCTGGGTTCGATCCCCAGCACCGCAAAATAAAAAAAAGTGGAAAAGGAAGAAGGTTACAGAAGCTATTTGATCAGAAAATGCATTTACCTTGGCTGAACAAGAGAGAAGCAGGGAATGGGGGACACACTAAAAAAAGTGACGCTAACTGGAAGTTTGACAGGGCAATAAGAAGAAAATCCGTGGATAGTACCAGAAGAGAACAAAAAGGATTCTCATGAAGAAGAAAAGAAATACCAGTTATGGCCAAAAAATATGACAGCCAGACATTTCATTTTGAGTACCAATGATTAATAAGGAAAGACACAGAAGGCAGTTAATATTAAAAGGGAGAATTAAGGTTACTATAGATAGTCTCGCAGTATCTTTTTTTTAATATTATTGTATTTTTTATACTTTTATTTTTTTATATGGTGTTGAGAATTGAACCCAGTTCCTCACACATACTAGGTAAGTGCTCTACCACTGAGCTACAACCACAGCCCTGAAGTATTATATCTTATTACTGTATAACTATTTTTTAAATAGAATATAAACTAGAAGGGATGTTGGCAATCAGATTATGGATGAGGAAACCAAGTCTTAGATGAAGCGGTCACTGATTTGACAGATCTGGTAGTAGAACCTCAATCCCCTGTCTACACTGGTACACTGATGATTATAAATTTGAGTCATCCAGACTCAGGTATATTCCTATGTTTTGATTATTGAAGCAAACATAAGTACATTGCATTTAATAGCTTCTATTTTTAAATTATAAGTGTCTGCAGAGTGTTGTCATGTGAACAATGGTTCCCAATTCTAAGGGATGGTCTGCTTCAGATTTCATTTAAAAGGTTTGCCTAGTTTGGAAATGAAGGACAAGAGTAAAAGAGTTCTGCTGGGCACAGTTGCTGTGCCAGCGATCCCAGCTACTCAGGAGGTTGAAGCAGGAGAATCACGAGTTCAGGCCAGTCTGGGTAGCATAGTAAGGCCCTGTCTCAACAAAAAAACAAAAAAGAATTCTCTGAGAGTTTCATTTGCAGTCCTTTGGTACTCTACCTGAATCATTACAAATCATCCATCTCACTCATTGACAAGGCTCTTTATTTTCTTTTACTATTTACTGTGAAATCAGTAGTTATTGTGCATACCATACCTCTCTAGGAATGCAATGCATTCAGATACTTTTCAATTCCACTTGGCTTCATTAAATTCCTTTTAGAGAATTATTTGAAATGGAGATGAAAATGAATAACAATAGCTACTATACTGTCAAGCAACAAAAATAAAAATAAAAAAAACTCAGTTAACAACATAGTTAAATAAGAGTAATCTGAACACCTGTACCCATAAAGTTGAGTAGATTTTGAATCATGAAAGGCAAATCCCTAGGTGAAGAGGCAGGAGTTGAATCAGGTGCAGAGGGAAAAGAGAATGAGAGGCTGTCAGTTATCTATAATTAGAAACTCCCAAATCAAGAATAGGCTTCAGTGGCAGCTGAAGAGGGGTAGCAGGAGGAGTTTCTCACTGTGGGTGTTGGTAAAATGTTAGAATCCTGAAGCAATTACCTCCAAAGACCAGTTTGTACAGGGGTTGAGGAGGCAAGGACAGGTAATTTCTTGATGAGAGGTCCAAAAATATCTCCACCTCTCCCTTAACACACAAACACTAGATTGCTCCCAACTAGAGTAAGTAATGCTTCTCAAAATTACTAACTTGGCTCCGCACACCCTTAATCCCAGCACCATGGAAAGCTGAGGCAGGAGTATCTCAAGCTCAAAGCCTTTCTGGGCAATTTAGCAAGACCCCCATCTCAAAATAAAGTTTTAAAAAGGACTGGGGATGTAGCTCAGTGGTAGAGTGCCACAGGTTCAATCCCCAGTACGGAGGGTAAGGGGGATGACTAGCTTGAAGGAAAAAAGAAAAACCTGTTCACCTGAGCATGTAAATTCTAGCGAGTTTGTTAGTGTGCCATTTCTATATTAGTTATACTGCATGAATGCAAATGTCAATTATGTTTTTCATTGATTTTACTCAAAAGAATTCAACCATGGCAGGAATCCCTAAGTCAAGTACATTATGCAAAGTTGGTTTCTTATTGCAGAGGTAATTTAACTGTGAAATGATACTTGTATATGATGAAATGAAAGTCAAAGATACTACTCTTGGGATGTGGACTTTTGCAGAGAAACTTTAAAAGAGCATTTTAGTAGCTTCGGTATATGTTCTAGGATTTTTTTAAGTTTGACAGTTAACAATCAAGAGTTTGTTTGAAGGTGCTTTTATGGTTTCATTATTGCTGCTGACTTCAAATATGGCCATACTTATTTACCAAAGTGTTTTAATTCCTCTTTAGGTACAAAGGGGCCATTGAAAATGTTGTCTGGGTGGGATTTCACAACTACAAGGAATTCTTCAGGCAAGGCACAAGTCCAAGCCTTAATCCAGTCTGGCCTGAGAAACCAGTGCTTAGATGTTCCTTTATCAGAGTAGGTAACAATGGGCAGTTATTCATTGTAAATAAACTAGAGACTGAGTGAGTGAAGGGAGTTAGAATACATCAAGATAAGCAGCCTGCCCTTCAGAGAGGATGCGGTTGTGCTGCAGGCAGCATTTCCTGTAATTTTGTAACATACTTTTTAACTCCTTGGCTCTGGCTGTAGCCATGAATTACCTGAAATTCTATAGGGAAAAAAAAAAAAATTAACCCTTTGTCATCAATGTCATTCTATCTCATCTTAGTTCCTTAGGTCTTTGGTGCTGGTCCTTTGTATGAAATTAGACTTGTACAATTGATGGTCCCAGACTAACAAATTAACAGCTTCTCCACTTGGGGAACTCCATAGCCTATTTGAAATGCAACAAAGTCAGAGTATGTATGTTAAATGAACTATGACTATCTTCAGTCATTCAATGACTGATGGAAAGAGTAACTGAAATAATTCTTAGCTGAAACACTTCTTGAAAGGGTGTGATTTGGGGTACACAGTGCTTCTACAGTAGTGACCCAACATAAAAATTCCCTAACAGCCAGGCACGATCTTGCATGCCTGTAATCCCAGCAGCTTGGGAGGCTGAGGCAGGAAGATCTCGAGTTCAAAGACAGCCTCAGCAATTTAGCAAGGCCCTGTCTCTAAATAAAAATATAAAAAGGGATGGGGATGAGACCCAATGGTTAAGTGCCCCTGGTTTCAATCCCTGGTACAAAAAAAAAAAAAAAAAAAAAATCAATGAATCACAAGGATCTATTCCTATTAGCCTTTATTGGGATTGAATTATATGATGACCTGTGATACCAGTTTGAACAACTGTGATCTGCAAAAATGTTTTGTTGTGATTCAGATAAAAATTTGATCTTAACTTTTCCATGCACGGCTTTATTATGATGAATTAAGCCTACTTACCAATGAAATGTACTACAAAATGGGAGAGACGTCAGTAAAGGAAGTGATATAACATGCAAATATATACATTTCTACACTGAGAATATTACATTCACCTTTGTCATTATTGTTCATTATACTGGGTCACAGAACCCAGTCATTACTAGAGAAGGTTTGCACACAATTAAATGAAGGGACAATGGGGTTAACAAGGCTGCAGTCATTTCTTCCTGTTATTTTGCTGCCACAATTATTCTGCCTCCCCCACACCATTTTGCAACCTAGACTGCTAGCCCATGAACTTCCTAGTCAGTCGTTGATCCTTATTGTTAGCCTGCAAACTTCATTGGTCTAGATTGTTAGTAGTCCATAAAAATTTCACTTAAGAATAGTTCCCCTGCCATTTTCTCCCCTCCCCCACCTCTCTCTCACACAGTTCAGTGAAAACATTTCCAGAAAGTTTGCTTTATCACTTTGTTTCTTTAAAGGTTTTCTTTCTATGAAACAGGATAGGCTTTATTTCAAGAGTTATATATAATTAAAAGGGAGCCCTATGCATGGCCACCATCTTCCTGGCTGGAAAGAACACACTGACCCTTGAAGTCCTCTCCTATGTGCTTCTGATTGCATTGTTCATTTCCAGCTAACACAGTAATTATAAAATGCCAGCATTTACTTTTTTGTTTTCTAGTGTTTCATCTAAGCAATCTAAACCTACCTGGGATGCCAAGAAGATAATGCCATGTGTTTATGGAATTCCGGATCACTGGTTTTCTTTTAAGTGGAATTGGAGGTAGTGCAGTTAGTCTGTTGATACTTTTAAAATTTAATCCTATTCCTTAACCAATTATTTTCTCATGAAGAAAACTATCCTATGACCAACCATCTCACAAACAAGTGCCAGGGCTGAACTGTCCTGAATAAGTAGTTTTTTTGAGGGGGGCTTTTTATTTTGTGGTGCTAGGGATTGAACCCAGGGCCTTGTGCATACAAGGGAAGCACTCTACCAACTGAGCTAATTCCCCAGCCCCTGATCTGTCCTGGAATGATACAAGAGTGTAGGCCATGATTGATACGATTCAACAAGCAACTCAGCAACATTCTTTTTAGAATCATAAATTAGTAATGGGATTTGGACTTGTATGACTGGGTCTGAAACTGTTTATCTGATTTTATTCTGCTTCTTAAAGGCTAGGGGAGCTTTCTCACTAGACTTAGGGTCCTCCTCTCTTGAATGAAGGACTATGTGAGAGAATGAAATAACAGGAGACAAAAGTTTGATCTTTCATAAAACCTAAGGAGAATCTGAAAAGGCAGAGGATGTCTTGCATACAGTTAGCCTGCAGTTAAATATTCATTGAATATTTGAGCAGATTAGAGTTGGACCCTTCATGCTTCATGTGCTAAAGAGCTGTTTCTAATTTTCTTGCAACCTTGAGATCACAGAATAGGTGACAGAACTCTACTTTTGAGTAGAATAAGAAGGTAATAAGTATTTTGGCTAACAGTTGTGATAAACTTCTCTCTCCTTGTTCTTGGGACCCTTGGGCAAACTTCAAAGAGGAGGCCTATTGGCACCTTGACTTGGAAGCCAAGAGTTGGTTTGAATTTGATCTTTTTCTCTGCATGAACATCACAATTTACAGTGCTCTGTTAAAATTAGCAGTAATTTTTAAACATTAACTAAAGATGTCTGGAGAAAGGAATTCTTTCTTTTCACTCACAGTGAGAGTGACTGTTATACTGAATATCACTTAATTATCTGACTAGTCAGACACGTTTATCCACTATGAAAGGTAAGCATGTATTGAATACTGAATACCTACTTTGGATTCATTTACTCAATAAAAATACATTGAACTAAGTGAGAGGCACTGGAGATACAAAGATTGATAAAATAAACATGGTTTCTACCCTCATGATGTTGAAAATTTAATAGTAAATAATTACAATATAGTATAGTATAGTATGGGCTAGGACAGAAGTAAAGATCCTTTGGGAGCACTTAGGAGGAGCGCTGAACAAACTCAGAGAAGTCAGAGAAGGGGCTCTAGATAGAAGCAATATGAATCAGGGTCTGAAGGAAGAAGGAGGCAGTCATGGGTGGAGGCAGGGTGGCAAGGGGTATGATGGGAAGAGGATTCCCAGCAGAGACCACAGCTTAGCTAGCGGAGTCAGCACCAATGGAGAGTAGTGCATATTTGAGAAACCGAAATTGAATGTGTCTAAGTGGAGAGTAAAAGGAAGGGAATGGCAAGAAAAGGGGCCAGAGATGCAGGCAGGAGATAGGGTCTTTTGTTAGCTTGAATCAAGATTTTGAGCTTTAACCTAAGGGCAGTTGGGAATTAGGGAATGACAATTTTGTAAGATTGTTCTGCATGCTGTGGATAATCAGCCGGCAAGTCTGCCCAAGAGAGAGAAGGGAGAGAGAATGGTGGGCAGATCCGAAACATATTTTAATACCTTTAAGAGTACACTTGGGGGGCTGGGGTTACAGCTCAGTGGTAGAGTGCTTGCCTAGCATATGTGAGGAACTGGGTTCAATCCTTGGCAGCACCACATAAAAATAAAGTAAAAGGGTTTTTTTGTTTTGTTTTGTTTTTTTAAAGAGTACACTTGGGGCTGGGGAGATAGCTCAGTTGGTAGAGTGCTTGCCTTGTAAGCACAAGGCCCTGGGTTCGATCCCCAGCACCACAAAAAAAAAAAAAAAAAAAAAGTAAAGAGTACACTTGGTAGGACTATGTGGTTGGTTGGATGAAAGAAGAACCGTGATTCTGGCTTGGATAGCTAGATGAGTTTTTTATAATAGGGAAGGGGAGGAGGATGCATACAGTTTGAGATCACTATGAGATATCCATGATGATGTTTGGTTGGCCGTTGGATATATGCATTTAGAGTCCCCCCCAAAAGAGACCTGCCTTAGAAATATGGATTTAGGGATCATTCAAGCCTAAGATCCTACCAGTGAGTGAAATCTCCTAGGAAGCCATATCCTAGAAGAACAGAGATTAACAGGAGTAGGGTGGAAGAAGAAAAGCCCATAACAAAGAGTGAGAGAAATATGTGATCCTGGAGATGGGGGAGGTATCAAATCAGAAGAGATCAATGGCCCAGAAGCCAAGAGAAAAGAATGCTTTAAGGAGACATGATCTACAATGTTATATTGACTATGGAGAAAAGTAAGTTAAGGCCTGAGAAATGTCCATTGGATTTAACTACAAAGAAAGCGTTATGACCCTCATAAGAAGAAACCATATTACAAAGATTTTGAGAAGATCCTTAAGGACGAAGAAGTGTACTCAACAAAGTCAAGTAGATTGACTACAGTCAAGAAGAAAAGGAGAAGGAGAGGGTGACGAAAAGGAGAGAAGGGAAGGAAGGAAGAGAAAAACTGGAAGAGGATGCAAAGTCGAATGAAAGCGTTAATTGATTGGTTGGTTAGTTCTGTTTTGCAGATGAGAGCTACTTGATGATGTTTGAAAGCTGAAAGGAAGCAGGAATAGGGGAGGGAAATCATGGGTAGAGAGTAGTCCCTGAATAGGACGGAGGAGAGAGAATAGGAAGAAACAAAATGGTGGGATAGAGTAATCTTGGAGGTGGACAGTGAAGGGAACCCCCCTCCCGATCTAAAGGTAAGTCCTTATCTAAAGTTTTCTTTTATTTTCCATCTGAGATAAACAGAGGTCAATGCTAAGAAGGAAGGTGGGAAAAGGAAGAGTGTAAAGTCTGAAGAGCATGAAGAAGGCCAAAAGTGTTTACTTGAAAAAAATTGGAGAGACTACTGGGCAGCCCTGAGGCCCAGTTGAGGTTGGAGAACATACTTGATATTGGCACTGACCTGCTTAATCATGTGCTTTAGGATCCCCAATATAAAGATGGATAGATTGACTTCTTTTTATACCAGTTATGTTTGCCTACAAATGACAGAAAATCCCAAATAACAGTTGCTTAAACATGAAAGAAGTTGATTACTCTCTTACATAAAAATCCAGGTAGATGAATAAGGCTGGAATAGAACTTCATGGTGTTAGGAATCCAGATTCTTTCTAGTCCCTTTCTTTGCCATCCTCAGGACTTGGTTTTTGTGTCATGGTTCAATGTGTTTTATTTGGCTCCGTCTATTTTGTTTGGATTCTAGCTATCAGGAAGAAGTAAGTACTAGGAGAAGGGTGTATGCCAGTTCTACTTAAATCCATTGACCTAAGCTTAGTCCCATGGGGAGGCTGACAATGTAGTCTTTCTTTTTAGTACCAGGGATTAAATCCAGGGGTGTTTAACCATTGAACAACATCCCAAACCCTTTTTATTTTGAGACAGGTCCTCACTAAGTAGCAAGGATCTTGCTAAGTTGCTGAAGCTGACTTTGAACTTATGATCTTCCTGCATCAGCCTCCCAAGCCACTGGTATTACAGATGTGCACCTCTGTATCCAGCACAAATATAGTTTTTATTATGAATGACCATGTATTCAGTTAAATTTCTGACCCCCTATTTTCAAGGGATCTAATGGTAGATAACAGAGTCAAAGCCACAGTAGGGTTTGTCGGGATAAATGCAACAGAATAGGAGTACAAAGTAAACAATATTGTTAAGAGGTTAGCTAAGGTAATAAATAATAGTCTGAGTTGGGATTTAAGTAAAGACAGGATTCAATAAAGATTAGAGAGGAACTAAGTGAGCTAGTCATTTTTTTTCCAGATATCCATCATATCCCATAAATGTGACTTTCGTACTTCAGGGAAAACTGAACCCCCAGCCTCAGGAATGTGTGATTATGGTCTAAGACAGTGTTTCTTTACAGGGGCAATATTGGCATTTGGGGAAAGCCAATGGGACCATCCTGTGCATTGCAAGACATTTGATGCTCCTAGTCTCCCTACTGCCATCCCCTAATGCCAGTGGCACTCCTCCTAGTCATAACATTTGCATATACAATCATGTATCATATAATGATGTTTCAGCCAATGACAGGCTACAAATATGATGTTGGTTATACTTTATATCCTAGTATGAGTGGCTAGTGTGTAGTATCCTAAACCATTGCTATAGTTTGTTGAATGTCCCCCAAAGGCCCATGTGCTAAAGGCTCAGTCACCAGGGCAGTGCTATTGGGAGATGCTTTGGACCTTTAGAAGTTGGGACCTTATGGGTGGTCCTTAGTCATTGGGTATGCTCTCAAAGGGGACTGTGGGACTCCAATCTCTTTGTCTTCCATTTCCTGGTCTGTGACATGAGCAGTTTGCTCCACCATATGCTCCTGCCATGATCTACCACCCCCACCAAATACTCAAAGCATGATCTTGGACTAGAACCTTTATAATCATGAGCCAAAATAACACTATTCTCTTTATAAGTCGTCTCAAGTATTTCATGGAGAGCTAACTAATACAAATACCTAGGTTTGTGTAAGTACATTCTGTGATGTTCGTGTAACAACGAAATTGGTGTTTCTCAGAACTACCCCCATTGTTAAGTAATTCATGACTGTAGGAAGGAAATCGTACTGCTCCCAGTTAAGAACAAGTAATCTAAATTAATCATGGCAATCCCAGCTCCCTTGCTATTGTGATTGACTTAAGGGTGGATAATTAAGTCCAGAGCTAAGGGAATTAGCACGCGGCATTCCCTTAGTCACCACGATTGATTCAGGCTCCTCCATTTAATGAAAGGTCAGGTTTTTGTTTGATGGTTAAAAACTTACTCCTTCTCAGCCCCTCTGAATATAATGAAGAAGCAGGTGGGCCTAGTTGCTGCTGAAATCCAACCTCCAGGACCACTAGGGGAGCCAATCCCAGAATGAAGTTGACACCTGAGGGTGACAGAGTGGAGAGACAAAGACACAGCGTCCTTGGTAAGTCTGAATTGTAACCAAACCCAAGGCCCTTGCCACTGTGAACATTTTTAGTTATTTGAGCCAATAAATCCCCTTAGTGTTTAAAAGAGTTAGACTGGAGTTTCCTGTTACCTGCAAATGAAAACATACTCATTAATAAAAGAGGGAACTGAGAGCGGTTGAATCAAAGTAGTGAAATACACACAGTGGGTAATGGAAATGAGAGTAAGGGATATCACCGACAAATGAAGGGGCTTAGATCTTGGGTAGAAACTGAGGGAAACAGGGAGAAGAGGTATGCTGAGTTTGGCTGGATGCAAGAGTTTACAAAAATTAGTCTCTGTTCTCTTGGACTGGGAATTGAAGGTAATCAGAACAGTTCTGGCATTGTGCTCAGATAATTCAATGAGCTTTATATTACTCCAACGTGTGGAAGAAGAAACTTGAAACCCACCCAAGGACCTCAAGCTAGTTGCTGGCAGAAGTAAGTCCTATTGAGTTTGACCCCAGAAACCAAGTTCCTTCCACGACCTCCCCATGCTGTGCGATGCCAGAGTGGGAACAAATACCCTTATCAATCCTTCCCATGATTCAATCCAGGACAGCAAGAAAGACTGATTCAGTGGGCTTGTTTTCCCATGTAGAAAGGATAGCTCATCTGCAGGATATGCAGTACTGTGCTTGGGTTAGTTGGAGAGGCAAGACAGCTTACAGAACAAACATTAACAGAGGTGAAAGGAATAACCAAAAGGTACACCATGGAGAAGAAATCAAAGATTCTGGTGAGATGAAAAGTATTTAATTTTAATTGTTAAGCATTGAATATCAGATTATGTGCATCTGCTTTTTTTCATTTCAGAAACTTATTTTTCCTGTTTTCTTTTTTACATAGTTAATGCATGCACATAGAACAAACGCAAAAGGTACATAAGGTATTCTATGAAATATATACTTACCTTCCTCCTCTGTCCCCCAATCACCCTTCCTAGAGGTAATCACTATTGACTGAATTGATCCCCCTCCTCCTATCCCCTTCCTCCTGTCTCTTCATCTTAGGCAGAGGTACACCAAGCTGATTTCTCTTCATCTGGTAACAATACAGACTTTCCGAATGTGGCAGGGTTTTCAACCCATTTCTGTACCCACTAAAAATCAATTATGCAAAAACAAAGTCACCTTATTATTTATAATGACTTCTTGCTGGAAAGTCCCCATTCCACATGCAGGTGGAAAGACTTGGTCTTGCCAATTAAAGATATCTGAGTCTTTTTGAAACTGGGAACTTTGTCTCTTGGGAAATCACTCAATCTTTCAAGGTTTCTCCCTCACCCAAGGGTTCTCCTCCCTCCTTCCTTTTCCCAAGATGTCATTTAGGTGCAGGAAAAATCTATTTGCCATTCTCTAGGTCCTCCCACCTCCCTTGTTGAAGAAATTGTTCTCTCTGGCCTTTGAGCCAACACCAATTTCAGTTTCTGATGGCCCCATCCCTGGCCCCGGCCCTAAGGGGCGAACAGCATAATCTTCGCATCTTCTTGTCTCCAGGCCAGGCCTCTTCCAGCCTGTTCATCCTGTCAGCCTCCATCATTCTCCCACTGGCTCTCCTCAGACCATGCTCAGACCCCAAGGAACTGGAAGCATGATCTCAAGGACTGTTCTTGTCCAATCACAGCAATTCTGCTTCTCTGTAGTTGCCTCAGTTCCAAATGGAAAGTGGGATACAAACTTTTTCTTCAGGATGCTGTCTCCACTCATCTGGGGCAATCCTGTGCTTCTACTCCCCAAATAGCCTAATTTCCTGCCTGTTGCTTTAACTTTTATCTTCCTTTCCAGTCTGGGAAAATGGCTCTGAGGTCATATCCTGTGTTCTTCTTGGCTCTACCTATGATCTGCTCAGGGGCAGTCCTCCAGCTCTTCTTCACTGGTGTGTACACATTCATTTTTTTTTTTTCTTTCAACCAGAGTGTGACTTTTTCCAACTAAAATTACTTGATTTCAAGCTATTGTTTTGCTATTAATTTTTTTGATCCTATTTTGAGACTCTAAGTGATGATTTACCCATTCTTGGCTGGGTTTTCTGTCTCCATGACACAATGCATGCCATTGAATCAATGGGTGGGGAGCCATGAGGACAAGGGTTTACTGGGAAGGCAAATATATTGGTTTAATATCTCACAGGTGTTATCTCTGTTATATCAGCATAATGTTTCCAGTGCCAGCAGAAAAGAAGCCAAAGTCAGCATGGTAAATGCTACTGAATTTTCAAGTGCTAATACAGGTACACCCACTGCATGTGAAAACTTCACGCCCTTAAAATTTGTCACCTGGACAGCTATACTCTGTCCCGGATCTCTCCACTTCTTTATTCAACCTTCCTGCAGTCCATTTCCCACAAAGTAGGCAGAGTTCTTTATTAAGTATAAATCAGATCCTATTGAGGCAGGAGAAAGGGTTAAAACAGGCAGAAATTGGGCTCCTTCAAAGTGAGGTGTCTGTGTATCAGGGCTGAGAAACTACAGACACAAGCCAGGCCTTGTCAAGGTCAGGCCGACTCCTATATAGGCAGAGAGAGAGAGAGAGAAAGAATAATCAATGCCTAGTACCCAGACCCCCACCAAAAATACAGTACATTGGACCAAAGTGGGTACAAAGAGCTCCTGGACACTGAGTGCCTTACCCAGCATTGGGTAGGGGGATAATTTCCTTCTCCCTGTAGATCCATATAAACCCCTAGACAATTCCCACTCTCTGGTATCCCTTTCTTGGGACCCTTCCCCTTTGGGAGCTCTGCTTTCTATTACTCTAATAAATTCTGTTACTTTGCTCTCACCCTGTGTCTGTGGATTTCATTTTTTGAATTCACAAGACAAACAACCCAAACTCCTGCTTCATGTACACTATAACTTCCCAGCTTCTCATCATTCTTTGATCTGGCTCTGCCTCTCTCATCCTTGCTCTTATTTAGCCTTGTTTCTTCATCTCCTTCTAAGCCTTTCCTCTTACTGTGCTCAGCCCGCCTTTCTGTCCTCAGACATATGAGGCTCATTTCTGCCACAGGTCCTTTGTACTTACTGTTTCTTTGATTGCCAATTGTCACTCTCCTGCTTCCTTCTCAGTCTTCAGTTCCCAACTCTGAGGTCACCAATTAGCCACACACACCCCCCCCCCGTAACATCTGCCATATTGTTCCATTTTATCTTCTTCACAGTCCTTAGTTACTGAAATTGCATTATTTGGCTTGTTTGCATGTTTACTAGCTGTCCCCTCCTCACTTGGAATGCAACCACCTTAAATAGGGACTCAGTTTGTCTTCTGTAGCACTATGTTTCTTTCCTGGCATATAGTAAACACTCAGTAAATATTTGTGGATTAAAATCAATGAATTTCAACCAGCGGCAAAAAGAAGGAAGCTGTGTGTGGAGGGGGGGGACCCATGGCCTCACATATGCTAAGCAAGCATTCAAGTGCTGAGCTGCGTTCCCAGCTAAAAACATATTTTTTAGATCCACAAGCACTAGTGTATACCACTTTATTTCTGTGTTAGAGAATACTAATTTCTATGTAAAGGAATCATAAGACAAATCTGCCTTCTAGTGAGAAACTTGGCTGTAAGACAGAACTAGCATCTATAATTATGCCACAGAAAAAAATCAGCTTTTTTCAAATAATCAAGTCAGATCAAAGTATAAATTGTTAGCTTTCTTTGCCAGGTACACAATTTGAATGATTTGCATGTGTGTTGGTCTGAGTTTAACCTGCTGCAGATCACCAGCTATTTTAGGGTCCTGTGATTGCTGCAAGTTGTTTACTTGATTTCTTTCATTTTAAGTGAAGTAGAGGAGGGAGGGCTGATCAGAGGGAAGATGCAAAAAGAGATGCAATGTTGATGGTTTTTCAGGCATACTATCAAACAATCACCAACAAATTTTAGGTATTTCTTGTACATTCAAGACTGAAAGCTAAGCTGTCCTTGATATGTGCTTTCAAAAAAGTGAGAAAATGGTACACTGGAAAGTCCTGAGCAGCTGCATAAACCCTGAGACAAGGGTTTAAATTCTGCAGTGAGCCATGTTTTTCAAAAAGATGGAGGAAAATAGTCCTCATTCTGATCAGAATAGATGAAGTCAAACATCCTTCTCCAACCCCCGTGTCAGTGCCCATAGTTTCTGCCACCAGGGTTTCATCTTTTTATCCTGGAGTTCCCTTTTAAAATGTACACATTCCTGACAACATATTACACTGATTCATGAAGACATTGAAGCTAATTAGATCCATATTTCTCCCTGTGGGAGAAATTACTAATAACAAGAACCCTGAAAGAAAAAGAGAGAGAGAGAGAGAGAGAGAGATACATTGGGAGAAGCGCTTTCTGAACCTAGAATGGGTCCAGTACAATAAAGTATAATACAGTAGTTGACAAATCACTTTGGATAATGATATTGTGAGGCCAATGATTTTTGTGAGTAAATTTTGTTATGTGAACTAATTAATCTGAGAAAATGGATTTTTTTTAAACTTCAAGTGTTGCTAGGTAAAGTGAATTTTGATTGATTTTTTTTCCAGTTAGGGTCCCAGTGAGGAGAAGGAACTCAAAGTATAAATCCCACTGATAGTGGGTTGAATTTCACCCAGAAATGACCACCTGTGGGCTGGGGCTGTAGCTCAGTGACAGAGTGCTTGCCTTGCATGTGTGAGGCACTGGGTTTGATCCTCAGCACTACATAAAAATAAACAAATAAAATAAAAACATGCTGTCCATCTACAACTTCAAAAAAATTTTTTAAAAAGAAATACCAACACATAATAATAATGATTATGACCATCGTCATAATAACTAACATGTAAAGGGCATTCACTATGTGCCTGCACTGTTCCTAAGCTCTAGCATGCTGGCAACAGGCCAGAGGATGAATAGCAAAAAGCCAAAAATACTAATAAGGTCAGTTAGAAAATTACTCCAGAAGCTGAGGCATGAGATGATCCTGGAGTGTGGCAGGGAGATACTGACTTACTGATGCCCTCATCAAAGAGGGTTGTCTAACCTCTTCAACCACCAAGCAGTCTGCACCAGAGTAGTCATTCAGTTCACTAACAGAGACACAGTTCTCTCTGCAAGAAAGTTTTATTATTTGTGAAGTTCTTCCAATGTGGCTGGTACTCTTTTAAACAATGTTAGGGACAGCCAATAATAATAAGTCACAAATTTTTCATGTCTTATAAAGCTACAAAAGGATAATGCTAATAGAGACATAGGTAGAATATATTTGAGACTTTAGGGTAGGAAAGAACTTTGTAAATCAGACCAAAAAATAAGCTATAAGATAAAATGTTGACAGATTT
This sequence comes from Sciurus vulgaris, assembly GCF_902686455.1. Classification (NCBI taxonomy): domain Eukaryota; kingdom Metazoa; phylum Chordata; class Mammalia; order Rodentia; family Sciuridae; genus Sciurus; species Sciurus vulgaris. The sequence continues at coordinate 43,903,879 of NC_136475.1, forward strand.
GACTGTACCAAGATTAAGAATTTCTGTTTGATGAAGACCATCACAAACAAATTCAAGTAGATAGAGGACAGACTGAAAGGAACATTTAGAAGATATAGCAAACCAACAAGGAATTAAAACCTAGTGTGTATAAGGAGCTCCTGTAAATCAGATAAGGCACCTGACGGAAATACAAAAATATGAAAACTCAGTTCTCAGAAATGGAAACGTAATACCTACGAAGGATTAAAGAGAAGTTCATTGTCAGTAGTAAACAGAGGAATACAAATAAAAAGTCTTTGAGATAGCACCATACACCCCATAGATTTGTAAAAATTAGAAATTTGGGCAATCTTGACAGTCTTGGCAAAGATGTAAGAACCAAGAATCCTCTTGTGCTGATGGTGGGACGGTACATAGATACAGCTATTCCAGAGAGCTCTGAACAATATGTAATTGGGTGTATGTGTGTGTATATGTGTGCATATACACAACCTACCACCCAGGAATGCCTCTTCACACAGGTTCATGAGGAGATCTGTACAAAGATGTCTCCTGCAGAGTTGGTGCTGATACAAAAGAGTTAGAGACTGTCTGAAGGATCCAAAACTAAGAGAATGGATATGTTAAAAGTACTAGACACATAATATAGATTCTTATGCAGCAGAGAGAAGACATGAGCTAGTTGAGCTAGACATGAATAGAACTTAAAAACAACTCTGCATAAAATATCAAGAAAAGACTGAAAGCCATTGAACATTACGGAATTTAAACATATACATTCATAAAAAAACATTATATTAAAAAAACAAGAATTTATGCATATCCAATCACATATTTAAATATGTTAGAATGGCTACCAAGGCTGACAATGATGGGGGTGGGGGTAGGAATAACAAGGTAAAATAAAACAAAAAAGGCCTGGTATGAATGATCATGTAGCATGATCTGACAAGGAGAATTAACTTCAAGTTTTTGCAGCTGAAAAAAAAATGTAAAAAATGGTGTAACCCCAACTTTCTCTCTTGAATTTTGTTCATCCCACAAATGAGAGGTGATGCCTGCTTTTTGAGATCATTCACATAAACAGTTGTGTGAGCAGCAACTCAAAGCTCATCAATCTAGCTGGTCCTTCCAAGTCTCAGGACACTTGAGCAAAACACACATCTACAAAAGCCAAAGGGTGGAAATAAAAGAGAGTGGAGGATATGCTTGTAAACCGAACTCCATAAACCAAGCTCAAATGCAGTCTTATTTATGAAACTAGAAGTGCAACATGAGATCAAAAATAAACATGTCACAGTGTCACATCGGTGACCCTAACTTGGTTATTTCCATCAAACGAAAAGTTATTTGAAATATTATCCAAATATGAAGAGCAGAAAACAGGAGACAAATAGGTAGCTCCAGGCCATTTGCAAAACCAATTTAGTCGGTAAAAGTGGATTATTTGATATCATCAGGCAATATAAAATGCCTGTTTGTGTGTGTGTGTGTGCACATGTATAAATTTTTAAAATTGATTGATCTCAGGATTTTGTTTGCTTCAAATTACTTTCAGCCAAACAGGAAACACAAAAGAGTCTGGTTTGATTCCAGGACTCTTCCTTTTTAAGGCTGCCAGGTCTGTACTCTTGCAGGGAATCAGAGTGAACCACGTTGAATATTTCTCTGTTTCTGAGAGGGCCTCTCTGACCCGAGTCCTTGCAGCTGCATGCTCCACCTGTCGAATGAGTCTGTTACCCTTTTCCAGTTCATTCTTCCTTTTCAGCTGACTGCCTGGGCAGATGACTGCTGGGAATTCACATTATCTTTCATCTTCCATAACTTTAGGCTTATAGCCACCTCACTTAAATTACTGTCTAAGCAGGAACTGGTTTTAAATGGAAGCCTGAGTGGTGGGGGTGGGCAGTGGTTCTTGATTCTTTGGTTCTAAATTATCTTCCTCTAGGTTACCTCTTGTGCTTAAAATTGCTTTCCTTAGCCATTAAAATGAACGATTCCTTAAACTTTACTCAAGATACTTAGATATTTGAAAACATTTTTAGCTGATTTCTCTCTCTCTCTCTCTCTCTCTCTCTCTCTCTCTCTCTCTCTCTCTCTCTCTCTCTCTCTCTCTCTCTTTAGTGTGTGTGTGTGTGTGTGGTTCTGGGCATCAAACTCAGGTCCTTGCACATGCTAGCAAGCACTCTACTACTGGGTCAAAAAACCTGGTTACTACTATCTTACTTGGCTATCCTTTCACACTGAATCCTCCTGCAGGTTTTACTAAAAGTATATCCTTTAGACACACACCAAATTTAATTAAAGAAGTTTAATTTTAAAATGTATAGAAACTTCAAAGTACATAACTGTTTTAAAAGCACATAAAGATATACTCAACTAAAACTACTAATCTAAAACTAGTTTAAAAAAAAAAATCTTGAATTTTGTAGGAGAAAAGAACCTTAGCAATTACCAGTTCTCAATTTCCTCCTTTTTAGACACCATGATTCTAACTGAGGATAAAGGCTGTGAGAGTCCCAGCCTTTCCCTGTTTTATTATCTAGCAGATAGCACCTCACTTTGAAGTGTTCAACACAATATGGGACCATGAACACAAAATAACTGAGCCCTGATCTACAGAGAATCACCGAGCTCCTAGACATTGTTTAGCATCCTTTTCAACCTTATAACAAAATTCTATATTTCCTCTGCTATTGGTTGAAGTATCTAGCGCTCAATTATAAGTATTTTCATTGACTATTAGCATCAAATAATATTTATAACATTTACTACATTATTGAAAGACTAGTAACAAAACCCAATTCACAATTTTTAGGAAACAATGTCTGACTTTGAATTTTTAATTTTACTATACATAGTCATGTAGAAAAGTTGCCAAACACAGATTAACAGAAAAATTTTCATAATCTCACCAGTGAGAGAAAATAGCACGTACTCATATACGTTAATCTTCATTTTAATCTTAAGCGAAAATTTTTACTTTGAAATTTTCACCCAAATAGACTTGTTTCCTAAGGTGAGCTTCTGAGAAACCAACTTCCCTTGTGCAGACAACAGATTCTGCTCTGGGGGAAGGAAGTGGCTCATATCCTGGCTAGCAGGATCATTATTACTCTATGGAATTGGAAAAAAGCCTTCTTCAGTCAGAAAGACAATTATGTGATAGAAAGTCTAAGAGTTGGGTCTGTCTTGGAGCGTAGTGGCTCAAAAGCAAATTTTACTCACAGAGAGTGAGCTAGACATTTTCCTTGCCTTTAATTTTTACATTCCAGAAAGATATGAGTTTGAATTCTAACTGTTCCTTATGCTACATACCCATGGCTAAATTACTAAAGCCCTTCTCTGCACCAGTTTCCTCATCCATTGAATAGGAATGATAATAGTACTCACCTCACTGGGTCCTTGCAAAGATTAATGAGTTGTTGACAACAGATAGTGTCTGACCTGAAGTAAAAAGGTTTCAACCAATGTTGGCCACATCAGTGTGGGTTAGTGTGAGGATTATAAGAAATGATTTGTAACCCCTGCCCCACTTAGGAGTTATTAGTACAATAATTCGTGTAACAAGGGGGTTTGTTCTAAACTGTTGACCTTTTGCTTGGCAACAAGTGGTTTTCACCTCTAGTCCAGTGCTATTTGGTAGAGCTTCTGTCAGTAATCGTACAATCCAATATAGTAGAGCTCTTGAAATGTGACTTATGCAACTGAGGAATTTTTCATTTTAATTTTATTTAAGCCTTACTAATTTCATTAGTCAGAGCTAGTCTCTTGACTTCTTTCTGCTTTTCTCCTTGTCTAATCACCACCATTTCCTTCAGGCACCAAGTAACTCCATCTGTAGGGACTTTAGTAAATATCTCCTCATTTACTGTAGGTTTTAAATGACAAGATATTCTCTGCAGCACTTCCTTGATATGTGAGAAGTACAATCCTACCATTAAAAAAGCAAAACAGCCTGGTGCCGTGGCATATGCCTGTAATCCCAGCTACTCAGAAGACTGAGACAGGAGGATTGCAAATTCAAGACCAGCCTGGGCAACTTAGTGAGACCCTGTCTCAAAGTAAAAAACAAAAGAACTGGGGGTGTTGGGATATGGCTCAGAGGTAGAGTGCTTCTGGATTCAATCCCCAGTATCACAAAAAAGGAAAGAAAAAAAAAAAAAAAAAAGTAGAAACAAAGTGGATATATTTCCAGGGTAAAGTTTCTCTACCAAATATGACCTTCCACCAAGCACTTTGCAAATGTCTATGCACATAATTTAATTTTTTAAATGGCAACTTAGTTTTTAAAGTGTTTTTATGGATTCAGAATGAAAAGGGGACTACTTCTACTATCAAATTTCCTACCTTGGAATACATGGCAGGGTAATTCTTTTTATTTTTTCAATATTTTTGTACTAGGTATTGAAACTAGAGCCTCGAGAATGCTAGGTAAACTCTCTACCACTGAGTAATACTCCCAGCCCCAGCATGGTAGTTCCTGATTTGCTCTTTTCTGTGTCTTGGTGATAGTTCTGTGCCTTCCTGTAGACTCATGCTCAGAGCCTGTTCTGAGCCTCAAACTGACACATTTGCCCACTATGCCCAGTGGTGTCTGAACTTGACCAGACTCGCCAAGAGAGCCACTGAGCTCCTAAGAGCTAGCAGTATGGGATTGGCCCTGGAAGCAAGCTCACAATCCCCTTTTCCAGGTCCTGGTACCTGCTTCTCTTTTCCTCTATGATAAAGCCAATCTCTAACTTCGGATCCTAGATAAATCACCTGACACTTATGCCAGGGTAAAGATTTAAAATTCAACTACGAAACCAAAGCCAATTTTGCATTAGCTCTTCCTTCTCTCCCGGGGAAAGGCTGCCATCTGCTGTAACACATTTGCATTGGACTTTTCCAAGATCACTGAACAACCACTTTCTCCGAATAAAACTAATGTAGGCACAACACCACCGCCCTTCATCTTTGCATGTCAGAAGTATAAATAGGAGGCAAAGCAGGAGGTACTAGCCAAGGGCAAGAGGTAAACTCATCATAAGAGTGATGCCCAGAATGCACTGGCTTCACTGCAACTGAGCATGAAAGCATCCTTAATTCTATGCTCATCTTCAGGGAAGCACCTCTTAGCCTTAATCCCGACTTCTTACAAGAACCCCAGGTTGTTCCTTAGAGGCCAGGATCATCACTGTGCCCATCTCATTAGATAAAAGTTCTGTTCTCTGTGTTCTTGGTGGGGTTAGTGTGCCCCAAGAAAAGGATGAATATTTTCACGGCTCAGCAAAATAAAAGTGAAGGAGTTTGGGACATGCTAAAATATGCCCTACTGGTATGTCAATTATTTTGAGCTGAAAGGGTTTAAAAGACAGAAAATGAAGGAAGAAACTGCATTTTTCTGTCTCCCTGATCCTCCTTATCAGTCAAAAGACACATCTTCCAAAAGGAACTCAGTTGTCATAAATCCCTCCCCTAGGAATTTCCCCAACCAGCAAAGATTGATTATAGGAGAGGACACTAGGAAGTGACACCACACCAACACAAACTTTGTCACAAACTACCGTCTCTCTCATCTGTTCTTCTTAGGGTCCCTTTGTCTTTCCCCAAATCATTTACTTTCCCCTTGGTTGCCTTTATCCCTTCTCTCCATCCCTCTGTGAAGTCATTATAGAAGCTCCCAAATCTGCTCTCTTCAGGTCTTCACATTTTTTTTCCTCTGATGTTCCCATGCAGATGATAAATATCTTTATCCTGATCATCTGCCTGCTGACAGTTTATTTCATAGACTTAGTTATGCAATCTAGGAGGGCAACGGGAAAATCTTCACCTCCCCTACAAAATCATGACTGAAGTACGGCATAGGCCCATTACTTTGTTCCCCTGAACCCTCTCCTCTCTTCTCCACTTTCTATTCCTATCTTGAGGCATTCATCCCTCCCAGCTGCCTGGGTTTCCCTCTACACACAGATCTTTTTTTTTTTTTTTTTTTTTTTTAATTGTAAACAAATGGGATACATGTTGTTTCTCTGTTTGTACATGGCGTAAAGGCATACCATTTGTGTAATCTTAAATTTACATAGTACACACAGATCTTTAAGATCGGGTTTTGCCTACCATTATCCTCTTCCAAGGGTGTTCCCGCTCTTACCCCATCTCCCTCTATGCCTTTGAATCTGTGCCTTTGTAACTTACCAAACTTAAAGTATGATGTAAGGATTATTTTTGCCCGTTCTGTAATCTATCATCTTCAGAGAGGAGCACATAGCAAACACTCAGCAAACATTTTTTATGTAAGTAAATTACTTGTAATCAATGATCAGGACTGAAAATATAGGGTCAGACATTAAGGCAGTTTTGATATAAACAAAATGTCTGATTATACATATTATACATATTACCAAATCGGTTTCTAAAGAAATTTTACTTAATTACAATGTCACAGATAAATAACACATTTTTCCATTGATATATCTTTTAAATCTTGTTAATTAACAAGAGGTCAAGATGTGGCAACAATATTACTGAAATCAAAGGACATGGAAAGTCTGAATCAATATGGAGAGTGTGGGTCACATTTTGGTTTGTTTTTAAAGTCCATATTTGACAATAGTGTGATTTTTTATTTCCTTAAGTCCTCATTCTAACTTTGAGGGCAGAACATGTAATGGAATCAGATTCAAATATTCTAGCAGTTTGAATTTATTGGAATTAGCTCAAAGGACTAATGTGTCACGGAATTTCTTATAAGGTGAAGCATAAGCTAAAGAGGAAGGAAAAGGAATCCATAGAACTTAGCTACTCAAAGTGTGGTCCCTAAACCAGCTGCATCAGCATCACCTGGGAGCTTGTTACAAATGCAGGGGGTGGGGTGGGGACATGACCAGGGACAGGACAGGAAGAAACCAGCCCAGACCTACTGAATCTGAATCTGCAGTTTAACAAGAGTACCAGGTGATTCTTCTGCACATTGAATTTGAGAAGCAGTGCTCTAAATAGAGAAAATTCCTACTGCCAGTTGTCTATGGGCTTTTGCAGAAAAGAGAACCCACCATGAATTTCAAAAAGATAGCAAAAAGCCTTTGTAATTTTAATTTGGCTGGTTCTGTTACAAACATAGCTTGAGAATGTAGCCTGACTTTTTTAAAAAGTCAAATGTATGATGAAGAGTCTTACTTATTTTTATTTTTTATTTTGAGACAGGATCTTGCTAAGTTGCTTAGGTCCTTTCTAAATTGCTCAGGCTGGCCTCGAACATGCTATCCTCCTGCTTCAGCCTCCCAAGTCACTGGGATTACAGAGGTGTACCACCACACTCAGTAAGAGTTTTAAATATGTTTAGTTAGTGTCTCACAGCAACTCAGATTCATATCTTTTTTTTAAATATTTTATAGATGTTGCTAGACCTTTATTTTATTTATTTATATGTGGTGCTGAGAATTGAACCCATGGCTTCACACGTTAGGCAAGCACTCTACCACTGAGCCACAACCCTACTCCCAGACGCATATCTTTTTCAAGTAAGATTTCATTTAAATTATCCTAGCAGATTATGGATTGTCTGATTTCTAAAATCCTCTAAAGACGATTTTTCAAAAATGCTAAAATTCCTTCTGCCACCAATTAAAATAATTTGTGCTTCTATGAGATTTCCTTCTTGGAAGCAAGGAACTTATTTTAGATTTTCTCCTAGCTCTTTGGTCCACTCACATCAGAATCAAGTTACTGTTAAAAATGGGTGACTTTTAAAAATGCAAAGATTTGGGCCTTGACATGATCCTCTGAATCAGAATCTCTGGAAGTGGGGCTTAAGAATCTGCATTTTAAATAAGTTGTCAAGTTGATTCTAATTTACAACCAAGTTTTAGAACCATAAAATAACTGAACCGTTCTTTTTTATTTTATTTTATTTTTTTACAGACTGCATTTTGATTCATTGTACACAAATGGGGTACAATTTTTGTTTCTATGGTTATGCATGATGTAGATTCATACCATTTGTGTAATCATACATGTACATAGGGTAATGATGTCTGTCTCATTCCACCATCTTTCATACCCCTGCCCCCACTCTCTTTCATTTCCCTCTATGTAATCTAAAGTTCCTCCATTCTTCTCTCACCCCACTACCCCTTCACCCCCATTATATATCATCATCCACTTATCAGGGAAAACATTCAGCCTTTGGTTTTTTGGGATTGGCTTATTTCACTTAGCATGATATTCTCCAACTTCATCCATTTACTGGCAAATGCCATAATATTCTTCTTTATGGCTGAGTAATATTCCACTGTGTATATATACCACAGTTTCTTTATCCATTTATCTGTTGAAGTGCATCTCTTAGCCTTGGATGAACTATGGTGTCACCTAGAAATCTTAAAAACAAATAAAAACACTGATACCTGGTTTCTATTCATCCAAAAGTTTTCATTTAATCAACCTGGGTATGTAGCCTGGCATCGAGAACTACCGAGGTGCTTCACTGTACCAGTCATCCACTTTGCGTGGAAAGAAAAGTGGCCCCAGGTTAGCATATGAACAGAATTATAAGCAGTGGCAAGGGTTTGATCAGCTGGTCTGGGCCTGGAAGACAAAATGCTGTAGATAGGGGCAAGTTTTTCTAGGGGAGGGTGGCCATGTGAGAGGGAATACAAAGTGGGTATGAAAGTTGCATGTTAACACCCACCAGAGAGTTTCTGCCACAGACATGGCCCCAAACAACCAGGAGGCAAAATGACTTGACTGACTGATTTTCACTACCCTCCGTCATCTGCTTCTGGTGATCTCGTAGATATAACAGCATACCAGGGTAGAAGCTTTGCAAGGCTCCAAAAGCATGGACTTCCCAGGAGCTCCCCTGAAGAACTGGTTAAAAATGTATGATAGCCCTGCATCTCCTTCCATCCATTTTTGCCTCTGTCTCTTCCCGTCAACAGGTGTTGATCCCAAGAGCACCTCCCAATAAACTTCCTACATAATGACCTCTTTCTCAGCGTCTATGTCCTGCAGGCCCAGGAAGCAAGGTCCAGGGCTACAGCAGTTGAAAAAAGATGCAAGGCACAGTTGGGATAGCACACATTCTTTATTTGGAAGTGGCAGTAGCCCCTCACCAGTCCCATCTTGCTCCCCGAGTCCGTTCATAGGTCTTTTTTATGTGTAGGCCAAAGAAGGCTCATTGCCAACAGGTTATATAAGTGGGCACATGCTCATAAGCAAATGTTTATGATCTTGAGTACATATTCTGAATCCAAGCGTTCATAACCTTGACTACATACTAAAATATAACTGGCCAGAAGCCTTAGGGAGGGAGCCTAACTATAGCTCTCTTGAGTCTGCTCAACAACCCATCCTTTTAGGATTCCTTGCCATACAATCTACATGGTCAAGGTCTTCAGCAATGATCCCTCAGTGAGGAAGGCAGAGCTCTACATTTACAGGCCACAACAACAGTATAAACTGTAATAACACACAAACAGAAAACAAGCCCCACCACCTAGGATTACCAAAAACCATTGCCAATTTAATCCCATATTGAAGTGGTAATGAATGCCTTTCTCAGCCATGTCCAATTGCCCATGGATGTAGTCTGGATTCACTAGGGCAGTTCAGCAAAACTCATAGGTACTTTGGTGCACACCCAGCAGGAAGAGGTGTTTACTACTCCGGTGTAGGTGTGTGCCCAGTTCACAATGGTATTTGCAAGGACACACCTATAAATAAAAGAACAAAGCAGTTACAGGCACTAGTATGGGTAAATCCTGTCCATCCAGGGGAATACATGCCAGCTTTGAATCCCAGGAAAGCACAGTGGCCACCTGTGGCAGCTTCCCTGGGCAGTGAAACCACACTCATACAGCTTGGTCCTACACTTAAGCAGGCTCTGTGTGTATCAGCACTGGAGAACTCATAATTGACTAAAGGGAAATAACAAATATTATTGGTAGGATCCAGAGCTTTCACTAGTCACCCACTTTATCACAAGTAGATCATGTTCCAAACGTTTTCTCCATGGGTATAACAGGGTTACCCAACAAAGGTGGAGAGCCTTTATTGTCCAGGGCCAAATCTAATCCACAGTTTTCCCTATATTCAATTCTTTGGGAGCAAACAAAAGAACATCCCTTGTTTCCTAAACCGAGGCTTAATTAAGTACAACATCCTTTGTTGTCCCCTGGACCTATATTGAGACTGCTCTGCAGTGCAACAAAGCCTCCATAGGAGATGATCCCCCTCATTGGGGATGTTCATTCAGGGCTCTCAGAAATACCCACAGATGCTGTGCCCACCCCTTCATAGAAAGCGGGTTTGCCTGCAATCTTAAGTCCTTGATTAAGCAGGCCATTGTATCTGTCTATCATGCCTGCAGCCAATGGGTGATATGGGGCATGCAGCTTCTGTGGAATCTGTAACTGAGTTGCCTTTGGCTGCACATCTTGACCCATGAAATGGGTGACTTGATCACTCTCTATTGTGATGGGCTGGCAGGACAAGGTTGTTAACACTGTCAGGGTATGAATCGTAGTGTGCTGATTTGCCTGACAACAGGGCCAGGCAAACAACAAGCCTGTAGACACATTATTATTGTCAGGGTGTCCAGTTGGGGTCCAGGTCCTTGATGTCCTGAACAAAGAATTGAGAAAGACATGCACAAGTAACAGGCAAAGTACAGATTTATTGAAGGTGATGGTAGCACTCCATTAATAGAGCGTAATGGACTGAACAAGAGAGAGGCTCAAGGCCCTATGTCTGAAATTAGTGTCTTATACTCTGAGCTGTGAGGCATTCTCTTCCCTAAACAGAACTGATTGAAGACCTTACCCCATTTCCTCCCACTTGTTACCCTATGATACCTGATTAGAATATTGTCCAGTTTTCCCCATTGGTTACTTTAGAAAAACCTAATTAGAATACTCCCCAATTCACCCCCATTGGTCATTTTAAAATACTGAACTGTATTTTAAACGTGTGGGAATTGTCATGGTAATGGGACTTATGGTAAACAGGGACAGGATTCCTCTCTGTCTTGTCCTCCAGTAGCATCTTTCTAAACCCTGCCTCCATGTCTTGGCATCCTGAACTCCTACCTGAACTCCTACAGTATCAGTTGCTGTCAGGACAAACATGGTCCCCTCTGACTGCAATGTAGGGCCAATGTCAAACTGCCATTGTGTCAAGGGGACACATCCATGCATTACCTGGCCATCCATGGCTCCAAGGCATCAGGGTGTGGATACTCCTGAGTACAAACCACACATGCCTGGCAGGCATCTACCAGAACATTCCATGTTAAACTCAGACCCCATTGTTTGACTCCATCCCACATAGTTTTCACACCTGCATGCTGTGGGCAGTGGTGTAACCAAGCCGCCAGGTTGGTGGGAGGTACCCACTCTAACCACCACACCCTCGCCAAAGGATCTGTTTCATCATTTCCTGGGCTTTTGGGGCATGCATGGTCAGTAACATGCCCTATATTCACCTATTCCTGGTGGCCCGGCTTCCAGAGCTCTTGCCACAGAACTTGCCCCCAATACACAACACAACTATCCTGCATATCACAGTGGGGGATACCTCATTTGCTATTGCCATTTAGCTCAGCCCACTGGCTATTTTGTCTTTTACAATATCAAATGAGACAGTGTCTTCACACAGCTCTATACAACTGGAATTATCAGTGCCAAACACTGAACAATATACTTGCCTCATTTCCAAGGTATGGGCTTGTTTATGGTTCACCTACATAGATAACAAGCCCTAGAATCTCCTGAGGTCTCTTGTCCCCAGCCAGCTCCTAACACATCTGAGTCACAAGGTTGTGCAGGGTCAATAACATGAGGCACATAGGATGTCTTGCACCCATGTCAGCTCCTGGCACCCGTAAATCTCACAGGCATAACAATAAAGTGGCCAGGGGCTTTCTTGGCCTTTGTCCAAATTATTTTCACAAGTCCACCAACTCTGCTTGACAGGCAGAACATGGTGAACTTGGTTACCTGGCCCAGCCCTGCTGGCAGCTGTCCATTGAGCCAGCAGCTGCTGCTCTTTCATTTTCTGCATTATCACTGGCTGAGCTTTCAGGTGTTAATCCTCCTCCCCCTCTCCCCTCCTTTTCCTCCTCCCCCTCCCCCCCCTCCTCCAGACTTCATTAGGACTACAGGAGAGGCCTCTGCACTACTATTTTTAAGGTCCAGAGATCCTCCTCTAGTGACTATACTCTGACTTCCAAGGCCTCTTTCTTATCTTAGAACTCCCTCATCTCTCCTAAAGCTGCACAGGTTTTTCTTCCTTTTTTCTTTTCTTTTCTTTTTTTTTCTTTCAGAGTTATAAGAAACATTCATCCCGAGGGCCATGTGCGTGGCTCCTCAGCCTCTTTCTCCATCCAGTCTATACCGCCACCGCCACCTTTCTCACTGACTGTGGGCCAGTGCCTGGGCTTCATTGCTCAATTCACAGCCCACCTCACCAGGTCCATGTTCATTTGTAGGTCAATCAGAAAAATTCAACCCACTTGTCCTATTGCATAGTGAGTGCACAGTTTCATAGATAGGAGCTAACAGCATGTATAGCCTTCTCTATGCTCACAGGGAACCCATCCAACCATATTCCAACTCTCTACAGGAGTCCATACTGATAGGACCATGACAACCTACCGTTATGAGCTGCTTGGTGGTCACAGGTCCCTCCCCTCCACCTCCATCTAGCAGGGTTGAGGCACCTGTCACTTGCAGAAAATCCCATTGACTAGGCCTGTTGTCCTGTGGCAATTGTGACTCAGGCCCAGGAAGCAAGACAGTTGAAAGATTTGAGGCACAGTTGGGATAGCAGACATTCTTTATTTGGAGGCAGTAGTAGATCCTCGCCAGCCCCATTTTGCTCCCTGAGTTCTTCCATGGGCTTTTTTTATGTGCAGGCCAAAGAAGGCATATTACCAACAGGTTACATAAGTGGGCACATGCTTACTAGCAAATGTTTATGACCTTGAGTACATACACTGAATCAGGGTGTTCATGACCTTGGATACTACTAAAAACATAGTCTGCTGGAGGCCTCAGTGAGAAGCTTAACTATAGCCACTTTGAGCCTGCCCTACAGCCTATTTGCCAGAAACCCAATTCGCAACAATTGATCATGTCAAGTGTTGTTGATGATGATGATGATGTGGTCTGGTTGTATCTCTCATATACTGCTTGTGGGGTCGTACTTGGTACAACCATTTTAGAGAACTAACAGAAACATGCTAAAACTGAACATAGGCATACCCTATGATCCAATTGCAATTTCTAGGTATATATAGAACAGATGTGCAGATATATGTGCAGATATGTGTAGCAGTACTATTTGCAATAGGCAAAAAAATGGAAATAATCCAACTATCAATGTTACAAATGAAGACTTTTGGAATATTCATACAATAAGAAATAATGTATAAATTATCTGCAGTATGTAAATAATCCATATACCAGAGTAAAATTACTGCTACACATGGTGATATGGATAAATCTTACCAGAATAATGTTGAGTAAAGTGAATCTGACACCAAACTATATACTATTCATATATGTAAGTTGTGAAGTAATTCTATGTATATAAAGTTCAAAACCAGGCAAACCTAATTCAAGCTGATAGAAGTAAAGAGAGTACTTAACTTTGATAGTGACTTGGAAAGGACAAAAGAGGGAGTATTGGTAATATGATTTTTTTCACATCATTTTTCTACTTATTCTTTTTAGATATACATGACAGCAGAGTGTATTTTGACACATTATACATACATAGGTACAACTCAATTCTAATTAGGATCCCATTCTTGTGGTTTTATATGATGTGGAGTTACACTGATTGTGTATTCATATATGAACACAGGAAACTTATGTCTGATTCATTCAACTGTCTTTTCTATTCCCAACCCCTCTCTTCCCTTCATTCCCCTTTGTCTAATCCAATGAACTTTTATCCCCCCACCACCACACACACTTATTGTGTATAAGGTCTTCATATCAGAAAGAACATTCAGCCTTTGGTTTTTTGGGATTGACTTATTTTACTTAGCACAATAGTCTCCAATCCCATCCATTTACCGGCAAATGCCATAATTTCACTCTTCTTTATGGGTGACTAATATCCCATCATGTATATGTGACACATTTTCTTTATCTATTCATCTGTTGAAGGGCACCTAGCTTGACTATTGTGAATTGAGATGCTGTAAACAATGATGTGGCCTCATCACTGTAGTCTGCTGATTTTAAGTCTTTTGGGTATATGCCAAGGAGTGGGATAACTGGGTCAAATGTGGTTCCATTCCAAGTTTTCTGAGGAATCTCCATACTGTTTTCCAGAATGGTTGCACCCATTTGCAGTCCCACCAGCAATGTATGAGTGTCCCACATCCTCACCAACATTTATTTTTGCTTGTTTTCTTGATAGTTGCCATTCTGACTGGAGTGAGATGAAATCTCAGTATAGTTTTAATTGCATTTCCCTAATTGTTAGAGACATTGAACATTTTTTCCTATTTTTTTTTTTTTTTTTTTTTTACCATTTGTATTTCTTCTGTGAAGTGCCTATTCAGCTCCTTTGCCCATTTATTAATTGGGTTATTTGGCTTTTGGTGTTAAGTTTTTTCAGTTCTTTATGTATCCTGGAAATAAACGTTCTGAGGTACAGGTGGCAAAGATTTTCTCCCATTCTGTAGGCTCTTAACCACTGAGTCACATCCCCACCCTTTTTACATTTTATTTAGAGACAGGGTCTTGCTGAGTTGCTTAGGCCTTTCCAAGTTGCTGAGGATGACTTTGAACTCACAATACTCCTGCCTCAACCTTCTGAGCTGCAGAGATTACAGGTGTGCACCACTGCACCCAGCATTGGGCCATCTATTTTAATGTATTAATTATATGCCAATAAAAAGTCTTTATCTTTCAGAAAAACACACTAAAGTATTAAAGAGTGAAATGATATGATACTCTGGATTTTCTTTAAAAATTCTGGAAAAAAATAATTAGGTGTGTGATAAATAGATGAAAATTTATTATTCTATTCTCTCTACTTTTTTGTATGTGAATCTTTTTATAGTAAAATTTAAGAGAAAAAACAAACTATTAGTGAATTTTTAGTCTTAGGGTGGAGAAGGCATAAATACCAGGAGTCATAAATGAAGGCAGCCCCCTTACTCCCTGCCTTCACTATAAAGGCCGAGGAGTGAAATGCTGGCATTGCTCATCCCTGGGCACTGAGCCCATCCACATGACCTAACACTGATAGATGAACAATGGAATCATGGAAAATTTTTTTAAATGCTAATACATGAGTTCCACCCCTCTACCAAAAGACTTTTAGTTAATTGACTCAGGGTATATAGCCTGGCACTAAGAACTAATCATATATTCTGCTGGAGTGCATATGCAAAACAAATGAAAATAACAATGAAGTGCCATCCATTTTTTACCTGTTATATTGCTAAAGATTAAAAAGTTAATCAACACCTAATTAATACCAAGCTTTGTTGACAGTTCAAGGATGCATTCTCCTATACTATTGGTAGAAATATGTTTATATAAAATTGTTTAGAAGAATAATTTGGAAATATCTCTCAAAATTTTCCTGAAAACAAAATCAACACTTGAAAGGTAGGTAGGGAGAGATGGGCATGGAAATCAAAAAAGGGTCAAATTTAACTAATTCGACTAAATATGGAGAAAAGTATCAAACATTACTAGGGGCATTAATAGAAATAGGAAGTCATGAGGCACTCATTTGGGCAAGTGGATAAATAATTCAATTTGGGATATGTTATGTTTTCTGTTACTTCATGCTGAAGGAAATTTTTCATTCCCTCTAGTTCCAGAATCTAGATCTTAATACGTGTGTTTATAAAGAAGATTTGTAATTCCATGAAGTATTAATCAATAGAGAGAAAACAGAAAACGCCACTTATCCTCAGCTACAAGTAGGACCTACTCAAAGGACTACTTGAAATAATAGTGAGAAACTTTTTCTTCTTGCCTAGCCTAGTAGGTTTGTAAAATAACCTATGTTAGCAAAGATGTAAAGAAATGGGTACTGTCATACTGCTGATGAGACTGTAAATAGTTACAACTTCAGGAAGATGATTTTACATTATTTAACAAAAACCTTTAAAAAAAAGTTAGATCTTTAGATCCAGCAATCCCAATTCTATCTGAAAAGTATAAGCAAATATTTAGAAATTTTTATTAAAACAATATATACACATAGTATTTTAAATTATTCTAAAAACCATCTAGCCTCTGCTCCATCTCTTACCCATACTGCTTTCTACTCTGCCACTTCCACAAAAGTTTTAGTTGTTATACCTACTATTTTATCTCTTTGAGTTTAAATAATTTGCTCATTCAATCTTTTCTTAATTTATCAATTTATGATATTGCCGCCAGACACAATGGCACATGCCTGTAATCCCAGCAGTTTGAAAGGCTCAGGCAGGAGGATCATGAGTTCAAAGCCAGACTCAGCAACTTAGTGAGGCCCTAAGCAATTCAGTGAGAACCTGTCTCTAAAATAAAATACAAGAAAAGGACTGAGGATGAGGCTCAGTTGTTGAGTGCCCCTGAGTTCAGCCCCCAGTACCCCTCCAAAAAAAGACATTGTCTATTGACATCCTGTTATGGTGGTTGAGGTTGTAGCTCTTTCAGTCAGTCTCCACCTCTACTTCACTTCCCCACATCCTCTCACTATAGTTTTATCATAATCTTTTTGTGTCACATGGCAGGATTTTTTGGCAAAAACATCATCGGGCAACAATGTTTTGATTAATTTGGTAGTTAATATTTATATAATTATGACAAGTTTTCTAAACATCAAAGGGCTAACAATATTTTATCCAAATCTTGAAACACAAAACTAACAGTTCTATTCCCCCAACTCAGGACTCCCATACCCTCTGTCTCCCCTACCTCCTTTTCTTTTTTATTTATTTGATTTTTCCCCCCTTTGGTACCAGAGATTAAACCCAGAGGTACTCAACCACTGAGCCACATCCCCAGCACCTTTTATTTTTTATTTTGAGACAGGGTCTTGCTAAATTGCTGAGGTTGACTTTGAACTTGGGATTCTCATACTTCAGCCTTCTAAGCCACTGGGATTACAGGCATGTGCCACTACTGAGTCCCTGTCCCATTTTTACTGTGTTGAAAATCTAACCCAGGTCCTACCTTGGCAAGGGCTATACCTCGAGACCCTTTCTGTCCTCTTGACCTAATCAGGACTGGTGTCTCCTTAGGCTTGGGGCATGGTTGTCATTAAAGAATTTCCCTCACCACCTTCTATGTGACTCCCCCATTTCTTGGACCCCGTCTTCTTTCTTGGTTTATTCTCACATATTCTTGAAATAGTAATTTCCTAAGAAAGGGTATGTAAAGGTAATATTTTGAGTCTTTGAATCTCTGAAAATGTCTTTATTCTACCCTTATATTTTATCGGTGATTTGGCTGGATATAGAATTCTTAGCTAAACATAATTTCACTTCAGAATGTTGCCTTCTAGAATTCAGTGACACTTGAGAAACCTGAAGTTACTGTTTTCCCACTCTTTCAATATAATCATTTTCTTTTGTTTGGAAGCTTCTGGTCTTTATTCCTAGTGCTCTGCTTCATAATCATGTGCTTTGTTTATTGGGTTGGATATTATGACCCAGTGACCTGGAGTGGCTTTTTTTTTTTTTTTTTTTTTTTTTTTGCAGATTTGGGGATCGGACCCAGGGCCTTGTGCTTGCAAGGTGAGCACTCTACCAACTGAGCTATCTCCCCAGCCCCCTGGAGTGGCTTTTTAAATAAAAATTACACTAACAGGTGATTGTAAAGGTACAAAGCAGTTCTCATACATTATTGATGGGATGCAAAATGGTACAGCCACATTGCAAAACAGTTGGCAGTTTTAATAGAGTTAAATACACATTTACCATATGACCAAATAATTGTACTCCTAGGAATTTACCTAAGAAAAATGAAAGTACATGTTCATACAAATATCTGAAAATGCATGTGTTCATAATATCCTGAACCAGCCAGGCCTTGTGGGACACACCTGTAATCCTAGTGACTCAGGAGGCCCAGGCAGGAGATTCCAAGTTCAAAGCAAGTCTCAGAAAATCAGCAAGACCCTGTCTCAAAATTTAAAAAATAAAAGTAATAAAAGGACTGGGATGTGGCTCAAAGGTCGAGTGCCCCCGGGTACAATTCCCTGTACAACAATATGTTTTTTAAATAATATCCCAAGCCAGGGAATAATCTAAATCTCCCTGTACCTCCATGCCATGAACTCTATCAGCAATGAAAAGAAATGAACTATTGATACATATAACAATATCAAGAGTCTCAAATGCATTATGCTAAGTGAAAAAAGCCAGAACTATATACTATCTAATTTCATTTATATGACATTCTAGAAAGACAGGAAAAAGATTGATGGTTGCCATGGGGTCAGAGGTGAAGGGATAGGCTAATAAACAGATGGAATGAGGGAATTTCTTGGGTGATGGTACTTTCTGTCCCTTGGTTATGTGATTCTGCGCATTTGTCAAACCATATAATGCTATATACTAAAAAATGTAACTTCTTGTGTATAAATAAATATTTTTAAAGCACAAACATATTTTTTAAAAAAACCTTAAAAGACCCTCATGTGTAGAATGCAGAGATAAATCATGAATCTTTTGCACAAGACCTAGTAGGGAAACTAACCACAACAGTATACATCCATATTACACAGCAGAAAATGACTAGTCCTGCATGAAAAGTATAAAAGATCGCTTCTTTTTAAATTTTTTTTTAGCTGTAGATAGACACAATTAGCTTTATTTATTTTTATGTAGTGCTGAGGATCAAACCCAGTGCCTCACATGCGCTAGGCGAGTGCTCTACCACTGAGGCATAACCCCAGCCTAGACCGCTTTTTCTTGGTAGTGAGGTCAGAGATTGCTGCCAGGATTAAACTGCATTTTAAAAAGAGTCAACTTTGATCATGGAAAGGTGGGAAGGGTCCAGGGAAAGCAATCCAACCAAAGGAGAAAAACAACACAACAAAATGAAACTTAGAGAATTTTTCTTATAAATAATACAGAAATAGGGGAAATCACTATAAACATATCAGCTATTATCCATCAGCATCATCATTTATTATTTGTACATTAGTTGACAGATCAGTCACTTTGTTCAACATGCTAATTTGCTTACAGCCTTATTTATTCTAAAACCATTACATTCTTCCAGCAGAATCTTGAGTGTTAGCCCAAAAAAGATCTTGGGTTCTAAATCACCTGAAAATTAATTATGCGAATTTGTCATTAAATGCTAAAATGTGTGATTACTCAGTTAAAATCAAATCTTAAGCCGGGCATGGTGGTACATGCCTGTAATCCCAGCAACTCAGGAGTATGAAGCAGGAGGATCACAAGGTCAAAGCCAGTCTCAGCAACTTAGTGAGGCCCTAAGCAACTTAAAGAGAACCTGTCTCTAAATAAATATAAAAAAAGGGCTGGGGATGTGAGTCGGTAGTTAAGCACCCCTGGGTTCAATCCCAGTACCAAAAACAAAACAAAACAGAACAAAAAAACCAAAAAACCATATGTCTTATGTCAGTTTTTTTTTCTCCATGACCTCTTTGTCATTGTGAATAATAAAATGCCACATTAAATCATATTTCTGTTATTCGCATTAATATTAAAATTTATTTTAAATTATCTTATTCCTGTATTGTTCAACGAGATAAAATGGAAGAACAAATCAATTTTCATGAGCCTTCTGTAATTGCAATCTTCAATACCTCAATCATACTCCTTAATACTCTTTCTCTTTTTGCAGGCTAGATAATCACTTAGAGTCAGTTGCTGCAGTGAAACTTGAAACCTGATCTTTGAGGAAGCCTGCAATTTAGCAGAAAACAAGGCACACCAGACTCTTCTGCTTCAATTGCATGTTAAGGAGTCCATTCTCTTTTTAAAAATACTCTTACACTTGTAGTTAGTTTAGTTCTACAATATAATTCATTCCTTAAACAACTCTGCAAAGTTTTTTTTTTAAGAATATTATACATTCCCACTTACCCACAATTGCTAGATGGTTCACTATGGTCTTACAATATAATGCTGCTTCACCATAATTTGTGGGAAATGACATGTGTGGGTTAATTGAATTTTCTAGTGACAATTTTATCTTTTGATCTCATTGCATGATTCAGAATTCTGAGTTGTTTCATTTCTGAAAATCATGCTGTTATTGAGAACAGGACATGGGTGGCTAGTTGCTGTTTTGATAGTATTTTGTTGCCATTATCAATTGTCTTTATGCTAAGAGCAAATCCTTCCTTGCTCTTCTTCTCCCATCCCCACCTTAAATGTGTGTGTAACTGAAGATGCTAATTAATGACCACTGATTAAGTTCTAGTTAATTTGGGGCTTTACTGTCAGATCAGATAACCTCTGCTCTAAAAACACCTGGAATAAATTCCCTTATTATTCTTCTCACTAGTCCTTCTACACTGAAAAAAAAAAAAAAGAAAAAGAAAAAAAAATGCACAAGGTCATATTTCCCAACTACTTGTGAAAACATTGTTAACAGTTATCACAGGTGCCTCTCTTCTTAAATTTGCCAACTTGATATTTAGTAGTTTTGAATGTATCAGATCCCTTTGATTATCAAAAGAGAACACAGGGACTGGGGTTATGCCTCAGTGGTAGAGCACTGGCCTCGTGCATGTGAGGCACTGAGTTTGATCCTCAGCACCACATAAAAATAAATAAATAAAAATAAAGGTGTCCACCTACAACTAAAAAATATTAAAAAAAAAAAAGAGAGAGAGAACAAAGCCTACAGGATATGAAGGAGGAAGGCAAATCTAATAATGATTTCACAGTCCTAGGCCCTAGTCAGTGAGACAAATGGATGGTGTACCAAAAAGGTACCACTGCCACCATTAGTTCATTCAGCAGTTTTTATTAAAAAGTCAACCATATGCAGATAACCATACTATAGTCCAATAGTCCAATATGGAAACTAAGAAGCCCACTAGTAGCTTGAACAGAATCATTATGTCATAAATGCCATGTTCATGGTTCAGGAGATAAATGACATGACATTTCAGAGGAGGAAGATGTCACTTTTGCTTACATGATAAGAGAACATTTCCTAAAAGAGATGACATTTGAGATTGAAGAGGGGATAAGATTTTAGCAGGCAGAGTTGTTGGAATGCAGCAAAAATAAAGAGATAGGAAAGCCCAGGTCTGCTCAGGGCTGTGAAGAAAGGTAAACATCTACAGAAAGGCAGATAAAATATCCAATTAGGGTATCCAACCTAGGGTTTGACACATATTCCAAATAAATGAACACTTTTGACCAAAGTAGTGGTCAGGAGCCCAGGTTTAGCATCAGATTTGAGCCTGAATTCTGATTCCATTTACCAAGTGTGATCTAAGCAAGTCACTCTGCTTTGCCTTACCTCTCCAAGCTTCAGGTTGAGCGCCTCTATCTCACAGGTGTTATCACAATTAAAAGACTGGAACATATAGCACTCACTCATTCAGAAAACATTCATTGACCCTCCACCGTGTATGCCCCAGACACTGAACTTTGTACTGTTGATACAGAGATAAAGGCAGAAGCCCTGCCCTTAAGGAACCCATGGTTAAAACAGGCAAGTATACAGAAAATCACAATACAGTATAAGTGAGCTAAGGGTCAGAGGAGCTTAATAACTCCAATCAGGGAAGGGGATGGTAAAGAAATCCTACCAGAGGAGGTGGACCCAGATGCATCTGAAAGGAGACATAAAGGTAGGTAGAAACAAAACTTATTTTCCAAGGTCTGATTTTTAAAAATTGTTTATTTTTTAAAATTATATTATTTTTATAAAATCTTTATTCATTTATTTATATGTGGTGCTGAGAATCAAACTCAGTGCCTCCACATGCTAGGTAAGTGCTTCCACCACTGAGCCACAACCCCAGCCGAAGTTCTGATTTTCAAAACAACTTAATCCTTATGATACATTGTAGTTTCCAACAGAAACAAACATTTAAAACTCCATGGATTTTTGTTGTTATTGTTATTTTTCATTCATT
This sequence comes from Sciurus vulgaris, assembly GCF_902686455.1. Taxonomy (NCBI): domain Eukaryota; kingdom Metazoa; phylum Chordata; class Mammalia; order Rodentia; family Sciuridae; genus Sciurus; species Sciurus vulgaris. Next base: position 43,925,944 of record NC_136475.1, read on the forward strand.
GATTGATTATTTGGGGGCTATTTCAAGGTCAGAAAAATAGGAGTGAAGTAGGGAGAGTATTGACTGAAAAAGAGAAGAGCTTTGCATTTATAATAGCAGTGCAGGAGGTGAGCAAATCAAATCCCTGATACGGTATGTAAGGAATTAAAGGCAAATGGCAAACCTGGGTTCTCACTCGCAGGAGACCTGTTAGGGACATTTCTTGTGTGTTCAGCTCACATTTATTCCTTCTTTTGAAATGGGGCCACAGTTTTGTTTTGCTTCTGAAGAATCATCTTTCTCCATTCTAATTTTTTTGTGTTCTGATGAAATTGACCCCATTTGATTTTGACTTCAGGGCCTGGCTGTGATTCAGAGCTGGCCAATTAGGGCCTCACATTGATCCAGGTGACTGAATCAGGAATCTATGTATGACCCAATCAGAATCAGTGAGAAGCAATCTGGGACTTTGCTGAGCTTGTAAGATAAGTATGCCTTGGCTTCTACTGATTTGAATATGGTAAGTTATAGATGAGGAGCTCACTTGAAAACTGAGACTGAAGTCACCCAGTGGAAGAAAACAGGAATCCCTACAGGAGACTATAAAGCCCATGAATACAGGAAGCTTGGTTTTATTCTTAAATCTTTTTTATTGACACATCACTCACATAGAGAAAAGATATGCATAGTACAGATGTTTGGGTCAAAAGTCATCATTAAGTGATAATCCATTATTATCACCAAGATGAAAAAATATTACCCTCTTAACTCCCTCCCAATCACTATACTCTGTCCTCTGAACTATTAACAACCTAGTTTTGACAGTTTTTGAATTTATGTAAATGTGTATCTGGCTTCTGTCACTCAACATTATTGTAAATGTCTTGGTGAACCTATACTTGCATTTTTATTGGCTATATTCCGAAAAGGAGAATCGATAGGTCATAGGGTATCTGTAGATTTAGCTTTAGATGACACTGTCAAGTTATTTTCCAAAGTGTATTAATTTACTCTTCTACTCTAATCTATATTTGTTGCTCCTCATTCTAGGCAACATTTGGTATTTTCAGTCTTTTAAATGTGGATGTGCAGTGTATCATGTTGCATTTGCCTAATTATGAATGAGACTGAATACCTTTTCATGTTTACTGGCAATATGTATATCCTTTTTCATGAAGTGCCTATTTGAATGTCTGGAGAATTTTTTATTGAATCACCCATTTTTTCTTTTTTGATTTGTAGGTCTTAATATTTTTATCTTCTGAAATATTTCATGCATAAATCTTTTTTAGCTGCATATGATGCAAATAAATTCCCCCACTCTGTGGCTTGCCTTTCCATTCTCTTAATGCTGTCATTTGATGAACAAATATTCCTAATTTTAATGCATTCAAATGTACCCAACTTTTCCCTTATGGTGGTTATTTTGTGTCCTAGAGTAAAATATTCTTCTATGTTATCATCTATAAGTTTCATTATTTTCCCTTTAACATTTAGATCTATAATTCATATGGACTTAATTTTTTTGTGTGTGTGCAGAGTATAAAGTAGGGATCAAGTTTTATGAGTCATCACTATTTATTTGAAAAGACCAATACTTTTTTACTGCTCTGCAGAGTCATGTTTTTCATAAATCAAGTGTTTATACATTCATGGGTATGTTTCAAGACTCTATTGTCTTTGATGAGTCTATTTGCCTATCTTCATATTAACACTTTTTTATGTTAATACTATGCCATATTATATTGTAGTTTTATAAGAAAACTTAATGACAAGTAATCTTCCCACCTTTTAAGAAGAGCATTGTGGCTATTTTTGACTGCATGCATTTTCATGTACATTTTAGAATCAGGTTGCAGTTGTCCCCACACACATACACACAAAACCAGATGGGACTTTCAGTGGGACTGCATTGAGCCTATAGATTTATTTGGGGAGAGTAACCTATTTATAGCACTGACACTTTCAATCCATAAACACAGCATACATATCCATTTACTTAGATTGTCTTCAATTTCTTATTCTATGGTTTCTATGTAAAGGAATCTTGCACTCTTTCATTGGGTTTATTTTATAGGTATTTAGTATTTTTTGTAATTGTAACTGGCAACTTAAAGTTTTTAAAAATTTTTGTTGCTAGTAAATTAAAAAAATTAAATTTTTGTATGTTGACTTTATGTATTATTGTTCTATTGCTGCGTAGCAAATTATCACAAACTTAGCATCTTAAAGAACACAAATTTATTATCTCAGTTTCCAGGAGTCAGTGGTATGGGAACAGATTACCTCTGTCAGATATCTGCTCAGAATATCATTGAACTGAAATCAAGGTGTCAGGGGTGACTGTGATCTAATATTGGGCTCAGAATCCTCTTCCAAAGCTCACTGGTTATTGGTGCAATTTGAGACCTTACAGTTGTAGAACTGAGGTTCCTCTTTCATGCTGGCTATCATTTGGCACCAATAAGCCAGGAAGTGAGCCTTTGCAGAAACAGACTATGCTGGAACACTGATCTCAGACTTTCAGCCTTTAGAACGATGAAAAATAAATTTCTATTGTTTAAGCCACTCATATTATGGTAGTTTGTTATGGCAGCTCAAGCTGAGACATTTGTCTACAACTCTTAGTTTTTGCTGACGCCACTTTGGTCTAACATCTAGACCACTTGGATACTCTTAACTGCTGGTGCCATAATTTCTCATTGTCACCCTCATTGATTCATTTTCCACAGAGTGGTCTAATTGATCTTTTAAAAAACATGCTTGTGACATCTTGCCCAAAGCCCTATTATATCTTATAATAAAGTTCAAACTTCAATATGATCTAAAGCTCCCCTGTGGTCTGGTTTGGGTCTACTTGTCTCCTTGCATGCTGGTCACACTTGTCCTTTCCCTGTTCCCTCTGCTCACCGAGCTCCCTCATGCCTCAAAACCACTTTCTGGGAGTGGTTTCCTCTGCCTGGGACTCTGTATCACTACTACCCTTTTCCCTTGCCAACTGTTCTTTCTTCAATTTAAATGCTGCTTCTTTGGGCAAGTGTTCTCCATTCACCTACATGAAATTACACTCATCCTTAGAAGCTTTCATCACTGTTACCTTTCCATGACACATATCCTACTGCTGTCAAACAATTCCTATAATTGTTTTAATGTCTCTCATCTCAGTTTGTGAGTTCCCTAGGAACATGAACTGAATCAGTCTTGCTTACAGCTGGTATGTAGGACCCAGAAAGTCCTTGATAAATATTCATCAGATATTCTGGATATCTATTTGAGAATGAGAATGTGTGCCAGAGGGGTAAGGAATACTACTGCAGGAACGTTTTTTCTAACTCTTCATTATGATAAGAGATTTAGAGTCAGAATCAGAATGCTGATTGCACTATTAAGAGGAATCATGATTTTGACAAAAATTTGCCTTATTCTGGGAGTAAGTAGTGAGTGATTGAAGTAGTCTCTAAGATACTGGGGCAAAAATCAGATATTTTTAGGAAGGCAGTAAAGAATAAGTCGGTGAGAGCAGAGAGCATTTCCCTCTCAGATGCCATTAGCCAGAGATATGTGCTGACATCCTGGAATGGAAGCAGCACTCATTGGCACACAGCAGTGAGCCAACTTAATCATAAAGACAAAGCCATTTATACAAGCTTTTTGTTTGCTCACTGATTTGATATATGCTTCTTATAGAGATTTGTGGGGGGAAATTCCTGACAGTAGTCTGACCTTCCATTTGTTATAGATATAGAAATACTTAGGCTTTATAAATGTGTCTCTTAAGCTCATTTTACCTCTTTTTTTAAAAAATGTTTTTAGTTATAGATGGACACAATACATTTATTTATTTTTATGTGGTGCTGACAATTGAACTCAGTGCCTCACATGTACTAGGCAAGTGCTTCACCACTGAACTACAACCCCAGCCTCTCATTTTATCTTTTTTTTTTTTTAATTTTGCTATGCATACTAATTTGCAAAATAAGTTGAGATAAACTTAGAAGAATAGAAATAGGCTTTTACATATTTATAAAGGAGAAATTCATGAAAATAAGCTATACATTTTCTAAAAAACTGGATTCTTGCAACCAAATATGGGAACTGTCACTTGGATTTGAGAACTAGTAAAGAGGACTTAAAATGCCAAATTAATCTGCATCATTATTTCCTGAGTTATTAAATCCTTGTTACCAAGCAAAATCTTCCCTATAAGATTTTTTTTTAACAAGTGATGAGATGCTTCATATATCACATTTTATTGAAAGCCCTAACTTTTCCTTGGGAGTTGGGAAAGGACCCTGATAATTTTTGGAATCAAATAATCTGAATGTCCACTAAATATAGTTTTCTACTTTTTCAGTAATTTGTTGAGGTAGCATTCTCTCAGTGCAGTGTGGGACAAAGAACACTGGACCAAAAGTCCTTAAACCTGGTTTCTGATTGGAAATTGACTTTTTTTATTTTAATTTTTTGTAGTTGTAGATAGACAGAATGCCCTTATTTTATTTGTTTATTTTTATGTGGCACTGAGGATTGCACCCAGTGCCTTAGATGTGTGAGACAAGCGCTCTGCCACTGAGCTACAGCCCCAGCCTCCTGGAAATTGACATTAAAATGTTATTTTTCTCAGCCTTTTGGACCTTCTTTTACTCAACTATTCCAAAAGTCTGATTTCAATGTTCCCCTTCTTTTATTATTTTTATATTATAGAGAGCCTTAAAAGCTAATAAATGAAAGTATGGAAGAGAAATATGTGGTTCTAAATCTAAAGTTAGATTTTTGGAAGTAAGACTTCCAAATTGAAATGCGATTCAGATTGAGAGCTTGTTGTTGTTGATTTATTTACTATAGCTCAGGAATTCACAGAAGTAAAAAAATAAGAATAGAAAATGCAGATATTTTATTGCTTGGTGGAGCAGGAACCCAAATGATCAGTAGCTTGAGAATTAAATGATCTTTATAACACATTTAGGTATCCCAGGAAAGTCATTATGTAATTGCAATTCATTGTTATACTAATCTTTTATTTGAATATGTTATGAAGTTTTCCTGGTTTCATGATGCTCAGTATTGTTTTGTCTATTTTGCTTGTAAAATATTCCCACACTATTTGATATTTTTTCTCTATTTACACTTATATAGTGGAGTAAGAATTTGTATTCCTACTGCTTAGGAAGTTGTTTCTGAGCAATGACAGGTGTTAAGTCACATATACCATAGCAATCAGGTATAAAGGGGTTCTTGTGGAAATCCCTTGAGAGGCTTTAACTTTCCTTGGATACCTAAATGCATATAATTCTCAGGCCACTGATCAGATTGGTTCCCATTCCACTCTATATTTTGTTTTTCTGGAAAGGTATGGCTTTTAAATTATTCATAATTTTCTTAGAGAAATTTTATATGATTTTTTTCCTTTTTCTAGAGAAGTTTTAAATGAAAAAATTTGTTTCTATAAATGTTTGACTCTTCTGTCTTGACAGTTCTACTTAATTATAGAATTGCATATTCTAAAAATAATTTCAAATGGTTATTACATCAAATATTCCAATTGTATATAGAGTGTTTGCCTAGCATGCCCTGGGTTTGGTTCCCTGTACTGAAAAAGACTATCATCTTTATCACAAATCTTATGAATGAATAGTGATTTGTCAAAATCTTGAGCCCTATAATATCATTAGCAAGTTGTTTTCAAGACATTAGACTAATCTATGGAAGAAAGTAGTTTATATTCAGAAGAGCCAGTGTGTCTTTGTTGTTCATTCATTATTTCAGGCAGTATTTATTGAGATCTTACTTGCATCAAGCATGGTCCAGGTGTTGGGGATAAAGTGGTAAACATAAGAAAACAACTCCCTACCTCGGTGTGCATTCATATGGGGAAAGACAGACAATAAGTATGTAATACACAGTGGGTGAGATAATAATAAAAAACTAAGGTGTAAAGCATACAAAGCATGGTGTTGCAATGAGAAATATGGGTGTCAAAAATGCCTCACCAAGAAGGTGAGGTGGAGGCTGGGGTTGTAGGTCAGTGGTAGAGCGCTTGCCTGTGAGGCACTGGGTTTGATCCTCAGCACCACATAAAAATAAATAAATAAAATAAAGTATTGTATCATCTAAACTAAAAAAAAAAATTGAATAAAAACAAATAAAAAGAGCAGACTGACCGCGGACCACCAGTGGAGAACCAGCTGCCTGCTGCTGCCTGGAAGTTCACTGTTGCAGTACCTGCAGGTTTGATTACACATGGCTGCCGCCATTTTGAGACAACAGCCAAGCCCTATAGGACCCCTGGCCAGACTGACCAAGTCCCATCTCCAGGATCCCTCAGCCCGACCGATCACTCCCTGCCGCTGGGGCCCTCACATCAACTGACTGCTCCCTGCCACCAGGACCCCCAGACCAACTGACTGCACCCTATCACCGGGAAACCAGACCGACTGATTGCACCCGGCCTCCTGGATCCCACAACCACACCAAACACACCGGACCTCCAGGACCCCTGCTGGACCAACTGTATCCTGTCTCCAGGACCTCCAGCTGACCACGTCCACTCCTGAGCTGCAACTCCCCATTTGCCAACACATTTGGAAGCCAGAGCAGCCATCTTGGATAATCCTGGAAGCCGTAGCTCCGATCTTCGGGTGGGGCAAATCCCATCCTGCGACGCCTGCTGGAGGCTTGAAGCTCATTCTCAGGTACCTCTCATATATCGGGCTACTGAACACTGGGAGGTTTCATTACAATATGACTATTATACAGTAGATTTTCTTTTTTCTCCTTTTTTAAAAAAAATTTAAGTTTTTATTTCTTTACGTTTCTTGCTTTCTTTTCCTTCTGTTTACCTGTTCCCTCAGAGTCGCTTTCTCCCTTATTTACATGATGTTATTGTCCCCATAGGGGCTATTAGGTCTAGGATTGCATAGTGTCTGGTTTGGGCACTGCTAATATTGATCTCCCCTTAAAGAAAGGGTTTTGGAAAACTATAGGGCCACTATAAGCCTATAGGGGAAAATCTGCAATACCCCCAGATCTGCAGCGCTAGAGGGGAAGATACATGAACAACATGAAAAAACAAGGGAAGAAAATGATCCAAACAAATCTAGATTCTATAGTAATAGAATCCAATGACAGTATGGTAGAAGAAATGTCAGAAAAGGACTTCAGATTATACATGATTAAGATGATTCGCGAAGCAAAGGATGAGATAAGAGAGGAATTGCAGGCAATGAATGATAATACCAATAAGCTGAAAGAGCACCTGCAGGAAGCAAAAGATCATTTCAACAAAGAGATAGAGATTCTCAAAAAAAAAACAAACGGAAATCCTTGAAATGAAGGAGACAATAAACCAAATAAAAAACTCAATAGAAAGCATCACCAATAGACTAGACCACTTGGAAGACAGAACCTCAGACAATGAAGACAAAATATTTAATCTTGAAAATAAAGTCGCCCAAACAGACAAGATGGTAAGAAATCATGAATAGAATCTCCAAGAACTATGGGACATCATGAAAAGACCAAATTTAAGAATAATTGGGATTGAGGAAGGCACAGAGATACAAACCAAAGGAATGAACAACCTATTCAATGAAATAATATCAGAAAATTTCCCAAACCTGAAGAATGAAATGGAAAATCAAATACAAGAGGCTTACAGAACACCAAATGCACAGAATCACAGCAGATCCACACCAAGGCACATTATAATGAAAATGCCTAACATTCAAAATAAAGATAGGATTTTGAAGGCCGCGAGAGAAAAGCATCAGATTACATATAGGGGGAGACCAATATGGATAGCAGCAGACTTCTCAACCCAGACTCTAAAAGCTAGAAGGGCCTGGACCAACATATTTCAAGCTCTGAAAGAACATGGTTGCCAACCAAGAATCCTATACCCAGCAAAACTAACCTTCAGATTTAAAGATGAAATAAAATCCTTCCATGATAAACAAAAGTTAAAAGAATTTACAAATAGAAAGCCTGCACTACAGAAAGTTCTCAACAAAATATTCCATGAGGAGGAAATGAAAAACAACAATGTAGGTCAGCAAAGGAAGGAACTACCTTAGAGAAAAACCACTCAAAGGAGAAACCAAGCCAACTTAAAAACCAAAAATAAGCCAAATGACTGGGAATACAAATCATTTCTCAATAATAACCCTGAACGTTAATGGCCTAAACTCATCAATCAAAAGACATAGACTGGCAGAATGGATTAAAAAGAAAGACCCAACAATATGCTGCCTGCAAGAGACTCATCTCATAGAAAAAGACATCCACAGACTAAAGGTGAAATTATGGGAAAAAACCTACCACGCACATGGACCCAGTAAAAAAGCGGGGGTTTCCAACCTTATATCAGATAAAGTGGACTTCAAGCCAAAGTTAGTCAGAAGGGATAAAGAAGGACATTTCATACTGCTTAAGGGAACCATAAGTCAGGAAGACATAACAATAGTAAATATTTATGCCCCAAACAATGGTTCATCACTGTACATCAAACAAATCCTTCTCAATTTCAAGAATCACATAGACCACAACACAATAATTCTGGGCGACTTTAACACACCGCTGTCACCACTTGATAGGTCTTCCAAACAAAATCCAACCAAAGAAACCATAGAACTCAATAACACAATCAATAACCTAGACTTAATAGACATATGTAGAATATTCCATCCATCAACAAGCGGATACACTTTCTTCTCAGCAGCACATGGAACCTTCTCAAAAATAGACCATATGTTATGCCACAAAGCAGCCCTTAGGAAATGCAAAAAAATAGAGATACTGCCTTGTGTTCTATCAGATCATAATGGACTAAGAGTAGAAATCAATGACATAGTAAAAAAAGGAAATTACTCCAATACTTGGAGACTAAATAATATGCTATTGAATGAAACATGGATAACAAAAAACATCAGGGAGGAGATTAAAAAATTCTTAGAGGTCAATGAGAATGATGATACAACATAGCAAAATCTCTGGGACACTATGAAAGAAGTACTAAGAGGAAAATTCATTGCATGGAGCGCATTCCAGAAAAGAATGAAGAGTCAACAATTAAATGACCTAACATTACAGCTCAAAGCCCTAGAAAAAGAAGAACAGAATAACAACAAAAGTAGTAGAAGACAGGAAATCATTAAAATCAGAGCTGAAATCAATGAAATTGAAACAAAAGAAACTATTCAAAAAATTGACATAACAAAAACAAATAAAGAAGATGAGGTAGTTTTTTTTGTTTTGTTTTGTTTTGTTTTGGTGTAGGGGATTGAACCCAGGGCCTTGGGCAGGATCAGCAAGTGCTCTGCTACATCGCAGTACCCCCTTACCCCATCCACCCCTGCTTTTTTTTTTTTTAAAGACAAACTCTCCCTAGACTACCCAGGCCGTCCTTGAACTTGCAATCCTATCTCAACCTCCCAAGTAGCTGGGATTACAGGTGTGTACCTTAACTACATCAAGCAGAAGGTGAAATTTGAATAAAGACCAGAAGGGATTAACCATGTGGATATCTGCGGGGGTGGGGGGATGAGATATAAGGCAGAAAGATGAGCACATGCAAATACTCTTAGGCAAGCGCATGCCTGGCATGTCCCAGGAAGAGTGAGGAGCCCAATGAAACCTAGCAGCATAGTGGAAAATGGAGGAACAGGAGATGCAGCCAGAGAGGTACCAGAGAGGTAAAAGTGAGATGGGAGATTCTGAAAGATTTTAAGCAGAGAAATGACATGATATGACTTAAGTTTTAACAGGATCGAGCTATTGTGTTAAGAATAGACTGGTAAACTGGGCATGGTGGGGCACGCCTGTAAACCTAGAGACTCAGAGAGTTCAAAGCCAGTCTCAGCAAAAGCAAGGTGCTACACAACTCAGTGAGACCCTGTCTCTAAATAAAATGCCAAATAGGGCTGAGGATATGGCTCAATGATCGAGTGCCCCTGAGTTCAATCCCTGGTATGGCCCTGCTGCAAAAAAAAAAAAGGCTGGTACTCCCCCAACCCACCTGCCCCCCCACCCCCACCCCCCCAAAAAAAGAATAGACTGGTAAGGGACAAAGGCAGAAACAGAAAGGGGATGTGTTATGAGTTTTTGCAATAATCCAGGCAAACAGAATCATTGCACTGCACAATCCAGGAAGCACCATTCACCCTACCTTTTCTGTGAATGGTGCTTCCTGCAATGAGCAGAGTAATTATAACCCAACAGCTGCAGTTAAGAGTCCCTGCAGGCAAGATGACTTGGTTCAGGGTGGTACTACATGAGAGGTGAGAAGTGTTTAGTTTAGATATATTTTGCAGGTAGAACTAATAGGATTTGCTGACCCATTAGATGTGGTATATGAAAGAGTCAAGAAGGATTTCATCAAAGTCATCCATTAATTTCATAAATTATTTATATTTGTTAAACCAAAAACATTTAATAAAGAAGATTAATTCATATTTATTTCTAATTCAATAAGCATTATCAAAAGTCTGCTATGTACTATACTGTTCCAGATTCCATAGGGAATCTTTTAAAAAGTACAATGGCAACAATAACAGAAAATCCTATCCTGGAAATATTTATAATTTAGTTTGTTAGAGAAAGTCTTCATAGATCAAAGAACTAAATACTGTGAAAAGCAACATAAAGCAAAAAATATGATAATGATTAGCAAAATGATATATAAATAATCCTCTAGGGAAATGGTCCAATTTTATTTTATTTTTAAATACTGAGGCTTGAACCCAGAGGCACTTTACCTCTGAGCTACATTCCCAGTCCTTTTTTTTTAACATTTGAGACAGGTTCTCACTAAATTGCTGAAGTTCTCATTAAGTTGTGGAGGCTGGTCTACCAACCTGGGATCCTCCTCCCTCAGCCTCCCTGGGATTAAACCCAGGTTTTTTAGTATGCTAGGCAACTACTCTACCACTAAGCCACATCCTCACTCCTTCTGAGAACTTAAGATCTTGTGGTTTCATATGCCTTACTTCACCCACTTCATTCATAGCTGTATCTCTCCACTTCCTATTTCATGGGGTTTGCTAATATAGCCTTCTTAATAGTAATGAGATAGTAAAGATTATAATAGTGATTATGATCATTACCACTTCTTAAGAACTACGAGTTAGGTGCTAAGCTTTGGCATTTAAGTAAATTTTAAACATAATCCTCACAGCTTTCCTATCAAGTGGGTACTATCATATCCATAAAGAACTCAGCTTTCGAGAGCTGAAGTAACATGCCCAAGGTTACTTAGCTAGAAAGAGGCAGAGCTGGGATGCAACTCAGAGCTCAGGAATAATATTATGCCATAACATGTTCTTTTGTAGCTTATGCATACTGAATATGATTGAGGGAAAAAGTAAAGTCAATCAGCAATGTTTTCTAAATTCTCAAGGACTGTATGTCTAATAATTATCTTTCTGATGTTATGGATTTATCATTTTATTAATTTTGCCAAGCTCATGTTGAACATGACATTTACAATAATATCAGTCTTGCTTTGTTGTTGTTATTGCTATTCTGTTTTGTTTTTTATTTTAGGCTTTTTGTGGTGCTAAAGATCTAACCCAGGGCCTTGTGTTTGCTAGGCAAAAGTTGTACTACTGAGCCACACCTCCATCCCTCAGTCTTGTTTTTAAAGGTATTGAATCTAGAGTTGTGGGTTTTTTAAAAAATGTTTAGTTGTTGATGGACACAATACATTTATTTTATTTATTTATGTGGTTCTGAGGATCAAACCCAGTGCCTCATGCATGCAAGGCAAGTGCTCTACCACTGAGCTGCAACCCAAGCCCAAAGAGCTGGTTTTGAATGACCTTCAACACCACTGTATACACACACACACACACACACACACACACACACACACATACACACACACAAACCCTGGACACAGAATAAATAAGAAGTTAAGAGGTTTGAAATGCTAATGGGGATTTCTAATGGATCAAGACCAAAATAAAAGAAAACAGGAAAGGGCTAGGGGGCCTGTAGGAGAAAGAAAACTAACAAGTGCTTACTGAGCATTTCATGTTATCAGTTATTACTCTATTTTGAGCCTTATTTTACATGAGAGAAAAATAAAGCATAAAGAGGTTATTTCCTCAGTGGACACGGTGGCATTCATCTGTAATCCCAGTGGCTCAGGAGGCTAAGGCAGGAGAATTGCAAGTTCCAAACCAGCCTCAGCAATTTACTAAGAAGACCCTAAGCAACTTATTGAGACCTTGCTTTAGAATAAAAAATGAAAAGGGCTAGGGATATGATTCAGTGGTAAAGTACCTGTGGGTTCAACACATGGTACCAAAGGGGCAGGGAGAGGTTATTGCCTTTATTCACAGGGAAAGAAACTAAAAGTGAAGGACTGATGGATGGGGTAGCACACACCTGTAATCCCAGCAGTGGCCGAGGCTGAGGCACGAGGATTGTGAATTCAAAGTCAGTCTCAGCAATTTATCAAGGCCCTAAGCAACTCAGCAAGAGCCTCTCTCTAATAAAATACAAAAATGGGCTGGAGAATGTGGCTCAGTTGTTAAGTGCCTCTGGGGGTTAATCCCTGGTACCAAAAAAAAAAAAAAAAAAGTGAAAGACTAAGATAATCAAAGTCACATAGCTAGAGTATCAGAGTTGAGTTGGAAATCCAAGGTTAGCCAAAAACCTGTGACATTAATCATTGCAGGTAATAGACAAAGTTGAGCATAGCCCCCCCACAATTCCTACCTAGTGGTGTTTGCACATTTGTTTAATCCCCTCTCCCTGAGTTTGAGTGAAATTTATAATCTGCACAGACTAAGGCAAAGATGAAAGGATATCACGGTTTGGCTAGCAGATTTAGAGATGTTGGAGACACTCCTCATTGGGTTGCTGAAGTAGCTATGTTGGAAAGACCCATAGGGCACGTGCCTGCAGGTGGCCTCTAGGAGCTGAGGGCAACCTCTGGCTCCTAAGAAGCCAGGACTTTCAGACCTACAAATGAAAGAAAATAAATTATGCCAATAATCTGGGTGAACTTGGAAGGAGATTCTTGCCCAGTCAAGCTTTCAGATGGGAGTATACTTTTGACAGTTGCTTTTGCTTTTTTTTTCTTTGCAGTGCTGGGAATTGAACCCAGGGCCTCACACTCAGGGCCCCACATATGCTAGGCAAGCTCCCATCCCCAGCCCTTGACTGGGCCTGGATTACAAACTTGTGAGATTTTAGACCCAACACAGGCTAAATTATGCTTACACTACTGACTCACAGAAACTGTAACATAATAAATGTGTTGTTTTAAATTGCTAAATTAGTAGCAATTTGTACATACCAACAGAAAACTAATACACCATTCTACCTTGATTTTCCCTATGTTTGAAGTGCAGTAAATTCTTAGTAAATGGTAGTTCCTATTATTATGATAATCAAACAGAAATTTGACAATATCAAAGAGAAAGAAATTTCAGAGTTAAATAATTGCTTCCAAAGCAATCAAGCAGCTCATGTAGAAGAAACAGATGGCATATTGAAAACAGAATTATTGAGTGTATTGTTATCAACTGAAATATTTTAGAATTCCCAGTAGTGCTTATAGCCACATTTAGTTTTAATATCTTACACTACACTAAATGTAAACTGGAAAGTTCCATCTTAAGATAGTCCTACATTAGATATAAGGGAACATCAAAACATAGTTTCATGTTAGTCATACTGTTACAAATTATGTTTTAAAACACTGTATCATTTAAAAATAGTTTAAATATGATAGATAAAACAATTCAAGACATTGAATCAAAAAACCAAACCATAATGAAACAACTATCAGCATAAAACTTTTAGTTCATGAATACATGTAGATTTTGCTTATCAAAGATTATTTATACTAAATGTATAAAGTAATTATACATATTTGGCTGAGGAATAGGTTAGAGAACTTAAATGAGTTTCCATCTGATAGATTCAAGGTTTGTTGTGAAAAAAAGAGGGGCTAGTACTTACTAAATTTAGACCTTACTAAATTACAAAATTATTTTTCTATTTGTTCTTTGTATCAGTACCTTCTTTGTCCTCTGTATTTACTCTGGCACATGGTTATATAGTTTCATCAGTAGTTTCTGTCAAATGAATCATTAAAAATGGTAGTGTTAAAAAAAATGGCAGTGTTTGGGCTAGGGGTGTAGTTCAGTGATAAAGCACTTAGCATGTGTGAGGCTATGGTTCCAATGACCAATATTGCAAAAAAATTGAGCAGATGATTGAGCAGATGTGTTACCTTCACTACTGTCATACAAATATGTACCAAACATATAGTAAAAATATTCATAGGCCCTTTATAGTATTATAGCATTAAAAAGCATGCTGTTCTCCCTCAAATGAGAATATATGACTCTGGGGATTATTGTCTTTGATGATTATTAACAGATATAGTACATATGCCATGTACAGAAGTATAGTATTAGTAATGCAGCAGCTAAATATTTTCTTCATATTTGCTTCTCGTGAGGTCAGTGATAGAATCTTCTATCAGTTTTTCTTAACTTTATGTCATCCATAATTTCTGGAAATGAATACTAATAATATATCTATCCATATTTATTTGTAATTTGGCATTTCTTTTTACTATTGGAACAATTCAAGTGATAGTAATTGAACCTATTATTTTGAAATTTATCTACCTTTAAATAAAATTGTCTAATTTACACATTTTTTTTCTGTTTTGCAAACCTTGTCAACATTTGCTTTTCTGTGTAGATTCAAGATTATGAATTGTTTGTGGAAAGGTAAAAGTAGCTGGGCCTAATGGCCCATGCTTGGAATTCCAGTGATTCAGAAGGCTGAGTCAGGAAGATTGCAAATTCAAGGCCAGCCTGGGCAACTTAGCAAGACCCTGTCTCAAAAAAACGGGGAAAAAAAGAAAAGAAAGAAAAGAAAGAAAGAAAGAAAGAAAGAAAGAAAAGAAAGAAAGAAAGAAAGAAAGAAAGAAAGAAAGAAAGAAAGAAAGAAAGAAAGAAAGAAAGAAAGAAAGAAAGGAAAGAAAGAAAGAAAGAAAGAAAGAAAGAAAGAAAGAAAGAAAGAAAGAAAGAAAGAAAGAAAGAAAGAAAGAGGGGGGAAAAATAACAGAATGAATCAAACAACATTGCTCTATGTAAATTTATGATTACACAAATGGTATGCCTTTACGCCACGTACAAACAGAGAAACAACATGTATCCCATTTGTTTACAATAAAAAAATAAAAAAGAAAGGAAGGAAGGAAGGAAGGAAGGAAGGAAGGAAGGAAGGAAGGAAGGAAGGAAGGAAGGAAGAAAGGAAGAAAGAAAAGTGAAACATTGTGCTGGAACTAAGTTCAATACTCAGCATGCATTTTCTTCTATGGTATGTTATCAACAAGTGGATAATGAGGAAGCAAACCGGTTTGTCTTGTTCTAGTGTCTTGGACACATGCAAGGATTCAAGTGCAAACTAGAACAACTTGGAACCACTTTGGAACCCTACCTTGTTCTAAAAGTGATTCCAGGTTGTTCTAGTTTGAACTCACATTTACACATGTATAATTTTTGTGTCTGCTCACGTTGGGGATTGAACCAAGGGACTATGCATGCTAGGCAAGCAGTCTACTGCTGAGCTACATTTCCAGTTATTAAAAAACAAAACAAACAAACAACAACAACAAAAACACATTATCTTGAAACAAGATCTCACAAATTTGCTCAGGCTGGCCTTGAACTATGTTAGGGTAATCCAAGGCAGCTGGATGCAGGCAGGGCATCCGGCAGCCAGTGTATGCCAAAGAACAACCAATCAGGCACTGACAGATAAACCCTAATGGCTTCTCTAACTGCCGGACTTTCGGCAAAGTCCCCAAGGATTGACTAGAGTCCTAGAGTCCTAGAATCCTAGACTAGAATCCTAGAGTCCCTGCAGGGTCTGCAGCCAACCCCAGGAGGACACTAAACCCTCAGGCCTTCTCCCTCCTATCCCGGACTACAAAAACGCAGCCCGCAGGAGCTGCGGTGCGACTTCCAGGGCCCTTCACTCTCGCTGATTGGTGAACCTGGCCTGAGAACTGGCCCAATAAATTTCTTTTTTAATTATATCTGGCCTATCTGTCCTTCGGTTACCTCCATCTGATCTTACAAACTAGTGATCCTCCTGCCTCAGTCTCCTCAGCCTCCTGAGTAGCAGGAAATGTAAGCGTGCACGAAACCCAACTTCACAGTGCTTTTTAAAAGGTCAAACCAGGCAGGCTTAAGGCAGATTTTGAACTATTGTTGACTTCCTGATAAGGTTCAAAATAGTAAGTAGCTTAATACATTTCTTAGTATAATCTATGAACTAATTCTAGACATTAAGTGAAATTATTTTCGTCTTTGGCCTTAGGTGAAATTTGGTCAATCCTTTCTTTAGTATTTTATTTTCTTTCTTTCTTTTTTTTTTTTTTTTTAAACCAGGGATTGAACCCAGGGGCCCTTAACCACTGGGCTATATCCTCAGCCCTCTTTTGTATTTTATTAAGAGATCGGGTCTTGCTGAGTTGCTTAGGGTCTCACTAAGTTGCTGAGGCTAACCTAGAACTTGCTCCTGCCTCAGCTTCCCAAGTGGCTGGGATTACAGGCATGCACCACTGCACCCAGCTAGAATGAAAATACTTATGCTTAAAAATCTTTTTAAAAACTATTAAATTGACAATTACATAAAATTATGGAATATAATAGGATATTTAGATGTGTGTATACATTGAGGAATGATTGAATCAAACAATCTGTCACTTTGATTTATTTTTTATGGCAAGAACACTTAAAATCTACTTTTATCAGTTTTGAAATACACATTGTTATTAACTATGGTAACTATGCTCTGTAACAGGTCCCTAAAATTTATTCCTTCTAACTGAAACTTTGTAGTTCCTCCACCCCCCCACACCCCCAGACTCTGATAAGCATCATTTGGTTCGGCTTCCATGTAAATTCATCTGGTTTTATAAGAGATAAAAGCAGGGACTTAAAAAAACTTTTTAATTATTTTATAGATATATTTTCTTTATACTGGGAGTTTTCTCACAAGAACTGTGAAGGGTTATGGAAAACAATGTTCCTATAAGACAGCTCCCCAAGAAAATGGAGGGACGGTGTTGTGTGGCTCGGAAGGTGGGAGGGGAAATTGGTCAAACATTAAACTTCTCCCAGTGCATTCCTGATAACAAAGGGCCCTAAAGGAAAGGGGCGGATCCGGAATGCCAGGCCCTAACCCTTGACCTTCCCCCACGTCAAATTAGTCCTGAATGACCATGGGCAAGATTTGAGTACTCATCCCTCCGGTCTGGTTTTAACCTGTACAACTAGCCCCTGAAGGTGCATGGTTTCCAATGATTACAGCATCCTCATAGTACCCTATAAAACCAAAATCCCCTCTGTAACTGACATACATTTTCCCCATCCGGAAAATGGGCACCCTAGGGCGAAGGAATAAAGGCTTCTCTGAATCCGTTGAGGTTTACCTCCTGTTCTTTTGCACTTACGAACTGAATTTAGAAAATTATAATGTATGACTTTCCTCTCAGTTATTTTTGTCCTTTACGTCTCTCCCCCAATTTTACCTCTTTGGTGAGTAAACTGCAGAGTTATGTTTGCAGTTTTCAAAAGTGACTTCTTAGAAGTGAAACTTGTACCAGTTTTTGTTTTGTTTTGTTTTGTTTTTTTCAATCTCCAACTGCAGGAGTTACATTTTGACTTTTGATTTGTTAAAAACATACTGAGTGTCTGATAAATGCTTGGAACTTGTTTTTAGGGAAAGAAATACTGTTGAAATGGAACAAAATCTTAAACTTAAGGCATAGTTTGAGGCCTTTTAAAAAATATTCTAAGACATTCCCCTTATGTGAATTGTATTTTGTTTAGTTTAAGATTGAAAACCCTCTGAAACCAGGAAGAATGTTAAGAAACAGAACTAGAATAAATTTTTTACTTACATACTCCAAGTTTCTATCTTCAAATAGCAGGAATAACTGATTTTAATGCCAGGGAAGTGTAATGGGTGCCTGGGAGAAAGGCCTGGAACTTGGGGAACACTTGCAAAGGCCTCAGAGAAACAATGTACTATTTTCAGAGTTGGGTGGGTGGTTGTTGTTGGAGGGTAAACTTTAACATTTGAAGGGCATGTATTTGGGAAATTGAACAGCATTTCCTCTGAGGGGGTGAAAGGAAATCTTGTGGAATAATGTGCTTAAATAGATGTTGGATGATTTAGGGAAGATTAGAGTTAATTGGTCTATAAAGTGGGCAAGGGTCATGCAGAAGGATTGTATCCCAGACCCCACAAAGGTGGAAGGTGGCAACTGGGTGTTCTAGACCACAACGCGGGGTGGTGTTACTGGAGGATGGTCAAGATGATGTCCAGATCCTTGGCATTGGGAACAAAGAATTGAGCAAGACATACAAGAGAAACAGCTACAAGCCTAGATTTATTGAAAGTGAAAGTACACTCTGTACAACAGAGGAGGCCCAGTAAGAGAGAAGGCTCAAGGCCCCAAGACCAGGCTTTTTTCTGCCTTCAGTAGGAGATTTACAGAAGGGGTGGTACTTTTTCTTACTCCTCTTCCCTTGGTCTTATTGATGCCCAGGGTGGGGGATTCCATAGAAATATGGGTGGTCCTATTCATGCTGAGGGTGGGTGTTCCCATAGCAATGTGGGTGACTCAAGTAGTTACATAAACTTGAGACCTGGCCTATATCTTGGCATATTCTACCATCTTGTTATCCCTAACCTCCTGCCTCATTTCCCCCCGAAGAGACATTATCCCAAAATTCTTTAGAGGCAGCAGAGGGCCTGGAGATCTTGTTTTCTGTAGTTGCTTCAGGCTGATGGTGGACTGTTGTCCCTACTTCATTGGGTATGATGAAACTCTTGCCCTGTCTGATCAGGATGAGACAGCAGAATGCCTCTAGTATCTGAGATGTAATGGGGTCAGACTATGAAATAAGAGATTGATATTGAGCCTGTAGGGCATGAACATTTGGGCATGGACAGCCTGTGGTCTGGAAGAAACAAATTTAGTCCTTAATAGTGAAGGACCAAGATAATGATTATAGGAGAAGCCATAAAAGGGAGTAGTGCGTAAGAAGCCAGGAATGGTCACCCCACACCCGTTATGATTGACCCTGCATATTAGTGGCTCTAATATTTGTTTGGTTTTGTTATACTTGGCCAGATTTAGTAATACAAAAGTAGCATTATTTTTTCAGGTACAGGCAAGTTCCACTTTCAGCAGAAGGCAGTACGTCTAAGATCCTCTGTTTTAAAATGCTATACTGGCCAGTGAGTCAAGTTGCTCTTGTAGGAGTTTTAGGTTTTTTTTCATGTGGACAAGAGCCACTGCAGAGTCCTAGGAAAGTTATGTCTTCTGTCTGAGGAAGGTTCTCCCTACTATAGTCCTGGTGGCTGCAGTGAGGCCAGTGAGGACCATGATTAAGGGGATTACCAAGGGGGGCCATATTTTTTATTAAAATATTTTTTATTTTTACAGACACATTTTGAATCACTGTACACAAATGGGGTACAACTTTTCGTTTCTATGGTTGTACACAATGTAGAGTCACATCATTCATGTAATCATACATATATATAGGGTAACACTGTTTCATTCTGTTTTTCCATCCCTATCCCCTCCCACCCCTTTTTCCTCTACACCATCCGAAGTTCCTTCATTCTTCTCTTCCCCCGTCACCCCCTCTTCATTATATATTGTCACGTACTTATCAGAGAAAACATTCGGCCTTTGGTTTTTTGGGCTTGGCCTATTTCACTTAGCATGATATTTTCCAACTTCATCCATTTACCAGCAAATGCCATAATTTTATTCTTCTTTATGACTGAGTAATATTCCATTGTGTATATATACCACAGTTTCTTTATCCATTCATCAATTGAAGGGCATCTAGGTTGGTTCCACAATCTAGCTATTGTGAATTGAACTGCTATGAACATTGATGTGGCTGCATCACTGTAGTATGCTGATTTTAAGTCCTTTGGGTATAAACCAAGGAGTGGGATAGCTGGGTCAAATGGTGGGTCCATTCCAAGCTTTCTGAGGAATCTCCATACTGCTTTCCGGAGTGACTGCACCAATTTGCAACTCCACCACAATGTATGAGTGTGCCTTTTTCCCCACATCCACACCAACACTTACTATTGCTTGTGTTCTTGATAATAGCCATTCTAACTGGAGTTAGATGAAATCTTAGGGTAGTTTTAATTTGCATTTCTCTGATTATTAGGGATGATGAGCACTTTTTCATATATTTGTTTATCACCTGTATATCTTCTGTGAAGTGTCTGCCCATTTCCTTAGCCCATTTATTAATTGGGTTCTTTGTATTTTGGGTGTAAAGTTTTTAAAGTTCTTTATAAACTTTGGAGATGAGTGCTCTGTCTGAAGTGTGTGTGGAAAAGATTTTCTCCCACTCTGTAGGCTCTCTTTTCACATTATTAATTATTTCCTGTGCTGAGAAAAAACTTTTTAGTTTGAATCTACCCCATTTATTGATTCTTGCTTTTATTTCCTGTGCTATGGGGGTCTTGTTAAGGAAGTTTGGTCCTAAGCCAAAGTGATGGAGATTTGAGCCTACTTTTTCTTTTAATTGGTGAAGGGTCTCAGGTCTAATTCCTAGATCCTTGATCCATTTCTAGTTGAGTTTTGTACAAGGTGAGAGAGAGGGTTTAGTTTCATTTTACTACACATGGATTTCCAGTTTTCCCAGCACCATTTGTTGAACAGGCTATCTTTTCTCCATTGTAAGTTTTTGGCAACTTTGTCTAGTATGAGGTTACTGTACTTATGTGGGTATGTCTCTGAGACTTCTATCCTGTACCATTGATCTACCTATTTTGGTGCCAGTACCATGCCTTTTTTTTTTTTTTTTTTTTTTTTTTTTTTTGTGGTACTGGGGATCAAAGTCAGGGCCTTATGCTTTCCAGGCAAGCACTCTACCAGCTGAGCTATCTCCCCAGCCCACCATGCCGTTTTTGTTACTATTGCTCTACAGTAGAGTTTAAGGACTAGTATAGTGATACCTCCTGCATCACTCTTCCTTGCCCAGGATTGCTTTGGCTATTCTGGGCCTTTTGTTCTTCCAGATGAATTTCATGATTGCTTTTTCTGTATCTATGAGAAATGTCGTAGGGATTTTAATTGGAATTCTGTTAAATCTGAATAGGGCCTTTGGAAGTATGGCCATTTTTTTTTTTTTCTAGATGATTTACTGGTTTTTTAAATCGATATGTAAAATTATACATATTTACTGGGATTTATGTGATGTTTCAATGAATGTCTATATTGTTGACTCTTCAATCAGTGTAAGCATATGTATCTCTTCAAACATTTATCACTGTGGTGAAAACATTAACAATTATTTATTTTAGTTTTTTGAAATATATGGTATGATGAATTTTTTTTAAATTCATTTTTATTGTAAACAAATGGGATACATCTTGTTTCTCTGTTTGAGTTATGGCCATTTTGATAATATTAATTCTGACTATCCAAGAACATGGGAGATCTTTCCATCTTCTAAGGTCTTCCTCAATTTTTTTCTTCAATGTTTTGTAGTTTTCATTGTAGAGATCTTTCACCTCTTTGGTTAGATTGATTCCCAATTATTTTATTTTATTTTTTTGAGGCTATTGCGAATGGATAGATAAAATTTTTGAAGGTAGTTATTTTCCCTGCAGATTCTATTTGGCCCCCAAGAGCTCTAAGAAGTATTCCATAAGGGTGGTTGTTTAACTTGGAAGGTATATGAGCAATGTTGGAGTTCTAAGGTTCTGACAGGATGAGCTTTAGGGTGGGAAAATTTACAGACTATACAGGTTGGTCAATGGGATTATGAATTAAGTGGGAGAAGAGTGTGCCTTCAGGTGGTAGGTGGTCCTGGGTACCAGTAGAATTGTTTTTTTATGCCATAGTCTGTTCATTGTTTGTTTGAAGGGTAGTAATGGCTGCAACAACCCAAGGGTCATAGACAGTAGTAGCGTGTTGATTGAATTTTGTGGAAATACTTCCCCGTAGTTGTCACATGGCTGGTACAGGGCACCCCCACATGTGAGAGGATATACATAACCACCAAGACTAGTTAAGTTTTAGGGTTCATGCAGTAGTGTTTTCCAAATGTAGGTTCTCATTGGCCAGGATTGGGATAAAAAATGGGGAAAGGAATAATAAAACTTTTAATATTGTAGCAGCGCTCTGGGGAAAGTAACCCTATATTAAAGAGACAGCAAAGGACCTTATTCTTGAGAATACAGCCTCAAAAACAGCAGAACCATGAACACAATACACAGAGGAAGATAAACCCTAGACTGAAGTCCACCAGAATTACCAGGAGACCAGAAGTTATTTACTTATCTTTTAGGTAGCTGCTTCTTGAAGAGTCTAAAATTTCCCATTTGTTTACAGAACAAGGTCTCCTCTGACTGATGGATTGGGTCTGGATCTGTGCAGGGAGGGGCAACACCTTCACTATTTTTTTTTTTTTTTTTTGTATCTACTCTTATTTTTTTGTTGTTCTCTTTAGCTATACATGACAGTAGAATGTATTTTTTAATGGAAGAAAGCTCTAATTTTTTATTTTCAAATTATAGAAATAATACATTAATACACTGTAGAAGATTCACGTGATAAATATCTAAAGCAAAGTGTGAAACCCTCCTTGTGTGCCTTTTTCCGTTCCTGGGTTCCTTTTGCAAAGTCAAGAACTGTCAATAATTGTATATCCTCAACACCTTTTAAAGTAGAATGTATTTGACATATTATACATACATGGAGTAAACTTCCCATTCTTCTGGTTGCACATGATGTGGAATTACATTAGTCATGTATTCACATATGAACATAGAAAACTCATGTCTGTCTGACTCATTCTGCTATCTTTTCTATTCCCATTCCCCCTTCCTTCCCTTCATTCCCCTTGATCTAATCCAAAGTACTTCTATTCTTCCCTCCCCTCCCCTGCTTATTGTGAGTTAGCATTCGCATATCAGAGAGAACATTTGGCTTTTGGATTTTGGGGACTGGCTTATTTCACTTAACATGTTAATCTCCAATTCCACCCATTTTACCAGCAATGCCATAATTTCATTCTTCTTTATGGCTGAGTAAAATTCCATTGTGTATAGGTACCACATTTTCTTCATTCATTCATCTTTTGAAGGGCACCTAGGTTGGTTCCATAGCTTAGCTATTGTGAATTGAGCTGCTATAGACACTAATGTGGCCGCATCACTATAGTATACTGATTTTAAGTCCTTTGGGTATACACCAAAGAGTGGGATAACTGAATCAAATGGTGGTTCCATTCCGAGCTTTCTAAGGAATCTCCATACTGTTTTCCAGAATGGTTGCACCAATTTGCAGTCCTACAAGCAATGTAAGAGTGTACCTTTTCCCCCACATCCTCACCAACATTTATTGTTACTTGTATCTTGATAATCACCATCCTCAGTGGAGTGAGATGAACTCAGTGTAATTTTAATTTGCATTTCTTTATTTGCTAGAGATGTTACATTTTTTCATTTATTTGTTGGCTGATTGTATTTCTTCTACTGTGAAGTATCTGTTCAATTCCTTGGCCCATTTATTTACTGGGTTATTTGGGTTTTTTGGTGTTAAGTTTTTTGAGTTCTTTTATATCCTGGAGATTAATGCTTTATCTGAGGTGCAGGTGGCAAAGATTTTCTCCCACTCTGTAGGCTCTTTGTTTATGTTCTTGTTTCTTTTGCTGTGAAGAAGCATTTAATCTGATACCAGTCCATTTATTGACTTTTGATTTTACTCTTGTTGAAGAATTCAGTTTCTAAACCAACATGATGGAAATTTGGGCCTACTTTTCCTTCTAACGGGTGCAGGATCTCTGGTCTAATGCTAGGTCCTTGATCCACTTCGAGTTGAGTTTTGTGCAGGGTGAGAGGGGTCTAATTTAATTTTGTTACATATGGATTTCCAGTTTTTTTCTGGGGTGCTTTTTTAAAGAATTTTTGTTGTTGTTGTAGATGAACACAATATTTTTATTTTATTTATTTTTATGTGGTGCTGAGGATCAATCCAGTGCCTCATGGGTGCTAGGCAAGTACTCTACCACTGAGCTACAACCTCAACACTGCAGTGCTTTCTTAACCATAAGGATAAGGCAGAATTTTTTCCAAGGGTGGTGGTCAACAATAATGGTGGGGACTCCTAGAGGTATTTCCGGATTTAGGGCATCCTTAAAGCTATTTCCTGAGTCCAGTGAAATTTGGCTTCCCTACACGAGAGGCTAAGGTGCACCCAGCCTGGTTTATCAGCCAAGGACTGCTTGGCTGTATTCCAGCAATCTAAATCCTGTTTCCACTTTTCATCAAATTAAAGTAATAAAATGAACAGCAATTTTCATCTGGTCTGGTCTGTGTTTTAGTATGCGAGAAAGAAACCACCATAGCCAGTAGGCCCCTACTGTCTAAGAGAGGTAGCAAGGTGGTAATAGTGCAAAAGGGGCAGTCTGTCTCCAGGAGGAAGTCTTGAGCACATTTCAGGAGAGGAGGAATTGGGAGTTTTGAAGTAGAAGTATGTAGAAGGCAAGAGAAAAAAGAATATGGAATCAGGGCTGGGCTTAATGCCCACAACAGAAAGGGAGGTCTGACATGATTTGCCCTGGCTAGCTACAGGGTTGAGGTACTTGGATGTGTTTTTACTATGTGCCTATGATGGTGAGCTTTGTCTGGAGTCTGGGTAATTCTAACTGTGGCTCACAACTAGGTTATCCTGTCACAGGAGTCTTAAAGTGGCAGGCACTCTACTGGCTCTTAACTGCCCATCTGGTGCCCAATGAGAGTGTGGCCATAGGCAGATCACTGGGAGAAACAGGTGAAGTAGCATTAATACAGAAGTAGTGAGGAAAAGAAGACCTTCTGCCCCATTGGGCAAATGACAGACGAGCTCCCTTTTCCCTGGATCTCAGAGTCATCCCAGAAAGTCACCCTGGGATATCACAATTATCTGGGGAATGGGGTCTTCCATTCCAGGGTCTAGCAGAGTCTCTGGTTCTCCATCCTATTGGGCTAAAGATTTTCCACTGTCTCTGATAGAAGTGCCTTCTGATTGTCCTCAGGGGAAACTGTCAATAGCTCCTCAGTCGGGTTACCATCAGCGATTCTGATAGAAAAACAGATAAAGCAGAACAGTGAAACATTAAGGCCTGAGAGGGTTTCAGGGGGCTTACCTTCTAGTTGGCTTGCCAAAACTGTTACGGGAGGAAGGTCAAGTCAATGTCTAAGTTTTTGGGGTCTGCAACAAAGAATTCAGCAAGACACACAGAAGACGCGGCACGAGCTAGATTTATGAAAGTCAGAGTACACTCCATAAAACCTGCAGCAAAGTGGGAGAGAATGGCTCAAGGATCCAAGAGCAGGAGACCAGTGTTTCATATCTGCGTTCCCTAGGGGATTTCCAGAAGGGGTGGCACTTGGCCTCATTCCATTTCCCTTGGTCCTATTGATGTCCAGAACGGGAGTTCCCATAGCAACATGGGTGGTCCTATTAAGCACAGGGCTGGGGAGTTCCCATAGCAACTGTGGGTGGTCCTATTGAGCCCAGGGCGGGAGTTCTCTTGGCAACGTGGGTGACGCAAGCAGGTATATAGTCCTGTGACCCGGCCGACATCTTGGCATATTCCGCCATCTTGTCATCCCTAACTTCCTGCCTCAGTTGGGGGGAAGGGTCGTGGGGAAAAGTGGAGTTCAGCGAGAATTTTTGTCTTTGCGCGTAGTACTATTAGAGGAGGCGCAGAGGAGCCGCGCGGGGTATTCCCCGCCCGGGGGGAACGCGGCTGCGCCCGCGGAGGGCGCGCCGGCCCGCGCCGCGGCCCCTCACCGAGGCTCCGGCGCTCCCCCTGGTCCGGGCCACGGTTCTCCCGCCCCGGCGGAGCCGCGCGGTGGATTGTGGGCTGGGGGCTGCGGCGGCCTCGCGGCAGCCTCCGGCGCAGTCTCCCCGGACCCTGCCGGGCCCGGCCGGCGGGGTGAGGAGAAGCAGTGGAGCAGGAATCAGAAGCCCCAGGGGCAGTGGTCGCTGCGCGGCAGCGGCGGCAGCGGCGGCTCCCCTGGAGGCCGGGGATGTGGGAGAGGCGGTGGCAGCAGCGGCGGAGGCGGTGCTGCGGACCCGGGGGAAACTGCTGGCTGACAGGACACCCGGGAGAGACGTGAGGGAGCCGCCGCTGCCGCCTCTTACTCCCGAGCGGAGCTGGGCTCTAGAGGGCGGCCCTGTGCTCCCCCGGCTGACGGGCCAGCAGGCGCGAGGCGGAGGCGGGAAGCCGGGTTCGGCCCGGCTGGGCTCCGGGTGGCAGCGGCCGCGGAGCAGCAGCCTCGGTGCGACGTGGAGGGCCGGAGGCGGCGGCGATGCACTAGGCCTCGCTGTGGGGCGGCTGCCCGGGACCGCAGGTAGGTGTCAGCCAGCCCACCGTTGCCCACTGCGTTCCGGGGCCCTGGTTCACCCCGACCTACTGCGGAGAGTGGGACCGAGACCCCACCCTTTCTGTCTCCTCCCTGGCCCGAAGCGGACAGAGTTTCGGTCACCAGTGACCGGCGCCGAAGCTTCCATTCTCCCTTCCGCCACCTTCTCTTCCTTGTCACTCTCCCTTGGGGATCCGGGCCAGCAGCTCTGCTCCTCTCCTGTCGGCGGCCGCAGACGCTGAGCTCGCCCCTTTCCAGGATCTCGACTCTGGAACTTCCATCACTCCTCATAGATACCGATTCCAAACTTTTCCAGCCCGGCCCTTAGCCCTTTTTGGAGCCTACTGGGATAATTTTTATTTTTATGTTTTAAAATTTCTCCCAGCTCTGGGGAAAACTCAAGACTAATTCGGTGTTTTGCAGTTAGGTAATTTAGCCCGCAATAATTGGTTCAGTGGTTAATTTTCTTCAGTTGTACTTCTTTCTATCCCTGCATGATAACAAAGGTAGGCCATCCCTGCCTTCCCTTCGTCGTTTGGGAACTTTTGCCTGACCATTATAATTAGCCACTGCTCTGCCCATGTGTTGAGTTCAAGATGATATTTTTAGAATTTTGACCGACCAGAGTTGCGAATAAAATTTTTTTAGAATTCCCTTTTAGAGCTTTGTTTTTTTTGTATTTTATAGAGGTTCCACTTTTGAAGAATTGTTTTTGTTTCTAATTGGCTCTACTTCTGATTTGTCAAACCCAGGGCAGTCTTGAAAGTAAATGCTTACTTTGTAAGTGACATCACGATAAATTATTTGTAGTATACAGAGATATATATTGTTATAACTTTAGCTGTAGATCTTGATGGACAGTCACTTTTATAAATGATGGGGAGTTCTAATTGATTACTGAGCAGTTATGATGAAACAGTTGGAATGATGGGATTTGTTTGACTCTTATCTGTAAATCAGAGTCTGATTTCCTAGAAATGGGTATTGTTGGTTCATAGTGATCATTGCTTCTGATAAGTGGATAGATCAATATATGTAAATGATAATTTGGTTTATGGGTTAGATGTTTGCAGTTTTATTGTGATTTGGCTATTTTAAAATGTTTTGGTAACTTTAGAATTATTACATTTCCAGTCTGTTCCCTATAAAACTGTAAAGCCTATGCTTTGTTGGAGATACTCATGTATCTTGTTACTGTAGAAGTATTGTTATTTTAACTTTTTGAAATGTTTTTCATTGTTTTCAAAATCATGACAGATAAAATCATCCAGTTTACAAAGAAAAGATGATTAAATTTGCATATATTTGTTTTCTGAAAAAGTTACGATTTATTTCTGGACAAAATAATAAGTTTTTATGTCACAGTTCAAATCAAATCTTATATAACCCATGAAATGGCAAACTGCAGAATTTGTTCTTAATCACACTCCTTTTTCCATCAATAAAAGTTGATTGAAATTCGTTTTTCCTGCTTTTAGCTTTTTCTTCTTTTTTCCCTTTTTGGTCCTGGTGATTTATCCCAGGACCTCACAGTGGTAGGCAAGCTTTTAACAGCTTTTTTGAGTTATAATTAACAACATATCATAAAGTATACCTGTGTAAAATGTGATTCAGTGGGTTTCAGCACCATAATCGAATTTTAGAACAGTTTCATCACCCACTACCCCCCAAAAGCCTGGTACCCATTAGCATTTACTCCCCATTCTCCTCATACCACCTGCAGCTCTAGGCATCCACTAATCTACTTTTTATCTCAATATTTGCCTAATGTGGCCCTTTCATACAAATGTCATTAACTCAAAATTTCTTGGAGTTATGCTTTTAGAAGTCAATTTACTTGTTTTAAATTATTTATTTGGGTCAGGGAATAAGCAATTGATCACCCAGTATTTAAAGCGATATTGTAAACAACAGATTAAACTGTTTGGCCATCATAAATATGAAGTTTGAAGAAAGAAAAAAGTATAAATGACTTTGGTGACCTCAAGAGGTAGTTTGGTCCACTGGGGGTACATTAAAGTTGGAGGAGGGGTTTTGCCATTGAATATTAGGGTATCAAGTTGGAAAAGACCTTAAAGGTCATCAGTTTACTTCCTGCTTACTTCACAAGTTGTTGGCAGGAAACAGATGAGGAAATCTGAAGGGTAGAAACTTAAATTTCCAGGATGCATGGCTTAAGAAACACAATGTGTCCATGTAAAACAAGAAATGGGGAGTGTGATTAGGGGTGGGTTGGTTGTTAGAATTGTTTAGATTCTCATGTGTATTTGACATTTTGCTAGCAGAGCTTAGAAAGAACCAACTTTCTTCCAGCTTTGAGGACAAGGGGGTAACTAAAGTATCCATGTAAATGAAATACTTTACGTAAGTGTCACAAATGTATTATTTAGATAGCTTCTTGTACTATTAACATTTTTTAAAATCCAAATTTTAAAAATATTTATTTTTTAAAAAATTGTAATTAACAAATGATTGAAATCTTTTTCAAAGATCCAGAACCCTAACATGGTTCTCCAAGGTCAGTTTTGCCTCCCAAGGAACTTTTTTTTTTTTCTTTGCAGTACTGGGGATTGAACCCAGGGCCTTGTGCTTACAAGGCAAGCACTCTACCAACTGACCTATATCCCCAGTCCCCAAGGAACTTTTGACAGTGTGTGGAAACATTTTTGGTTGTTAGAACTGAAGGGAGTAACTGTTGGCATCTAGCTAGGGGTGTTGTTAACTATTGTACAAAAGTAAAAGACATACCCCATCCACATAACAAAGAATTATCTGACTCAAAATGTCAATAGTACTGTTATAAATCTGTTGTTTCTGTGATTCTGGTAAAGGCTGGAGATGGTGTTCATGACCTTCACCGGGTGAAAAAATAGTCTCCACTTAACACTTGAAATCCTCTAGCAACTCGGCTGGGAGGGTAAGGTAAAAGGAAGTCTATTTATGACGTAATGCATATTCTTTACTCTGTAGTTGTCTTCAAATCTGAAGAAAAATACCTTTTACCCCCTTAATATGGCAGCTTAATATGACTACAGATTTGAGCTAGTTATGTTTTGAATTATTGGTTATTGTTGCATAGGTTTTTCAAATTCGAAAAAACCTGATAGTATCTTCTTTAGCCAGACTGATTCCCCTCCACCCCAATCCACCTGCAGCTTCAACTGCCAAGAAAGAAGTTAGCTAAGTGTTTTAATTAACTAATACATGTGTGCTGTGCATATATATGTTGTGAATATCCAGAAAAGTTCAAAGTTTATACTCATATCTCAATTCCCCAACAGGCCCCACTTTTGATTCTTATTTAATGTTTTTAACAAGTTTAATTTGGTGATGAAAAATGATTGACAGTTGGGATCAGTTTTGCTACTTAAGATCCATTTGACCTTAGAGAAGTTACAGTCTTTCTGATCCTTGGTTTCTCATCTATAAAATAATGGTAGTAATGATTCCTGTATTACAAGATTATTATAGGAATTAAATGAGATAATGTGTAGTAAGATGATATGTCAACTATGATATATACCATATGTATTACTTATTTCAGAAGAATCAAATTGAAAAGCAATATTGAAATTGCCAAAGATGAGAATTGAGAGATAGCAAGGTGGGGAACCATGACTGATCACAGCTTTTTTTTTTTTTTTTTTTTTTTTTTTTAAATGCTGGGGATTGAACCTAGGGCTTTGTGCATGCAAGGCAAGCACTCTACCAACTAAGCTTAATCCCTAGCCCTAATGACAGCTCTTAAGGAGAAGGATATATTACTAAGGATATAATACTAAGTATATATTTCCATCTGTCTGTCCATAATAAGTTTATAGAAGAATTAGCATATCACTATAATCCTTAATACAAGTGCATACTGACTTCTTTCAGTAGTACCTGAGGTTTTCACTCTTATAATAACTGATTAATATAAATGGTGAAATTAAGTTATCAAGGAAGGGTTACCTCGACCAGGCAAGGTGGTGCACACCTGTAATCCCAGCAACTTGGGAGGCTGAGGCAGGAGGACTGCAAGTTCAAAACCCGCCTCAGCAACTTAGTGAGGCCTTGCTCAAAACTTAAAAAAAAAGAGCTGGAGATGTGGTATAGTGGTTAAGCATCTCTGGATTCAATCCCTAGTACAAAAAAAAAAAAAAAAAAGGCGGGGGGGAAGTTTACTTTGTTTTAAAATATGTATTTGAGAAAACATTTTTATGTTTTTGAAATAAATGTTATTTCAGAATTTCAGAGTGTTTTTTGGGAAGAGTAAGCTACAGTTATTTGGACTAATTACTTTTTTGAGAACAATTCCTTTTGTTTGCATTTAGTATGCATGACTTCTTTTGTATTTGAAAGATTATTTTGTTGTTGTTTTTCTAACCAGTGATAATTGCTCTTCAAACGGGAGAATTTAACTGAAGAAATAGGGGTTTTAAGCCTCCCCATCATTTGTAAAATTCTCATCTTGTTAGATTTGTTTCTTTTTCTATTATTTTCAACATCTCTTCATGCAGAGAGTTACTTTGATTATTCTGTATGTCCAGTAATCCACAGTTGTGCTGTAGCATTTAGAGTTCATTTGATTAAAATACTTAATGGGGAAAAATGTAATCTCTTATATAGTTTTGTTAACTGGTCAACTTTCCTTAATCATACAAAAGTACGGTAAGAAAGTAGACAAAGCTCTAACTATTCAGTAAGATTCTTTCAGGGAGTAGCTTAAAGGTGGAATAGTTTGCGATAATATCCAGAGTAAGCCATGTGGTGGTATTGGTAGGTATTTTTCTTAATACAATGGACTTTAAAAATTGGATTTTAGAAAATGGAGTAAAATTTTCATGGCCAAAATAATCATGTGGATTTGGAGAATTTTATGTTCAATAGTTGACTTTTTTAATTCAAAGGAAGTTTAAGGAGTAGGTGTTTGCATATGAACATTATGGTGACGCATCATATTTTATACAAAGTATAATTTTGAAATCATAAAAATTATGTCAAGAAAGTTCATACCCTGGACTTGTTTAAATTTTTTGTTGTCGTTGCAATTTGATTAAACGCAAGAGCAGGTTGGGGGCTGGATTGTAAAGGGGGTTTATGCCGGAGATTTTAGACCTAATGAGAGTAACTTAAATGAATATGAATTTTAGAAAAAGTAATTCTGAGGTTGAATGAGATTAGGACCAAGGAAGAACTTATGGTACAGGATTCTAATAACAGTAATCTTCATATAAAGTCCTTAACTGTAGCACGTCAACTGACATGGAGAATTGAGGGAAGGATTTGTGGTGTGTTTAGAGGTAGAATCCATAGGACAATCTGATCTCGTATAGAAATTGAAAAACATGGAAATGCGAGGGAGTCACATTGACTCCAGAGTTCCTAGTTTGGGAAACTACATAGATGGTGTCGCAGTTAATTAAGTTGGAGAAGGTATAAAATTTTGGCAGGCGGAGGAGATGATGAAGATGGCAGATAATGAATTAAGTTTTGTATATTTTAAATTTTAGGTATCTATGAAACCTGTAGTTAAAGGTGCCCGGTAGGCAGTTAGAATGGAGTATGGGACACTGAAAAAAAGATTATGACTGGAGAAACATTTGAAATCTTGGTTTTCTCCCACTTCTCTTACACTGAGACAGTTTTAATGTACCTTTCACCTAGATTATTGTAAATTTCCTATCTGGTCTTCTAGTCTTGCTTTCCTTCAGTACATTTTCTGTGCTATTATCTGGTTTTTCTAAAGGGTAAATCTGATTATATCATTCCTCTGCTTAAATTATTTGTGACTTTCATCATCCTGATAAAATACATATTCTTTATTCCTTTAACAGATTTGTAAATTCCTTTAGTTCTTTTTCTGCATTACCTTTCTAGCCTTAATGACAACTTACCCATTCTCCAAATATATAATTTTCTCAGGCATATTGAATTATTTGTGGTTTCTGACAGTATGCTTTGTTATGGTTTGGATCTTAAATGTCCCCCAAGAGCTCATATGTTGAAGGCTTTGTCCTCAGCTGATAGAGCTGTTGGGAGGTGGTGGAAAGTTTAAAAGGTAAGGCCTAGTAGGAGGAGGTAGCCCCTGAAGGCTATGTTGGGACCCTGGCTCCTTCCTTTCCTTTTTCTCTTTGCTTCCTAACTGCCATGAGGTTGGCAGTTTTACTTCACCATGAGTGTCCCATCATGATATTCTTCCTCACCCAAAGACCCAAAGCAATGTGGCCAAGTGATCATGGACTAAAACTCTGAAACTGTGAGTCAAAATAGACCCACTGCCTCCCTCTTTTTGTGAATTTCCTCCTTTGAAAAGTAGAGGTCATTTGTTCCAGAGTATTCTCCACATTCTGTATGGTCTCTTACCTTACAGTTGGATTTTGTGAGACATTTCTGGCAAGACCACCACAAAAATGATGTGCGATTCTCCTACTGCATTATAGTATGTATCAGCAGGCACATCATATCAGGCTGCCCTCTGCCCCCATTGGTAATGCACACTTGTCCCTTTGGTAAAGGTGGAGCCTGACAATTCTCTGTTGTTTAATAAATAAGTAATAGGGTGATACTTAATGGTCATGTAGGTATTCTGTGTCCTAACCTTTTTTTCTTTTTGGTGGTCCTGGGGCTTGAATCCAGGACCTTGAGACTGCTAGGGAAGTGCTCTGCTGTTGAACTGTATTCCCAGACCCTAACAACTTTTTTTTTTTTTGTAAACAAATGGGATACATCTTGTTTCTCTGTTTGTACATGAAGTAGAGGCATACCTAGGGTAATTGTTTTTTGATTCATTCTGTTATTTTTTTCTACCCCCCCCACCCCTCTTTTCCCTCTATACAGTCCCTCCTTCCTCCCTTCTTGCCCCCCTCTCATCCTCCCTTACCAGCGAGATCATTCGTCCTTTGGTTTGAGATTGGCTTATCTCACTTAGCATGATATTCTCCAATTTCATCCATTTGCCTGCAAATGCCATAATTTTATTATTTTTTATGGCCGAGTAATATTCCATTGTGTGTGTGTGTGTGTGTGTGTGTGTGTGTGTGTGTGTGTGTGTGTGTATCACAGTTTCATTATCCATTCATCCATTGAAGGGCATCTAGGTTGGTTCCACAATCTAACTATTGTGATTAGGCTGCTATAAACATTGATGTGGCTGTGTCACTGTAGTGTGCTGATTTTAAGTCCTTTGGGTATAGGCCAAGGAGTGGGATAGCTGGGTCAAATGGTGGTTCCATTCCAAGTTTTCAAAGGAATCTCCACACTGCTTTGCAGAGTGGCTGCACTAATTTGCAGCCCCATCAGCAATGTATGAGTGTACCTTTTTCCCCACATCCTCACCAACACCTATTGTTGCTCGTATTCTTGATAATCGCCATTCTAATTGGGGTGAGATGGAATCTTAGGGTAGTTTTGATTTGCCCCAACAACTTTTTAACCAATTGGTTTTGGCATATATTAATGATCCTTGCTTGAATAAAGCATCACTTGGAGGATTACAAATGGTTTTTTTCTTTTCTCCCCCCACCAACTCAACCAACACTCAACCAACAGAGCTATATCCCCAGCCCCAAATGGTTATTTTCTAACTCCCATTCCTTCTACATTTATTGCCTTTATTGACTTTTGAAAGGTCAGGTTAGATGAAAATTCAGTAAAGGTTTGCTACTGAAGGGGAGGAAGAATGCTCTCTGAAGGAGATAGGGTTGAAGGAAAGAAGTTTAATTTGGTACTTTCTTTGTTTGGTTGTTGAAGGTATTGAAGATAGGGAATAATTAATAGAGTAAGGTCCCAGAGGAAATGGGAATAGGTGAAGTTAAGAATAGCCAATTAACTCTAAAAACAGTGGATACCGATATTCTGCTTCAAAAAGTTGGGAGTTGTGTACAGGTGAGAATTAAGTACATTTGAATATGGGAGAGAAGTCATCTGAAAATTTGCTTTAAGAAGTTACTTTTCAGCTTAGAATTTGATGGAGGTTGGCTAGGGAACAGGAGGAGGGTAATAAAAATGTTACATATACTGATTGGAATGGGAAAGGGAAATGTTTCAAAATAAAGGATTACAGAGCAATATCAGCGTTCATCCGAGATTATAACTCAGATTTATAATTAGCACATTTTATAGTTTTCTCTGGCAGTGTTCTACAGGCAAGAGTAAAACAAAGAAAGATTGTATTGAAAATGGATGAGGGTGAAGAGAATTGAAGATGCAGAGGAGTCTGTTGAAGTAATTGACCGTGGGATTCAGGCCAAGTAGAGAAACTAGTAAGGCAGAACTAGGTTAAGACCCAAACAATGGAGAGGAATGTAGAGGTAATGCCAAACTCATTGATTCAAATACTCATTGTTGGTTTGGGGTTATAGTAATAATGAACCTTGTTACTTTTTTCTTTTAACATTTTACTGTTTTTATTCTTGAACTGTTTACTGACTTAATGCAGATATTTCTAGCTATTTTATTTTTCCTAAAATGAAAATTCCTTGAAAGCATCATATTTATTCTTACTTAACATTTATTGAGTACTTATTTAGATTATTTGAAGACTTGCCCATTAGGGATCTAGGTATAAAATATATTTAATTAATAGGCTGTTAACAATAGATTGTTTCTATTTTGAAAAAAAGCAACATAGAGAGCTGTTCCAAAACTGGATAAGTCTGTGTTGTTTTTATCCTTGGAACTATATTAATACATGATTTCTTCTAGCAGTTATTTTCAAAGCAGAACAGTATACAGATTTTATTTTTACTTTTATGTAGGCATTTTAATAACTATCTAATGGTTTGTGTATTTGAAATGTATTTTTGTTCTTCAGTAAATAAATGAGTGATTATAGGATTTACTTGTTCATCTTTGACTAGGATACCAAAAACACAATACCAGTGTGAATCTGGCTTACTTTATTGACAAAAATTTCACAAGTAATATATCCATGGCCCAAAGGGGTAAAGGTATCTATACTATTTTTGTTTTTCGTTGAAATTTTTACATGCTAGACACAGTGAGACCTCTGACCCTGAATTCCTGAATTAATTTCAAGGACTTATATAAAACTACAAGTACTGGGGGAAAATTACATTTATTTTGAATAATACTTAGATTTTGAAATTAAATGTTATTTAATAAGGATATTTGTAATTTTTATTCCTTATAAGGATGTCATATGAAATAGCACTTATTTTATAGGTTATTTAAAAATATTTAAATCTAATGTTAAAATGGTTATAATTTTTATCTTCCTAGCCAGTATTATATTTTGCTGTTCCTTGTTATCACTAAATCAAAAGTAAGTAAGCAACTTTAGGAAGTATATGCATTCAGTTTCTGACAAGACTCAGGGTCAAATGTCACATGGGGATGTGAGGAAAAAGCAAAGTAGGTTACTAAAACTTTGTTCTTATTTCTGGGTTCCTTTAACTTTTTCCATATTTCTTTAATGCTCAAGATGAGTATACAAATAATTATATGACTGCCTAAATTTGTTTGTATTTCTTAAAAGCTCAGATTGTTATTTAAGTTTAAATTTTAGCTTTATTATTTTTTGGATTTAATTTTATATATTTTTTATTCTAGTTTGTTATACATGCCAGTAGAATGCATTTTGACACAGCATACATAGATGGGAGTATAACTTCTTATTCATCTGGTTGTACATGATGTAGAGTTACACAGGTCATGCAATCATATATGTACATAGGGTAATAATGTCCCATCCATTCTATTATTCCTACCCCATCCCTCTCCCTTCCCCTCTCCCTTCCCCTCTCCCTTCCCTTCACTCCCCTCTGTTTAGTCCAGATTTCCTCTATTCTTATCTCCACCATTGTGAATTAGCATCCACATATCAGCTTCTTTATTGACTCATGAGCAATATGTGATAAGCAATTAAAAAAATTTTTAAGTACTTTAAAATTATGATTATTTTGCTAAGTGATAAATCTTAAATAGTGTTGAGAAGTATATTATGTCTAGGTTGTATGAAAGAAAATTAACTACCATT
This sequence comes from Sciurus vulgaris, assembly GCF_902686455.1. Lineage (NCBI taxonomy): Eukaryota > Metazoa > Chordata > Mammalia > Rodentia > Sciuridae > Sciurus > Sciurus vulgaris. The sequence goes on from NC_136475.1 coordinate 43,962,344, forward strand.
TACTAGAGATTGGCTCTTAAAATTCTAAAAATATAGAAATGCTCTTAGAACATGAGGTATCAGAAGTCTTTTGTAGGCAAACAGCAGGAAACCAACAGAAGGGTGAGATTAAAGAGAAACTATAGTTAGAATTTTTTCTATGGTAAAAAAGAAACCCTCTTTTTATCAAATTGACCTTTGGTAGGACAGTCCAGTATGGTTGTTTATGTATTTTTTTTGTGGCATATATCAATTCTTTCTAATTTGGGGAAATAAAGTTTGCTATTTTTTGTTTGCTTTTATTGTTAATGCAGTTAAGTATTTTTCTTTTTTTATTAAATTTAAATCCGAAATTGTATTAAAAGAAGTTCTCTTTGTCCAGCTCCATTGTGGAAAAACTTCCCACTTTGTCCCCATTGTCTCGTTACAAATAGACATGTTATGTGATCATTTATAAGTCAGTTTGGAATTCAGAGAACATGTTTCCTGTTGAAAGCACTAAGATGATGGCCATAGTAGCCCTTTTATCCCACATTCTGGACGAATAATTATCCCTTTACTAAGAAAAATATAGTAAGTTACATTGATGAAAATGTATAGTACCTTTTTTCTTAAGTGATAGTTATAGTCTTATAAAATGCTCATCACAGATGTTAATTCTTCCTATCATTTAATAGAATATGTCAGTAATTGATCTGATAAGGGAGGAAAGAAGAAAAAAGAACTGGATTTCAGTAATGGGTGAAAGGCAATAGCGAAATAATTTAGTTTTTTTTTTTTTTTTGAAGAGGTCATATGGTACAGAAAAAGTGGGATTTTGAGTCAGAAAATCTGAATTCAAATCCTATCTTCACAATTATCTAAATGTTCTGTGTTTTTCATCTGTTTGCTGTAGATCAATGATTCATTCATGAACTGAGTCATTCAGAAATATTTTTCTTCCTAGATTGTTTTGAAGACCATCAAAACAATCTGAATGGAATCAAGCAATTATGAACTATATAGTGTTTAGACCAATATTATTGATTACTACTCTTGTCTTTATGTTGCTTCCTTCTCTGCCATCTTTCTCTTTCATTGATAATGTATTTTCATTTCTCTGTTGACTGTAACTTTGGAAAACCATCAGAATTAGTCATGGGAGTGAGGCAATCTGTAGTTTTACCCAAGTTCCAGCTGGTCCTCCCTGCCGTCCCATGCTCCAGATGAGGACATTGGGCACAGGAATACAATTAGGCAACTAGCTCTTCTAGGTCAGTTTGCTTATTTTCTCACTGTTGCCTGACAAAAGTCCTTCGTTTCTCAAGATGGAGCACAAGACCAAGGTGCCTCATAGTCCCTGGGCTTGATATTCTTTCTTTTTTTCTCTACCTTTCCTTTTCTAGCTTTATCATCACTTTCCAATACCCATCCCCCCCATCCCCATCCACACCCCTTGCCATGCAGGTTCAGTTACTGTTCTCTGCTTTGAGTACTTTACTCAAAGTAAATCGTATCTGCCCTTATTGGTTTGCTGCTTCCCACCTCCCTTTTTCTTACCTATTCCCTCCTCTCCAAAACTAGGATTAAACAAAAAACAACAAAAAAAGGCACCAAAAGCGACAGCTCAGGATCCTAAAGATAAAATTGATTTAAAGAATTTGGCATAGTCCAAATGTTAATCCTAGATGTTTATAATATTAATAGTAGTTGTAATTGCTTATTGTCTTAATATGTGCTAAGTATTATGCCATGAACTTAACGTAAGGTTTTTCATTTAACTCTTACAACATTCCTATGAGGAACATGTCGTTGGTGTTCCATTATACAAACGAGGAAACTGAGACATGTGAAGGTTAAAAAGTTGTCAAAAGTCATAAAACTTACAAATGACAGATTTAACTACCCGTAGATAGTATTCCTAAACAGTATATTATGTTGTGCTTTAAGAAATGTAGAGATCTAGAATTAAATTTTAGGAAGTCAGTAATGTTATACAAACAAAATATATTTGGGACTTAGGTTTTATTTTATTTTGAACACATATAAACTTACATGAGACATTGTGAGTGGCTTCTGTGTCCTAACCTCCATGCCACAGTATTTGTTCATTTGTTCATTCTGTGAACGTTCATGGAATTTATTGAATGCTCAGACTGTTTGGTACAGTATAGGACAGTAAATGACGTAAGTATAATTTTACAATATAGTGGAGGAAATGGGGAACAAGCAGGTAAATAAATCACTTGTAATTTGAGAAAATACTCTAAAGATTATAAACTATAATGCTGTGATAGAAAATGGGAGTATGTGTTGGGTTGGGAATGAAGGGAAAGAATATGCTTAGAAACAGTAGTCAGGAAAGACTACTATAACCACTATAGGCAGCTATAACCACTGTTAACATTTTGCTGTATATTTTTCTGTACATTATATCGTTATAAAAGTTTTTTATCAAAATGAGATTGTACTATGTGTTCTGTTTTATTATGTCATGGTTGAGTCTCTTGAAAAATGGCTGAACATCTTATTTTTTAATTTCCTCACTTTCTATTCCAGTCCAGCCTCTGCAGTCTGGCTTTCACTCCCATAACTGGAGTTGACATTGTTTTCTGATATAACTGATGAATTCCTACTTGACAAATTCGAAGGAGCTTTTCTTTCCTTATTATTTTGTTTGTACATTCTGGGTGGATATTTCTCTCCTGCTCTTTCCTCCCACTCTCTTGGATGTTTTTTCTTTTATTGCAGACTTTTTTTTTTTTTTTTTTTGGTACTGGGGATTGAACCCAGGGCCTTGTACATGCTGAGCATATGCTTGCTCTATCACTGAGCTACACCCCTCCAATACCACAAATTTTTATTGCTGCCCCCTTCTTTCTTTTTTTGTGTTACTGGGGTTCGACAAGGATTTCTGCATGCTAGGCAAGCACTCTACCACTGCGCTACCTTCCCAGCCCTTCCATCTTTTTTTTTTTTTTTTTTTTTTTTTTCATTTATTTCTTTAGAAATGTTTGAGTCTTTTTGGGTTCTGTACTTGGCCCTCATCTCTTCCTAATACTCTCACAGAATGATGTATTTGGCACCCAAATTTTAAAGTATATAACGACTCACCACAGTCTTGTGGGTAAAGTCCAAACTTATTTGTAAGGTATCATCCAGTTTAAGCTTAACTTTCACTAATTTGCTATAAGGATTGATATCAGCACTTCCAGTCAGTCCATATATCCATCTCAGATGGTTTCATACAAGCAAATAAGCACAAAGGCAGTAACAGTGGTATCCTTTACTTAGTTCATCCTGTGATGTTATTATATAGTTTACATGAGTAGTTAAGTGGGTTTACAGATTGTTATCTGGTTTTAATTAAAGGAAAACCTTGAGTGAAAGGTGATACTAATAATGGAAGCACAAGTAAATAAAGTGCAAAACTAGGTCTTCTTCCTACCTATAGACCTCATTAGGCTTATAAATAATAACTTAAGAGTTGTCAAACTTAATTTTGCTGTGTGTTGGATTTTTTAAAAATATTTTTTAGTTATAGAGGGACACAATACCTTTATTTTATTTATTTTTATGTGGTGCTTAGGATCGAATCGAGTGCCTCACATGTGCTAGGCAAGCATTTTTCCACTGAGCCACAACCCCAGCCCTGGATTTGTTTTTTAACAGCAACAAAAAAAGTTCCAAATCTGCTGATCTTTTGAAAGACAACATGTGACTGACTGTAGAATTTAGTCAAAGAGCTAAGTAAACAAAGAACAATGCACTTTCTCTGTTCCTTCCAAGTGTTTTATGTTTTATCTTTTTTTTTTCTTTTTAAGAGATAGGGTCTCAAGTGATCCTCCCATCTTGGCCTCTCCATAGTTGGGACTACAGGTGTGTGCGATCATTGCCCAACTTATTTTAATCTTAAACAGTGAGAAAATAGTTAATTTTCTAAAGACACTTGTGCTGTAGTGAATGTATTTTGAAAATAGATGTTTGGAAATAATCATGTGATTTTGTTGCTGAAAACGAACACTTTAAAAAAATAAATGAAATTTTCTAACCTACTTAAAAACCCTCCAGATAATTGGTTTAGAAATTGTAATCAGTGATGTGGTGATGTATTTTTTCCCTTTGGTTCCATATACACTTGTATGATACTCTTTTTACCTACAGCAGGCTTTAAACCCAGGCATTAAAATAAATGGAATTGAGAACCATATCTTTGAATCACTAGTTCATAAAGTATTCAGATTTTTGGACTGGGAATATAGCTCAGTTGGTAGAGTGCTTGCCTTGCAAGCAGAAGGCCCTGGGTTCAATCCCCAGCACCACACACACACAAATATATATATATATATATATATATATATATATATATATATGATTTTTAATAACGATGCATAACATCACATTGTTATCAATTAAAATTGGAGTAAAAGGATTTTATACATTAACTAATATAAGAATATTTTAAAAAGTCCTCTTTCTCATCTTTTAAATTTACATTTAAGTTTTATATTGTACATAATGTAATAAGATAGTGATATGCTATATAATTTTTAAATGATATTTGCTTAAATATTTTTCCTTAAAAGATTTTAAGCTCATGGGTATGTGATCAATATGTTTGTAGATTGCTGGTACAGATAATCATTCAAAGTTCAAAGGAAGGCTAGTTCTCTTTAGGTAATAAAAACAAAGATTCATGGTAGAAGTAGGTATAAGTCTGAGGCTGAACTTGTATAGTTTAATAATAGTGCTTTTTTGTTTAGTTTAATAATAGTACTTTTTATATATTGTTCCTGATTCAGAGTTCACAAAGTAATTCACTTTCATAGAACATTTGAAAAATGTAGAAAAACACAGGCTAACAAAAATTTAAAATGCTTTTAATTCTGTCCTTTGAACTTAACTGCTATTAATATTGCGGTTAATACCTTACAATTTTTTTGCTAGTACATATACTTATTTTAAGTTAGAAAATCAGGATCATACTTTATTGCTTTGAAAACTTTCTACTTAACAATATATTACAAACATTTTTATGTAATTAAATACCCTGCAATTCTACTTAAATATTTTAAATTATATTTAAAAATATGCAAAATATATCATCTTAACTGTTTAAGTGCCTGTTAAGTAATGTTAAGTATATTTACATTGTTATGTACCCAGTCTCCAAAACCTCCAAAATTTTTTTTTTTTTTTTTTTTTTTTTTTTGGCAGTGCTGGGGATTGAACCCAGGGATGCTTGGGAGGTAAGCACTCTACCAACTGAGCTATATCCCCAGCCCCTCCAAAACTTTTTCATCTTGTAAAACTGAAACTTAGTAACCATTAAATAATGACTCCCTATCTCCCCCTCCTCCCAGCGCCTGGCAACCATCATTCTACTTTTAATCTATATGAATTCCTCATATAAGTGGAATCATACAATATTTGTCATTTTGTTTGACTTATTTCACTTAGCATCTTGTTCTCAGGGTTCATCCGTATTGTGGCATATGTCAGAATTTCCTTACTTTTTGCTGTTGCCTGTAATACCAGCTACTTGGGAGGCAGAAAAAGGAGGATTGCAAGTTATAGGCCAACCTGGACAATTAAATGAGACCCTGTTTAAGTAGAATAAAAGGACAAGGAATGTAGCTGAACAATAGAATGCTTGCTTAGCATACACAAGGCCCTGGGTTCAGTCCCCAGTAAACCAAAAGAAAAAAGGAAAAGAATTTCCTTCCTTTTTAAGGCTAAATAATATTCTATTACATGTATATACTACATTTTGTTTATCCATTCATCTGTGAACACTTCAGTTGTTTCTGTCCCTTAGCTATTTCAAATAGTGCTGCTATGAAGTTAGGTAGACAAATATATTTTTGAGATACTGTTTTCAATTACTTGGGGTATATACCAAGAAGTGGAATTGCTGGATCATACAGTAATTGTTTTTTATTTTCTTAGGAGCTATATATTTTTTCCATAGTAGCTGTATGATTTCACATTCCAACCAATAATGTTCAGAGTTCCAATTTCCACATCCTTGCCAATACTAGTTATTTTTTCATTGCAGCCATTCTGATCTGCATGAGGTCTGCAATTCTATTTTTAGTGGCAGTATAATCCATTATTTGGTTGTATTGTAGTTTATTAACCATTTTCTTTTAGAAGAAAAGCATCAGTTATTCAGGGAACTTTATTTTTAAGTGATAGACAGTTTTCATTTACCCAAACATGCATAATTCAACCAGAATATAAAACACACTCAGTTGTCAAATTGCGCATAAAATACAAAGGGAATGCAATTTTATATATGTGAAATAGTTGCCGGCTATAGCAATTTAACAAATTAAAAACATTGTACATTAAAAAACAAAAGCCACCTTAAAGCCAATTATCTATAGTAAACCAAGGGCAAGTCTGATACGGAATGATTTGATTCAAGCAAAGAGTAAAGCACCTGCTATGAATTTAGAGCAATAACTTTCATTTTTAAAGTTATAATAAAATAGAATTAGGTAACCAAGACTTCTTTAAAAGAAGAAAACAAGTACAGGGATTGATTTACTGGGTGAGAAAGGCAGGTAACAGTTCAGCTAAAAACCTGCTGGTCCAAGGTTGGCCAGTTCCTTTCCTATGGGAGCAGTTAAGTTCCTTGACACCCTTAACCACTCAGTCTTCTCCTTTACCCCCTTATATGAGGGTATGTCTAAAGACCTATGAGGTCTGCACTGTGTATATATTAGGTAGCATATTTCCCTTCTGTTTCTTTTAAAACAACTTATTTTAAAAGAGATATTCTGAGATGATTAACAAAGCAAACATAATCAGCTTTCTATCAATTCATTAATAGACATGCTGCTCAGGCTTTTTGCACCAAGTTATGACTAAGTATGGCCAAGACTTGCAGTTTTCAATAGTACTTGAAAACCTCAAATCTGCCTTAATCATTCTTATTTAAAAGTTGGTTTCAACTTTTTCACTCTTAAAAATAATTCTGGGATTGTTTATATTTGGTTTATATTTTCAAATACGGGGTGTATTTGTTAGGATATAAAATCTAGAAATGAAACAATTTAAAATCACTTTTGAAGGGAGAAGAGGTATTAGGTAGCATGATGGTATAAACATTCTAGGACAAAGCATCCAGGATAGCATGATAAATTAGACAGTTAGACCAGTCAGTCTAAAGTAGAGCTTATCCACAAATAATAGAAAATAAGACTAAAAAGAAGATTGTAAAACCTTCAAATACCAGCTTAGGATGTTTGGGATTTGTCTGGGAGGTAATAAATAATCACTAAAGATTTTTGAGGGACTGGGGACATACAGTTCAGTTGTAGAAAGTTAGCCTAGACTACATAAGGTTGTGTGTTCAATCTGTAGCACTGCAAAAAAAAAAAAAAAAAGAAAAAAAAAGGTTTAGATTGGAAGCAGAGACCCCAGTTAGGATACCATAGTATGACAGAAGCATGATAGAGGGTAGGTAAATTTAGATTTTTAAAGTAGGTTACCACTTATGATACATAGGAGGAGGTAAATAAAATGACTAGTTATGTATCTGTAATGTTAATCATTCTAGTAAGAACTTTTGTGTATATTAAAAATAGTAGACAAAAGAAAAAAAGACTTACCTATAATAAATAATCTCATTGAAAATCCAGTTTACTATAAGTGGTTTTGTAATAGTAACTATTACAGTGTAGAAGGAAGGGAAGAAATTTTTGCATACTATTTGGGTAATGCCTGTGATAAGTCTCAGCTATCTTTTTATCAGACTTTATTAGGAATTCTGGTTTCTGTGAGTAATATTATTCTGCAGCATGAAATTGAACTCTATTGGTAAGTTTTTCTACATTTGAAGTTGTATATAATGCCATCTTGAGGTAAATTAAAAGTTACAAATGGAACGTTCTTTTGTTGGATAATTGTCCTTTTGTTATATTTTGTAATATTTGTAACATTTGACAAATGTGTAAAATGTCTTTTCCCTCAATTTTTATTGTGAAAAATTTCAAACCTTTAGAAAAACGAAAGCATAGAAGGTACAATACTCATACATTTCACTTAGACTGTTTTAAACATTTTGCCATATTTACTTAATGTGTATTCTTTGCTGAATTGTTTGAAAGTAAGTTGCAGATAATGACATCACCCTTCACTTAAATACTTCATTATTCTTGTGCTAATTGTAAGGACATTTCTTGTAGTCTCAACACCATTAATACATCTAAAAATAATCCCAAAATATCTAACATTCAGTTCATATTCAAGATTTTCCAATTTCCCCAAGAATGTATTAAAGCCAGTTTATTCTTTTTGAACCAGGATTCAGTTAAGTCTAACAAATTAGCTTAGTTTTGCCTTGTTATTTAATCTAAAAGAACTTGCTGAGCTGAAGAAATAGCCTACTTTGGAGGGCACTTGCTCAAATCCCCAGCTCCTCGAAGGGGAAAAACAACAACAACAAAAAAAAAAACTACTCCTTGCTTTATTAAAACAACTAAGTGACCAGGCCAGTTTTCTTATAGAATGCCTCATATTTTCACTTTGTCTGATTGTTTCCTCCATATTTTGGGTTAAACCTTTCTCTCTCAGTCCTATTTCCTGTGAACTGGAACGTAGGTCTAGAGCTGGAAGGTGTGTAACCTGGGGTTCTCAGATCCCGCAGTCTGTGCTATTTCCTTAGCAGCTTGTTTTCATATAGCCAGAGTAAATGTTTGGTTGTTTCCTTTGCATTGAAAGTACTGAGGTAGATATGCAAGGAAGTCTGATAAATGTAATTTTTCAGCAGTCCAGAGGAAAGTTAAGAGTAGTCATGAGGTGCTGGGGTTGTGGCTCAGTGGAAGAGCACTTGCCTAGCATGTATGAAGTACTGGGCTTGATCCTCAGCACCACATAAAAGTAAATAAAGGTGTCCATCTACAACTAAAAAGATATTTTAAAACATTTTTTAAAAAAAGAGTAGATGAGCTATTTGTCATGGGTCCTACTTGTATTGCTCTGCTTCTTATTTCCTACTTTTGTTTTTATATTCACCATATATCCTAATTTGGCTCTTTCTTTCTAACTTGTTGAAGCATATAATATTTCTGGGCCTTGCTATACTTATCTCAGTATGAGGGAACTTAGATTAAGTGATCTCTAAACATTTCATTAAGAAAATAGTAAAATAATACAGTGTCTTCACTATCTAGTTGCAGTATTGCTTCATTTATGAAGTCTGACTCTCTGACCTATATTTTGTTGTTTTGCCCCACAAGTTCTTTCAGAATGCATTTAAAAAAAAAAAAAAACCTAAATATAGTTTCCTTTTGTGTAGATAAAGCATAAGTTTACATATTTATTTTGGTTGCTTAATGTAATTGTAAGCTCCTTGAAGAATGCCACTTCTTTTCCTTTATGATTTAATTACTAATGATTTTTTAATCAATATATTACTGTATGGCAGTCACATAGTAAAAGTAACTATAATGGTAATTACTTACATCTGAATACTAACTTGGAGGCAGGTGTTATTTTAAATGCTTTATATATACCCATTCCTGTAATTGTTGACAAAGTGTTTATGAGATGGAATCTTTCCCCCTTCCATTTCACAGATAAAGAAAGGCATAGAAGGATTAAGTAAATTTTCTTCTGGTTATCCTGTTGGTGAATGATATGACCCCAGGTAGACAGAGACTACCTGGGGAAACTTAGGCACTGAGCCGGGCATGGTGGCACACACCTACAATCCCAGTGTCTCTCGGGCAGTTGAAGGCAGGATGATCACAAGTTCAAAGCAATCTCAGCAGTTTAACAAGGCCCTGTCTCAAAAAAAAAAAAAAAAAAAAAAAAAAGTTCTGGGGATGTGGCTTGATATTTGAGAGCCCCTGGGTTCAATCCTCAGTACAAAAGGGGAGAAAATAAAAATAATGAAAAAGTACTTAACCATTTTGCTGTAAATGTATCATTACTATATACTTGTTGAATGAATGGAATATTTTCATCCTTAATAACATTGGGTACAGTATTGGTATAAATTTGAATTTGGGTAAAAAGCTAAGATGTTTTACCTGGGAGAATTTTTTTTTTCTTCGAACAAGGACTAATACCTTAGCAAACTAAATGTTTTGAATAACTTTCACAATATACAAACTGCATGCTTACATATGCTTTGAGGGATTTTGAAAAACATTTGTTTTTGAAAGAAAACTTTATGAAATGCACATAACAGATTTGGGTTTGTATGAAGTATCAATTTTTATTTGTTTCTTACTCATTTTTAGTTGAGTGGTGATTTTATGCAATGGCTTCAAGCCACAGTTCTTCACCAGTGCCTCAAGGAAGCAGCAGTGATGTTTTCTTTAAAAAAGAGGTAGATCCAACAAAACACATTCGACCTGTGCAGTCACTGCCAGACGTATGTCCCAAGGAACCCACAGGTAAAGCTTTTTATTTTTTCCTTTTTGAGGATTTTTTACTGATAATTTATACTATCTTTAAATTAGCAGTCATGTTTCATAAAATTACCTGAAAGAGTAGAATTTTTAATATTAAAAATTAAGATAGATAAATAATTTGGAAATAAGTTGATAGTGGAATTGGATTGTAGTCCTTTTCATGAATTGCCATAAAATAAGTTACCTATATCTGCTGAAAAAGTGTTGAAAATGAAAGTTCAGATTGAAAGTTGTTTAGTTAAAACAGTACAATCAGTCCTCATTATTTGCAGATTCTGTATTTGTTTATTCTCCCTAAAATTTATTTGTAACCCCTCAAATCAATACTAGTGGTACTTTTGTGATTATTTGCAGTCTTGAGCTTTGAAAAATTTGAAGCTGGACAATGGTGGTGCACACCTGTAACCTTGTAATCCCAGCAATTGGGAGACTGAGGCAGGAGGATCACAATTTTGAGGCTAGCCTGGGCAACTTAATGAGACTTTGTCTCAAAATAAGAAGATCTGAGTTTGTAGCTCAGTGGTAGAGTGCATAGCGTGTATAAGTCCCTAGGCTCAATCCCCAATACTGAAAAAAAGAAAGAAAAAAAAGAAAAATTTGAGCTGCCTGGATACATGCAGAGAGCAATATTTCATGTTTTGCATTTTTGTGCTTTTTCTTGGTGATTTTACTGTTTAAATCGGCCCCCAGGCATATGCCGAAGTGCCGTCTAGAGTTCATAAACACAAGTAGGCTGTGTTATACCTTATAAGAAAAATGCATGTGTAGAATAAGCTTCATTCAACCATGAGTTATGGTGCTGTTAGCCATGAGTTAAATGTTATTGAATCAGTGCTATATAGTGTAAAGTGTTTTTAAACAGAAACATCCACAAAATGAATTGGTTGATGAAAATGTTGTGACCTGAGGTTCATAAGAACTTAACTCTTTAATTTCCTAGGAGCAGTAGTTCAATATTTGTTAAGTGTTCACAGTGACTTTGTACAAGAAAACTGCTGCAAATAATGAGAATTCACTGCCACAGCAACATTATATCACCTGATTTCAAGTCAAAGAATGTTTGAACCAAGAATGCTTGCCATAGTACAATAGAATAAAGGCCTAGCTCTTAAAAAAAAGAGGGGGGGGGGCGGAGGTCGGTATTTCCAATTTTGAAAAAAATGATAGAGGTATTATAAAGAAAGGAATTAATGATTTTTTTTTTTTTTAACACCTACCCCACCTGGAAACTACAGCCCTCAAATTTTGCATATCCTTTATCTTGTGCATGTTTTTCTTCCTTTTGATAATTAATTGCTTCTGGAAGATGAAGATTATTTAATCAGATTGATTTTTTTTTTTTTTTAAACTAATAATTTACCATGGAAGAGAGCATTTGGTTGGTTTGTGCAAAGTCGATTCTAAGCATTTTTTTTTTTCCTAGGATATATTTGCAAACAACAGAACCAACTTTACCAGGTTTTCTTGTTTACTTTTTGCAGGTGATTCAAATAGTTTATGTGTTACCCCATCTCTAGTTACAGATCAAAATAGATGGACTATATATCATTCCAAAGTAAATCTCCCAGCAGCACTAAATGATCCTAGATTAGCAAAAAGAGAATCTGACTTCTTCACAAAAACATGGGGATTGGACTTTGTGGATACCGAAGTCATACCTTCATTCTACCTCCCACAGATCAACAAGGAACATTTTACAGTATATCAACAGGAAATCTCTCAGGTAATATCTAATCTTAAAATTAGTTATAGTCAGGTAAAAAATAATAGAGTTTTAGTTTGATTTATTGTAAATTTTTGACCAATAATCTTTGAACCTATGATGGTATTATTTTTTATTCATAAAAATACTCCTGTTTTGGGTTATGTTTAATTTTTTTCTTAGATACATTTGTTTTACTGTAGTGAGTTTTCAGAATTACACATCCTTGTTGGTGCTAAGATTAGTATGAAACCTACCCTACCTACCAAGGATAAAATGGTTCTATTAGACCTATAAAATTTAGATCATTTGTGAGATTTAAGAAATTAGGAGTAGCCAGGTGTGATGGCACATTCTGTAATCCCAGAGACTTGGGAGACTGAGGTAAGAGGAGCTCAAGTTCAAAGCCAGCTTCAGCAATTTAGCAAAGCCCTAAGCAATTTAGTAAGACCCTATCTCAAAATAAAAAGGGCCGGGGATGTAGCTAAGTGATTAAGTATCCTGGGTTCAATTCCCAGAACCCCCCCAAAAAAAGGAAGAAATTAGGAGTAGAACGATTCCTGTGACCCTCATTTTTCACAGTTTAGTAGTTAGCTCTAGCAGATTGCCTTAACATATCCAGGCGTAATTATAACTCAGTATGTTGCTTTAAACCTGATCTGAAACAGAAACTGAGGGTAGTGCTGAGTTTGAGATGGCCTATTACTCATTTTTAGATTGTTAGAAAGTGACTATTAGCAATATAATACTAGTTGCCATTTCAGTCTTTTTTACAGGGAATACACACACATATTTTATATTTTTTTGAAATGGGATCTCACTGTGTGGCTTAGAATCTTCTGGGCTCAAGTGATCCTTTTGCCTCAGTCTTCCCAGTAGCCTGGAATATAGGCATGTGCCATTGTACCTGACCCAAAATTCATTTATATTTCTATAAGTAGTCCTTTTTATACTCTTTCATTCACAAGTCTAATTTGAATTTAGCTGATTTTATTTTACTTGATTACTTTTTATGGTTTGGAGATAGGCTAAATGTGGCTTTATATTGGCATTAATGCATATAGTATCTGATTCTTTTTAGGGCTATCATATATGTTTTTATACAGAATCTACAAATTGCAAATTTAAATAAGATGCCATTACATATCTATTAGAATTACAAAAATCCAAAATACTTACAGTGCTAAATATTGTCAAGGACATGGAACAATAGGAACTCTCATTTATTGCTGGTTGGCATGCAAAATGGTGCAGCTTCTTTGGAAAATAGTCTTGTAGTCACTGACACTGAACACTAGTAGCCAAGTGTTTTTTTTTTGTCAACATACTTGCCATTCCCAGGTGTCCTTTCAGTGGCACCTTTGAAAAGATAACAATGTTATAAAGTGGACATTCAGCCTTAGTTCAGAGTGAGATTTTTTTTTTTTTAACTCAAATTGGCAGTGATTAATTTCTGTCTTTTTATCTGGTTTTATGTAGGTTTTGGGGTTTTCTTTCTTGATCTAAAACTAATTATCCCAATTGATTTCTGTTATGTGAATAAAGATTTTCTGTTTGCTTTCTTCATTCCATATATGGAGATTTTACCATAATTAAATAGTTGTTATTTTTATTTAAGTTTAGGGCACTAGTGATTTCATATATTTAAAATTATAGAACTCATTTGCTTTTATTTTAGTATTCTGTTGTGAAAATTTTTATACTTTGAATAATCACATTTCTGTATAGCATTGATTACTTATTTAACTATTGTCTTAACTATTGTCTTTTGATTAGAGAGAGAAGATACATGAGAGATGCAAGAATATTTGTCCTCCTAAAGATACCTTTGACAGGACTCTTTTACATACTCATGGTATGAAAATGTATTATTTGCAGATAGTAAAGCATAGCATAAATATTAATGAACAAAATCTTAATTCTGGAACCTTGGTTGCTGTCATATGTATAATTTTTATTTATAGTAAAATTTTTGTAGCCTATTTTCTAAAAACTTTAAAGAGAAAAATTGAGGGTCTGACATTAATAGCATGGTGCTTTGTATTTTGCTTGTTGCTCAAAAATAGATTCGTTAAGAAATATTCTCAGTCCTGTAGAAGCTGATCTTTTGAATGAGGTTAAAGAAATAAACCAGTCGTTACAGCATTTGTATATTAAACAGTAAGTTTGGTATGGTGGTAAATTTTTACCCCTAACATTACTAACTCAAAAGGCATAGTTGATGATGATTACATGTATTTTAAACTAGTTAGTGTGAAACAGTTATGTGGGGAAAAAACATTCCAGGAAAAGGGAATAGTTTATACAAAGCCATAGAATTGAGAGAACATAACATGTTCAAAGAGTGCAAGAGCCTCGTATGTTTGCTGTACTGAGAGTAAGAGATGCAGCTGAAGCAGTAGGCAGGGGTCAGAAGAGCCTTATATGCTATGCTCAGGAATTTTACTTTTTCTAAAGGCAGTATAGTGCTACAAAATTTTTTTAATCACACATGATCAGATTTATAATTATACTTATCACTGTGAAAACAGTTGTGGCTAATGAATTTTCAGATGATAATAAGACTGGAGGCAATGAGACAGTTGGAGTCTTAAGTGGTAATACAAATGAGAAATGATGCCCCAATAACAGTTACAGTGAAAATGGAAAGGGGATTAGATCTTTGAGAGAGATACCTCAGAAATCTGGATACAGGTTTTAATGGCCAAAATGATTCCAGATTTCTTGTTTGGGCAACTGTCTAGGTGAGAGGTTCAAGTCAACACAAAAGGCAGTATATAGCAGGAGAAATTTTGGAAGCGGTGGAGGCTAATTTGTTGCAGAGTTGCAGTGAAGGACATGTCTGATTGGCAACCTACAGCTCAGGAAAGAGAAATGTAGGATGAAATATAGGTATGATGAACACTATCATAGACAGTGTGCTGGACAATAGTATGGTAGCTGAATCCAAGGGCATGAAAGGGATCAACCAGGGAGGATGTGAATAGTGAGAAGGACTGATGATGGAAAGCTATGAAACTATCATGTTTAAGGAGCAGATAGTAAATAAGGTACTTGTGAAGGAAACAAAAAAGTGGTCAAAGAAGTTGGAAATGAAAGGCCATGAGAGTTTCAGTGAAGTGAGAATGATTAGTCCGCAGTGTGAGAATACTTCAGGGGTAGATCTTTTTGTACACTGAGAAGTCTCTTAGGATTTGGCAGTTAGGGGATGTTAGGGAGAGCATTTGAAATGGAGTAGTGGTTACAAAAACTACTATCTCTTGAGTCCAAGAGAAAGAAATACGACTACTGGTAGAGATATGGAAAGTTTGAGATAGGGCATTGATTAGAGAGAACAGAGTGAAAGAATGTGTTTTTAAGGCCAGGACTAGC
This sequence comes from Sciurus vulgaris, assembly GCF_902686455.1. Taxonomy (NCBI): domain Eukaryota; kingdom Metazoa; phylum Chordata; class Mammalia; order Rodentia; family Sciuridae; genus Sciurus; species Sciurus vulgaris. The sequence goes on from NC_136475.1 coordinate 43,977,806, forward strand.
AAGAGAGGCATTACATAGCTCCTAACATGAGTACTTTACATTTTGTACCTTAGTTGGCTCCCTTGCTTCAACCTAGTCCTAGCCCTGAGGTTTTATCTTTTTCTTTTTCTTTTTAAATGGAAGAGAACTGAGCATAATTATATGCAGAGATATAAGAATTAATAGCAGCAAAGAAGTTGAAGATATGGAAGGGAGGGTAATTGATGAAGAAAGCTCATAGAAAAAGCAGGAGGAGATGGAGTCCAAGTATAGAAAAGCAGGAGGAGATGGAGTCCAAGTATAGAAAAGTTAATTTTGGGAATGAAAGGGGACCATGCACAGTAGCCTATAATCCCAGCAACTCAGGAGGCTGAGTCAGGAGGATCACAAGTTCAAGACTAGCTTCGGTAACATAGCAAGGCCCCAAGCAACTTAGACCCTGTCTCAAATGAAAAAATAAAAAGGGTACCACCCTGAGTTCAGTCCCTGGTACAGAATAAAAAGGCAGGGTACTTCATAGTTGGATGAAAGTAGTTTCCTTTGTAAATAAGTTTGTAGGTGATACAAATGAAGATGTCTGAGAAGAAAATTAATATGGTATAGAAAAGTAGTCCTGCTAGGTGTGGTGGCACATGTCTGTAATCCCAGTGGCTTGGGAGGCTGAGGCAGGAGGATCTCGAGTTCAAAATCAGCCTCAGCAACTTACTGAGGCCCTAAGCAACTCAGTGAGACCCTGTCTCTAAGTAAAATACAAAAAAGGGGAGAGGGATATGGCTCAGTGGTTAAGTGCCTCCAGGTTCAATTCCTGTAACCCTGCCCTGTCCCCCCCCCCCCCAAAAAAAGGTAGTCTTTGATCATAAGTTCTGGATGGGAGGGTGGATATTTTAAATGATAAAAAACAATATTTCTGTTGTAGAATTTAATTCATTTTCTAAAACTACAAAACCTACCATACTTAATTTTACCAAAACTTAATATGAGAGCATCAACCTTTCTCTGCCATTTCAAAAAAGAATTTGAAATGTATTATTCAGCTGAATGTTTGATTATAAATTTTTGCTGCTAAATCTTTGATTCAAATTATTTGGAACATGTGTTTTACTCAGTGCTTTACCTACTTGCCTATTAAGTAGACATGGTAGGTTGATTGATAGATACTTGATGAAGGAAGAGACCTAAGTAGTTATTTGGTTGTGACTCAGTACAACACTGAATCTGTCAAAATATATTTTATGAAGGTAAAATGAAAACAAGTTTAAAAAAATCATATTTTTCCGTTTTCTTTTTTTCATAGATAAATCCAGGACAGATCTGGAGCAAGTACCTAAGGTAAAAGCATAAAAATGAGAGTACCGCTTTTTAACTTAAGGTCTTTAATTTTGACTATTAAGAAGCTTTCATTTGGCTGTTTTTTGACAGTTGGGCCACTTTGCCTCTTTTGGGACTTTGTTGCACCACTTTTCTTGTTTCTTACTCTCTCTCTCTCTTTTTTTTTTTTTTTAATGAAAAATATATTTGACTAAAGTTGTATATATTTATGGTATTCTTTTCTCTTTTGCATCATGAATTTCTACCTCATCAGTGGAACCTATAAATTTGTCCAAGTCTATTCTGAAAAATAATTTTGTTGAATTTGCTACCCCTACAAATTATTAAGAGATTTTCTTTGTGTGATAAATTTTGTAGATTTGTGTAATGGGTACATTATTTTCTGGAAAGAGTCCATTGCTTCCATCAGGTTCTCAAAAGAGGCCTGTGACAATTGCTTTTAAGGATGAGAAAAAAAAATGAACAACGGAAAAAGGAATAGGGTGATAATTTTTAAAGTTCTTTGACTTCTATAAAATAAAATCAATACTCTGTCATTTAAAGGCCTTCAAGATTTGCTTCCATCAGTCATACTGCTAACTTTTGCCTACTAATTTTTACATATTTTTAATTTCTGCCAGACTGTTTTTGGCTTGCTCTGTTTTCCTTGCACTGTTCCCTCAGTCTGGAGGAATTTTTCCTCCTCTTTCCATACCTACTTCTGTAGTTTTCAGCTAAAATGGCAACTTTGTATAATTTCTTGTTCTTCTCAAGTAAAGAAAATTGACCCCTTTGCCAAATTCCCATAACATTTTATCTAGGACCCCCTCCCTAGATACTCTTTTCTTTGCAGGATATTTATACATTTGTCCCTCAGGGTCCCTCATATATTGAATATAACCGACATATATCTTCCTGTAATCTTTAAATCATCTCTAGATTACATATAATACCTAATACAGTATAAATAGTTGTTATGCTTTATTGTTTAGTGATAATGACAAAGAAAAAAAGGCTATACACGTTCAGTACAGATGCATTTTCAACTATTCTTGATCTTCATTTCGTTGAATTTGCTAATGTGGTATCCAGGGATATAGAGGGTCAATTGTATGTGTATTTTATCACATTCTTTGGCCTGAAGATCCTTGAGCTAAGGATCTGTGTAGTAATTTATCTTTGTTTCTCCCTGTGCTTAACATAAGGGACAACTGCTAGATATTTATTGAATTAAAAAATACTTTTTTTTATTTAATATTTTTTTAGTTGTCAATGAACCTTTATTTATTTATTTACATGCGGTGCTGAGAATTGAACCCAGTGCCTCACACATGTCAGGCAAGTGCTCTACCACTGAGCCACAACCTCAGGCCAATAAATACTTTTAATTATAATACTAAAGCAGGGATTAGAAAATTTACTCCTGTCTCTGATTAGATTTTCCCTGTCACAATCATGCTAGTTTTTTGAGTATTTGTGAAATGAATCAGTAGATTAGATACAGCAAAGATATTAATAAATTGGTTAAATTATGTTTGGTGCCTGGTGTTAGGGATACAATGACTAATGAGCTATAAATCGAACCTTATAGGAACATAGATCTCTGGGCAGAGATATACATCTTACTTTGTGTACATGTTTATGCTGTGTTCAGAGGTGGGGTGATTAATCTGTGTCATACACAGATATATTTGCTCTTTTGATTGGTTCATGTTCTCCAAGGAGATAGGCAAGAAAGGGTGTTCTAGGCCAAAGGAAGCACAAAGATACTTAGGCATAGGAAGATATGGAAAGTTTTTGAGTACTGTTAGAATGTACTGTGTAAGTAGTGAAGGGGATTGACAAAGTACAAAGAACTATTTGGGTTTTTTTTTTTTTTAAATAAGATGAATTTTAGACACCATTTTTAATTGGTCTGTGGGTCTTGGGAATACACTGAGAGTTTTAAACAGGGAAGTTAATACAATTGATATTTTAAAAGGGTACTTTTGATAGTAATACAGGAGATAGATAAGGGAGGGACATCAGTTATGTAGCTACTTAATGTAAACCAGAGAAAATGAAGAGCTGAACTGATATGCTAAGGAGACAGAGGAGAGAAGGGTTTCATTGGATATTTAGGAAATTCAATTGGTAAGTCTTATTGAGTAGCTGGATATTGTGTGGAAAGGAAAAGAACAGTCTTTGTAGAATTGAATTTTAGTTTTAAAGTTGAGTGTGTTTATTCTAAAAACTAATTTTGAAAAAAAAATTGCACAGGAGAAAATAGAAATAAAATTAGAAAAATTGAAAGAAATAAGAGAAATGGATATATTACATTAAAAAATTATTGGGGGAAATCATATGGACCTTTTAGGTATGGTACCTCCCTTTGTTATATCCCTAGTGGGACTGTATTAGTGACTTTGATCATGTGGTAATGGAATGACTATCGCCATTGATAAAGGCAAACAAACAAGCATTATCTTTTTATGAGCATTTTAAACTTGTTGAAACATTGTGTATATATTCTGACCAGATTTTTTTGGTAAATATTCAGCCTATTATCGTTTGCTTTTTCTGTTCATGCTCAAGATCCAAGTTGATTTTTGCTTAGTGGTCTTATAATGTTAGAAGGGATAACAAAGAAAATGTTCATCTAATTGAGGAAAATGCTTTCTTTTAATAGATTTTTATGAAACCAGATTTTGCCTTGGATGATTCCTTAACTTTTAATTCAGTTTTACCATGGTCTCATTTTAATACTGCTGGTGGAAAAGGAAATCGTGATGCAGCTTCCTCAAAGTTGCTTCAAGAAAAGGTAATTTCTCTTTTCCCATGTAGCATCTTTATTTTGGGTAAGTGGTACTGTTTATGAATTCAGATTAAGTTACTTAGTAAACTCTGCTTCTTTTATCTGTAATGCTGGGTGTCAAACCTTGAATGTTGCACATACTAGGAAAGTTCATTTTTGTTGTTACTGTTAACATAGGCCTTTTTGTCTTAACTGATAAACTAATAGCATTTGGGTTCATTGGAATAAAAGTTATGCTTGTGGAAAAGGACACACTTCCTATTTATTTGCTTTTCTTCTGAAATAGTAGTCACGGAATTTTAATGGAAAGGATATGTTAGATGACACAGTGAATGAAATTGCTTGCATTTATCCCAAATGGTTATTATGTATCCGCTAAATTTTTCAGAATGATTTAAAGTACAGAAACCTACTTTTCCTGAGGTACTATTTTTTTTCCTCATTTTCATCATAAGGATGATTATTTTGAAGCAGAATGTCTTAGTTTAAAAAAATACAATATTCCTATTGTAATTCTAGCTTTACAAAAGCCTTTCCTTTTGCATATTAGTAATTAATTGGTTTTTAAGTTTTTTAGTATTCTGTATTTCAGAAATCAACATCTTGAAAGTCATTTAAAAAAATTAGAACTTTAAACATAACCTATTAAGTATTTCTAAAACTTGAATGCTTGTAAAAACTTTTGACCTCTTCTTTCTGAGCACTTGGTTTAGACCTTTCTTGAACTGATTCTTAAAATGAGAAACCACTTTGTTTCACTGTAGAGACATTGCTTGACAGTCCGAAAGTTTTTCTAGGGAAGGTCCATTCCTCCTCAGTAACTGAAGAAAAGACTTAACTTGGGGAGAAGAAGAAAAGAAATGTGGGAAAAGAATCGTGAATATTTCTTTTTCACAATTAAAAATGAAAATGAGCTCAGTTTTTCTTTGACAACATTTTACCAATAAAGGTTTTCTTTTGAGTAGGAAATTCATAAATCTGATGAAAGTGCTGGATTTACTGACACGAGCTTACTCCCAGACTGAGTTTTTACAGTCCCAAGTCTATTCCCTAGTAGAATATAACCTTAACACCAATAACAAATGTCAATAAAAATCTCAATCTACACAGATACTTTTAGGAATACTTTAAACATTGTTTCTTTCAAGCATTTGTTGAAATATTTGTATTTCATAAATATTTATATTTCCTAATATTTGTGAAAGTATTATGCCTTTGAAAAGAGTAGATCAGTGGATTTCCAAAAACCTTTGAAATTGAAATGAAATATTTTTCTCATCCTGAGTGTTTAAAGTGGCTAAAGTAATGGAAACATTTTAAAATTTGTGCATCATAGAACCAGGTTTGCAGTATTTACATTCTGACTCCTTTTCATTCTGCTCTGTTGTTAGGAGTGGAAGACAATTCTAAGACAGCATTTTCAAGCTCCCATTATGGACGACAGTTGATTTATCTTGCTAGATTTACAGAGGAGGTGCTACAACCAGAATTAAAGAAATCTGGATCCTATATTGTGCTACCCAAAGTGCTGGTCTGTGATGAGATAAGGAGTTTTCACCAGAATGCAAATCACATTGTTTTCTTTATTAAGAATCTTCCTATTAAGCAAAAATGACTGGGGATGCAGTTTAGTGGTAGAGCACTTGCCTAGTATGTGTGAGATCCCAAGTTCAAGCCCTTGAACAAAAACGATGATGATGATGATGATGATGATGAGTGCTTACTGATATAGTTGATTTGCATTCTGGCAAAGTTCCTTATTTTATCATGAATCTGTGAAATAGTCTAAGATTGGCAGCAGCATATAAACCACAATCTGAGTAGCACTGTCCTAAAGGAGCTATGCAAAATGGATTTATTCTTCTGAAAATTGAGTCTGCTTGAACTTGTAGTTTACCCTTCTACATTCATGCTCATGTTACTTTTTTAGGTAAATAAATGAACAGCTCTATTGGAGATGAAAAGAACAAGAGTCAAAGAGCTTAAACCCAAGACGTAATCTATGGAAATTTTCTTGTCTGCAATCTATTGAATATTATAATAGATTACTAAAAGAATGTTATTGAAGATATAAGTGATACTGTTTTAAGGAAATAGTCTTGGTTACTAAATAATTTCTTCTAATTATTTAAATCCTAAATGTTGGAGTTGATCAATCTTTTAATGCTAAGAGATATTCAGAGATAGTATCTAGAGTCTGAACCATAATTTAAAAAAACTAAAAGTTAAAAAAAAAAGTAGGAGAGGGGCCTTGGGTTGTGGCTCAGTGGTAATGCACTTGCCTAGTGCATGTGGGGCACTGAGTTTGATCCTCAGCACCACATAAAAATAAATAAATTAAAGGCATGCAGTCCATCTACAACTACACGATATATATATGTATTTTTTTTAAATGGGAGAGATGGGGCTGGGACTGTAGCTCAGTGGCAAAGTGCTCGCCTAGCATGTATGAGTCTCTGGTTTCAATCCTCAACATCACATAAAAATAAGGCATGCTGTCCATCTACAACTACAAAAAAATAAAAAATAAAATCAATTAAAAAAAAAGGAAGAAAAATGGAATGATAATATAGCCCAAAAGGCACATGCAGCTAGAAAGCAAGAAAGGACAAATTAAGTTTTAGACCAAAATTTGAAATTTCTAAAGCATGTTTAATATATGACTTAGAAACATAGTGTTAAAATATACATGAGCTAAGTGTTTAAGGAATTTGTTAATCTTTTAGGAGAACAGTGTATTGAAAACAAAAATTTTACAAATTGATAGAAGAATCATTTTGAAATGTAAAATAAACCTTGGAAAAAGATCCAGGGAGAGATAGTAGCCAAATTAGTTGTTATATTGTATATTGTGTGCATGTATGAATGTGTAACTGATCCTATCAGTATATACAGTTAGAATTTCGTCAATAAAAATGTGAGGGAGGGGGGAAGGAAAAAGATCCAAGCCAGGGCTGCACTTGTAGCTCAGTGATTGAGTGCTTGCCCAGCATGTGTGAGGCACTGGGTTTGATTCTCAACACCACATAAAAATAAGAGTCCATCAACAACTGAAAAAAAAAAAAAATTAAAAATAAAATGATCCAAACCAATTCTGATATTTTCTATAATTTGTGTCTGAATTGCCAATCTGTCTTTCATGGATTTTTTAGCATTTTGAAGCAGCGTGATATAGTAGAAAGGGCTTCAGTTTTAGAATCTGACAGACTTGAGTTCGTCTTTAGTTGTTTCGCCACTTCCTGATTACATGCTTTAATGATTTAATGTCTCTGGGTTTCCTCATCTGTAAAATAAGAATAATTATATCCAAATGTTATTCAAATTAGAAAAACTAGGAAAATACCTTTTCCTAATACACAGAAGGAAATCAGTCAATGGAAACTATATATCATTTAATTAGATACATGTGATATTTATGAATATCATCTTTTCTCAAATCTTACAACTCCTAAACCTAGAATTATAACCTGAGATAGTTTTGGGGTACTCTTATTTTTAAGAGTGTTTGGTGGGTTGTGTTTGGGAGGAGCAGAGAAAAGTAAATTGCCTGCTTTTTCATATTCATTTATTATTATTCTTATTATTATTCACTTTGATCTCTTCATCATGTTGTGCCTGATTCCAAGGATCCAATAATCAAAGAATTCACACCATGGAATTGAAAATACATGTGGAAATCTTTTATTATTTTCATTTTCAAAAAGTATTTGGATACTTACAATACTCCATAATTTTTTTTTCCTTCCCTTTTAAAAGCTGAGCCATTATCTGGACATTGTGGAAGTAAACATTGCTCACCAGATCTCTCTACGTTCAGAAGCATTTTTTCATGCAATGACCTCTCAACATGAATTGCAGGACTACCTCAAGAAAACTTCCCAAGCTGTAAAAATGCTTCGAGATAAAATTGCACAGATTGATAAAGTAATGTGTGAAGGATCACTACACATTTTAAGACTGGCACTTACCAGAAATAATTGTGTTAAAGTATACAATAAACTGAAGTTAATGGCCACTGTACACCAAACTCAGCCTACAGTGCAGGTGTTATTATCAACTTCTGAATTTGTTGGAGCATTGGACTTAATAGCAACAACACAGGAGGTTCTACAGCAGGAACTTCAGGGCATTCACAGCTTTCGGTATGTCTATTAAGCCATTAGAAATAATATGAGAAAACATTAAAGGATAAATATTAGCATGTAATGTTAAAAGTGTGAATGTATTCAGAGTAAAATGTATATATTTTTCTTCATATCAATTTGTTACTCTGATTTTAGGTATCCGCAAACCAAAAACCATAAGGAATAGTATTTACAGAGACATTTTGATAAGCAAACTTAAAATTTCTTTATTTTTTATAATTTTTTAAAATATTGTTTCAGTTGTCAATGGATCTTTTATTTTTTAATTTATATATGGTGTTGAGTATTGAACCCAGGGCCTCACACATGTCATGCAAGTGCTCTACCACTGAGCCACAACTCCAGCCCCACAAACTTAAAATTTCTAGTAGAAAAAATAAGTAAAAGACCAGTCACAACGATGAAAATAATATTTTGAAAATATTGAAGTGCTTTGTTTCAAGATAGTACATGAAGGTGGAGAGGTGAATATCAGTATGTTTAAAATTAATTTTTAAAAAGCTTTTTAAATAGTTTTTTGTTGCTGGATTTGTTTTTTGTGTTACTATTGAACTCATGGACCCTCTAACATTGAGCTATATTCCTAACCTTTTTTATTTATCACTGAAATTGCCCAGGGTGGTCTTGAATTTTTAATCCTCCTGCCTCAACCTCCCACGTTGTGAGATTACAGGTATGCACCAGTGTTCCTGGCTTTTAATGAGTGTTTTTTATTTTAAAATTTTGTTTTTAGTTGTAGATGAACCCAATACCTTTATGTATTTATGTGGTTCTGAGGATTGAAGCCATTGCCTTACCCACGAGAGGCAAGCACTCTACCACTGAGCTATAACCCCTGCCCTTAATGGGTTTTAAATTGAATAATTATGTGTGTGTGTTTTTTTTTTTTCTTGGCAGTATTGGGGATTGAACCCATGGGTATTCAACCTCTGAGTTACATCCCCAGCCCTTTTTATTCTGAGACAGAGTCTCACAGAGTTTCTGAGGTGACCTTGAACTTGCAGTCCTCCTCCCTAGCCTCTGAAGTCCCTGGGGTTATAGGCATGCACCACTAATTTTAAGTCTGTTTTTCATGTTGCCAGAAATACCATGAGGTGATGAGAAAGACCCAGCTTTTTCTAGGTTTTTACTTTGAAGATACTTTTAAGAGGCTGGGGTTATAGCTTAGTGGTAGAGTGCTTGCCTAGCATGTGTGAGGTACTGGGTTCAATTCTCAGCACCAATATAAACAAAGTAAAGGTCCACTGACAACTGAAAAAAAAAAAAAAATATATATATATATATATACACATATATATAAATACCTTTAAGAAAAAAATTTGATTTTGAATTTACACATAGGAAAAAATACCTTTAAGATTCGGGTTTTAGATACTATGAGAAGTTGTCAGGTTTTTCCTATAGACAAATTAGAAGTCATCAAAATTTTATTGAGTCAAGCAGATGTCCATTGTTGTAGAAGGTCCTAGATTCTGGAAAATCCATCCAAACTGGTACTAAGTGGCTACAGATAAGTTTTATAGAGGATGTGCTCTATAACTTAATATATTAATATATATAACTTAGTATATTCCAGAAAAGATTGCTTCAAAGTAACTTTAAATTCAGTTATAAATTCTTACTGACCAAGGTTATATAGTTGGAATATATATTTAGAAAGCATTTTTTAAACTTAGGCCAAATTTAAATAGTTGATTTATTTTATTTAAGAATTTGAGTCAAGTGAGCACCTATTACAGGTCAGGCATATAATAATGCATCTGTAGGCAGAATACTGGATCTGTAGTCATGAACAAAGCTGAGATATTTTCTGCTTTGACATTTTCTACATTTTGGCAGCAGGAGGGAGACAGACACATTACTGAGCACTAATAATGCAATACAGTACAATATATTGATGAACCTATAGAGATTGCTGCAAAGCTCTAATTTTAGAGTGGAACCTAATCCAGAATTATACAGAAGATTTGAGTCACAAACCTCTTAGGGAATTTATTGAAAGGTATAAAAAAAAAAGACTTTTCCTAAGAGCATCTGTATATAAAATTTTTACAATCAATTTTGGGAAATTCATCCTTCGAAGACTACTTTGACTTCACAGCCCAAAACCCAAGGTGACTAAAGGATTTCTAATTTCCCTTTCACCTCTGAATTTAAAATCTTTCTCTCTTTGTAATATGTGTGTGATATTTTTTTAAATCAGTGAGTAATCAGTTTTATCATTACTTTAGAAAAATAGACTTCTATAATGAAAAAAGCTGTTTTTCACTTGTTGCTTGCTCTATAATACTGTGTTGATAAATATTGTTGTCAGTATCCTCTGGATAGTATGGAGCTGAGAAATAGAATCAAAGGTTGAATGCTTGTTTGCTAAACACAGTTTCTGAACCAGTTCTTATTTTTGTCCCAAACATAGTTTTGTTTTCCTTGATAAAAGGAAATAAAAGGTCATATAGTTTTACTTCCTTGATTTATAAATTTGCTTAATAGAAGTATAGTTATACAAAGCTATTTGGGAAAAATTTTAAGAACAGAGTTGGATATTTATTACTGATAGTTTATGATTTATTGGACTACAGAATGAAAATTTTATAATTGCGTCTTTATTCTGAGTTCAAGAGCTTATATTTATTGATTGAATAATTGAATGAATGAATGAAGTTCTGGAATTCAAACCCAGGGCCTTGCTCATGCTAAGCACCTATTCATTACTAAGCTATATCCCTAGCCCTTCTTCCTTTCTTCCTTCCCCCTTTTCTTCCCTCCTTTCCTCCATCCCTTTCTCCTTCCTTCCCTTCAAGAATTTTTTATTTTCCTTGGAACCTACACATATAAAGAATGTTGATTCTTCATGTAAAACGTTTCTGTAAAGCTGCTGATCAAATGATGGTTCCGTTATGGTTATAACTGTATAAAAGTTTGGTATTAGAACTTGACTTTTTCTTTGTACCTTAACTCAAAGGACAGAATATCTTCATTTAAACACATACATACATACACACACACACACACACACACACACACAATTTTAGGGCTGGGGTTTAGCTCAGTGGACAAGCCCTTGCACAACATGCATCTCTGTAAAGCTGCCTCAAATGTCAGTTTCAAATAACTATATAAACATCTAATATCAGAACTTGACACTCTAACTTTAGATAAACATCTCCATGTACAAATGATTTTTTAAAAAATGTATTCTAAAAACATTTTTTTGAATGAAGGAAGAATACTGACTCATACTTGAAGTATTTTAAAATGGGGTTATTGTGGGGCTAGGGCTGTGGCTTAGTGGCAAGGTGCTTGCCTAGCAAGTATGAGGCACTGGGTTTGATTATCAGCACTGCATATAAATAAATAAATTAATTAGGTCTAATGAGAACTAAAAGAATAAAATAATAAAATGGGGTTATTGTGATACAGATTTTTTTAGATTTCTGTCAAATTCTATATGATGATTTCCTTCATATTATCTTTTCTTTTGCTATAATGTTGTTAAATATCAACATTTTCTTGGATAGCATCACAGATATTTTACAGGTCATTTAACCTTATTTGGAAACAAAAGAATTAGTTCTGGATCATTTATATTTTTATTTACTCAATGAGGAGGAACGTGTAGTATAGGTTTCTTGTCTACTATAAGTAGTAGTGACATAAACTGTTTTCTTTTGTTTACTAAAATAATTATGCTCTCCTCATAGGGATAAAAGGTATTCTACTTGCATTTCACCTGCCCTTTTTTTTTTTTTTTTTTTTTTTTTCTCCTTCATACGTGAAACCAAATTTTAGCAATTTTGGCAGGGCTTATCTTAGAAAAGATAGGAAATCTTTCCCTTAGTAGAACCACCAAAGAACTCTGTTGGATTAAATTAATAGTCTATTTTATGAATCTTAGTCAATGTTTTGCTTTTGAATGTCTTTGTGTATTGATTTAAAAGAAAACTTTTATACCAAGATCTTCTAATGATCAAATTACCATAAATACAAATCTTTTTTTTAATTTGTATGTGTTTGTATACCATTTTTCTGTGTTTCTTCTAGTTCAGTGGTCGTAAATAATGCTTATGAATGTTTTCTTTATTCTCATTTTTTGTTGTAGTTTTTGACCTTAAAATTATTTTCTGTGTAAGTTTTGGTTTTTGACTTTTGAATTTCAGAACACACTATTTGTATTCTCTAAGGAAATCTTAAAACATTCTACTGCAGTTTATTGTCCTTTATGTGTGTTTGTTTTTAAGTCTTTTCCTTTGGGCTTCAAATGTCTTGGACAAGAGCTATATCATGCACCTTAATACGTATTTTTGAAATCTGTGAATATATTAGCCAATATATTAGCAAATGTATTTGGGTACTTTGTACCATGTTCTTTTTTTTTTTTTTTTTTGGCAATACTAGGGATTGAAACTAGAGCTTTGTGCCTGCCACCTTAGCACTCTACCACTGAGCTACACCCCCAGTCCTTTTTATTTTATTTCGAGAATAGGGCCACGATATATTGTTCAGACTGGCTTCTAATTTGCCATCCTTCTGCCTGAGTAGTTGACTTTACCAGTTACATCCCCAGACTCCCCACCACCTTTTTTTTTTTTTTTTTTTAATGAAAAATATTCAGAGTTAATTATAGGCTCCCACTTATGATTTCATCTTCAGTTGAGTTTTTTTTTTGTTACCAAGGATTACGTTTAACCACTGAGCCATATACTCACCTCCCCACCTCTTTTATAAATTTTTATTTTTGAGACAGTGTCTTAGTAAGTTGTTTAGGGCCTTACTAATATGTTGAGGCTGGCTTTGAACTTCAGATCCTCTTGCCTTGGCCTCCTGAGTCACTGGGATTACAAGTCCATGCTTCCATACCCAGCAATATTTTTTAATATTGATTATATCAAAAGATATTCAGCCTGAATTTTATCCTGAAATAATCTCTTAAATTTAAATTTCAAACACTATAGTAAGAAAACATTCACATTATATGCTTTGGTCTTAAGCCAAGAGATCAATTTTTGCTGATTGATAAAAGTAGAATTACTGAAATGTTTATTGATAGGTTTCTCTAATAAAAACAGCACAAAGGTAGTCACAAATATAAAGAGGATAATTAGAACAAGGAAGACTAGAAGAATCTTGTCAAACATAGTTCTGGATTTTGTGTATAAGGATTTGTTTGAACAAATCTGTGTATGTGTGTGATCAGGTGCCTGCAGTGTTGTAACATATTTGTCAATATCGAGGTTTGTATCTCTTCTTGGTTGTTAATCAAAATTTAAGAATGCATAAAAATGAAACTACTCAAGTTATTTAAGATGATAGCTGAGATCAACTATAACCTTACATTTGAGAAGTTATGCTGAAATGACAAAGAATTTCATTATTTTGATGCTCAGATGTTAGTAGATGTAATTATGTGGGTTTCCTGCCATAATCCTTTCAGTCAATTTGTTGAAGACCTACCCAGAGGTAACACCTGAGAGTTAACTTCCAAGCTGTGGTAAAAAGGAATCTGATTTTCTTGAAAACAACCTGAAGAGCAAACCATGTTGACATTATATGTAAATTTATTTATTTTTATTTTTAAAAATATTTTTAGATGTTGATAGAACTTTATTTTATGCATTTATCTATATGTGGTACTGAGAATTGAACCCAGTGCCTCACACATGCTAGGCAAGTACTCTACCACTGAGCCACAACCCCAGCCCCTGTATATTTATATCTTACCTCATTGCTGTTCTTTGTGTGTATATATACACACACACATATATATATCTATATATAGAGATATATATATACATGCATGATACACACACACACACATATACATGTATAAACTTGTGATTCTCTTGCCTCAGGCTCCCAAGTTGCTGGGATTACAGGTATATACCACTGCACCTGGCTTCAATATGTACTTTAGGTAGAAGAATTTTTTTTTTATTGTAAACAAATGGGATACATGTTGTTTCTCTGTTTATACATGGAGTCAAGGCATACCATTTGTGTAATCATGTAATCATAAATTTACATAGGGTAATGTTGTTTGATTTATTGTTATTTTCTTTCCCTTCCCCCCTACCCCTTCCACCCCTCTTTTCCCTCTATACAGTCCTTTCTTTCTCCATTCTTACCACCCCCTTATCTCTAACCCTAAACCTAACCCTAAGCCTAATGCTAACCTTTCCCACCCCCCATTATATGTCCTCATCCACTTATCAGCGAGATCATTCGTCCTTTAGTTTTTTGAGATTGGCTTATCTCACAGCATGATATTCTCCAATTTCATCCATTTGCCTGCAAATGCCATAATTTTATCATTGGAAGAAGGATTTTTAAGAAAGTAAAATCATTTACATTTTTGAATAGCTGGTCAATGTTCGAATTTCCCTGTTTGTCTCAAAATTCTTGTTAACAGTTTGTTGGAATCAGGATCCAAATAATATCTGTACAGTGTAATGTCTCAAGTGTCTTTTGATGTGTAGTTCTACATTCTTATTTTCTCCTCTTCCAAATGTTGAAGAACTTGGGTTATTTGTCTTGCACACTGTCTGGATTTTGCCAACTATGTCCCCATATTGCACATGTTCTTCTACCTGTTTTCTGTATTTGGAAGTTATATTTAAAGGCTTGATTAGATTTCAGTGTTTTACTTTCTGATAGGAGTACCTAATATGTAGTGTTGTATATTCAGCCAATAATCATGTATTTGGTTTTATTTCATTTTATTATTAGATGCCATGTGATGTTTATTGCCTAGATTTATCATTCATTATGGGTTATTAGTGATTTTTCCCTGTAACAATTACAGTTGACTCTTAAACAACATATGTTTGAATTTTGTGGGGCCAATTACATGGAGGGTTTTATTCTTTTTTTTTTTTTTTATTGTGATTTGTGACAGTTTGAGAAAACTCAAGGTTCTGTGTAGCCTAGATGTACCAAAAAAATTTTAAAAATGCTAAGCATGTGGTGAATGTGTTAAATATATGTAGAAAATAGTCTTTTATCATTTATTACCCTAAATATACACGATTCTATCAGAAGAACTTAAAAGTCAAAATTTATGGACATGAACATACTACATGGCACCAGTAACAGTTAAAGGAAATGTAAACAAATGTAAAGATGCAGTATTTAATTCTAAGTGTATAAAATTAATTATAACAATACTATAAGAACACAGTGGCAGCCTCCTATTGCTGTTGTGGTGAGCTCAAGTGTTGCAAGTGTCCTTTTAAAACACTGTAACTATAATCATCTCCATGTCTGCAATCTTTTCTCTCCAGTAAATTGATTATCAAGTGATCTGTCAGTGGTTCTTATGTAATTTTCACTGTATTTAGTATATATAATATAGAAAATGCGTGTTAATAGGCAGTTTATGTTATTGGTAATATTTCTGATTAATAGCAGGCTATCAGTAGTTAATTTTTAGGAAGTCAAAAGTTATAGATTTTTGGCCAGACATGGTGGTACATGCCTGTAATCAAGTGACTTGCAAGGTTTAAGCAGTAGGATCATAAGTTTGAGGCCATCCTCAGCAACTTAGCAGGGCCCTAAGCAACTTAGTGAGACCCTTTCTTAAAATAAAAAATAAAAAAGGGCTGGGAATGTGGGTAGAACATCCTAGTTTCATCCCCAGTACTCTCCCCACCCCCAAATAGAGGTTTTTGAGTTTTTTTATTGTGTGGTTGGGGGTGACTCCTAAGCCCCTAAGTTAGTTATTCAAATGTCCACTGTATTTGGTTACCCTGAATAATAGATCTTATAAGAATTGGCTGGAGAAATGATAGATTTCTTTACTAGCAGTTGGTAAAATAACGAATTGAAAATTTAGCATCATCCAAAGGTGATCCAAAGGTGACTGATGAATTTTTAAAAATTATTATAAATACATGGATTTATATGCATTTGAAGCATTTAAATCTTATGTTGTTTTTATTTTTATAGAGGCGTAAATTGTCCTAAGTTCTACATGTTCATTCTTGAGTCCTTTTGACATGATTCCATAAGTCCTTTGGTGGCTTTCTTGCTTGGTGCTTTGACAACATATTCATATTATACATTTTCTGTCACAAACTGGTAATTTGCCATTGTTCTATCTTCTCTAAGAAGGTTTAGTTTCTTTTAGTGGGAAAGCGTATTTAGAAATCCATCTGAGTACTAGAAATATTCTTGCTACTGAATCAGTCATCCTTATTTTAAACCTTGGTGGTTGGACAGACCTAGAAAATAATTTTCCATTCTTATTTTTTGAGGTATTTTATATCAACTTAATGTTTTGGTGCAGAGATTAAAACCAGGGCCTTATGCTAAACATGCTACTACAACAGAGCCGTACCCTCCCAACCCCTAATATTTCTTTTTTAAGAGGAGGGTGGAAAGAGTCTAGACTGATACTTCCAATTTACATTGAGTCCTGTAGGGTTTTACTTCTTCCATCTTACAGTCTGAGAATTGTAGTACCAAATGATACCAACATAATTCCTCATTTATTTTATCACATAGCACATATAGAATGCTCTCGGGACTAACAATTATTATAGTAGTCCCCCGTCCCCTGCTTATTTTTGGGGGATATGTTCCGAGACCCTAAGTGGGTGCCTGAAACTACAGATAGTACTGAACCTAATATATACTGTTTTTTTCCATATATGTTTGTTTGTGTGTGTGTGTGTGTGTGTATGAGAACTTTATTGTTTATGTGTATGTACAATAGTTTGATTTATAAATTAGGCATAGTAAATAATAACTAGTAATAAAAAGTTATAACAATATACTATAACAAAAGCTTTGTGAATATAGGTTTTTTTCTCAGAGTATCTTATTGTTGTATTCACCTTTCTTGTGATGACATGAGATATTAATAATACTTAGGTGATAGTGTGAAGTAAGGTGAATTACGTAGTCTTTGTGATAGATCATTAAGTTACTACATAAGAGTTACTTGAACACAAGCATTGTGATACTGCAGTCATTTTGTAAGCAGGACCAGCATCTAAGGGATAGTGGGTACTTAGTATGGATAGACTGGACAAAGGGATGATTCATGTCCCAAAGCAGGATAGAGTAGGACAATGTGAGGTTTTATCATACCACTCAGAATGGTGCACAGTTTAACAAGGTATGATTTATTTCTGGAATTTTCCATGTAATATTTTTGGATCACAACTGGCCACAACTAACTTAAACTACGAAAAACAAACCTGAAGATAAGGAGACTACTGTAGTATAGGATTTCTCCTTAGGATAACTTTCCATGTGGGGTGAACAGTTACATTCCTGTTTTTAATTCACATGAAATAATTCATATGTATGGATTTGTAGCTTGGTATATAGTTCATATTTCATCACAATTTTTAAGGATTCGCTTTTATAAATTAATATTTTATAACTATGGTGGTCACATATTCAGTAGTAAAATCTATAAAGCAAAGGATATTTAGAGAAATTTATATTCTATCAGGGTCCCTTGCCTCCTCCTTCCTATCCCCTGTCATAAGTTTCTCTTTATTTATTTTGATACTAGGGAGTGAACCTAGGGGTACTTAACAACTGCCCACATACCTAGACTCCCTCCCCCCCTTTTCATTTTGAGACATGATCTTGCTGAGTTGCTGAGGCTGCCTTTGAACTTGCTATCCTCCTCCCTCAGCCTCCTGAGCCACTGGGGTTACAGTTGTGTGCCATTGCACCTGCCTCAGAAGTCTCTATTTAAAAAATGTTTTAATTTTTATTTCTCCATCCGTTTATCAGCCTCCCCTCCCATCTTAGATGAGCATTAGCATATTGTACATACTTTTCTTCACCTTACTATTTTTGCCTTACAATATACCCTGGATCTTATACCATTCTTTATTGCATGTGTTGTGAATTGGAGATATCACTCTATGAGGATAAAACTTGACTGTTGAATAGTGGGAAAAAATCTTGGATATTACAACTATTTGTGGTCCTCCAAAGAGCCACAGTATACAAGCAGATATACGATATACATGGGATTAAATTTTCATAAGGGTGTATATGTGTAATAAAAGAAGATTAAGAAACTGCTCTATAGAGAATAGAGCATTTCTCAGTTCTTCAAAAGTGTATACTTTTGGGGGCTGGGGTTGTGGCTCAGTGGTAGAGCACTTGCTTAGCATGTGTGAGGCACTGGGTTTGAGTCTCAGCACCGCATATAAATAAATGAATAAAAATAAAAATCTACTAACATCTAAAAAAATAAAATAAGTTTTTTGTTTTTTTTTAAGTGTATACTTTTTATTTAAGAACGTATAACTAGTCCCCTGTTGGTCAACATTTGGGTTGTTTCCATTCCTTTACGATTACCAACAGTACTACAGTTAACTTGTGTTCTGTATTTTTACTGGTGCATCTTAGAGATAAGATTCCAAAAAGTCCGATTCTTAGGTCAAATGGTAATTGTCTACTTAATTTTGGTAGGTATTGCCAAATTCCTGTTAAGGTAAATGTTCTAGTTTGTACTAGAGAATGGGTTCTAAATTGGTTTATTGTGAGGTATTGATGCTATTTATAAGAAGCTTATCAATTTTCTAAATAACTATAAGAAATATAATATTCTATTGCAAATGAAAACTCCCATTTCGCTTATCAGATTGTATCAAAATTATCGCTCTCCTTACTTACTAGTTGTTTATAAAAGAACAATAGTATATCTGCCCAAAAGATCAAATGGTTGTAACTAATTTTGTTTTTTTTTTTATTGGTACCACAGATTGAACCCAAGGGCATTTAGCCACTAAGCACATCCCCAGCCTATAACTTACTTTTTAAATTTTTGTTTCTATGTCCAGTCATTTTCAGTAAAGACCATTGCTAACATAAAGGACTTTTTTTCAAATAAATGTTGCACATATATTTTTAAACATTTAAAAAATTTTATATATAATATTAAGTTTAGTATTTAACATGAAATATTTAAATGTTTTCACATTAGCCAAAAGATAGAACTTTTCATTATTTATTTATTATGGTAGGGATTGAAATAGGGCCCTTGTACATGCTAGGCAGGTACTCTATCACTGAATTTATATCCCCAGTCCATGATAGAACTTTAAAAATAGTTACAAAATATTTTTAACTGATAAATAAGAACAAAAAATTAAACTAAAAGAAATTTTTCACCCTGAGGGATACAGATTTTGAACTGGCCTATTTCACTTAAGTTTTTCAAATACTTTAAGTTGAGTAAGCTGTCTAGATTTCTTCAGCTCATTGTTTTTATGAAGCTATTAGATCATGTGGCAAAAATCCCTTGATATGTGAAAGTACTTCTTACATTTTCATTTAACTCAATGACTTTCAGTTTAATGATCTGAAGGTTGGTGTATAATAACTCAAATTGATGATAATAGATTGAAACAGTTGACCTATTGTCCTTCAGATAATTTTTATGCACCTAAAACGGGGCTTGGCACATAGTAGGCACTCAAATTTGTTGAATAAATAAATTACTATGGAGCTACCACCATTGATGTTTAGCAAATGGTTAATGAAGAAAGGAATTAGAATATCTGAATATTTTACGTGTGAAAACCAGTCTTAGAATTTACCAAGTAACCAAGTTTTCTAGAACACATTAAACTGTTTAGAGGTTAGAGATTAAAAAAATAGAATTCTAAGATTAAATGAAATTATGGCAGTTGTATTGGGGTATTTAAGGTCTTCATTTTATTAAAGCATTATATTATTGCACAGGTACTATCAGCTAGAATAGTTTTCATACTAGTTCTCTAAAAATTGGAATGAATTTATAATTTTTAAAATTAATATGGATAGCATTTTTCTCTTTTGTAGGCATTTGGGATCACAACTTTGTGAATTAGAAAAACTGATAGATAAAATGATGATTGCAGAATTTTCTACTTACTCTCACAGTGACTTAAATAGACCACTGGAAGATGATTGTCAAGTTTTAGAAGAGGTATGTGTTTTTGAACTATAGAGTGAAATCGATGTCATTGTTAAGTATTAATTACTAACAGCCTTAGTTTAGAGTACTTTCTTCAGATTTTAATGAGCAAAATTACCTTGAATTTCAGGGTCTGTCAAACCTATGAAGTCCATTATTAGTACAAATAAGTGTTCAGTTTCTTATGTATTTGAGAATGAAATTATTTTATAGCTTATACAGAAACAGTTAAAATGAAGTCTTTCTAGCTTATAAATGAAGTTCAAAATACAGATATAAGATGAATGAATTTATAATCCATGTGTGCATTCATTTACTGACTTTTATCTTTTGTTAAAGGTAATCATAATATGATAATAAAGTTCCATTGAATGCCTATTGTGTATGTTTCATGTATATACATATGATGTACATATGTCATATCAAGGCTACACTTACCTGGTAACTTCAGTGCTAATCATTGCCAAAAACTAGTTTTAAAAAATATCCAAAAGATTCTGACTAATAACAGCCCAAGTAGTTAAGGAGACGTACATGTTAGAGTTTGACTTTCCAATTAAATGTTCACCTCGTCACTCTAGTGTTCTAGAACATGAATCAAAAAGCACAGGGCTCAGGAAGTATTTATTGGTTATCCAGGTTTAAGAATATTTTCTTTTTATGGAAACTAGGCCAAAAATATCCTTATATTGGTTTGCTCCAAATCGGCTTCATTTGATCCCATGTAGTGGAATTGAATTTGTCTGTTTTAGAACATTGGCTCCTAAAATCTGATGAAAAGATGGCTGTGGAGGAATTTTTCAGACTTCAAGAAATACTGCATTCAGGATAGAGATCTGAGAATCATCAAAAATCTTTGATGCTGAGTATTTCTATCTCTAAATAATATTTAAAATTTAAAAATATGAAATTACATATTTTTCTTTCATTTTAATAGGAAAGACTAGTATCTCTTGTATTTGGACTTTTAAAACAAAGAAAACTTAATTTTTTAGAAATCTATGGAGAAGAAATGATTATTACAGCAAAGAATATCATTAAGCAGGTAATTGTACATATTTCTTTGATACATGGTCAGGAATTCTTGTGAAGTTTATGTTGTCTAGTAATACATGCAGTATGCATTGTAATGGTAATACTTCCTCTTTTATGTAAAAGTTGAAAATATGGAAAAATATAAGAAAAACAGCCTTACCAGCCAAGATTATAATTTAAAGAATGCTTCTATTTGTAGATCATTAATTGAATTTTTAGATTGTTCGTTATAATGTATACATGATTTTTAATTTATTTATATTTATTTACATATGATGCTGAGAATCGAACCCTGTGCCTCACACATGTGTAGGCAAGCGCTCTACCACTGAGCTACAACCCCAGTCCTATACATGAACATACATTTCAGTTAGAATCAGCTTAAGCATTTTGAACATACATTTCAGTTAGAATCAGCATAAGCATTTTCTTGTATTATGCAAGTCTTCAGAGGCATTAGTTTTAATAATTACATAAAATTCCATTACATTTATGTTGAATAAACTTATTTAGCATTTCTTATATGTAGAATATTTAAGTTGGTTTCAGTTTGTTACTATAAATAACACTGAAAACGTCTTTGGTATAAAGTTAATTTGTTTTTCATATTTGAGACTGTTTTCTTGGACGGATTCTTGAAAGTAGAGTTAGTGGTCAGAGTGAAAAGCATTTTTAAGTAGTTTAATACATAGAACTGAATTGCTACCTAAAAAAGCTTTTACCAGTTTTTACACTGTCAGCAGACAAGTGCTTTTCTTTTTACCCTGATCTCTAAGAATTATAACTAAAATTCGTATATTTTTTAGTTTTTCCTGATCTTTATTTTTGTTCTACTCAGATAAATCTCAATCACTGAAGTTCAATTTTTCTATGTGTGAAAAGGTTGATATAATTTCAAATGTGTTTATATGTTTAGGTTGAATGCACTTATATGAATATGAGGGTTTTTTGGTTTTTGGTTTTTGTTGGCATAGTACTGGGATTTAAACCCAAGGGTGCTCTACCGCTGAGCTACATCCCTGTTCCTTTTTATTTTTTGCTATATTTTGCTCAGGCTGGCCTTGAACTTGGGATCTTTCTACCTCAACCTTGCTGGGATTACAGGCATGCACTGCCATGCTCAGCCATATGAGAATTTTTAATGTGAATATAAAATAAGCAAAAGAAAATGTAGTTACCCTCTCTTTTTCACTTCTTAAACACTGAGACACTGAATTTTTAAATTGGTATAAGCACTTTGGAAAATTGTTGACAGTGTCTAAGTGTACACATACTACAACCTAGTATTTCTATTCCTAGGCATTCACCCTTAAGGAATACTTACATAAGTTCACCAAAACACAGTAGAGAATATTCATGGCAATGCTATTTGTAATAAAAACTGGAAATATCCCAAATTCCATCATCAGTAAAAAGGATAAATAGAATTATGGTATATTTCTACAATGGAATACTATGCAGCAATGAGAATAAATAACTCAGAACTATGTAAATGAATATTACATAATGTGAAGCAAAGAAACAGTAGTGACTAGGCAGAGAGCAGGAGAGGGACGACTTGGTACTGGCAGTGTTCAGTTTCGTGAGCTGAATTCTGGTTGAACAGATGTACTCCATACTGCACTGAAAGCATAATTTCTATGATTTTTCATATATGTGTTTTTAAAAAATTAACTATTTTAATTCCACATGTTTCTCTTGAATTTTAAGCATTTATTGTTACCGTTTTAAACTTTTGTTGCTTGTATTGCAAAGAAATGCAAATCTCCAATATGCATTTCTTTTGGGGATTTTTATATGAAACTTAGGCATCGTTTATAAGCATTACAGTTCAATTTTGCTGGTGTATGATTTTGAACAGTTTTAAATAGTAGGACATTTTAACTGTTGCAGTTCAAGCATACTCTGAAATAATTATTTAATGGGGTAAGGGTCATGGCTGAAGTTTTTCAGATATTTTGAGGTGTGTATAAGAGACATAAGAAATGTCTGTTGAAATGATTATTGTAGTCAGTGAGTCATTTTTGATGTACAAATGGAACATGGAGTACTTGGGAGTCTAAAGACAATTAATTGAATTGTGTTTGTTTTTTCTTAAATCCCTTGCAGTGTGTGATTAATAAGGTTTCACAAATAGAAGAAATAGACACAGATGTTGTTATGAAGTAAGTATTATACATAGGTTGGGGGTTATCAGTCAGGGAAATGGTGACACATACAAATTAGGGTAATTTAAGAAGATTTAGTCAAGGAATTTTTTTTTTAATATTTTTTTAGATGTTGATAGACCTTTATTTTATTCATTCATTTATATGTGGTGCTGAGAATCAAAACCAGTGCCTCACACATAGTAGGCAAGTACTCTACCACTGAGCCACAACTCCACCCGCTAGTTAAGAATTTTTTAACCAAGGTATGGGGCAGGCTATAAGAAAATCACAAGTGACACTGTAGTACCTTTAAAAGACAAGTAAAGAGCAGTTACTGAAATTCAGGAGAAAGACAGTAGGAGTTGAGAAAAAGCTCTGTCCCTGAGTAGAGGAAATAGTCATCTTGAGGTAACTCTTCAGGGAGGAAACTGGAAGAGACTTAAGTGTACAGTAAAGTAGTCTGCCCTTATGTGTGAGCAGATGCATTCCAAGGTCCCTAGTGGATGCCTTAAACTACAGATAATACTGAATTCTTTAGTGGTATAGTCACAGAGCACTGGAGTCTCTGGGGAATCTCTGCAGGGATATTCCTCAGATTGAGTGCATGGATCTCTCTTGAAAATGGGTCCCAATGGTCCAGAGGGAAGAACAAGTTCAGATTCCCAGCCTTCAGTGAAGTCAGCCCAGAGGCCCACAACTCTCTGGTTAGAAAGTTAGAAAGTTTGGAAGTGATTTATCTCCCAAAGGTTCATGTGTTGGATACTTGGTCCCCAGGATGAAGGTGTTGGGTGATAGTGTGAAACCTTTACGAGATGTGCTCTACTGGGAGATCCTTAGATTACTGGGGGAAGTGCCCTTGGAAGAGATTAAGGTGGCTCTCATGGGACCTCTGAGCTCTGTCTCAAGACTTGTTATAAGTGTGAATTCAACCCCTGAATTGCTCTCTGGCTTTCTGTTCTGAGATGTGATCTCGTCTTCCCATACTTACTCTCACCACCGTGAAACCATCCATCATTATTCCCTCACCAAAGGCTGAACCAATCTGAAACTCCAGAAATGTGAACCAGAAAACCTCTTTACTTCATATAGGTAACCTAGTTCAGGTATTTTTATAGTCATAAAAAGATGGACTAACAGATGGCCTGAGAGAGGTATAAGAATCTCCATTGTAGTAAGGGTGAATGAAGTAATGTGAATCAACATACCTACTCTACCCATCCATCAACCCATCCAACTACTAGAGACTGCTCAAAATATTAGGAACATTTGTTAAAGGTCCCTTAAGACTCACCTAAACCCCTTCCAAAGCCATTTCCCCCAGTGGCCTAAAGACCTCCCATTAGACTCCACCTCTTAAAGATTCCACACTGTCCCTTAATACCATCACCCTGGGGTCCAGGTTTTAGGTTCATATAGCTATATACCTGTTTTTTCCTATGTGCCCCATTTAACCTGTCCTTCCACATTTATACCCTGATGCCTCCTTTGCATGACTTTGGAGCCATTATTAAGTAAAATAAAGGTTACTTAAACATAAACTGTGTGAGCCAAAATATTCAATCTGATAAATTAGATGGCTACTAAGTGACTAATGGGAAGGTATCATTTACAGGATGGATAGACTGGACCAAGAGA
Organism: Sciurus vulgaris; assembly: GCF_902686455.1. Lineage (NCBI taxonomy): Eukaryota > Metazoa > Chordata > Mammalia > Rodentia > Sciuridae > Sciurus > Sciurus vulgaris. The sequence continues at coordinate 44,002,778 of NC_136475.1, forward strand.
TGATTCATAGGTAGGAAGGAATGGGTTGTTACAGGTATCATACTACTTGGGATGGCATACAGTTTAAAACGTAATGATTTGCTTATTTCTGAAAATGTCCATTTAATATTTTTGGACTGTGTGGACTGCAGGTAACTAAAACTGCAGAACATGTAACTGCAGATAAGGGTGATGACTGTTTCCTTCTTTCAGCCTTTCTAAGGGTTCCTCATTGGCCAAGCCCATTAGGTTGGCCTCACAGGGCAGAGAAGAGAGTGGGAGATGGATAGAAGGTAGATCCAAAGTGGGGAAATTGAAGATAATCATTTCAGCTGAATAGCAAGCATTAAGTTTAACTTATTCAGCTGTGTAATTGAAACCAGACTTCTCACTGGCTTTGAGGAGTTTGAGATTTTGATTTTGAATTGCCTATCTGTAATTTTTGGGTTTTGTCCTTGGAAGTTCCTATTTTATTTTGAGAACAGTGATAAGTATTTTATGACTGAACTGCTCATTCATAGGAATATCTAAACTTTATTAATATTGGCCTAAGATATGAATTACAGTATAAGGACAACTGTGAAGTTTTTCTGGGCCAAGCTCACAGAATGAAGATTGTAAAAACTCAATTTCAGAATTAATTATAGCGACTCTATTAAAGAAAGGTCTGTTAATATGTGGAAAACTTATGAGTCATTGATACTCTGTTAGAAACCCCACAGACATGGAGATTTGGTGATTTCATTTTCTTCTTTTGTAGTGAATTTTCTCAACTTCAGTAGAGAATTTTAATATACCTAGTATAGGCATATTTTTTGAAAATGAACTCCTGGCTTCAGCAGCATTCATTATAAATTTAGAGTATGGGACTGGGGTTGTGGCTCAGTGGTAGAGCACTGGCCTAGCATGTGTGAGGCACTGGGTTCAATTCTCAGCACCACATATAAATAAATAAAATAAAGGTTAATCAACAACTAAAAGTACATATTAAAAAAGATAGAGTAATAAGTCATTTTAGTACTATGAAATATCTTTGTGGAATTGTTTTGCACTGATCTGTTTTATTTTTAAAGTTATTGATTGATGTGAGCTATCAAATAATAGAGGCTCATAGTTACACAGCATATTTTAAAAGTACCATGCATTGCTTTAAGCACTTTTTATTAACTCATTTAATATTTACAAAGCTATATAAGGGAGATTTTATTACTTTCCCCATGTTAATATGAAAAAATGGGAGCATGAGGACTGGTCACTAGGCAGGTATATAGCTAATAATTCCAGTAAGCTGCTGAAAGTTTGAATCATGGCAGTATGGCTTCAGAGCCCATGTTCTTAATCATCATGTTATATTCCTTCTCAGATGTAGAAAAGCACTTTGTAGTTAGAAAAGCAGGTCATTAAATTTGTTGAGGGAGATGTTACATTTCTATTTTTATTCCAGAAGATAGTCTTACCTTTTACCAAAATTGGTTTATTTCTCTATGGTTTATTCCTTCAATGGTCACAGAATATGTTCACATTGAATTGATATGTGATAAAGTTTATGTTAGCATCCTTATTTACACTAATCTTAAAGCTTTTTAAATAAGTAGGAATTGTTCTGTTAATTGACCTCTTCAACTCAAAGTTCTGTGTTAGAGATCTAGCTAAAATTGCATTTTATTCTTGTTACTATATAGTATTTAGTAACATTTCTTCCCATTTGTAGATGTTATCATATTGGTCCAGAGACATCATTGTTTTTCTTCAATTATTTTTTTCTAGGCTTGCAGATCAGATGAGAATGTTGAATTTTCCTCAGTGGTTTGATCTGTTGAAGGATATTTTTTCTAAGTTTAAAATTTTCCTACAGAGAGTTAAGGTAAGCTTACATATTAGTTTGTTCAGAATATCCCTAAATTTTTTTTTCCTCTGGTATGTATATGTGTATATAATTGAGCTACAATAAAATATCATTAACTTGTTTTTCTAATTTTTCTAAAGAGGCTTGGTTTTTTTTTTTTTTATTGTAAACAAATGGGATACATGTTGCCTCTCTGTTTGTACATGGCGCAAAGGCATACCATTTGTGTAATCATAAATCCACATACAGTAATGTTGTTTGATTCATTCTGTTATTTTTTCCCTTCCCCCCACCCCTCCCACCCCTCTTTACCCTCTATACAGTACTTTCTTCCTCCATACTTGCCCCCCTCCCTAACCCTAACTCTAACCCTAACATTAACCCTTCCCTCCCCCCCTTTATGTGTCATCCTCCACTTATTAGCGATATCATTCGTCCCTTGGCTTTTTGAGATTGGCTTATCTCACTTAGCATGATATTCTCCAATTTCATCCATTTGCCTGCAAATGCCATAATTTTGTCATTCTTTATGGCTGAGTAATATTCCATTGTGTATATATACCACAGTTTCTTTATCCACTCATCAATTGAAGGGCATCTAGGTTGGTTCCATAGTCTGGCTATTGTGAATTGAGCAGCTATGAACATTGATGTGGCTGTATCTCTGTAGTATGCTGATTTTAGGTCCTTTGGGTATAGGCCAAGGAGTGGGATAGCTGGGTCAAATGGAGGGTCCATTCCAAGTTTTCTAAGGAATCTCCACACTGCTTTCCAGAGTGGCTGCACTAATTTGCAGCCCCACCAGCAATGTATGAGTGTACCTTTCTCCCCACATCCTCACCAACACCTGTTGCTTGTATTTTTGATAATCGCCATTCTAATTGGGGTGAGATGGAATCTTAGGGTGGTTTTGATTTGCATTTCTCTTATTACTAGAGATGTTGAACATTTTTTCATATGTTTATTGATTGCTTGTACATTTTCTTCTGTGAAGTGTCTGTTCATTTCCTTAGCCCATTTGTCGATTGGATTATTTGTATTGTTGGTGTAGAGTTTTTTGAGTTCTTTATAGATTCTGGAGATTAGTGCTCTATCTGAAGTATGATTGGCAAAGACATTCTCCCACTCTGTAGGCTCTTTCTTCACATTACTGATAGTTTCCTTTGCTGAGAGAAAGCTTTTTAGTTTGAATCTATCCCAGTTATTGATTCTTGCTTTTATTTCTTGTGCTATGGGAGTCCTGTTGAGGAAGTCTGGTCCTAGGCCGACATGTTGAAGATCGGGACCTACTTTTTCTTCTATAATCTGCAGAGTCTCTGGTCTGATTCCCAGGTCCTTAATCCATTTTGAGTTGAGTTTTGTGCAGGGTGAGAGATATGGGTTTAGTTTCATTCTGTTGCATATGGATTTCCAATTCTCCCAGCACCATTTGTTGAAGAGGCTATCTTTTCTCCATTGCATATTTTTGGCCCCTTTGTCTAGTATTAGAAAGTTGTATTTATTTGGGTTTGTGTCCGTGTCCTCTATTCTGTACCATTGATCTACCTGTCTATTTTGGTACCAGTACCATGCCGTCTTTGTTACTATTGCTTTGTAATAAAGTTGAAGTTCTGATATTGCGATACCCCCTGCTTCATTTTTCCTGCGAAGGACTGCTTTAGCTATTCTGGGTTTCTTATTCTTCCAGATGAATTTCATGATTGCTTGCTCTATTTCTGTAAGGTACGTCATTGGGATTTTAATTGGGATTGCATTGAATCTGTATAGCACTTTTGGTAGTATGGCCATTTTGAAAATATTAATTCGGCCTGTCCAAGAACATGGGAGATCTTTCCATCTTCTAAGGTTTTCTTCGATTTCTTTCTTTAGTGTTCTGTAGTTCTCATTGTAGAGGTCTTTCACCTCTTTTGTGAGATTGATTCCCAAGTATTTTATTTTTTTCGATGCTATGGTGAATGGGGTAGTTTTCATAATTTCTCTTTCTGAGGATTCCTCACTTATGTATAAAAATGCATTGGATTTATGAGCATTGATCTTGTAACCTGCCACTTTACTGAATTCACTTATGAGTTCTAACAGTTTTCTGGTGGAATTTCCTGGTTCCTCTAAGTATATAATCATATCATCCGCAAATAGGGATAGTTTGAGGCTTGGTTTTAAATAAGAAATGAAGTGCCCAGTATTTTGGCAATTCTTAAACTTTGAATGATTTTTTTCTACATTAAAAAGAAATATTATAGAGCATACTTGGCATTAAATATTAAATAATAATTTTTCCTCCTGTGATTTTTTTTTTTTTTCCCTTTGGTTCTGGGAATAAAACCCAAGGGTGCTTTACCACTCAGCTGCATTTCCAGTCCTTTTTGTTTTTTGTTTTGAGACAGGGCCTCACAGAGTTTGCCTAGGCTGGCCTGGAATTTGTGGTCCTCCTTCCTCAGCCTTCCTAGTAGCTGGGATCACAGACCTGTGCTGCCACACTGGTCTCCTTTTGTGATTTTATGATGTCAGATCCTTCTAGATTATACAGAGGTTCAATATTGTGAAACACTAAAAAACTCATCCCAAACCAATAATTTTTCTAGGAATTTAATGTTGATATAATACTATTTTTTAGCATATTGTTCATATTCAAATTATCTCACTATCTGTTATTGTAGGTTTTTGTTTCATTTTTCTGTTCTAAGGTTCAATCAAACAGTATATATTACATGTCTCTTTAGCCAGACCGTTTAATTTTATTTAATTTTATTTACTTATTTATTTTTATTTTTATTTTTTGATTCATTGTACACAAATGGGGTACAACTTTTATTTTTATTGTAAACAAATGGGATACATGTTTCTGTTTGTACATGAAGTAAAGGCCTATCATTTGTGTAATCATATAAAGATAACACATGCCATAAATTTTTTTCTTTAAAGGAAAATTGTCACAGACTATAATACATATTGTTTGGAATCACTGTATTACTATTCTGTCACTGTGGCAAAATACCTGAGGAAAAGAAACAAAGGAGTAAAGATACATTTTGGTTCATGGTTTCAGTCCTTAGTTGCTTGGCCCCATTCCTGCGGGCTGGATGAGGTATAATGTTGTGGCAGGGAGGGTATGGTGAAGTGTAGCTGTTCACTACCACCTCATGGTTGCCAAAAGCAGAAAGTATAGGGTTGAGGAAGGGGCTAGGGACAAAATATAGTCTCCAAAGAAATGCCCCCAAGAACCCACTCCCTTCCACCACATAGTTTTCACCACCTTCAATAGTTCATTTGGCTATGAATCCATCAGTGGGTTAATCCATTGATAAAATTAGAGCCCTCATGATCCAGTCACTTCCCAAAGCCTCGCCTCTGAAAATTTCTAAAATAGGTACTGTATTAGTTAGCTTTAGCAAAATACTTGACAAGAACAGTGTAGAGGAGTAAAAGTTTATTTTGGCTCATGGTTTCAGAGGTTCAGTTCATGGTCACCTGACTGTATTGCCCTGGGCCTAAAGTGAGGCAGCACATCATAGGGGAAGGATGTGGCAGAGAGAAGCAAGCTACTCCCCTCATACTATCAGGAAAACAGGGAGGAAGGGAGAAGGGGCCACAGGAAAGAAAGATGCTCACCTCTAAGTGACCCACCGCCTCCTACTATGCCCCACCCTAGTACAGTCACTAACTAATCAGTCCATTCAAACTAGGATCGAATGATCACGTTACAGCTTTCATAACCTAATCATTTTATCTCTGAATATTCTGGCATTAACAGGAGCTTTAGGGGAACACCTTATATGTACTTATAACAGGGACCAAGCCTTAAACACATGAGCTTTTGTGGTACATTCTAGATCCAAACTTTAGAAATCACTAATATGTCATAGCTGTGTTTTAATAACAATGTGGTCATTAAAAATTACTTAATGTCATATTTAAAGGAGCCATTTTTGAAGTTTGATATTGAGTTATTAAGTGTTGGTGTTGTGTTGTATGTGCTAGTTAACATCCCTAGCATCTCATGAGTATTAGTTAAATCATCTTGGGTGCTTTGGTACTTCTCTACCACATAAATTTTCTTTACTGACATTGGAGCAATGCTGAGTTACATGTAGAAGCTCTTCAGTCAGGGTCAGACAAGTTTTATAGAATGTGCATAATTTAAATGCTTGAGACTGGTAGGAACAAACTGTAGATCCTACCCATGACAGTGAAAGACAGCAAGTGTGGATCTATGAATTGTTTAAGAACTTGACCATGTTTTTACTTTTTTCTTAGGTTTTATGACCTTGTCACACCATCTGTTATTACATATTTGGATATACAGAACTCCTAAATTGAATAATAGAATTGACCAACTTTTTTCCTATAATTTTTAAAGTAATGCTTCCACTTTTACATTATGTTAAAACTAAGTAGAATTATTATTTGATGTATGTACAACATAGGAACTCTGATTTATCATAGTTGTAATTTCTTGTTTTCATATTTGAGCTGCTTAAACTAGTAATTATGTCGAACATCTTTGAAGATGCCTTGTAACCTTCAAATATAGTTCTTTTTACCTTAAAATGTTTGTGATTCTATAAGGAAATATTTCACTGAAAAATAATGTTAATTACATAATTTCGAGCTTTTTTTTTCTCCCCCTTCTTCCCTTTTTTCTTTTTCTTTGCAGCACTGGAAATTGAACCCAGGGCAGCTCTACCACTATGTCTCCAACCCTTTTTAGATTTTATTTTGAGACAGGATCTCATCAAGTTGCCCAGGCTGGCCTCAGATGGGTACATTATAATATTAAATGAAAAAACAAGATATGAGACCTACTTATATGTGATTTCATCTGTGTCAAAAATATTTTTTATCCTGCTCATAAAACAAAGAGCTTATATTTTTGGTGATTATTTTAGGTGGTTGAATTACATGTCATTTAAAACTTTTATTTTGTTTTCCATAATTTTTTTTTTTTGAGAGGCATTATTTTTACAATTAGAAAAAGGTTTTTGCTTTTTAATAGTGTTTACTGTGTTACAGGAATAACCTATAGTATTTGATTTTCTTGTTTAATTACTAAGGCTAAATAATTTGCTATCCTATGTTCTTGTGTTTCTCAAAAACAATATATTTTAGTATTAAAGTAAATGATATTTTTAAAAGACATTAAAGCATCAGAATATTTTAATAGCTTTTTTGAATGGATAAACAATGGAAAGATTAGGGTTTGAAAATTTTCCTTTGAGCAATTATTTATGAGTTGAGGATCTATATTGCTGTTATGTTTTAGTATTTTTTTTTATTTTAGTAAGATGAACATAACACGAAATTTAACTATTAAGTATACAGTTCTGAGGCACTGCACTCATTCACCTTGTGCAGCCATAACTACCATCCATCCACAGAACATTTTTATCTTGCAAAATAAACTATTAAACAGTGCCCTGTTTTCCCCCTTGCCCCTGGAAACCACCATTCTACTTTCTGACTGTACTAGTTTAACTAATATTAAGTAACTCATAGGTGGAGTCATATAATATGTATCCTTTTGTGACTGGCTTATTTCATGTAGCCTAATGTCTTCAAACTGTCATTCATGTTGTAGCATGTATTAGAATTCCCTTCCTTTTTAAGGCCAAATGCCATTTTATTATACAGCTATAGTACATTTAGTTTATTCATTCATCTGCCATTTGATTTACTAACACCTTTTGGCTGTTGTGAGTAATGCTGTCATGAACATAGACATATAAATATCTCTTCGAGTGCCTGTTATTAGTTCTTTTGGGAATATACCCAGAAATGGAATTGCTGGATCATATTGTAATTCTGTTTTTTTGAGGAACTCATACTGTTTTCCATAGCAACTGTACCATTTTACATTCCTGCTAACAGTGCACAGTATTTCTATTCTCTACATTTTTGCTAACACTTGTTATTTTCTGATTTGAACCATCTTAATGGGTTTGTGGTGGTATTTCACTATGGTTTAATTTGCATTTCTGTAATGATGAGTGATGTTGAGTATCATGTGCTTATTTTATGCCTTCTTTGGAGAAATGACTTTGCCTTTTATTTAATTGGGTTATTTGTTTTCTTGTTGAGCTGTAAGAATTCTTTATATATCCTGGATATTAACCTCTTATCAGATACATGATTTACAAATACTTTATCCAGTTCCATGAATTGTCTTTTCACTCTGTTAGTGGTACCTTTGTTTCTTTTCTTTTTCTTTTTTTTGGTACCAGGGATTGAACCCAGAGGTGGTTAACCACCTAGGCACATCCCCAGCTTCCCTGCTTTTTTTTTTTTTTTTTTTTTTTTTTTTCCTTATAATTTGTTAGAGACAGGGTCTTATTGAGTTGCTTAGGTCCTCATAATTTGTTGAGGAGACTGGCTTTGAACTTGCGATCTTCTTGCTTCAGCCTCAGCCTCTCAAATCACTGGGATTACAGGCGCGTGACATCATGCCCAGCTATTAATGGTATCTTTTGATGCCATAAAAAGTTTTTATTTTGGTATTGTACAATTTATCTGATTTTTTTCTTTTGTTGCCTGTGCATTTGGCATATCCAAAAAAATCAATTCTAGCCCAGTGTCTTGAAACTTTTCCCCTGTATTTTCTATTAAGAATTTTATAACATTAAGTATTATGTTTAGATCTTTTCTCTATTTTGAATTAATTTTTCTTTCTTTTTTTTTTTTTTGATACTAGAGATTAAACCAGGGGTGCTTTGCCACTGAGCTATATATATATCCCCAGTTTTTTTTATTCCTTTTTTTTTTTGGATGTTGATAAACTTTTTATTTTATTCATTTATTTATATGTGGTGCTGAGAATCAAACCCGGTGCCTCACACATGCTAGTGCTAGGCAAGCGCTGTACCACTGAGCCACAGCCCCAGCCCCTATTTTATTTTTAAGACAGGGTCTTGTTAATTAGGTGAGGCGGGCCTCAAACTTTGTGATTGTCCTGCCTTTGCCTCCCAAATCTTTGGGATTAAAGGTATGCTCCACTTGTATCCAGTTTAAATTAGTTTTTCTATGTGGTTACCCTAAGTGCATTTTGTGTTGTTTTTAACAAAATATCTGAACCTGGGTACTTTGTAAAGAAAAGAGGTTTACTGAACTTTGAAGGTTCGAGAGCATGGTGTATCTGCTTGAATCTCATGCTGGATAGCATCACAATGGTGGGAATATGTTAAAGGATTTTTCATTTTTAATGGTGCTGGGATCAAAACCAGAGCCTATGTATGTATGCTAGGCAAGTGCTCCCCACTGAGCCACATCCATAGCCCAAGTGGTTGAATATGTGAGGAAGAAGTCATAAGGTGAGATAGAGGAAGCAAGGAGCCAGGCTTATCTCTTTATAACTAATTGCTTTTGAGGGAAGTAATACATCCCTACCAGACTTGACCCATTCCTGCAAAACATTGTTAGGGTGATGATCCCTTCTTGAGTGGGGAGTCCTTGAGACCTGATTTTCTTCTACTCGGTTCTACTTTTTCTTTTTTTACACATTTTATTCAGATAGATGCTGATCACACATGGTCCAAGAACACTCAAATAATATATTAGATATAACAAGATATTAAATATTTGTCTTCAAACATAGCAACTCTGCCGTGGGTGCCTGTGATCTCTCTGATACAAAACCATATCCATACTTAAATGGCCATATAACCATTCAGTACAGCTTCTTTAATTGTGAGCTGTTTGAAGCTACCAGTTTGAATACTATTAACCATTTTTTTCAGGTTCTGATAGATATAAGGATCTCAACAGGAATTAGAGGAGCTAGCTCAAGCTTGACATAGTGCCAGAATGTGAACTGTTAAGGCTTTGAGTAAGTCTCAGCAGTTTTTACCAGCATTGGATCCCTCTCCACAAGGCTACACACAAATAGGGCAAACACTCTAGGATGGAAAGTTTGTTTCCTTAGTATCTGGCAGAATTTCATCTATTGAATCTAATATATATTGTCAAATGTTTTTTGGAGACCAGTTTTCTGGCATCCTTAAGCGTAAATAGCCCTGGGCTTGGGAAAAATAGTCACCAAATGTTTAGGACTATAGATATTGTAAAAACCCTAATACTAATTATATGGAAAATTTACTGTTTCAGTTGAGATATTGTCAGTCCAAAGGGACAAAGTATTCAAACCAAATGAGTTTAAAGAATAAAGCCTAGGTACCTAAAAATAGCCCAAGAGTAGATGAGCTTTATGCATTTTTTTGTCATGGTTCTCAAGCTTAATTTCTCTGTTGTCAAACTTTGTCTTCCTCTTTCTTGTTGGCTCCATCAGTTCCAGATCTGCCATATTTGCACCCTATACCACCTAGAACAAGATGTTTCTTCTCAGTCATCAAATGAAAGTTCTTGGCTTTAATTAATTGAACTAATTTAATTTAGGTCACATGCCCAGTCATTGTGGTCGGGAAAATACTATGTACTGAGTTAGTTTAGGTCTGGATTTTCTTGTGTGAACTAATCATGAGGCAGGGAGGTTGAGAATACTCTGAATGAAGTTGGAAGGTGGGTTCAGTTTTGCATGACTGCTATACCATAGGGGGAGGTATAGATAGAGGAGGTGTTGGTTACAAAAGACCTTGTCCCTCATCATGGTCTTGTTATTAAGAAAATAAATTTTTTAAAAAAGCTGCTAGAAAGAAAGCAAGATAGAAGAAACAGAAAGATTGGAGAAATCTGCACATGAAAGATTGGACAGTAATGGGACTTACAAGCAGCAGTGGTGGACTGTTGTAAACAGCAAATTTGTGACAAGACAGAAATTAGCAATAATTGAAGGGGAAAAATAAGACACTGCTACTAAAATTCTTGAAGGCTGTATCTGCTGTATATTCTGAGATAGTGTATCACTTCAGAGTGCTTTCATTTCCAAGTAATGGGAGACACAACTCAGTGTCTCAAACTAGTAAGAGAATTTATTAGCTTATATAACTGAAAAAATACGGAGGTAACTCAGCCTTTAAGTGCTTAATAGATTGGTGATGTCATCAGGTCTATTTTTTCTGCAATTCTCAGTCTGTCTACCTTTAAGTTCAGACCCTAGTATTTCCAAATGCTGGTTTTATTAACTTAGACCCTATGCTGACTTTGGAGTTGTGAAGTTGGAGTTTGCTTTTCTAGAACCATGTAGAAAAAGAAATCAAGGTTTTAAGAAAGGGAGCAAGAAATTATTAGAATGCAACATTGAATGTTAAATTGGGCAAAATAGTCCTTTATTGGTTAAGTTCATAAAGATTATAATCAATATTTATTGAGAACTTATTTAACAGGCACTATTCTAGGTTATAGGCTTATAATAGCTCATGGAGCTAACATAGCAGAAGAACTCGGACAAATAAAAAGATAATTTTAGATAATAATAGATTTTCTTTTTTAAAAAACAAATAGATAATAGGGTAGAGCTGCTGAGAAGAGAGTCAGGGAAGGCCTTTTGGAGAAAAGTTACTATTTATGCCAGAAACTGAGTGATGAGAAGTATGCAAAACCAAACTTCACACATCATTCTGCACAGAACCAGAAGGGAAGGCACTGAGATGGGAACCATCTTGGAATATTAGAAGAATAGAAAGAGAACCAGAATATCCACAGTGTAGTGAATAGGTGAGAGAAGGGATGAGGTGAGATGAGATGAGAGATGGGCATAGCCTAGGTGTGGTAAGGAATAAGAATAATAATAAGCAGGCATATGAACTAATATGATTCTCATATTTATGATATACTGATGTAGCCCACATAAGAGGCTAGAGAAATATATATTTTAAGAATTCCACTTAAAAAAATAACTAAGCTGGGTTTGGTGGCACACACCTGTAATCCCAGTGGTTTGGGAGGCTGAGGCAGGAGTATTCCAAGTTCAAGGCCAACCTCAGCAACTTAGGCTGTAAGCCACTTGGTGAGGTGTAATTAAGTGGTAAAGTGCCTCTGGGTTCAATCCCCAATGCCAAAAGAAAACAATATATAGCACTAAGCTTTAGTGCACCTAATTTTTCCTGAGCAGTTTTTGTTGTTGTTGTTTTTGTTTGTTTGTTTGTTTTAACAAATCACTATTACTGTGTAATAAAAAATTGGTAGAAATTCTGGTATGCCTGACCTTGACTCATTTATGGTAGATGTTCAAAATTAGCGCACAGCACAGAATTCACAAGATATTATAAATCCTTTACAAGTAATATCCTGTTTTTTTTTTTTTTTTTAGGCAACATTGAATATCATTCACAATGTTGTTCTCTCAGTTCTTGACAAAAACCAAAGGACTCGAGAATTGGAGGAGATTTCACAGCAGAAGAATGCTGCAAAAGATAATTCATTGGACACAGAGGTGGCTTATTTAATCCATGAAGGCATGTTTATAAGTGATGCATTCAGTGAGGGCGAATTAACGCCTATAGTAGTTGATGCTTCCTCACAAAGAAATGCCTCTCCAAATAGTGAACCCTGCAGCAGTGATTCAGTATCTGAACCAGAATGTACTACTGATTCTTCATCTAGCAAAGAGCAGACATCATCATCTGCTACTCCAGGAGGTGTGGATATTATGTGAGTATGGTGACTGTTGCCAAATTGACAAGATTTTTTACATCATTTATTAATGGTTTCAGTAAGATTTTGAATATTCATTTGATTAAAAAAAATAAACATTTGTCTTGGAATTTAACAAAAATATTAATTTTATTAAACATGTCTCTGAAAATGCAGGGAAGGTACAGATGTGAGATGCAGAGGTAATGGAGAAATTACACAATATTAAGGCAATAAAGGAACTTTAATTTATTAACTTATTTAATTGAATGCCCTTATTTCAGTGATATGGTTACTGATGCCCTGAGAGCTTAGTCACTAGTGGCAGAATTTGTTCTGGAACCCAAGTCAGTTATTGCTTTGGTCATTTTTCTTTGTTTTTTTCCTCACCTTTGTATTTATATATAGCAAAGATCTGTTGATACACAATTTTTGGTTTTTCAAAGACATGAATTTCCAAGTTCAGTACACTGTCTTTTTAAACATTATTTTAAAAACTTATTTTGAAATTCACATTTACAGAAAAGTTGTCATGATAGTACAAAACACTCATATATCCATCATACAGATTACCCAATTAAGAGTTTATCACATTACCTTCTGTCTCCCTCCTTTTTTTCCCCCTCCCCCCTCTTTGTCTCTCATGCTAATGTTTTTCTGAATCATTTGACAGTGGGTTGTAGGAATGATGCCCCATTATCTCAGATATTACAGTATGTATTTCCTGAACACGAGTACTCTTCTGCATAATCATATTATATCAATTTAATACAAGAAAACATTGATACATTATTACCACCTAATCCATAGACTGTATTCAAAGTTCATGAGGTATCCCAGTAATCTCTGGTGTCTAAAAGACAGAACAGAGCTAATAAAATTTTCTGGCCTAAGAGGATAGTTTGAATTTGGATATTATTAAGAATAATAAGACTTAGTACTTTTGATCACCTTTACATAAATCAACCTATGGTCTAGGAGTTTATAGAAGTCACAGTTACAGCATTAAGCCGGCTATAACACCCCTTCCTACCAAAACAAATCTCTGAACTATGTGTAAATATATATGTATATATTTTTTTTCTTTTTTTGGCTAATATTTTCACATTTACTAGGCAGGGCATAGTCTAAAATTGCTATTCAAAGAGAGATAAAAACTTAATAGGGAAATGTACTTAAATAATAGAAAATTTTGTTTCAGCCATGTAACATTTCAGAGATAGGAGAGCCTCACTTGAAAAGGCAGCTTTCCCATCCTCAGCATGTTGCTTCCATTTGTGTCTAAGGCTCTATTCTAGCTTTTTCCCTACCCCCCACCCCCACCCCTACCCCGCCCAGTATTAAGGATTGAATCCAGGGGCACTTTATCGCTAAACTACATCCTCATCCCTTTTAAATTTTTATTTTTATTTTATTTTATTCATTTTTTTTTTTTTTTTTTTTTTTTTGCAGTGCTGGGGATTGAACCCAGGGTCTTGTGCTTGCGAGGCAAGCACTCTACCAACTGAGCCATCTCCACAGCCCCTAAAATTTTATTTTGAGACGGGATTTTGCTAAGTTTTCAGGAGGGTCAAACTTGGGACCCTCTTGCCTTAGCCTCCCAAGTAGCTGGGATTACAGATGTGCGTTACTACTTCTGGCTCTATTTCAGCTTTTATCATCTTATCTGCATTCCTAATTAGCAAGAAGACAAGGGGAATAGCCTCCTTTTTTTTGTTCTTAACTTTTTAATTGAAGTATAATGCAAACATGGGAAAATGCACCAATTAATGTGTTTATCTCAAATAATACCACAGAAACATTGGTGTAACCACCATTCAGGTCAAGAAATAGAATATTCTCAACTCTTCCAAAAACCCTTGCCACTATGCTACTGCTTCAAGGAAACCTTTAATAAAACTATTGGTTTTTCTAATTGTAAACTTTATGTAAGTGGTATCATATATATAATGGTCTTTTGTGTGGGAATTGAACAATACAGTGTTTCTGAGAGTACTTTAAGAATATTTATGTGTTATTTTAAAGCATTAGTAAATGAATGTACTGATATTGAAAATTTGAAGGATAGTAATAATTTACCTTAATACCTTAACACAGAGTGGCGGTTTGCTTCATATTAACATACATCAGAGCCTCTTTAAAAATTGTTGTAACTTGCAGAATGGGAGAAAACTTTACTTGGCTCATGGCAAAACTAAACTGAACATGAAATCATTGGTCTTTATGAGTATATCCTTGGGAGAAAATGTTTAAAAACCAAGCCTTACATTTCCCTTCAAAATTGAAAAACATGTATTACATCTTATAAATTGTAATCCCTCCAGTTCCTAGCAGTTACATTCAGTAAATGCTCAGTCATTAAGTAAATATGACTTAAAATATTATATCATTCATAATTATGAGTGAAAAGAGAGTCACTTGTCATGATATAACATTCCTTCTTTCTTCTGCTATGTCTTCCCTAAGTGCCTGTGTATAACCCCTGTCCTGCCATAGCTACCATCTTGTACCTAGGCCAAAAAAAATTTTTTTTGCTCTACTGCCTGCAGATTTCCAATCAGAATATCAACTAAGTATTGGAAATACTACAGAGAAAAAACTATTATATAAGATTTGGTTTAAATATATATTACATATTATTTAAATATATATGTATAATATATATTTAGGTATATATTATCTAAGCATGGTTAAGGATGTTCTATCATAAATTTTGAAGTTTACTATTTAGGTTTCATTTTCTGAAGCATTGCTAAAATTTGGCATGTCGCAGAATCTTCCTCAAACATGAATTTTCAAGTGTTTTATCCTTTTTTGTTGATAATATCACCTATGGAGAACTGTGTTTTCCCTAAATCTCATTTTATCATTTTCAGAGTTAGTGAAGACATGAAATTAACTGACTTAGAACTGGGGAAGCTGGCAAATAATATCCAAGAGTTACTGTATAGTGCCTCAGATATATGTCATGATCGAGCCGTCAAATTTCTCATGTCAAGAGCAAAGGTATTTTTGTAATACTTTGTATATTTTATATTTATATGTGGGATAGTTAGGTTAGAGATCCAGAATTATATCTTTGCTTATATCTGTACTTTCCCTATAATGCATTTTATAGTTTTAACAATAAAGTTAATGGTATTATTGGTGTGTTCTAGTAGGGAAATGCTAAGATGTAAAATAATTAAAGAAATAGGAAATATTGAAGTATTATTTTCAAATGAATAATTAAAGGACTTACTATAAAATTAACACCTTAATAGTTAATTTGAATATAAGATGCTGTTTTATATCTGCATATGTATTCATGTGATCAAACAATAAAATTAAACTCCAGGATGGTGAAAAATTTATATAATGACCTGAATTCATTTGAGTCACTGTATTAGTTTTAAAGGAATCAGAATTAAATTTAAGACATCTTAAGCTTTCATGTTCAGTTTTTAGATCTGAAATATTGGGAAATATTCATTTAAAATGATAAAAATTAAATTTTATTAATTACAAAAGGAGTGAATATGATGTAATTATATATTATGGAAAAGATAATTAATATTAAAATTTATTACACTTAGTTGGTTATTGGTTTTTTTGTTGTTGTTGTTGTTTTCCTCCAGTGCTGGGGACTGAACCCAGGGCCTTGTGCTTGCAAGGCAAGCACTCTACCAACTGAGTTATATCCCCAGCCCTAAACTTAGTTGACTTTATAGCTCATCCATATTTGGCTTTATATTAACTTCCATCATGACATTTGCGTTTTTTTTTTTTTTTTTTTTTTAATTTAGGATGGTTTTCTTGAGAAGTTAAATTCCACGGAATTCATTACACTTTCTAGATTAATGGAAACATTCATTTTAGAGACAGAACAGATCTGTGGAAGAAAAAGTACATCATTACTTGGAGCACTTCAAAGCCAAGCTAATAAATTTGTAAATAGATTTCATGAAGAGAGAAAAACCAAGCTCAGGTATCATTACTGTGCAATTTTTTTCTTTAGAAAACACAATTATATTTTAAAAATAAATTAATCGACTATCTTAATTTTTTTTTAATTAAAGACAGATTATGGAGTTAAAATTACATTTTCACTTTCCAAAATGGAGTTAGAATGCTTACTTATATAAAAGTGCTTATCAGGAAGAACCTCAGTAGGTCTCGACTTCTTTCTTAACTCAAAGTTAAGTAAATTATGTTTCATCACTCTTGGTTAGACTGAGGTATAAGTGTTTTCTGAAAGTATTGGTATTCTTTATGAATGATTCCAGTTTATTAAGGTGTTCAGCACTTTTAAAATCTTAAGTATTCACTAAAATTGGACACAGAAGATTAGCATGGCCCCTGTGAAAGGATGACATGCATATTTGTGAAGCGTTCCATATTTTTGTAGAAAATTACCTTATACAGATGACAAGGTACTGACTACTCATTGGGAAGATATCAGAACAAGGCTTAATAGAAGTCCTTGAAAAATTAAGCCAACAAATAGAAAACAGCAGTTAAATTCAACAGAAGAGTAAAGGACTCTGATGAAGATGATGATTACTGAAACAATTCTAGTACAGAAATTAAGATCTGTTTAAATGTTTACTTTGTTAATTGTTATGCCTTTTAAAAAATAAACTTGTTATTCAGAATTTTAAAAAAACTTAAAAGCTCTTCTTCCTTATCAACCAAGGAAGATGATGTTGAAATATTATTAAAGTTTACTTTTCATTGATCTTTTGAACAGTCTTCTCTTAGACAATGAGCGCTGGAAACAAGCTGATGTTCCTGCAGAATTTCAGGATCTTGTTGATTCTATATCAGATGGAAAGATTGCTTTACCTGAAAAAAAATCAGGGGGTATGTGTATTCTTCACACACTTTCTTCCAGTTTTTTATTGTTTGTTTATTTTGTATGAATGTTTAATATTACCGTAATCGACAATGCCTATTAAAATACCTAGAACTAAAACTTCCAATTAAATATTTGATAGGAAAAATATTTATTGTAATTTATAATATTTCAAATATTATTGAATGTAACCATATGCTAGACCCTGGATGATGTGCTTTACATCCAGTAAACACTAATTACTTCATGTCATATTGAGCAAAGGTAACAGTTATGATTCTGTTTTAAAGAAGCTAAATTTAA
This sequence comes from Sciurus vulgaris, assembly GCF_902686455.1. Lineage (NCBI taxonomy): Eukaryota > Metazoa > Chordata > Mammalia > Rodentia > Sciuridae > Sciurus > Sciurus vulgaris. The sequence continues at coordinate 44,020,258 of NC_136475.1, forward strand.
TGAATAAAACAAAAAATATGTAAATAAGTCCTTAAAAAAAATGTGAAGAACTATGGTAAAAGAAAAAAGAAGGACCAGAGAGATAGGAAGAAATTCATAAAAATCGAAGTAAAAAAATTAAAGTTTCAATGAGAAAATGTCTCTGTCAAATACCAGTTGGGTTTCATATGAAATAGATGGAATAGCTAGGAGATTCGTTTGCATACAAGTTAAAATAGAGTCATCTGTGATGAAAATGTAAATTGCTTTATATTACATTCTGAAATTATGAACTTGATACTTTTAATGGAGAAGGCAATTGCATTATTTCAAATTTTACGCATTTTAATGAAAGTTTAATGTTTTTACATAGATACATTTTCAAATTGTATACTTCACATTTGCAAAACACAATTTTGCTACAAGAGACTGAATAAAACACAGTGACCATTGATTTGACATGCAGTTCAGTGGTGTGATAGTGTCAGAGTGCAGTTCAGTGCTAAGGGAGGCTAGACAAATGTAGCCCACTTTATCAATAAGTTTGGTTGTGAAAGAAAAGTGAGTGAAGTGGTAGCTAGAGAGACTGACAAATTAGATTGTTTCCTTAATCTACTCAGAGTTGAGAGAAGAGGATGTTTTATTTGTTTTGGGTGGGGGGAAGCTGAATTATATTTTCATGCTTAACAGATATAAGAAGCAACTTGATTTTGAATAAGAGTGAGAAAGGATGAGTTACAAGGCAAGGTGCCTGAGTTGAGTCCAGAATTCAAGAGAAAGCCTATCTCTTTTACCACTATGACAAGAGGGAAGGGATCAAGGGTTGGTTTTAGATAGATTAGTTCATATTGGACAGAAAGAGGAATTGAAGGAATGATGTAAATTTCTGTTATCTGCTGATTGTTTTAACTAGGTAACCATGTCAGGTTGCAATTTTAATTGATTATATTATACTAGCAAAATAAAAACCTTTATGTAGCAAAAGCAAAAGAAAAATAAAACACTCTGAACATACTCACTAGCTATAGTTATAAGACTTATCACTCATCTTGCAGGCTGTATTTCATTGACATCTTACTATGGGAGATGCTATCTTTGCTGGATAGCTTGGACATGTTTTCTGTCCCTGAAAGCTCAATCTTTTAATTTTGCTGTTAAACAGAATTATTTTTTAAATTAAAATTTTAAAATGTAGAATGATTGAATTAAATGTTGTCCTTTTTTTCCTGCAAAGTGAACTATTTTCAATCCCTTATTGTAGAATTCTGGTAGTGTGAGGTTTCTCTTAAATACCTTTCTTTCTCCTCAACTCTCACCCTTGTACTAGCATAGCTATACTATTAGAAGTTCATTATTTTACTAGTTCTTATTAAGTTGAGGATCCTGGGTTGTTATTTATTCATTCACCATACATTTATTTAGTCATTAAATACACTCCTAGCATTGCAGAAATGAAGGTTAGTGAAGAGCAGCTATACTGATTGAGTTTTTATTTGGTGCTAGACACTGTTTTAAGTACTTTACATGTGTCATGTCATTTACAGGTCCATGAGCTGGATACTGGTAATATTACCACTTAATAAATATGGAAACTGAGGCACAAAGGGTTTAAGTATAACTTAGAGTTACATAGCTAGGAGGTGGTAGAGTAGGATTCATATTCAGGAATACTGTCTTATCTCCTTTACTGGGTTCCAAAGCAGTCCTTGCCCTGAAAAAGATTTATAATCCAAAGGACATATTGAATTGTGTGTAGAAATTTTATCACAATGGACTTCTTTGCATGAAAGAAAAGAGGTAGTTGACTTTTTTTTTGTCCAGCAGTTCAGAGGGACTTTAATCGTAGGGAAGCAATGATTTGCCTGTAGCAATTAATTCATTTGACTGATCCAGGATGATAATCCAGTCTCCTGTTCTTTTCACCTCAAAATGCTGAATTTTGTTATATAATAATAATAAGTGTCACACTGAAAATAACTTCCAGGTTGAAATCTTAAGAACTAAGTACATAGCTGGGTACAGTGGTGCATGCCTATAATCCCAGTGATTCAGGAAGCTAAGGCAGGAGGATTGCAAGTGCAAGACCTGCCTCAGCAACTTAGTGACAACCTGTCTCAAGATAAAAACACTGGGGATGTAGCTCCAGTGCTAAAGTGCTCCTGGGTTCAATTCCCAGTACCAGAAAGAGAAGAAAAGGAAAAAAAATTAAAATACAGAAAATATATAGTCTGTCTATTAAATTTAGAAATTAACCCAAATTCTAAGAATGATAATGACAGTAATAAAGAGAGCCTGTTGAAAAGCTAGTTCTGCCTTTACAAACTAATAATAACTTTGTTTTTTAACTACTTACTGATTGCCATGTCAGGCCTAGAGGATAGGGAGTTTGTCATCCTTATCCCTATCATTAACAACAATCCTGAAGCATTTCATGGATACAGATTGAGACTCAGAGAAGTTAAGTAATTGACCTAAGGTAAATGATAATTGGCAATACCCAGAAAAAAACCAAATCTAACTCCAAACCCAGTGTACTTTATTTACTCTACCAAGTCGCTTCTGAAGAAGTGTGTTTATTTCCAGAAATGAGATAGTTCCAGGCCTGAAATCAGAACTGTTGTTTTCAGTGGTTTTTCCTCCAGTATGTTGTTTAATCATGTACCCCTTTTTGTTTATTGCTTTACTCCTTTACCTACAGAAGAAAGAAAACCAGCTGAAGTTCTCATTGTCGAGGGACAACAATATGCTGTTGTTGGGTGAGTAGTGTATTTTCTTTATTCGTTGAGTCGATTATTTGAAACATAAATCTTCTATTTTCCTCTTGAAGTGAATGAGGAATTTTGGATCAACAATTTTAAATTCTAATGAAGTATTTAAAGGATTTTTTTTTTTTTTTTTTTTTTTGCGCGGTGCTGGGGATTGAACCCAGGGCCTAGTGCATGCGAGGCAAGCACTCTACCAACTGAGCTATATCCCCAGCCCTAAAGGAAATTTTATGGATTCCTTTTTATTTTCTATATTCTGTAGTGTGGTAAGTGTGCTTTATCATTGGGTTAATAAAAAAGGCCTTGATTTTTTTTTTCGCATGTAATGAGAAATGTAGGCAGTCCATGGGTGATGTAGTGACTCCTTGGTGTTATCATTATAGGTTCTTGCCATCTTCTTTTATTCAGCTTTCTTAGTGTGTACAGTAGCATGATACTTTAACTCATGGGCGCTGGAGATTTCAAAAGGTGGAAAGTAGTTCTATTCTTAGAACTATTGTAAAAATTAAACAGGTAATGCTGTAAAGCATTTAGCACGGTCTTTTTGTTTTGTTTTGTTTTTATACTAGGGATTGAACCCAAGGGTACTTAACCACTGAGCCACACCCCCAGCCCTTTTTTATATTTTATTTTGAAACAGGGTGTTGCTAAGTTGCTTAGGGCCTCGTTAAGTTGCTGAGGCTGGCTTTGAACTTGGAATCTTTCTGTATCAACCTCCTGAGCCACTAGGATTACAACTATATGCCACCATATGTGACCCATTTAGCACAGTTCTAACTAATATATTGGTGGTTATTTTTTTATAATTTCAGTTGTTTTATCTTTTACTAATAAACATCTCTAATTCAAGTTAAAGAAATATATAAATTCCAACATTGTGTCTGGCATGACAGGCCTTTTATTAAATTGATAATTAAATATTATCTTGTTACCCATTTAAAAATGTCTTAATGTTCTTTAATAGCACTTTATAGATTAAGTATTTTCATATATCTGATCTCATTTGATCTTTATTATCACTTTGTGAAATAGACATGTCAGGGATTATGGTTTCCTTTCTGAGTTACCAGAATTGAAGCTTAGAAGGTTAAGTGGTTAACAACATGGCCCAAATGAAGTCAGAATTAGAATTTAGGTCTAACTCCCAATATCTAGACCATCATTCTTTTTCATCACTTTTCTTTGCTTCTCATCACCAAAAATTATCTGAAATAGCTGCCCCTTCCAGGAAGAAAGGAACTCTATGTGCCTTATCATGGTACTATGAGATAACTGTACTCATGTGGATCTCATGTCTTCTATCCTGTACCATTGATCTACCTGTTTGTTTTGGTGCCAATACCATGCCGTTTTTGTTACTGTTGCTCTATAGTAGAGTTTAAGGTCTGGTATTGTGATATCGCCTGCATCACTCTTCCTGCCCCGGATTGCTTTGGTTATTCTGGGTCTTTTGTTCTTCCAGATGAATTTCATGATTGCTTTCTCTATTTCTATGAGGAATGTCATTGGTATTTTAATTGGACTTCTGTTAAATCTGTATAGCACCTTTGGAAGTATGGCCATTTTGACAATATTAATTGTGCCTATCCAAGAACATGGGAGATCTTTCCATCTACTGAGGTCTTCCTCAATTTCTCTCTTCAGTGTTTTGTAGTTTTCATTGTAGAGATCTTTCACGTCTTTGGTTACATTGATTCCCAAGGTTTTTTGTTTTTTTTTTTTTTTTTTGAGACTATTGCGAATGGAGTTGTTTTCTTCATTTCTCTTTCAGATGTTTCATCGCTTATGTATAAAAATGCTTTAGATTTATGTGTGTTGATTTTATAATCTGCTGTTTTACTGAATTTATGAGGTCTAGGTTCAGTTTGGGAGAAGCATATGTCTCTAGAAATTTGTCAATGTCTTTGGTATTTTCTATTTTGTTGGAATTGGTGTCTGTCGTGATATTTCCCCTTAATTTTAGTAATTCGAGTTTTCTCTCTCCTTCTGTTTGTTAGTGTGGCTAAGGGTTTGTCTATTTTGTTTACTTTTTCAAAGAACCAACTTTTTTTTGAATTGTTTCTTTTGTTTCAGTTTCATTGGTTTCAGCTCTGATTTTAATTATTTCCTAGGGTCTTCTACTTTTGCTGTAATTCTGTTCTTTTTCTAGAGCTTTGAGCTAGAATGTTAGGTCATTTAGTTGTTGACTTTTTATTCTTTTCTTGAATGCACTCTATGCAATGAATGCACTCTATGCATTTAGTAGTGCTTTCATAGTGTCCCAGAGATTTTGATATGTTGTATCGTCATTCTCATTTACCTCTAAGAATTTTATTATATCCTCCCTGATGTTTTCTGTTATCCATGTTTCATTCAGTAGCACATTGTTTAGTCTCCAGGTGTTGGAGTAATTTCTGTTTATTTTATCATTGATTTCTAATTTCATTCCATTATGATCTGATAGAACACAAGGCAGTATCTCTACTTTTTTGCATTTACTAAGGGCTGCTTTGTGGCATAACATATGGGCTGTTTTCGAGAAGGTTCCATGTACTGCTGAGAAGAAAGTGAATTTTCTCGTTGATGGATGGAATATTCTATATATGTCTGTTCAGTCTAGGTTATTGATTGTGTTATTGAGTTCTATGGTTTCTTTGTTTAGTTTTTGTTTGGAAGATCTATCCAGTGGTGACAGCAGTGTGTTAAAGTCACCCAGAATTATTGTGTTGTGGTCTGTGATTCCTGGAATTGAGAAGGATTTGTTTGATCTACATGGATGCACTGTTGTTTGAGGCATAAATATTTACTATTGTTATGTCTTCCTGATTTATGGTTCCCTTAAGCAGTATGAAATGTCCTTCTTTATCCCTTCTGACTAACTTTGGCTCGACGTCCACTTTATCTGAAATAAGGATGGAAACCCCCGCTTGTTTTTACTGAGTCCGTGTGCGTGGTAGATTTTTTTCCCATCCTTTCACCTTTAGTCTGTGGATGTCTTTTTCTATGAGATGAGTCTCTTGAAGGCAGCATATCGTTGGGTCTTTCTTTTTAATCCATTCTACCAGTCTGTGTCTTTTGATTGATGAGTTTGGGCCATTAATGTTCAGGATTGTTATTGAGATATGATTTGTATTCCCAGTTATTTTGGCTTATTTTTGGTTTTTAAGTTGGCCTTTGAGTGGTTTTTCTCTAAGGTAGTTCCTCCCTTTGCTGACCTACATTGTTGTTTTTCATTTCCTCCTCATGGAATATTTTGTTGAGAACTTTCTGTAGTGCAGGCTTTCTATTTGTAAATTCTTTTAACTTTTGTTTATCATGGAAGGATTTTATTTCATCTTCAAATCTGAAGGTTAGTTTTGCTGGGTATAGGATTCTTGGTTGGCAACCGTGTTATTTTAGAGCTTGAAATATGTTGTTCCAGCCCTTCTAGCTTTTAGAGTCTGGGCTGCGAACTCTGCTGATATCTGTATTGGTTTCCCCGTATATGTAATCTGATGCTTTTCTCCCAGCCTTCAAAATCCTATCTTTATTTTGTATGTTAGACATTTTCATTATAATGTGCCTTGGTGTGGAGCTGTTGTGATTTTGTGCCTTTGGTGTTCTGTAAGCCTCTTGTATTTGATTTTCCATTTCATTCTTCAGGTTTGGGAAATTTTCTGATATTATTTCATTGAATAGGTTGTTCATTCCTTTGGTTTTTATCTCTGTGCCTTCCTCAATCCCAATAATTCTTAAATTTGATCTTTTCATGATGTCCCATAGTTCTTGGAGATTTTGTTCGATTTCTTACCATCTTGTCTGTTTGGGCAACTTTATTTTCAAGATTAAATATTTTGTCTTCATTGTCTAAGGTTCTGTCTTCCAAGTGGTCTAGTCTGTTGGTGATGCTTTCCATTGAGTTTTTTATTTGGTTTATTGTCTCCTTCATTTCAAGGATTTCCGTTTGTTTGTTTGTTTGTTTTTTTTGAGAATCTCTCTTTGTTGAAATGATCTTCTGCTTCCTGCAGTTGCTCTTTCAACTGCTTATTGGTATTATCATTCATTGCCTGCAGTTGCTCTCTTATCTCATCCTTTGCTTCACAAATCATCTTAATAATGTATAATCTGAAGTCCTTTTCTGACATTTCTTCTACCGTACTGTCATTGGTTTCTATTCCTGTAGAATCTAGATTTGTTTGGATCATTTTCTTCCCTTGTTTTTTCATGTTGTTCATGTATCTTCCCCTCTAGCAGTGCAGATCTGGGGTATTGCAGTTTCCCACCTATAAGCTTATAGTGAACTCTATAGGTTTCCAAAATCTTTTCTTTAAGGGGGAGATCAGTATTATCAGGGCCCAGTTCCGACAGTATGCAACCCTAGACCAAATAGCCCTTATGAGTACATCAACAATATTGTCATAATAATCAGAATGAGTTTGATTATTATCTTCAGTGTAACAAATGGATTTGCAATAAGGTCTGCAGTTTCTAATGGAGGACAAAGAGGATGCGGAGAAGTGTAGAATGTAGGTGTTAATGGGATAAGAAAAGAATATATAGAAGTTCTAGATCATAGAAAGAGTGAGAGTGTAATCAAAAGAAGTTGATTGTCAGCATGCAAAAAAGGAGAAAGGGACTCTGAGGGAACAGGTAAACAAAAGGAAAAGAGAGCAAGAAAAGTAAAGAAATAAAAAGTTAAAATTTTTAAATAAGGAGAAACAAGAAAATCTACACTATAACAGTCATATAGTATTCAAACCTCCCAGTCTTCAGTAGCCTGATGTATGAGACTTTCTTAATAAGAATACCATAAACCATGTACTGTGCCTACAGCACAAAATCTGACAAGCCACTTATTCTGTCATGTAAGCACTGACTTTAATTACACAACTCTGATAATAAGTGCCTCCTTAAATCTTGCACCATCAGTGCTTCTCTTCGTTTACATTAGGCCAGAACCTGTTGCACTTTTAGGTGAAACACATAATTTAGCAGTTATCAAGATTAGCATATCCTCAGCGATGCATTGAACTGATAATTTGATTTCTTTATATGCCAGATCAGCTTGAATTTTTTTATTTTGATTTCCTATGGGACATTTTCTTTTCTTATAGAACTGTATTGCTGTTAATAAGAATTATCCTTGAATATTGCCAGTGTGTGGATAACATCCCATCTGTTACTACTGACATGCTTACTCGTCTGTCAGATTTATTGAAGGTGTGTATGACTTTACCTTTTTATAGAAAAATATTTAGAAGAATTAACCCATTAGGATATAATTAATCTTTCAACTTGAAGACATTTCAAGACCAAGTTATATTTAAGACATTAATTTTGTGATATTTAATCATGGTTGCATCACATGTTACTAGAGAAAGGGCTGCCTGCTTCCTTCTCACTCTACATTTAGTGATTCCTCATTACACTCATAGAGTTGTTAATGACATTGGAGACAGGAGATGATTTGTTCGTTAGGTGCTGAACATGACTGAGGCCACTTAGGTCAAAAAACCTGGACTGGTTTCAAATGTGCATGGAAGGAATTCACTGAACATTACAAAATTCATCTCACTAAGGTTAGAGATTTTTCTTACATCATTCTTTCCGAACAATTGATGTAAAATGAAAATGTGATAGTTTTATTGAGCCATTTCATATTGACAGATATTTTAAATTATGAGTATATTGGAAAAGCTTTATTTTTTCAAACCTTTATTCTATCAATATTGTCCTGAACTTGAATTTTAGTCCGGAAATATTTTACTCTTTTGAAAATAGGATATTTGAATAAGAATGACTGAAATTAAATTAGTGTTGTGAATGCAAATTAAGGATGAATTTCTGAAAACTAATTTTTAGAATTTCAAATTTTTGTCTATCAGAAGTAAATATTATCATTTAGAATTCCGCTTTTCCTTTTCTCCCCCCCATTATTGCATAAATAGATCCTAATTGCTGCTACTAGAAAATTCATTTGGTCCTTGAATGAGAGGAAAGAAGAATGTATTTTTAGGATAGTTAACACATTATCAGGATAGAAAGAATGCTTTTAATAAATTGTTGAGTTTGGGTTTTTTGTTTTTTGTTTTTTTTGTTTTCCCCTTCTTCCTTTCTTAGTACTTCAATTCAAGAAGTTGCCAGTTAGTTCTTGGAGCTGGTGCATTGCAAGTTGTTGGACTAAAAACAATAACTACAAAAAATTTGGGTATGGATTCTTGTATTTTATTCACATGTTGAGGTGTTATAATGATGTCACTCTTCTTACCATGTTTTTATCATACCTGATAGTTTCATGGCTCTAACCAAAGGCTATGAAAGTGGCAAATGCTACATCACTCTTTATGTGTTATCATAATTGAAAAACTAATCTGGAGAAATTATAAGAAATTTCCACTCTTAACAAGTATAAATTATTTGGAAGCTGCTGCAATCTAAACAATACTAAATAATATGTAATGTGTAAGAAGTACTTTGGGCTGAAAGGTATCTGAATGTCAGAAGAGAATAAATTGTCTTCTTATTGTCCTCATATTTTTACTGCTGAGAACTCAAGTCCATTGAGAAAGCAGCATATTCATTGAATTATTCAGTACCAGATTATTTTCTTAAGAAAAATGAAATGGGTTGCGTTTGCCATGGTACTCTTCATTTATGAAATAAACTGGGGTCTTTATGAAATTAATGAGCATTTTAAACTTAATTGCATATGTAATTAAAATCTAAACAGTTTTTTTCTCCATTTGTATCCACTCCCTGAATCTTTAGCTCTTTCTTCACGATGTTTGCAGTTAATTGTGCACTACATTCCTGTGATCAGGGCTCATTTTGAAGCTCGACTACCACCTAAGCAATATAACATGCTTAGGCATTTTGATCATATCACTAAGGTATTTTACATGTATTTTCTATTGAAGTTCACAAATTTAATTCCTTAATTGTTAAATATTTTTGTATGTGTCTTAGGAACTGTAAAGTACAATATTATTTCTCGTTGCAGGATTACCATGACCACATTGCTGAAATATCAGCTAAGCTTGTAGCGATAATGGATAGCTTATTTGACAAGCTATTATCAAAGGTAATAATTTGTGAAAATCATTAGACTTTGCTTAAAAGCATTGTGACTATTCATTTTATAGAGGATCTTTTATATTACACATAAGTTAAAATGTGATAATAGTCTAAATTTTTAAAAGACATATACCAATTAATTGGGTAGGATTTATAAATAGTTTTTCAGGGAAATGTGTCCATTGGCTTTAGATGTGTAACAAATCAACTCCCCCAGAGTTTAGAAAACAACTCAATAAAACGTTAAAGATTTCCCAAATAGTTGATATGCATCTTCTAAAGGGCAGGGATAGAGAGAGTAAGGTAGATGTTTTGGGGTGATAGAAATCCTGCACAGAAGCATTTTTATGTTGGCTTCATTGACAAATGTATACCTTCTTCAAAACAATGGTTTGAAAGCCTTCCAGAGAGATTTTTAAGGACAAGGATCAATAAGAATAAAGTAAATAAATTATTTGAAATAAAGTATGTGACTTTATTTTCCAAGCTAAAAATGCTGTGCGAGTCTGAGGTGCTCTATTGTTTCCCTCAGAAACAATTTCAATGTTTGTTTCTTTTCATTCCCATACGTCATTCCATAAGGAAGTCTCAATTATACTGGGAGGGTATCTTCTGGAAAATATCATTTAATTAGCCCCACTCACTTTTGCCCTATCCTTCACTCTTACCTTTTCCTAAGTTCTTAAATGCATGTCTTTGGGTGAAAGCAGAAATTTCATAACTTGGAAGTTTGAAGGTTTATTTAATGTATACTTTATGCCCAAGATCATACTTAGAATAAATAACCTTAGTAGGCAAGGAACTTTGATTTGCTTCTTCTTGTACTTGCATCTTTAAGATTTTGAAATGCCAGGGACAGCAGACATGTAAAAATCATAAAAGGGCAAGATAAAGTGACTCCCATTCACACATACATAGGCATGTGCCTAATCCTTTGAAAATGACAGTGAGAGAGAAGTACTTGGGAAACAGTACTTCAGTTGTTTACTAGTTCTTAAATTTTGGTCATAAGACACCTTTACATTAATGAAAATAATTGACTCCAAAGAGCTTTTTGTTTTTATCCGGTTTGTACATTTTTTTTTTAACTTATTCTTATTGTAAACAAATGGGATACATGTTGTTTGTTTGTACATGGAGTAACAGCATACCATTTGCATATTCATACATTTACATAGAGTAATGATGTTTGATTCATTCCGTTATTTTTCCCTTCCCCCCCACCCCTCCCACCTCTCTTTTTCCTCTCTACAGTCCCTCCTTCCTCCATTCTTACCCCCTCCCACCCCCCAATCATGTGTCATCATCCACTTATCAGTGAGATCATTCGTCTTTCGGATTTTTGAGATTGGCTTATCTCACTTAACATGATATTCTCCAATTTCATCCATTTGCCTGCAAATGCCATAATTTTGTCATTCTTTACAGCTGAGTAATATACCATTGTGTGTGTGTGTGTGTATACACCACAGTTTCTTTGTCCATTCAATTGAAGGGCATCTAGGTTGGTTCCATAGTCTGGCTATTGTGAATTGAGCAGCTATGAACATTGATGTGGCTGTCTTTCTGTAGTATGCTGATTTTAAGTCCTTTGGGTATAGGCCAAGGAGTGGGATAGCTGGGTCAAACGGTAGGGTCCATTCCAAGTTTTCTAAGGAATCTCCACACTGCTTTCCAGAGTGGCTGCACTAATTTGCAGCCCCACCAGCAATGTATGAGTGTACCTTTTCCCCTACATCCTCTCCAACACATATTGTTGCTTGTATTCTTGATAATCGCCATTCTAATTGGGGTGAGATGGAATCTTAGTGTAGTTTTGATTTGCATTTCCCTCATTACTAAAGATGGTGAACATTTTTTCATATGTTTGTTGATTGCTTGTAGATCTTCTTCGGTGAAGTGTCTGTTCATTTCCTTAGCCCATTTGTTGATTGGGTTATTTTTATTCTTGGTGTAGAGTTTTTTGAGTTCTTTATAGATTCTGGAAATTAGTGCTTTATCTGAAGTATGAGTGGCAAAGATATTCTCCCACTCTGTAGGCTCTCTCTTCACATTGCTGATAGTTTCCTTTGCTGAGAGAAAGCTATTCAGTTTGAATCTATCCCAGTTATTGATTCTTGCTTTTATTTCTTGTGCTATGGGAGTCCTGTTAAGGAAGTCTGATCCTAAGCCAACAAGGTGAATATTTGGACCTACTTTTTCTTCTATAAGATGCAGGGTCTCTGGTCTGATTTCAAGGTCCTTGATCTATTGTGAGTTGAGTTTTGTGCAGGGTGAGAGATAGGGGTTTAGTTTCACTCTGTTGCATATGGATTTCCAGTTTTCCCAGCACCATTTGTTGAAGAGGCTATCTTTTCTCCATTTCATATTTTTGGCACCTTTGTCTAGTATTAGAAAACTGTATTTATTTGGGTTTGTGTCCGTGTCCTCTATTCTGTACCATTGATCTACCTGTCTGTTTTAGTGCTAATACCATGCTGTTTTTGTTACTATTGCTTTGTAGTATAGTTGAAGTTCTGATATTGTGATACCACCTGTTTCGTTCTTCCTGCTAAGGATTGCTTTAGCTATTCTGGGTTTTTTCTTCTTCCAGATGAATTTCATGATTGCTTGCTCTATTTCTTTAAGGTACATCATTGGGATTTTAATTGGAATTGCATTGACTCTGTATAGCACTTTTGGTAGTGTGGCCATTTTGACAATATTAATTCTGCCTATCCAAGAACATGGGAGATCTTTCCATCTTCTAAGGTCTTCCTTAATTTCTTTCTTCAGTGTTTAGTAGTTTTCATTGTAGGGATCTTTTACCTCTTTGGTAACATTGATTCCCAAGTATTTTATGTTTTGTCAGGCTATTGTAAATGGAGTTGTTTTCCTCATTTCCCTTTCAGCTGTTTCGTCGCTTGCATAGAAAAATGCTTTAGATTTATGCGTGTTGATTTTATAGCCTGCTATTTTGCTGAATTCATTGATGAGGTCTAGAAGTTTTCTGGAGGAGGTTTTTGGATCCTCTAAATATAGAATCATGTCATCCTCAAATAGTGACAGCTTAAGTTCCTTTTTTCCTATTCGTATCTCTTTAATTTCTTTAGTCTGCCTAATTGCTCTGGCTAGAGTTTCGAGGATAATGTTGAATAGAAGTGGTGAAAGAGGATATCCCTGTCTTGTTCCCCTTTTTAAAGGGAATGGTTTCAGTTTTTCTCCATTAAGAATGATGTTGGCCATGGGCTTAGCATAAATAGCCTTTACAGTGTTCAGGTATGTCCCTACTATCCCTTCATGCTCTAGTGTTTTGAGCATGAAGGGGTGTTGTAGTTTGTCGAATGCTTTTTCTGCGTCAATTGAAATAACCATATTATTCTTATCCTTAAGTCTATTGACATGATGGATTATGTTTATTGATTTACAAATGTTGTACTTATCATTAAGTATCATATTAGAATGTAAAGCCAATTTTTTTTTCAAGAGTTGATTCTTTTTTTTTTTTTTAATATCTTCATTTTTTTTTCTGTGGTGCTAAGGATTGAACCCAAGTGCTTCACACATGCTAGGCAAGCACTCTATTGCTGAGCCACAACCCCAGCCCTAAAGCTCAGAAATCCTAAAACAATGTACATATACATCTTCCATTAGTTTTCAGGATTGTGATATTATAAGTCAACTAAAAACTGTTGCAGTCATGAGGAAATAGAAGTAAAAAAGATAACAAACATCTTAGTGCTTTTATGGAAATTATTTTTACTTCCCAGATTCTCTGAAAGGATCTATGACTCCTAGGAGTTACCAGACCACAGTTTGAGAGTCTGAGTGGTTAACTGAAATTACTTTACATTTTACTTTTAAGAATATAAAGGAATTTGTAGGGATCCACAAATGTATCTTACTGTATATGACTTAGTTTTCTAGTTTTGTATGGGAAAAAAAAATCTTATTTAGAAATTCATTCTTTCCTTCATGATCAAGTACAAGCTAAACTCAGAAGCAATTCAGTTCCACCACTTTGCTTTTTGATATGTTACACTGAATTTTGTTACAAGAAAAACATATCTGTCCTCGAGAAATTTACCATCTTAACAAGACAGAGGTTTATAAACTGCTATCATTGTAGGATAAAAGTAAATGTTAAATAGTAGAACTAGTAGTAGGCTGTGGAATATAATGAAGTAAAACCGAAAAATCTGCCCATACTCTTAAAACACTGACTTGAATCTGTCATTTTGGTCATATGTGGGGGTTTCAAAAAAGAATCATGACTGACTAGACTTAAAGGACTTTGTGTTCATATTCACCTAAACTTACGTTATGAATATTTTAGAATTTTTTACTAAAATATTTTATTTCATCCCTAATTTTTTATAGAATTTTAAAATTAAGAACACAAACCTTCCATAATAACCACCATACCTAAGAAAATTAATAATCTTCCAATATCATCTAACATCTCTTCTCATATTTGAAACTTAACAGTTGCCCCAAAATATCTTTGATGATTTGTTTGGACAAAGACTTCTGTGTGATTTATTTATTGCATTTGTTAAGTCCTTTTAAGTTTTCTATAAACTAGAATATTCCCCTCCCCTTTTCTTTTGTTTCTGTTTTGTTTTTAATATCAGTTACTTGAATGTTGTCTGGCTTTTATAGCAGTGTTCTCTCTGCTGTCTTTCCCACTGATGGCTGCTCCTGTTACCTGGCATGCACATTTTCCTTATATTAAGTCCCTTCTTGCCACTCCTGTCCAGTTTGCTTTCCTGTGTTTCCCAGGAGTTTAATCCTGTGTTCAATTCATACCAAAATAACAGGGTTTGCCTTTCAATTTTTAGCTTTTTATTTTCTTAACCTTAAAATATAATTTTGGGAAACAATGACACAGTATAACATATAGGCTAATTCTAAGAAACTAATAAGTAAGGGTACTGTTGCTTGAATAGAGTGAGGCATTAATATGTGTAGCAGCAGCTAGACTACTGTCTTAGCCACCACTCATTTGTTCATTTTCATTTAGTAAGTTATGTGCAGACCATCACATTAGGTGACAGAGATACACAAGGGTAAACGTCTTGTTTAAATAGCCAAATATCTAGTAGGGAAATATATCAGTAATGATGTGAAGTAGAATATGTCAAGTTTTATTGAATAAGGAATTAGTGCATCGGAGCATTTAATGCTTTGAAAGAGATGGTTGCCAATTGGAGAGGAAGATATGAGACAGTTTTATAGTAGTATGCATAGAAATTTGGCTTTTAAAGATAAGATTAGGGCAGACAAAGTTGAGATAAAGAGATCTCCAAGAACAAGCATGAGCAAACGTGTTGTTAGAAATCACAAGCAAGTAATTCAGGATTTTAGAGTCAGATAGACCTAAATTCAGATCCCATGTATGATACACAATCATCATTGAAGGACCTTGGGCAAATTATTATTTTTTTTTAAGCTTCTGTTTCCAGTTCTAAATGGAAGTAATAGTAGAGTTTACCTCATAATGTTGTAATGGGAATTAATGTGATAATGTATGTGGAGGGCTTTTCTTTTATCATATATCTAACTATAAGCAAGTCCTGGTAAATATTGGCTGCTAATATTTTACTATTGTTAATAACAAAGGTAGCAGCTCTATTTAGGGTGCATTGGGTGATATGTTGGGCAGATAGTGGAGATCTGTGGCTATGAGTAAAAAGCTAAGCTCTTTAAATCAGGTTTATTGGTATAATTTACACTAAGTAAAATTTACCCTTTCTAAATATATGGTTTGATGACTAACAAATATGTAGAGTAGTGGAACTACTGCAATCAAGATAAAAAATATAAGTAAACTTTTTTTTTTTTTTTTTTTTTTACTTTTGAATTTATTCTTTTTCTTAAGTAAACATTCTTTTGGGCACTTTTAGTTTAATTTTGCCTTTTCCAAAATATCCTTTAAATGGCTGTTGGGCCAGCCTCCTTTCTTTTTTTAGATGAATGCCTTTGGAATTCATGATTGTATCTCTTTGTTGTCCTTCTTGCCACATATGAGACTAGAGTTCTAGATGTTCTTCATTTTCACCATTACTTTCTAGTGTCTTCCTGATTTTTAATGTTAGTCTCTAATAGGTGTGTAAGAGTGATGTCTCATTGTTTTTTGTTTGTTTTTGTTTTGTTTAGTACTGGGGATTGAACCCAGGGCCTTACATATGCTAGACAAGCACTCTATGACTTAAGCTATACCCTCAGCACTGCATTGTGGAATTAGCTTACATAATGACTAACAAGTTAAACATCATTTCATGTGCTTATTTACCATTCATCTCTTTACTTAGTAAAATGTCTTTTTTTTTGTTTGTTTGTTTTGTATTTTGCTTTGCTTATTTTAAAAAATTGGGTTATCTTCTTACTGAGTGTGAGTTTTTTAAATATATCTTTGCTAGAAGTCCTTTATCAGATGTGGTTTGTGTATTTTCTCCAAGCCTATGACTTTTTATTTTGTTAAAAGTGCCTTATAAAGAACAATATTTTATTTTGATCAAATTCATTTTATCCCCCCCCCCCCATGCTTCTTGTATTCTAGCCTAAGGAGTATGTGTATAACCCAGGCTACAAAGATATTCTACAGTATTTTCTTTTAGAATTTATTGTTGTTGTTGTGTTTAGTTTCTTTTGGTATTAGGGATTGAACTCAGGAACACATTACCACTGAGCTATATCCCCAGCCCTTTTATTTAAAAGTTTCTTATTTTGTGACAGGATCTCACTAAGTTGTTTAGAACTTCCCTAACTTGCTGAGTCTAGTCTTGAACTTGGGATCCTCCTGTCTCAGCCTCCTGAACCACTGGGATTACAGGTGTGCATTACCACACCTGGCTTCTTCTAGAATTTTAACCATTTGGAGTTTTCTATTTAAGTTTATGGTCCATAACTCTTTTTGGCTTTTTTTTTTTTTTTTTTTTTTTTTTTTAATTGAACTAATACCTGGACTAGCTAAAATGTGATGGCATTTTTTCAGGTGATAGTAAGTATTAAAGGCCTTCCATAGAGCAGTATTTCTTGACTGAGGCAATTTTGTCCATGTTCCCAGAAGGCAACATTCAGAAATGTTGAGCACAGTTTTGGTTGTCATAATTTGGGTAGAGGGAGTGAGGTGCTACTGCCAACTAGTGAGTAGAGACCAGGCTACTAAATATGTAAGACAGTACCCATAACAAAAATTAACCTAAAGTTCAGTAGTGTAGAGGTTTAAAAACTGACCTAAAGTACAAACTCCTGTACAAAAAAAATTTGAAAATACAGTTTATGGGGCTTTGCTGTTGATCTGAAACAAGGAAGACTGAGTTGGATATTTCAAGTCTGTGTGACCAGGAGGTATAGTAGCCCTCATGGAAACAAAGAGGAAAAGCAGGATGGGGCAAGCTTATGATAATTCAGGTTTTGAATGGAACAGCTAGGAAATGTGGGATTTAAACCCAAGAAAATGTTTCAGGACTAGAAATAAGTAGAAGGGACCAGATTGGATGAAACTGATGAGAGAAAAGAGGGGATGATAAGGGAGTTAAATAATGAAGAAGCCTTGTATTTAGATGACCAGAGTCTGAAGAAGAGTAAGGTCAAGAGGGGAAGAGCCAGGAGACCATAGTACTCCACGAGGACAGGGTTTAAAGTTGAGGGTGCTTGAAATACTATAGAGTGATGAGGAAGGAGGGCTAGGAAAGTTACTGAATTTGGAAGAAAGAATGTCTTCAGTTATTTTTTTCTTCCCTCTGAAAGAAATTTCAGAAGAGTATTATAGTAAGGGAAGGTAGTTTGGGTGGTGGCAGGGTTGAGAGTAAAGTAGTGTCAAGTTTAGGTGACTGAAGAATTGTGACAGTGATAAAAGGGGATAAAATAGTATCTTTAGAGAAAGAGGAGTGAAGGAAGGTTTTGGGGTGTAAGTGTTTAGGGCTGCCATATCAAATCAACACAAACTTAAAGTGTCTTAAAACAACAGAAACTTGTTCTTTCACAGTTCTGGAGACCAGCGGGGGGATCAACTGGTCAGCTAAGATGTGCTTTCTCTAAAATCTCTAGGGAAGAATCCATCCCTCCTCTTTTCAGATTCTGGCAATTGCTGTCAGTCCCTGGCATTCCTTGGCTTGAAGCTGCATCACACCAGTATCTGCCTCTGTCTTCACTTGGTTGTGTGCCTTCTATGTATCTCTATATCTGAATTTTCCTGTTTATAAAGATACCAGGCAGTGAACTTAGGGCCCATTCTAATGGGTATGACCTCATGAAGTACCAGGTAGACATGAATTTTGAGGGGATGTTATTCAACCCAGTACTGAGGGGTGATTAAGAAGTTACTCACGAGAATGGGTTTTAAAAAAAAAAGTAACAAGTTTTGGTGAGGATATAGATACATTGGAGTCATCATACATGGGGCAGCCACTTTGGAAAATAGTTTGGCATTTCCTTGTAAGATTAAACATGGAGTTAACCATATGACCCACTAATTCCACACTATGTATATACACAAAAAAGATGAAAATACTTGTCCCCACAAGAACTTGTACACAAATGTTCATAACACTATTCATAATAACCAAAATGTAGAAACAACCTAAATGTCCATCAGCTGAAAAATAGATAAAGTATGGTCTATTCATACAATGGGATATTAGCCATAAAAAGAAATGAAGTACTGATATACACTATAGCATGAATGAATTGTAAAAGGATTGGTGTGTACAACCAGAGAAATGAAAATTGTACCCCATTTGTGTACAGGGAATTAAAATGCATTTTGCCATTCTGCTGTCATGTATAACTAAATAGAACAATTTAAAAAAAGATTAGGTGAAAGAAACCAACCACAAATGGTAACATATTTTACGACTCTATTTATATGAAATAGCCAAGATTTGGAGGAGCTGGGACTTGAACCCAAGCAACCAGTTTTAAGATTGAAACTGGCCTCCGTTCTTAGTCACGAGGGTGTTTTAGTTAACCATAAAATAGATTAAGATATTGAATAAAAGGTTCTCAAGATTTGTATGAGGAGTACAAATCACAGTTGAAATATAAGCTTGAGCCCTATACCAGAGGCAGGTGTGTGGAGGGGGAGAAAACATTTGTCTCACGGAATAGTGGAAACACCATACCTTCAGATGACCTAAACATTACTCTATTTCTCCCTGCCAGTATGAAGTGAAAGCTCCCGTTCCTTCTGCCTGTTTCAGGAATATTTGTAAGCAAATGGCAAAAATGCATGAAGCTATATTTGATCTTCTTCCAGAAGAACAAACACAGGTGAGTAGTAATTCCCTCCAACTATTTTTGTATATATGGCATATAATACCATGCAGACTGGGATTTTTTACATGTTTTTTGCACAGTTAAGCTTAGTTCATATTCCGATAAGATTTTTAACTTTTTTTTAGGTTATTGATTTAACCAGTGGAACATGGATAAAATTTTCTAATTTCAAAGTGATCGGTGATAGCTGTTAGGTGAGAGCTATAGCTTTACTATATGATCAGTAATTCTAAAAAGCAGGTTTTCCATTTTTGTCCATTATGAGATCCCAGATGCTACTTAAATCACTCATTACATTTTTACAAGTCTGAACATCGGAATTGGCATTTATTAGTGAATAACATAATGTTACTGTGATTGTAATCCAAATTGGATTGGAAAGAATTAGTGATGGAGTTAATAAGATTAATACATATAACTAAATCATTCTGCTTTATCATGAATATTTGTATGGGAGGAAAAATAGCAAAATGGGGAAGGAAGTCTTTGGCACCTCTCACCTGTGAAGTTATCTGTGCTCTACCCCTGTTGCATTGCTCTGGTAATATAAAAGTATTATCCCAGAGTTCATTTCACTCTTTAGTGATCCTCCCTTACCTCAACACTCCATGTTTCCTTCACCTGGAACTTCAGAGGTTCCAGCATTCCTTTTTTCCCAGTCTCCTTCCCTTACCTTTAACTTTTTACCTTTATACCAGGTAGTCTCAGTCTAGTGGTATAATGATAGTGTTATAATACAAGCCTAGTTGTTGTATATCAAGTGAATTTAATTTCCACTGAGAATTTTGTTATTTAGACAAGTTTGTTTACTTTGTTTTTTCTCTGAGTGCATGGCAGTGGTGTTTGGGAGTAGAGAGTAGCTTTCCTAGTGTCTCTTGCCTACTATTGCTCCTACTGATGGCCTCTCTCATGCCACCCCAGACTTCCATCCTGTATTATTTATTACCACTTCACTTAAAGTATCAACTTCATGACTATCATCTAACTCCTTTGAGTTCAGAGTACTAAGGGATAGCCATAAGATATGAGTACCCACTAGTTCTCTTTTTTTCCTTCTGATCACTTCCTAGCTGACCCTTCCTTTTCATTCCGTATGTAAGAACCCCCACATCTGATATTTTGACCTTCTAGATTTGACATCTGAATTTAGCCAGGCCAGGGAGGTGCATATATAGTTACTTCATTTGTTTCTATTAGTGTCATAACTTAAAGAATACTTCTGTTAAGTCTGGGCAAAAGTTACAGGTTTTATATCCTTATTGCCACTTGAATATTCATAATTATACAAAATTTCCACTGGTGGTTCTATTTCCCATAGAAAATATTATTCTACTAAATCATTTCCATAAATCAGTTTCATACAATTTTAGATCAGATATTTCTCAAAGAAATATTGGACAGTTCATTATGTCTGCATGCAAGAATAATGAAATGCTTTGAAATGATTTTATTAGTTAGAAGCATAAAGGTATCTTTGTCTCTATCTTTTTTTTTTTAAATCAAGTTTATATATTACAAAACTTTCTGCTACCTTTTGTTCTTTTTACTTTTTGTTGGAAGAACAGTCTTATTGCTAAAAGAAGTACTGCCAAGAAGGGGAAAAAGTTTTTGTCCCACTAAGGAGAAAAATCATAATGAAATAAGCAATTACTTATTTTTCAGAGGAGCATTTTAAAAGTATATGTCAAAACAAGGTTTTGTTTTAATACTTTCTTCAAATAATATTGATAACTCATATACTTATGTCTTCCATTTCAGGAGAACTTTTAAGAAACACAATTTTCTTTCTTTTCCAGATGTTATTTTTAAGAATTAATACAAGTTATAAACTTCACTTGAAAAAGCAGTTATCTCACTTAAATGTGATAAATGATGGAGGACCTCAAAATGGGTATGATTTTTAATATATTTTTACCACATATTATGATATTGAATTATTTTAGTGATTTATTTTTATCTTTATCATACTGGGGAACAAAGTTGTAAAATCAACATTTTTGCTTTTTTCCCCTATGAAGATGCTGCCCTGTCTGTCTCTTTCTGTTAAAGTGGTTTATGAAAGATAAGTTCTTTATATGTTTTGGGGCATTTGGAGTTCGTGTGTAACCTTCCTTTTCCAGACAGGACTCAGTTCTACTCACTCTGTGACTGTGTGAAGGTCATTCAATTTATGTGACTCATTTATAAAATGACAAGGATAAAATCTGCCTTAATTCTTTCATATAATTATTAAAAGTAGTGTATAAGTGACACAGTATGTTATATTGTAAAGTGTTGAGCAAATTTTATATATTACCATTGAAATGCTATAGTGTAAAAAAAACAGAAAACAGTATTTAGAATAAGAAAACATGGGTCTATTGAAATAGTGTATAAAAAAGAGAAAACAGGGTCTAGAATCTAAAAACTTAGGTTAAATACTAGTTCTGCCACTTTTTAGCTGGATAATGTTGGGTAAATTCACTTATTTTCTGTGTGCCTTAAGTTTTTTCTATTTAAAATTAGAAATAATGATACTAGGTGCTGTGCAGGGGAGTGATATTGGCCAAGTTACATTGTTAATAGTGTGTGCATATGAAATATATAACAAATCCCACCATTATGTACAATTAATTGTAATGCACCAATTAAAAAATGGGGGGAGAGGAAACCATTTACTGGTAGTAGAGAATCTCTTAGGTGCTATCTGAATATTATTCATTACCAGTTTTCTTCTGCAGCTGTGAAGGCCATTTATAAATTGGCTGGTTGATATTATGTAAACTTGGAATTATGAGGTATAGAACACTCCCTTTTAAAGAATTTGGATTGTGAGTGGTTTAGGGAGACATTGTTTTCTTAGCAGTTTATTCTATTAATTATTATTATGGCTAAAATTATGAAAGGCTGGAATAATAAGAGTTTTTATTTTAAATATACCCAGCTCTCCGATTTCTAAAGTGATGTTTTTCTTATGGGTCACTTCAGTGTCAGTAGAATTGAACAGGTGAGCATTAGTAATCTGCTTTTCTTAGTGAGAATAAACTGTCCTCTGTACCAGACCAAGCTATGTACTTTGTGGGTATTATCTTAGACTAACCTTAGAAGACTGTTGATTGTTAGAATATTAACTAATGATTAAAAATACATCATTCAATATTTTTTTGAGTTTCAAACTGTACTTATGAGTTTCATTTATGTCATTTATTGTACTCTTGATTGTAAGATAAAGATACTTTAAGTAACTGAATCCTAAATCAACATGTGATTACTACTGAGTACACTGAGACAAAGTTAAGCTGAATATCTCATATGGAGTAGTATTTTATTCATTTTTCACAAGGAATCCCATAGTATCTTGATAAGCTACTGAAAAATGCACTCATTACTTTACAATTCCATTTATTTGCCCATTTGTAAAGTGCAAAGATCCCCCCCCCCCCAAATCAATTACACTTGCCAAATCACCAATTTGTCATAAGACTCTGATTGCCATACTGGGAAATAATTTCGTATAAAGATCCTTTAGGATCTTGAGGTATTTTATGGTTATATCATTGCTTCACAAACATTAATTTCACAATTTAAAAATCTGCTGTCTGGGCTTGTGGTGTAGCACTTGCCTAGAAGGTATATGAACCTTGGGTTTGCTCCACAGCACCCCCACCCCTCCAATCTCATACCTACTTTGAGGGGAAAAAATGAGACTGGTTAAACAACGTAGTATCAGCAAAAATCAGTATTTGTAACTTTAAAAGGGAATGATTGATTGTGTGTGTGTATGAGAGTCAGTCACAGGGTATATAGTTCTTAATTAAATAGTTGAGTGTTTATAAAGGAAGTTCTTTCAGGTATAGGCATTAATGTGACAGATCAAGTACAGAAAGGTGTGATTCTTTTTGTGGTGTTGTATTATCATTATCAAGGGGTTTTTATTGTTCTGTGGTTCTGGGAATTGAGCTCAGGGCCTTGTGCATATTAGGCAAGAGCTCTACCACCAGAGCTACATCCCCAGCCCTTGGTATGAAGTTTTATATCCAGTAGTACCAGCTTCCATTTTACTCCTTAGATAATGCTCAGGAAACCTGGCCTTTCCTTCCCTTGAATATACTGTTTTAGTCACATCCATATATACTCTAGTGACAATCAAAAATAGTTTGTTTTCTCATTTAATTCATGCTCTTTTAAGATAAATCCAATATTACTGGGTAGAGTTTATAATGAACCTGACTGTAATATGCATTCATTTATATTTTCCCATTTATTTTTTAAATAAAGCATTAAATGGTTAACTTTATGATAGCAAGAATCCTGGTAAGAGAAATGTTGATATTTATCCCTAGGAATTTTAAATAGTATTGTAGCAGCTGGCATAGGAATCTGAGAGCATTGCTCATTTATCTGGATAGAAAGTGTGAAATTTAAAAATTTTCTCTTCAATGTTTAGGTTGGTCACAGCGGATGTAGCTTTTTACACTGGAAATCTTCAAGCCTTAAAAGGTCTTAAAGATTTGGACCTAAATATGGCAGAGATCTGGGAACAGAAGAGGTGACAACTTACTGGAAAATTGGGTAGTTCATCTGACCATGGGACATGTGTTTCTGAAGAAAATCTGAATGCCTGTGTTTCAAGAACCTGGAACCCAAAGTGAACTGAGATGGGGGAAAGGGAAAAGGAAAGTATCAGTGTTGGGAAACTGGATTCAGTGGGATCTATAAGGAATGCCATTTTTGTGCATTCTTAAGTGAGGAGTAACTGATCAGGTGTCTATAACATTTTTCATTCTTTCTGGAAACAGACTCAGGTTTCTTTGGACCAAATCCAAAAGAACACATAGCTGTAACACAGCTGTAGTTGACTAGAATGCTCTGTATACTTTATATTAAAAAATGCTTTGCATTTCTTCCAGTGCAATGAAATTCATATGGTGTCCCACCTTATTTAATGATGGTACAATTTAAAATATTAAAATCTTAGTCAACCTCTGTAGAACGTTTTCTCTATGAAAGTAAAGCTGTTTGAAAAAATTATTTTTTTACAGATCTTTCTATAAAAAATAAACATCTTTTGATTGCTTGGATTTAGGAATTCAGTTTTTGTTTTAGTGACCAATATTAAGTTTCAGGCTTTGTGTTACA
Source organism: Sciurus vulgaris (assembly GCF_902686455.1). NCBI lineage: Eukaryota > Metazoa > Chordata > Mammalia > Rodentia > Sciuridae > Sciurus > Sciurus vulgaris. The sequence continues at coordinate 44,044,413 of NC_136475.1, forward strand.
TATTTAATCTTTCTACTACCACCATATGTCAACTGGGTAAAGCCTTCTCGAAAAGTCTAAATACATGAAAGGCTAATTACGAGTAATAATAAGATATTGACAGTTATGCAACTAATTTAAATACTTTCCAGAAGTGGAATACAGATGGCTACAGTTTAATACCTGTATTTCTATAAAAGTACCTATGAAGGGTTTGGGTTCCCCTCCAACTGGTAAGAATATGTATTCATGTAATATGCCTACTTATAAGTTCTCATTTTAACATTTAGATAACATGAAGTATGGTCCCCTTGGATTCTTGTTTTTAAGTTACTTTCAATGTGTATATGAACAAAGACCAGGGAGAAACAAATTTTAAAATATGGGCTGCTGTTTTGGGGCCAGAAATATAAGGTATTAAAGTCTTTTATGATGCCTACCTTCAAAATTAAAAATTAGAATCAGCAGCACTCTGGAAGTGAAAGTGCCTGTGCCTCACCTCATACCAAGACTCTTGCCTAACCCTGTCAGAGTGCCTAATCTTGTGATTATGTACAATGAAATAGTCTTATTTTGTGCTTTTCAGTTTTTTCAAAAGGAAAGCTTGTTTTCTTTCCTTTATCATTACAAAGGTATGTCATTGGTTCTTACACTCTGTCTAAAATAAAGGTGTAAAAAAATCAGACTTTAAAAGACAACTTTTTTTTTTTTTTAAATTATGGAAGAATTGGGAAGAATGACTTGATTCTTAGAGAAAAGACATAAGTTGAACTACCAGTAGACCTTATTTGTAAGGTTATTCTTGAACATTTTCCAGTGACATGAAGTTTTTCCCTCACCCCACCATACTAGAGTATAAGGATCTGAAAGAAATGCTCTACCTCTGCCCACCCCAACCATTTAGCTGGGGAAAGAAACACCACTTTGTTTCAGTAAATGGAGAGTCTGTGGAAAGCATGGCTGGCGTCCCAGTCTTAAAACTAGATGAAAGTACTAAATATCTTCCATTTCCTATGGAAATAAGAATGTGTTTAAGATTCTTAGAAATGCAAAAAACTGGACTTGGTAGAAACTAGCTGGTGAGTACTTAAATAATTCCAAAAGCAAACCCTCCAACCTATATAGTATCTGTTTAGCAAGAACCATTTTATTTTGCTATTCCATAAAATTAGCATTAAAAAGTTCAATAATACATGAGTATGGCTTTACCACTTTATTTTTGAAATCACAGGCAATTCAAAGTGACCGTCACTGAGGCTTCTGTTAAAAAAAAAAAAAATCTTCCAACAGAACTGCCCCAGTTTTAGGATTAAACAATATTGCACTTTTAAGATGAACTTTCAGGATCCTCTTCAAAGAGGGAAAGTATTGCTCCATCTGTTTTTCTTAGACTAAAAGCATATTGCAGAAAACTCTAAAAATCAACACTGCAGGGTACAGTAACATAGTCAAGTACCTGCCTACTTTAGAATCCTAGAGGACATTACAATATAAGAAATTATTTAGCCCATAATTTAGCCCATAATTAGTATAAAGTGTATATACAGTATTCTTTTCAGTGGTCCAATATGCGAAGGTTTCCAGATACAATCTTGTTCTCTAATACTGCTCCAGGTGGGATGTCAATTCTGTCACCATGGTTTGCAATGATGATAACTGTTCCCTGACAGGGAAAACAAAGAGCTAAGAATATACTTGCAACTGCAACGCAATTATCTTAGAATTATCAAGTTTATGTACAACTCCTTTTACAATGGAGTAATTGTAATTATAAACAATATTAAACGTAAAAAGCAAGTAACATTAAGGAAAATTGTGATGTGTCCTTCTGTCACAATCCTGGCCATAGTTCCTAGATTCCCTGCCTTCTTATCAGAGGTGGTGCCAAGAATGGGAAGTACACCCAGTGCCATAGCAGAACTGGCTTTTTTGAAGGCCTGCTTGCAAGGTCGCCAGCATTATCCAATACCCAAAAAGCAAGTAACAGGTGCCAGGCCTGGTGGCACACATCTGTAATCCCAGTGGCTTAAGAGGCTGAGGAAGGAGGATCATGAGTTCAAAGCCAGCCCTAGCAACTTAGCAAGGTACTTAACTCCGCGAGTTGTTTGGCAGGCAGCAAGGGAAGAAGGGCTGGGGTTGTAGCTCAGTGATAGAGCACTTGTCTTGCATGTTGCAAGGGCCTGGCTTTGATGTCCAGCACAGAAAAGATTGCTTGATTTATATTTTCATACAGTTTTGTGTTGTTTTGGGTACTGGGGATTGAACCTAGAGGTGCTCTACCTCTAAGCTACATCCCCAGCCCTTTTTTAATTTTTATTTTGAGATAGGGAGGGCCTAAGCAACTTAGACCTAACTTGCTGAGGCTGGTCTTGAACTTGGAATCCTCCCGCCTCAACCTCCCAAGTCACTGTGATTACAAGGCATTGTGCCACTGTGCCCAGCTGGTTGTGGCTTTTTGTTGTTTGTGTTTAAAGGAATGGTTGTACTGATAAGTTTTCATGTCTTGAGATTTTAAATTAGGTAGTATAAGCAATAAATTCAATATATATGAGTTTTTGTTTTTCCAAGATCTTCATTTAAGCAAGTAGCTTTAAGCGAAAGAACACATGACAAAATAGGTATGGCATTTTTACAACAAATACTTATTAGGAAAAAAACATCTTAAGTGGTAGCTTAAGCCATAAAGTCTCAAGTTTTCAATTCAGTGAATACTTCAATGAAACTGGTACAAGTACATTAAAATCAGAAATCATAATCTATAGCTTATGAATAATATCACTAATCATTCACCTATTTTCTCAATAGAACTCTGAAAATGTAAATATTTCAAAATCACCATAGATGGACTATTGCTCAAGTGTTTGTGGGTATCCCATATGTGAGACCACAGGACATAATGGGTTAATACTTATACCATATTCCCCTCCTATTTCTTACACTAGGCTAGAATACTCAAAAGTACCTAAGTACTATAGTAATGTAAACAAACATCATTATACTTGTTTAAAGATTATACACATTATGTTTAGACTATTCAGTATATATGAAGTCACTTTTAAAATGTCATTCAAAAGTCAACTTTAGAGAGCTAATGCTAATAGTGATCCTATTTTAAAGATTTTAACATTTTGATGTTCGTCACTAGTGTTTGCTTTCCCATTTGAATGCTATATTCCACAAAATTCTTATAAAATTATGTTGGTATTTTAACCAGGTATATATCTGGTTATACTACTACTAAATACTATAGTAACTTATTTCATATCGGTATCTTCACACTTTAAAAGATTATATCTGGTTCAGTCTAAAAAGTACCCCAGCAGAGGTAAATTTAGGACTAGAAGACAATACCTACTTATAAAGCTATAAGAAATATGATTTTCATCATTAACATACATACCTTTAATGAAACATTTTTGCCAAATGTCACATCCCCTGAAACTGTGAGGTGATCCAATTCAAGCATATCTGGAATACTTTCAAATCTTCTTAGATAATCTTGAACCTTTAAGTTGATACAAAAAATATTTCAAAAATGGTTTCATAGGAGCCAGGCATGGTGGTACATGCCTATAGTCCCAGCAGCTCAGGAAGCAGGAGGATTGCAAGTTCAAAGCCAGCCTCAGCAACTTAGCTCAGCCCTGAGCAACGCAGCAAGACTGTCTCTAAATAAAATATAAAAAGAGTTGGGGTGTCACTCAGTGTTTAAGCACCCCTGGGTTCGATCCCTGGTACCAAATTAAGAATTATACTAACAAAACAGTGTAACTGAAGCTCAGGTTTTCTATAAGAAGCACCTATTTATTAAGCTCTCACTATAAAATCCTGTGCAGGAGAGTCCAGTAGATATGACCCATGTCCTTAAAAAATCAAGCAATTTATAAAACAGTTGAGCCCAGTCAGATGTGTGTGTTTGTGTGTGTGTTGTTTTAAGATAACCAAACCAGCCATCATGCTTAAACGCCAGGTAAGTAGTAGTTCACACAGTCTGGATATATTGGGGAAAAAGAATGAACAATCATGGTTTGAAGCATTCCAGACTGGAAATGGGTTTTATGGGATGGGTAGAATTCATAAGCCACTTGTGAACAAAAACACAAACCACCATTATCCCTATCTTTGTCTCTTGGGGGATGTTAATGGGGAACTGAATCCAGGAGTGCTTTACCACTGTTCTACATTCCCAGCCCTTCACCCATAGCCCTTTTTATTTTTTTGAGACAGGCCCTTGCTTAGGCGCTGAGGCTGGCCTTGAACTTGTGATCCTCCTGTCTCAGCCTCCCCAGGTGCTAGAATTAACAGGTGTGTGCCACTGCACCCAGCTTTTATCTTTGCCTTTATTTCTCTGGATGTATAAGCACTAAAGATTGTTCTATGTGACTTCATTTCCTATTTTGCTGAGAAAACAGATACAATCAGAAACCTTCCTTTATATTCAACCATCACGATCTTGCCTCTTAGCCCATTACCCTTTTCTCCTAGTATTGGGGTTGGACAATTTCTACTGACTTAAAGCCAACCTCTCCACTGTGTATTAGGTTCCTTCTTATGGCTTATTTAAAAAATACTGTTTCAAGAAGTCTCTCTGCAATGTTTTTCCCCTCCTGACTGCATCAGTTCCCATCAATGTATAAGTAAATTAATTCTCCTATATTTACTTACATATGTGTATATGTGTGTTTATTTTTGCAGTATTGGGGATTGAATCCTAGCCCTTTATTAAAACTCAGGGTCTCATTTAATTGCCCAGGCTGGCCTCGAACTGGTGATCCTTCTGTCTTGGCCAACCAAATAGCTGGGATTACAAGCATATGCCACCATACTTAGCAATTCTCCCATATTTAAAAAAAAAAAAAAAAAAAAAAAAAAAACCTCTTAAATCTTATATTCCTTTCTATCTTTTGTTTTTCTTCAAGGCAAAACTTTTGGATGAGCTGTCAATATTCATATCTCCAATCTTGTCCTAAACTCTCAATCTATTCCAGTCATACTCCCAAACTTCCATGTTGATAAATACAATGGTCAATTCTTATACTCATCTTACTTGAATCGGCAGCATGAATGCTTATTCCCTCTTTTTCCTTTTTCCTTTTTTTTTTTTGGTGGGGGGTGGTTTACTGGGGATTGAACTTGAACTCCAGGGCACTTGGCCACTGCGTCACATCCCCAGCCCTGTTTTATATTTAGAGACAAGGTCTCACTTAGTTGCTTAGTACCTCGCTTTTGCTGAGGCTGGCTTTGCACTCACGATCCTCCTGTCTCAGCCTCCAGAGCCACTGGGATTACAGGTGTGCACTACTTTGCCTGGCCTATTTCCTCTTGAAACATTCTTTTTCATTTGACTTTCAGGACACACATACACTTTTCTATTCAAGTCCTCATTTGTGGTGCATACCAGGTGGCACTAAACCACATCCAGGACTACAACAGACTTGGATGATATAGCAGGACACCACAGGTTAGCCACACAGACTCACCCTATAGCTTCATTAACCTGAACATTTTATGTGATTAAATTTTCAAGGTTCCACTTATTAGAGTAAGGTTTTGCTAGACTTATTCCCTTTGCCTAGAAGGTTTTTGGCCCAGAAACCTGCCTCATACACACACTTAACTTCTTAGTTGGGCTGTCCGTGGCCATCTAATCAATGTAAAATTACACTCTCCCCACACATATTTCCTATTCTTGCGTTATATTTCTTCACAGATTTTTTGCTACTTAGAATATTGTATATTTTATTTATTTGCTTATTTTCTTCCTTCTCCACTACAATGTAAGCCTTCCGTGAAGACAAGGATTTTATTAGTCTCTTTTGTTTACTGCTAAATCCCCCCACCTAGAAATACTAATCCAACACATGAGAAGAGCTCAATAAATATCCGTTAAACCAAAATTAAAATCTTTTTCCATTGATGAAAGCAGTACTACTCATGGGAGGGACATAAGGTAAAATGTCCCCACATTTAAACATTCTCTACAGTGAATCAATTTTCAAAAAGTACATCTTTATCTTCTATAATCGATTCCTTTAAATGACATCAAAGATAGAGGAATACAGCAGGTCAGTAGTGAAGACTTAACTCCATAAGTGTATCATATCTTTATAATCAGCTTTCTGGTTACATACCTTTGTAAAAGAACTGCCTAATTTAACCAAGGGCACAGTAGGAAACTCCCGCTTTTCACTCATTGTCAAAGATCCTGCATTAAGGCTATAGAGGTTTGACATCACAAGCAAGAGATCTGATGTGGTTTTGACAGGCAGAAAACGGCTCCTTGGAACATTAATACCTAAAGAATTCTCAAAACTTTTAATTGCAGCCCCTACTGCAGTTTCTAACTGAATGACATTCAGGCCTCCATCCAAAGTCTGTAAAAAATAAAGGGGGGGGGGGGGCACAGATTTTAGGCACCTGCAACTTACAAATTGGTTCCATGCATGATGGTTAATATTTGGGAAGGGATTACTCTTAGAAAACCAACGAGGGAGATATAATTTCAAGAACTGACATTTATCAGGCACCTATTATATGCCAAGGTCTTAACACCTATGTGATTTTTTTTTGGTCTCATAACTCTGGTTATGTAGTAATATTCCCATTATACCATAAAGAACCCAAGGTTCCAGAAACTCATATAAGCTGCATATGGCCCAATGGCTGATAGTGTCAGAGCAATAACCAAAACATAGGTGGGTCTTTTACTACTTTTGAGCCCAGTGCTCATGCCACAACAGGCCAAGGTCAAATAAAGGCAACTACAGAAATGAATGCAGACTCTGGAGGACAGAACCAGGAACCTAGAGTCTCATGAGGCAAAGAGAAGAGACCAAAGGAATAGATAGGCTGGTGGGAGTAGGCAATGGGGTCCATATAGCCTACTATGATCTTCACTCAGCACCTGGAGGCCCAATGAGACCCAACTTTTGCTTACCTTTGGATTCACAATGATTTCCATGTCAATGGCATTCTGTTCCTGCAGTCTTTTAACTGCTGCAAGAGAAATCCATAGGTTGTTTGTGTTGAATATTTTAAATTTTGATACAGACTTGAATTCATCCACGTGTGCTTTTGGCACTTGAGCGATTTCCACCAATCTCAGTTTGCCTTCATACTGAGTGAGTGTCCCACCCTAGAAAAAGCAGAAAATAATGAGTGCTTCCACATCTTTCCCCATCAGAACCACATCATCCTGCTTAATTTTACAGAAAAGACAATGATGGTACAATCTCCCAGAAAACAAAGTGATATATTTTAAAGGTAGAACCACCATCTTGTCCACAATTAAAATCCTGGAAGCAGGTCAGAATCCTCACTTGCCTAAGGTCTGCTACAGAAAGAGCCTTTCCTCTTGTTCTCACTATAAGGGGAGCAGAGACAAATGCACAACTAGATAAGTGCCCTCAGGCTGGAGATGTTCTTTCATCCACTAGAACATGCCAGTGTAGAAAAAGGGAGACATTTCCAAGGGGCTTAGAATCCAGGTCAAGGACAGACTGCTTTAATATTCACATACTGCTTGCTTTTCTGTGGGTAAGTAGTAAAATCTGTGCCATTTCCTCTAAGGCCAAATTTCATGACCATCAAACAGGCCAGGTTAAACAAATTTGTGATGTGCACCAAAAGAATGGCACATTTTTACAAGTACTACAAAGAGATTACAGTGATAAAACTTGATAAATATATTCTGTAAGAAAGTTTTCATTAGTGGGACAATGAAATAAATAAGTTCCAGACAGGAATATTAATGTCTGAACAAACTTAATGAAAATGTTTTCACATTTCAGTTTTATTTCATAAATACTTATGGAACATTTCAGTTAAAATCACAGATTATCCAAAAAGGATGGTTCTAATATCATTAACTTTGGATTTATGATTCACATTGTTATGTCGGAACCTGAATTACTCCACAGAATATCATCTCACTCTATCTTACAATGTCAAGTGGATAAGTGTTCTGCTTAAAATAGAAACTTTCAAATTAGAAAGAAAAAGCCTTAAGTACATAACCTATGAATGTGAAAACTCAATCCCAATGCTTCCCCTCAGTATTTACCTTCACATCCGCACGTGTTTTGTTTGTGACTTCCATAACGAATTCACAGCGTTTTCCATTAGGTGGGTTCATTAGATGATTAAGAATATAAAGATCCACTGTGGCACCCAGATTATCTATGTTAGACACAAAAATATACTCTTTGCCTTCTCCTATAAATGTATCGAGCAAACCAGAGTTGTAGAAACTGGCGTAGATATCACCATGACCTGGAGGGTACCAAGCTTCTGTATTTTCCCCTGAGTAAGATACATCCTTTGCTACAGGAAGTAAAGATTCTTTATTAATCCTCGGGTACCTTAAAAAAAGAAAAAGTTCTTTTTGCATTATCAACCCTGTAGAGCATTCCAGACCTTCAAGCAAAACAATGTATTAATGTTAAAAGATCCCTTCTTTTTCAGTGTTTCAATAGTTAATTATAGGTGAACCCACTTAGGAAAATCTCTGTGTTGTTCAAAATCTGTTTTTTAGCTAGTGATAGCTGCTGGAAAAAAAAAGTTTTCCATGGTCATATAGATGGTAAGACACCTCAAATTTTTAAGATATTAATGTTTTATAACTCCTAAGAGGAGGCATATATTAAATAAATGATGTTCTCAAGCTTTTTGGATATAGGATGGTTGTTTTCCATTAAGACCTATCTAGGGGAAACTGCTCATTCTTACATATATATTCAGGAGTGGTTCTCTTTCTTCCTCAGAAAATCAACAGCAGGTCATTAGCACCCTTCCCACCATCAATGAGCACATGGGTAAAAACTGGCAACAGGGAGAGGAAGGCAGGAGAAATCAGGACAACAGAGTGAAGAAAAACAGAGAGAACCCATCTGTGACCTTAAGCTTCCATGGTTAAATGGATTAAAAAACAACCTAAAAACTTTAGATGTATCCCTTTGTCATAAGTTTATGTAGACTCGTGTCTATTCTTAAGTGGAAAACTTATCTCCCCAGTTGCCTGGGGTTTATCACAATTCTTCATCTGAATTCCTTTCTACTCACTCCACCTTCCCCAAAGTTGATGGTTTTCTCCAGAATTTATTAAATTATCCCCAGGCCTAACTCAAGATGAAGAGATTTTCACATAAGTGAAGGTTATCAATACTATAGAATGTAGAAAGCCTTTCACAGATCTAGCTGAAGCACAAATATACCCTCAGAAAGCAAAGATCTATAACCTCAAATATTCTGGACATGGAAGAGAATCTTAAACAGACCTTAAAGAACTGGAAATTACAGAATTACACAACTGTAAAAGTGACTAACAATCATAGCTATTAATAAATGTTCGACTTTTTTTTTTTTTTTTTTTTTTGGCGGTGCTGGGGATCAAACCCAGGGCCTTGTGCTTACAAGGCAAGCGCTCTACTGACTGAGCTATCTCCCCAGCCCCTAAATGTTCAACTTTTAAAGGTGTCAAGCATTTGCAATCTATGGTCTTTGGCACATGCACATCTTCAGACTACTATTACAAAGCACAGAAATCCTTTCCTGGACTGGGGTTGTAGCTCAGTGGTAGAGCACTTGCCTAGCACTGGGTTCAATTCTCAGCACTGCATATGAATAAAGATCCACTGACAACTAAAATATACATATATATATATATATATATACATATATATACACACACATATATATATATTTAAAAAAATTCTTTCCCAAGAGTAATACTCCCTACAGTCATTTTTTACTCCTTTTACCTGCTTTGATTGAAAGTGTAGATTTTCACACGACAATGATTGTACTTTTGTAGTATTTTTTTTGTATCTTCATCCGTATTAAAAGAGTTCATTAAAACAAGAGGAACATCAGTGTTGTAGGTTTTGTTCAAGTGCTAGGGAGGAAAATGGCAATCAGATTACCCAGATTTGTTTCCTTTGCTTATGTAAAACTAATTCTTCATGGTTAATCACAAAATAACCTCATCTGTATATACATCCAAATATATACATTTAATATAAGTAACTGCTTTGCAACAGTCAGACACTTTGCTAAGCAGTTCACCATGTGCTCCCTCAATAAATCACAACAGAACTACTGATTGCACTTTATTGCCAATTATAAACTTAAGCCCAGCTTGGTGCCCCCAGGCAGCCAACTCTCAAAGGGTGTGCACAGCCAAGGTGCTCTGAGTACACAAGTGCTAAGTAAGCATTTACTCTTATGTTTCAAGTTCTGTGGGGATCAAAGTACAGATGTTACAAAGATCTGGCTTGCTGTTCTCAGAATGATCAAAAATTATGAATCACACCTCACCTGAAATCTTTTCAATCTCTCAGAAGAGCTAAGAGACAACATAGGGAGAGAAAATAGGTTCTTAGAAGTCAGACTATCCTATGTTCAAATGTTGATTCTGGATTAACTAGTTAGGAAGCTTGGGAAATAAAGTCATGGTTTCCTCATCTATAAAATGGGGATGATAACTACTTAACTCAGTTGTTTAGAGGAACAAATAGATCAATTCTTAGGAAGAGCTTGGAGTACTTGGTACACAGTAAGGGCTGGATAAATTTTAGCCACTGCTACTGCTAATGTCCTGACTAGTTGCCAGCATCACACTAGACAATAGATACAGAGATGGGAAAGATAGGGACACTGCCTCTGAAGAGCTTACAGTCTGATTGATGACTTTGTCACAAGAGGAATGCCAAGAACAGTTCTCAGCATTCATGACATCCAACTAGTTATGCATTATCTTCTCCAACTTACCAAAAGGGGTTAATAAAGCTAGATCAACCCAGCCATCACAAAGGCTGTTAGCCAAAAGAAAGGAGGTGGAAAGCGGCAGATCAAAGGATAATCTGAATAGAACTGGAGATTTCACCAACCACAAATGCTTTAAGATGAAAAGTTTTTATATCATCCTAAGGATGTGACCTTAAACCTTTTTTAACACTATTAAAGAGACTAAAGATAGCAAGCTCTTTGATTAGCTCAAATTCACATCTGCTGCATTTATAACCTAAAAACTATTTTAGTATCTCATCAGAAAGGCTGTGTTACTCACTTCAATTTGCTGAACAGTCAGATCCAAAAAGGTATTCTCATTCCTCACACCAATCAGACTTTTAGGGCCTTTGCACCCCATGCTGGTTCCCAAACCACCATTGAGTTTCACCACCACCAGCTTGTTCAACACAGAAGATATGTTATCAGGCAAGCCCCTGGCCTTTATCTTTTCATAGGGTTGAATCTGAAAGGAAAAATAAAATTATAGGAGTAATTCAAATAGCTTCATGAAATGTTAAATCAATCCTGGGATTACTTCCATCTTCCTTTAAAAGTTTTGGTTTCTCTGTGAAAAGTTTCACCCCCATTTCCTTTAATATCACCAGACCCTTCTGGTTCAAAATTGAGTACTTAGCAGACAACTTCCCTTGCACACAGAAGTAGTTGAGTGGTTCATTTACACTGTAATGAAGTATAAGAAAGGGAAAAAGTTGTCTACAAACAATTGTCTGGCTGATGGGAACATCCAAGTTTCTTGGACTCAAAATTTCCAATTTGCCTCAACAAAGCAAATAAGATACACCAAGTTCACCAAAATCTAAATATTTCTGGTGCACTATGATCTACTTCAATTCCGACGGATATTTACAATTATACATTATTCTACCATAGAAGGCAAAAACCAAAACATACTTGTTCTTTGCCATTCTCCTCCATTCACTAAGTTTGATCTTCAGAAGATGATGGCATAGGTATGCACAGAATTCCTTAAGAATTTAACTCTTAATTGTTACTATAAAAGCCTACACTGGAAAATTAAGTCTTCTCATTGTTCCAGGAAATACCCTGTTAAAGAACAAGGGCCGGACTGGAGAAAACCCCCAAATCTCCTCCTCCCTAGCATTCTCAACTATTTCTGTGAGCAGAGAGTCTTAAACTTTTAACTTCTCCCTCACAGGAAAGGAACAATGACTCTTAGAAGCAGACAGTCATTTTTGTTGTTCTAAACAGGCACAGATAATTCTCGGCATCTTATAGCAAGAATAAAAGCTTTTAAAAGATCACAACATATTTTCAACTTATGTGACATTTTTGTCACATATTTTCAACTTATGTCACATATTTTGCTTTAATGGAACAGATCCTCAAATGAACTCTTCAGTTACATCATGGTATAAGACAGATTAACACATGAGTGGACAAAAAAATAAAGCCAACCAGTAGGTGCTCTGTGAAGTACTAGCTGTTATTTATTCTGCTACCTAGGGTTGTGTATGTGTGGATGAGAGGCGCAGGGGGCAGGTGACATTTGTGATTGGGAAAGGTCTTGATAGGCTCACACTCCAGTGATCTAAGCCTATGGAACAAGAATCTCTTTATACTTGGTCAGACAAACATACACATATCATACATAGACTCTCTTCACAATTCTTGTTCTTAACAGCTCTTTCCACAAAGACTAGTCTGTAACTTTTATTTCTTATAAACTTTAATATACTGTATTAACTGCAAGTGTGGACTAATACACTGTGTAACCTGGTATAAATACTGAGGAACACAAAGCATTTTAAAAGCTCTCTACTGGTTATCCCCACGCCCATTATCACTCATGTTGCGTTATTTCCTAATGTGATAGACAGTGTTCCTGATAAATGCTGCTAAGTAGCCATCAGCAGTAATTCCCATTCATGAATCAAAAGAAGGGCTGATGACTGAAAAAGACAGGACTGTGGGCACTCCATCAGGTGTTACCTGAACACTGGTATGAACTGCCAAGGGCAAGGACAGGGAGGTGGGAAAGAGCAAAGACCATACTAGTCGCTTCTCTGGCAGCACTTAGTTTTGGTGAGGACAACGCAAGGGCAATAACGCTTTGGACCCCAACACACATTACAAAGTGCCCATGGCCCAGTGGAAGATATTCCTTGAAAATGTTTACACTACCATGATCATTTGTTCAGTATTCCAAGGAAACTGATAATACTATTTTGGAGAAAAAGTCCCAATTTAAGTGTTATACTCTACTAAAGAGAAGATGACAACTGGAACCTTCTGTCACTTCATGTAAGAGGGTAGTTTATTATTCTTTCTAGTCAAGCTGCTGGAATCAACTCGTTAGTAAAGGGAATACCACTGTGATATTATGGCTTCAAGTGGTCTACACTATGTTTGGAGAATTTCTTGGGCACATTATATTTACTCCTTAGCAAATGGGACCAAGTCATTATTTTCCAATCATTTTGTAGGAGTCAAATATTTAACAGTTTCTTTTCACTTCACAGCAAAAATCAAATATTTATAGAGATCTCACAGGGGTGTGAAAATCAATTTAAACAAAACCCCTTAATTCTTACATTCATTTTAGGTAATGTTAATAGCTCAAATTCTCTGACCTATTTAATGCTTTAAATATGCTCTTTTAAAAAAATACACAGAAGGTTTTTTCCTACACATGGTAAGATAAGTGTGTTTTCTAATTCCACCTAAAATTTTAACTGTGAAACATCATAAATGCTCATAAAATAGACATACACAGCTGGAATAACATTACCAAAAAGGTATTCTTCCATAACTTAGAAGCCTCCATGCAACCGTCCCTGATCACATTCCTCTTCTATCTCCCTGGATAAACAACATTTGAACTATGTATGTATACCTAATAACAGTAAGTCACTTAATTTGCCTCTAAAATTTTAAATAAACTGAACCATATTATCAAGTAGGTACAATATCAGCAATTCAAACAAAGCATTATCACTGGGATGTAGTGTCAATATTTGAATAAACATTATCTAGAAGTATCACAAAGCAAAAAATTCCACATACCATTAATATCAATTGAAGCATAAATGCTTATTTTCAGAGTACAAAAGTGCTACAATAACTAATGATTTTGAATGTTACTATTTTATGTATAATAAATTTCCAAGTATTTTAGTTAGTTAAATTAGGAATTAATGACAATACACATAAAAAATTCATTACATAAATTACTTAGCTGCCTTTAAGAAACTATTTCCTTTGAGCTAGCAACTGTTTACACATTTAAATAATAACGCCAGGAAGAGTAATCAAAATTAGATTACATCTTTTTTTTTAAATAATGTTACTGTATTTTTTATACCTTTATTTTATTTATTTTTATGTGGTGCTGAGGGTTGAACCCACACATGCTAGGCAAGCGCTCTACCACTGAGCCACAACCACGGCCCCTAGATTACTTCTTAATTCTAAACTTTAAAGGACTGTTTGGTATACCAACATTCACAGCATAATACAGAGAGTTTTAGGACACATTTAATTGTTAGCTATTTTTTTTTTTTTAACATAAGGGAGTTTATTAAGCAAAAAAGTGTCTCCCTGCAGGGTAAGAGAGAAAATGAGGGGAAAAGAGAAAGGGCGCGCACTAGAGAGAGTGGAAAATCGAGGAGAGAGAAAGAAAAGTGCTAGGAGAGAGGAAGCAAGAGAAAAGATCTAATTGTTAGCTGTTTAATTCCATTTAGGTCTATTTCTTCAAGAAAGAAATACCAATAGAAATTTTTCACCTCCAGTGAAGATGAATTAAAAACCAAATAACCTTGTTTCTTTAAAAAATTTTATAAGAAAAAGAACTTCAAAATCATGTATATTTATCACAAATTATCTTTAATCCACACATAGGAATGTAGTTTACAAGGAAAAGTATTTAAGAGTTACGTAAATACATTTTGTATTCCACAAACTTCAAAATGTGTATTAGAATTTTTTTAAATATTTTATTATTTTTGTTATTTTTAGTCATAAATGACAGAGTCTATTATGACATATTTATACAAGCATGGAGTATATCTTATTCTGATTAGAATTCCAGTGTTGTGGATGTATGTGATGTTGAGATTCACTGGTGTATTCATATATGCACATAGCAAAGTTATTAGGAAGTTAATTCCTTACAAATGAGGCTGCAGAGGCTAAACAAATAAATTTAAAACATGTAAAAATTATTTTTGTAGCCTGCCAACCTTTTAAAATAGTTGAAAACAGGATTCTTAAGGTTTGTTCAAGTTCTTAGTCCTAGGTACAAGGTTCCTTATAGAAACATATTACTAGAAAGCTTATTCTAAACTTGTTACAAAAATTAAATGTGCTGCTGCTTCTTATACTTAGTCATGTAAACACACTACATGTAAGCTGGAAAGCACAATACATGATGAATTCAACTCTGCTAAAAATATAATATCTGACTGAAAAAATATACAATGAAAAACAAAGTACTGCACAAATGTCAGTGACAAATGGGGTGAGAGAATGATTTAGGAATCAGGAACACTCATTCAGACTTTTCAATTACTTGATGTGAGTTGAGAAATGGTGAGCCACTTTCATCATTCTGCCTCAAAGATGAGCCACTAGAGAACATTTACTTACATGAGCTGTTCACGAGATGGAATAACAGTTAAATTTTATGTGGGCTGCATGAACAAAAAGTCCCAAAACTGAGCTTGGAGGTAACAAAACCAACATATCAGAACCTCCTAATAACTGGTATTGGCTTATTAGTTCATTTGCTAGAACCTACTAAAAATACCCAACTATACACTCTGATATGCAAAGACTTTACAAGATACAGCTTTGAACTGGGCATCGTGGTGTACACCTGTAATCCCAGCTACCTAGGAAATCTAAAGGAGGAGGACAACAAGCTTCCGCCTGGGAAAACTTAGTAAGAAACTCTCAAAATAAATAATAAAAAGGGCTGGGATGTATATCAGTGGTGGAGTACTTGTCTAGAATGCATGAGGCCCTGGATTTAAAAAAAAAAAAAAAAAAAAAAGGATACAGTTGGGAAGATATTCCACTTTGCTGAAATTGGAGTTCATTCAATAAAAACCAAGATACAGATGGAAATTCACAGACATTCTTATCTTAAGAGCCACGATTTCATTGCCAAATTTCTAGATCCAAAGAATCTAAAACCTTGATTGTGAGAAGCAACAAGTGCATGCAACTGTGTATTTAAAAGCACAAAATAAAGCAATATAAGTGGGGAAAACTCATAAATCATCTGGAAGCATGGAGAAAACTTTAGTTTGTGGAATAATGGCATCATAACTAATAATACAATTTAAAAGGTCAGGATACTAAGGACAGCATCACTTCAGTAGGTTGGAAAGTTTCCTTTCAGTTAGAAAGGAAAACTTGAGGTCATGGCAGTTACATCCCAATACTAGTAAAGAGTTGAAAATATCTTGTTCTTTCACCAACTTCAGTTGACTCCTTAAGATCATGCTGAGGAATTATTGTTCTTACAATATAGTATCAATTATTATTTTTAAGCTTAGATACTAAATTTATAAAGAAAACTTAAATGATTGTGATTTTCTTTTCTTGTATTCCGAAAACTTATTCCATAATGGTAAAATAAGGTTTCAGCCTCATACTGATTTTAACATTAAGCCTTTTGGCCTTCAGCCAAAAGATGTTTTAAATGTATTTCTAGTTTTAATACAAATCTCCCAAAGGCTGGTTTCTTGAGAATCTAAGTTTGAATTTAAAATGTAATTCTGAATATTTTGCTCATATTTCCACATATTTGGTGTGGAATAAAATGAGGTATTTCACATGTAACATTAAAATTCCAAAAGTGAGTTAATAAAAACACTTGGCCCCAGTAAGCCTATAGAAGAAAGATTTATTCACCACCATTGCCTGAATTCTCTGTTAAGTGTTGTTGCCTAAATTAAAAGGGCATAAACATTGCCCTACCTCTTCAAATGCCAAGGAACCCTTGTTATTTATGTGGTGCTTTCAGTTACACCAACTTGTCTAACTCTTAAAGCAGCTCATTAAATATGGATTCTGCTAAAGAATTTGTTCACAAGAATAGGAATCTGAAAAGAACTATAAAAGGAAGAAGAAAGCAAAAAGATGAAGAGGGGAGAAATGTTCAGAGTGGTGAGGTTAATGCTGCTCTTGGAAACCTCCAGTGAAGGTCTTTGACTTGTTTCATAACCTAGACCCACATGCATACACAAAGAAAAGAGACAGTAGTTGAATCAAACAACTGTTTGATTCCAGGTCAAGACATTTCATGTCTAAAGCTGACTACAGATTAAATTAGGCAGTAAGCATGGCTTTCTGTCACATAAAATCACCTTGTATTTCAACAAAAGTGCTCTCTGTTGGTGATACTGTCCACACTCCACCAGGGAACCTAACCAAGCAGGCCCACAGAGCTGAGTTTAGATTAACAAGTCAAGGGGATGCATGTTACAAAGTTGCTCAGCAACCCCTGAAGTTACTGGACACGCCTTGTCCCAGAGACATTTTTAGACTGTCTACCACTTTCCTTTTTACCTCCCCCAGGAGAATGCACAAAGACATTAACTCAGGCAAAAATGAATGGTATTTGCAAACAACAGGGAGTACCTCGCACTGCCAGATACAATCACAATGTTACCCTGACTGAACCACTTTAGTCAGTCACTAAGTGCGATCTTTGTGTTTTCAATCCTAATCACCCTGTCCCTCATTTTCCCCAGACATGAATAGAATTCAGTGTTCTTAGAAGACCTCTTCTGCAGCTAAACAGACAGTGGGCCAACCTCCAGAGGTGAGGTGGGGCAAGCTCCAAGAGGAAAAATATTCAGGACAAGCCAAGCCACTCATGTTCTCTTTTTACCAGAAGAGAATTAATCAAATATCTAACTTCCCCTGAGGAATGAGTGAAAGAAAGCAGTTGGCAATCTACTAAAGAATATAATTTAAAAACATTCTGCCCTCTAGTATTCAATCTAGTTTTCTTGCAGAAATGAAAAGAAGATCTTTTAAAAACTGTCTGCCATGATCTATATCTTGCCAAGTCTGTTCACAACTTAGTTTCCAGTTAGAAGAAAAGCCAAATTCATTACATAGTCATGGACACACTGTTCCCATTAGCAATAGTATAACCCAGTTCTGGGTAGCATATTTGTGCTATTCCTGGAGACAGTGCCAAGTACCCAAAGCAAGCTAACAGTACCTGCCCTGTTATGGTTCACAAGGGTATGATTATTGCAATCTGAAAGAATTTTTTTTCAACAAAAGCAAGTTTGCCTGAAAGAAAATGAGCTGTGTAAACAGTAAAACAAATTAGGAATGATGCTCCATATGTACAGATAGTGTTCCAAGAACACTGGCTTATTCACAAAACCCTTATGCACAGTGTTTGTGTGCCAAGTTCTGTACTACACACTTTCACAAATTTTTTCCTCATTTCACATTTATTAAGGTAATGACCAGAATCTGGGTCATTTAAATGATCTTATAGGATCAATTTAATAACAGAAAAATCATACCCAGATTTTTTCATTACAGAAAAACTGGTAAATTATATACATGCAATATTATCACATGGTCCACTAACAAGTTTGTTAATACGCCCTCAACAACCAAGATGGGCTCAACTTGTATTTTACAGGACAAAATCAGATCCTTAGACCCTCCCTGTATCTCCTCCTTATTTTCTCCCCTTCCTTCTGGCTATAGGAAGACCTGACCCCCATCCAAAGGCAACCTCTGACAGGGCCCATCTCAAGGACTTCTTTTTATCAATCATTCAGTCTCTGTCTACTCTTATCTCAACCTATCCTCCTACTTTTTTTTTCCATTAGCACCTCTACATTCACCTCCCCTACATTCTCCCCTGCTACAGTCTGGTTTTCTCCTCTATCGCTGATTGAACTGCTCTTAACACAGCATCAACAACCTCCTAATTGCTAAGTCCTATCAACAACATAAATGCTTCTCTTACCTGCATTCACAGGTATATTTGACACAAATAACCAGTCCTAAAATCTTGAAATGCTCTCTTCCCTTTGAATTCTGAAACCCTCCTCTATCCTCCTCCTGTTTTGCCTGCTCCTTGCAAAGTTCATTCTAGGTAGAACTCTATTTCCCACACAGTAGGCTCCAATCCCATGGCTTCATCACTCCCAACTCTGTGACACCAAGACACCCGGCTCCTAAGCCAGGAGCCTGATCACATCTGATCAATCACCAAGTCCTTCAGTCTCATGAAATCATCTCACTGCCATGATCAGTATCTCACTCATCTCACTGCAGCAATCTTCATGGTCTTCTTACTTCCCTAAAATCCACCCTCCAATTGTCAAGTGGTGACTGTCTTTAAAAAATAAAATGAAACAAACAAAAAAAAAATCAGGATTTTGAGCATGTTTCTCTGTT
Source organism: Sciurus vulgaris (assembly GCF_902686455.1). Classification (NCBI taxonomy): domain Eukaryota; kingdom Metazoa; phylum Chordata; class Mammalia; order Rodentia; family Sciuridae; genus Sciurus; species Sciurus vulgaris. Next base: position 44,063,601 of record NC_136475.1, read on the forward strand.
ATATCTTTCACATGGCCTAGCAGCCTCTCCCAACATCATTGTTTTCCCTTCCACTTTAGAACCCCAACTTTCAGCTGGGCATACCACCATCCAAAATAAAACTACATTTCCCAGCCACCCTTGCAGCTGTTTGTGCCAAAGTTCTGGTCATTGTGATTAACTCCAAGTGAACTGAAAGATTTCCAGGAAGTCTCTGTGAAAAGGTAGGGGGCATGCCCAACTCCCTCCTGCTGTTTGGAATAAAGACATGATGACTAGAGTTTATTCTAGTGGCCATCTGGGGCCATAAGGTGATATGCTAAGAATGGAAAAGCAGCACAACAGAGAAGCCCAGATTCCTGATGACTCTTAAGCTACCATACTAACTGGATTACCTTACTCCAGATTTATTGTTACTGCATTTCTATATTATGTGTAACTGAATTTATTCCTAACTGGAAGATATGATTTGTAAGGTCCTTAATGATCTGGCTCTTTTTACCTTCTGCTTTCCTTTCCTAGTCCCCTAATACTGTGCTCAAGAAACATGAAGCACTGAATTCTCTAACATACAATGTCATCTCTATCTTGTAGGTTTCTGCATTTTTACCACCTCATGCAACTTCACCTTTTCTTCATCCTTAGACTCTGTCGGTATGTTTACTTCACTACACTGGAAATTTCATCACAGAAAATAAAAATAATCTTTGTAAGAAATTCCAATGAGAAGGCTTACATTTGGCTTGAATAAAGAAGCTGACACCATCACCATGATGTGGTTTGACATGGTTATATGCATGTCACACCCCCCCCCCCCCCCCCCCCCCCCCAGTGCTAGGGATTGAACCCAGGGCCTTGTGCTTGCGAGGTAAGCGTCCTTGCATGTCACGCTTAAATGCCTTTCCATTTTTGTTTTTCAGGACAAATTAAAGGATTTAATATCATCAACATGTTAAAAACCAGTCATCTGTAAAATGCTGCTATAATGAGAACAACCAGTTTTTGGGTTACTGATATAAGGAATTTCAACAGTAAGCTTAAAGCTTCCTTAAAACACAAAAATTGAGATAGAGATTTGATTCAAACATACTACATCTGAGAAAAATACTCTTCTTGTGAATGTTAATACTCAGCTAAATATAATCACTGGCACTGTGACTTGAGCCAGGCTTTTAAATCTGGATTAGGCCAACCAGGGTGAAGGCTTCCAATGGAGGAAGGAATGGAAGTCAAAGTTGGGATAACTTGAAATTCCAGGGCTAATAAAGAGATCTGTTTTGGGGAAGCAGAGTTACATATCAAAACAACAGGAAAATATTGTTTTAATTAAAATATTGTTTCAAAAATTATGCATCAGCACCTCATGGTGAGTTCAAACTTTTTTTTTTTTTTTTTTTTTTTTTTTTTAACCAAGGCCCAGTCTGAAAAATGCATATAAATGAGAATTTAGAGAGCCAAGACACACTTGCTGAGTGCAAGGGTATGGCTTTGCATTTTGTTCAGGGTCTCTACTAAATTGTAGGAACTTCGGAAAGAGTCTCTTTTTAAAAAGATATTGCTTATTTATAATAAATGATTTTAGTTAAAAGATTTGACCAGATAAAAGCTTATAAGTAGTGCACTGACTTTCAGGTTTTACCTCTCAAATACTCCTGAGAAAACAGTAAGACAAAAGCGGCTTTCCTCACTTTCTAAAAACTCTTTTTCAGAGGTTTTTCAGACTTTTCTACATGAAATACACAGGCAATACTGCAGCTAACGGACAAACTGAGGGACTGCTTCCCACTTAAACCAAATTGGAGGAAAACTTAGAATGATCTGCTATAAACTGAAAGGCAAAATGCAGCTCAAAACTGAATGGAGAGGCCAGAATTGTAGCTCAGTGGTACAGTGCTTGCCTAGCATGTGTGAGGCACTGGGTTCGATTCTCAGCACCACATATAAGTAAATAAATAAAATAAAGGTCCATCAACAACTAAAAAAAAATATTTTTTTAAAAAACTGAATTGAGCAGGGGTCCTTTGCTAAGTGGAGGATGAAGTGTGATTATCCACTTGAAGTTCCTGTTACATCATGAATGCAATTCAGTTTGGGGAAAATAGTTTAATGTATCTCTCTCAAAAAAAAAATAGTTTATACTTTGTATCACAAACAAAACAGTGATTACAATGTCCAGTGCTACCAAGCAACTTTCATTCTGTCCCATACTGTGGAAAGTGAATCCAAGGCAGGGTGGACATCCAGGTTGGTGAACTGGTAGTCCTTATTGACTTTGTCACCATCGCAGTAATCTATCACATATCTAATTCTGTGCTACAAGAGTTGATGATCCAATCGTGCCTGTCAAAAGGCAACACATACCCCTTTCTAGGAACAAATTCTTGCCCTTGGTGAATACTCTTTTGCTTTCCCTCCAAATCGGATCAATGATGGACCACAAGAACACTCCTCAGCATGAAGGGTTTCCCACTTCAAAATGTCTCTCCAAGTCTGCACATTGTTCTGATTGTGAATTCTAATATACATATCTTTCTAATATCCTCATCATTCCACTTCCACTCTTTCCTTAACACTGCATTCCAGAACATCTGTTCAGAAGGATAAACCCTCTTTTTCTCTGAATCTGCTCATAGAATGGATGACTCTTCTCTGACAGTAGACAACACGAACGGCTGTTCTGGAGCTGGTGTTTGATTAGGTGGTGGTATCAAATTTGAAGGATCCAGATTCTCCTTATTCTTAGCAGCAACTCCTATAATGGGACACTCCACATACTGATATGCACGATCTTGGTGTGCTCTCACAGGCTGGACTAGCGGATTCCTCACTTACTGGATAGCCTTTCATTTTCCCTTCATGCATTGGGCATCCTGAAGGTGGTAATGCTGTCTCTGATGATCTGAAGCACTTGAGGTCTGAACTGCAACAGCAGGAGCAGAGGCTGACAAACCCATGGTTGGAATCATTGTTGACTCCAAACAATTTTAGATTCTCAGCTGATTCCGTCCCCAGACCGCTCCAGGAGGCTGGCCCCATTTCTCACCTCACTGCCCCAAGGACAGTGACCTGCTACCTTCCTGCCTTCCTCTCACTGGGTCACTGCTATTGCCTGCCATTCCATTTTTACTTTTCTTTTTAATGGTCACAAATGCTAACTCTAACTCAACAGCTAACACAACTTGCTGGAGTTTTTTGTCTTATTTAAAAAAATTTTTTTTAGATGTAGATGGACAATATCCTTATTTTTATGTGGTATCAAGGATTGAACCCAGTGTTTCACATGTGCTAGGCAAGTGATCTACCACTGAGCTTCAACCCTAACCCACTTGCTTGCTCTGTTTTTAAGAAAACCAGAAGCTCAAAGCTGAAATGTTCATGAATTTCCTGTTTTGAAACTGACATTTTGAAAGTAAGATCATCTTTACAGAAGTTTATGCCACTTATGCAGGATTATGCAATCTTTGATGCAAGGCTTATAGATACAGAAGAGGATGAATTATAGTAATATGTGGAGTTCACTCCCCCCCCCACAGCAGGATCAGAAAGACATTAATGATGCTACACAGTATCAACAATTCTCTCCCAGCACAAGTTTTGTGTCACTGAGACATTTTATCATTTAAAAAATATCATCAGAAGAGATTCACAAATAATTCTTTGAGGGTATCAGCATGCAACAGTGAACAAAAAATAGCAGCTAACTGCACTGAATATTGTCTGAAATCTCAAGGACATGCTAAAGGGAAACGATGTACTAACTATTTCCTCCATGACCTGATCCAATAAATTAAATTGATTCCAGCATGAATACTATCATTTGACAAAAAGAGAGCTCTAAAACAGAATGGGGTAGTACAGCAGTTGATAGAGAACAATGGCTCTAATGCCAGGCTGCCTGGGTTTGGACTTTGGACTCCACTATATATTATAGTAAAATATTTAACTGCTTTGAGACTTTTTAATTAACTTCATTGATTTGTTATGAAGATAAATGAGATCATGTAGATAAAGTGCTTAGCAAAGTACCTGGATCATAGTAAGCACTCAGATGTTGGCTGGTATTGTTAGTACATCACTGAGAAGTACACACTTCTCCCCACCCATCCCACTCTTCAACAGTTTAAAAACCAGGATCCATTATACAACTAATGGATTCTTATAATTAATTGGTTGTAGTTTTTTATTAATAGTGTGTAAAACTTACAATCAGTGGCCCAAAATGGAAGTAATATGTTATCAAATTTCTGCTCCAATCACAAACAAGCTGAATAAACATTTTCCCACAGGGTTCACCCAAAGTCTCTTTTAAGTCATGCAGAACTTGAAGATATTAAGACAAGAGATAAACTGTAGGGCAATCAGCACCTGTTTTCACAACCTTTTACTGGAACACAGAAATACTCATTAGTTTACGTATAGTATACGGCTGTTTCATGCCACCATAGCTGAGTTGAGTAGTTATGACAAAGACTGTATGGCCTAAGTCTAAAATATTTACACTCTTTGGCCTTTTAATATTTTGCTAAGTCCTGGTTTAAGACAGTCTTCTAAGAAAAATCCAAGCTTGGATAATATTTTGCCTTTTTAAACCATGTTTCTCCTAAAATGACTCCATGCTGCCTGAGATTTCTCAGAAGAGCCAAAGAGAACAGGATCTCCCTTGGGCTATACGTTGACTATACTTCCACTGGCAAGAACACTTCCATAGTATAATCCCTTACGCTTTTTTGTCTTGTCATATTTGTCCAGGAAAGCAAAGCCAAGGATATGTAACAGGTAACAAAAAAAATCAGGCACTTTTCAAAACAACAGGAAGAAAATCTGAGACCTAAAAAAGTCTTTTATCTACTTATGAGTTATTCACAGTAGTCAAATTCATATAGATGGAGAGCAGACTACAGTAGTTGCATCCTGCTGGGAGAAGAAGGGTTCGAGGAAAATGGGAAGCTGTTCTTTAGTGGGTATAGAGTTTGTTTTTCAGGATTAAGAAAAAAGCTCTAAAGATTCGTTGCACAAGAATGTGAATATACTTAACACTACTGAAATATAATGGATAAGATGGAAAATTTTATGGAATGTGTACTTACAATTTTTTTAAGTGCATGTGTATAGGTACACATAAATGTCCCAGTAAGGAATCCAACAGCCACACAGCAAAAATAAACTAAATATACTGAGTATGTACCAAATTAGCCAGTGACAAATACATATACATACTTAGAACTAAAGATAAAACTACAAAAAACACATACATATTATATAGAATTTTAAAGAGAAACAATCATCTGTAGTCTTAATTCAATTCTACTGTTTTTGTTGTGCCCAACATACTACCTGACATCTAGGAGCTATATAATATTTGTTGACTATAACAAAACTAGCAAACATTTGTTGAGCCTTTATCAGACTCTCTAACACATAATAAATGTTTTTACATACATTCTCAAAAATCTTCACTAAAATCCTACACAATAGGTTACTTTTATTATTTATTTTTTTTATGAGTGAGAAAACGAAGACTTAAAACAGTTAAAAAAACCTGCTCAGTGTTATATTGCTAAGAAGTAACACAGGATTTAAATCTCTAGAGTTTGTGCTTTCTACCTCACTGCATTACTACCAAACTGGGGGGAAAAAAAAAAAATGTTAAATACACTGAAGAATAAATTCAATATGCATATATAGCTGGTCTGTGTTAATATTTCATTGATTTACACCAACACATGGTAGTTTCTTAGTTTCTGTTGATCATGCAGGCAATTGGGATTATTATAGCTCACTATCATAAAATTAAGGATTTTAAACCTATAAAAATTTGTATAATACACATAAGTGTATAGACATTAAATGGCAGCTCTGATAAAGGGCATTAAAAAAATACCAGAGAAAATTAAAAGTAGCCATTTCTCCAACTGCAACCAAGAACCACAAGAAATCTGGATTTCCTATGTACTTTGTGTTTTAGAATTTAAGAAATTAGAGCACAGCCAATCCCTACTTGTCTCCTAAAAATACACCTCATTAGTCTTCTATAAGGCTTAGGAATTCCTATCTCCTGTTTTCCTGCATCTTCTTAGTTCAGTCAGAATTATCTCTCCTGAGAGATCATGTCTGAGTTTGCAGACATGGCCCCTACTTATTTTGCCTAATCATTTCTATTTTTTGCTCCAGGAATACTATAAAAACTGTAGTTCTTGGAGTAACTGTTTTATTCTCTCATACCTTTAAGCCTTTGTACATCATGTTCTGTTAAACCTGAAATGTCCGCCTCTGATTCTCTGGGCAAAGTCTTACATATACTTAAGAGTATTAGCTCTAAAGTCACCTCTTCATCCTCAACTTGCTTAAGACTGCTCCAACCCACCAGCTGCTCCTTTTGCTACATTTAAAACATTCTAGGGACTGGGGATGTAGCTCAGTGGTAAAGCAATGATCTAGCATGCCTAAGGCCTAGGTTTGATCCTCAGTACTACAAAACCAAAACAAGCAGAATAAAACATTCTAGACAGGTACAGTCAATTTTTTAAAAAGTAAGTTCAAGTGGTCACATCAGCAGCATATATATGAAAAACATAAGTTCAAGCACAAATCATAAAAAAGTTTTAGATACATGAACTATTTATAACCACTTACAAGTAAACACACATTTGTCAACAAAGATCTTTTCTTTAGATATAGTATGGACCAAGAACATACACTTGTAAAATAATCAGCATGCAGAAGAATCATTCTGGATTTATGCAGTTTTCCCAACCTTTCACAGTGGCCTCACCAACACCTAAATCATCACTTGGGGTGGGGGATGAACCCAACACTCATACAAGCACACATGCTACCACTGAGCTACACTCCAGCCACTTCAACTTTTTTTTTCCCCTACTCATCTTTATCCAATTTTTCCAAAGCACTACAATCAGCTTCTACAGAAGTAATTTTTTAAATTTTATTTTTACAGACTGTATTTTGATTTATTGTACACAAATGGGGTACAACCCTTCATTTCTATGGTTGTACACAATGTGGATTCACACCATTTGTGTAATCATACATGTACATAGGGTAATAATGCCTGTCTCATTCCACCATCTTTCCTTCCCCTGCCCCCCCCATTTCCCTCTACACAATTACATAGAAGTAATTTTTAAAGCATCATTTCACTTTTTTTTAAAAAATAAAATATAACCATATTATTTCATTAAAATAAAGATAAATGGAATAAATAGGTTTGGGAACGAACATAGTGACTTTTGGTGAGCAGACCACTCACTTTGGTTAGAGAACTTACACCTGGATCAGCAGTAGACCCAAGAATTCAAAGAGAATGGAGATATCAGTTAATCTCTCTAGGTGGAAGTCAATTATTTAAGTGTCTCCTCAACCACCATCATAGTTATTACTCATTCTGCATAATAAGCATATCTTTGTGCAAACATCTCCCCACTAAACCAAAAGTTAAAAACTGATTTGCTATTACATCCATGTGGTACTGATTCCTTTAGTCCTATAGGCAGCTGGGCAGACCTTGAGACAGCAATAGCCTCTACCTGCAAAACCATCTCTTGCATTTTGCTTTACATGGGAAAGGCTGGGATATATTACAAAATTATAAGTTCTTAAAAGTGGTTAGCCTTTATTTTTTGCATTTCCAATAATTAAAATTAAATAGTGGGCATTTAATAGATTTGTAGAATAAAAGTAACTTCCATAGCATTGTGTAAAGACTACACATAAACTAGAAAAAAAAAAAAGACTTTGGTGGGGCAGACTTGTGGCTCAGTGGTAGAGCACCTGCCCAGCACATGTGAGGCACTGGGTTCAATCCTAAGCACCACATAAAAATAAATAAACAAATTTAAAAAAAAAAAAAGGAAAGAAAAGAAAAAAGACTTTGGCCAGGGAAATGTGACTATGGAGGGCAAGCAAAAGCAGTGACAAGAAATTAGTCTTTTAAATCATTTATCAACAGATGTATATTTTCTTTCTTCCACTAGAATGCAGTTCCATGATTATTAAACCCTTATCTATCTCATTCACTGGTATCTCACTGCCTAGATGCCTACCATACAGCAGCTATTCAATAAATATTATCTGTTAAATGTAGTTGTAAGACTTCAAAGAAGTGTTTTTGACTCTATGGGAAGGACTGGAATGGTTCTACTCAAAATACATGGAGAAATGATGGAAAGGCCATAAAGACTTTCAAGTTCTTTTCAAATACTGATGGCAACACACCGTAGTACTTAAAAGACTGGGTTTAGGCAAATCTGGGCCTGAATTCCAGCTAGCAAGCTAAGGAAACTTACATGGGTAATTCAATCCCTCTCAGGCTCAGTTTCTCATTGTGAAATAAGAATAAAAGCTCTATAATTGTTTGAGGATCATATTAAGGAAATACACTGGAGAAAAATGCTTGGTACATTATTGCTGAATAAATGTTTACTGCTATTAATATTATTATAGTTGTTGATAAGCACATAAAATATGCCACAATTGTGTACACTAGAGATACAGAGCTCCTTTATTGTTACTAAAGGATACCCAAGAACAGGTCTTTGAGATCTGACAACCTACACAGTTCATATCAGGACTCCATCTTGTTACTCTGAACTTCAGTTTCCTCTTTTGTAAAATGAGAATAAGGCTTATTTTCCAGCTCTGTTGGGAATATTAAATGAGATCATGAACATAAAGCATTTAGTACAATGCTTGATTTATAAAGCACCCTGTAACACTGGAGATAATCATCAACTATAAAATGGAGTTTTGCATACACAGATCTTTACAAAGTTTTTTGTTTTGTTTTGTTTTGTTTTGTTTTGTTTTGGTGTTTTTTTTTTTTTTTTTTAAATAAAAATACTGGGCTGGGATGTAGCTCAGAGGTAGAACACTTGCCTAGCATGAGCAAGGCCCTGGGTTTGATCCCCAGCAATGCCCAAAAAAATTCATTAAATAAAATTTAAAACTTAACCCTTTGTTTCATTAAAAGCAAAAATCAAAACAAAAACAAAACCTTAGAAATGGTGTTTCATGCTTTCTTGAAATAACAGAATACCTTCTAATCTCCCAAGGGCTTTAGAATATGTACAATGAAGACACCAGTCTTCAATGAGCCCATCTATACATAGAAATCTGTTAAATGGCCTGCTTTTACCCTCTCCCACATTTAATCTAGTCATAGATAACCTTCTGGCACTTTCATGTTTCTTCTAAGCTATCTTTTATGTATTTTCAGTTTGAACTTTCAAAAATATTCTGTCGGTACCTTCAATAATTATCTGTGCTGCTTTTCACTCAGCAGGTTTTAAAATGGGATATAGGGGCTGGGGATATAGCTCAGAGGGTAGAGTGTCTGCCTCGCAAGCACAGGCCCTGGGTTCAATCCCCGTACCGCCAAAAAAAAAAAAAAAAAAAAAAGGGATATAGGTAACAAAAATTAATTCTGATAGCTCTAACATTTCTAGTTAAAAGCAACTTTTTCAGTTAATCAAACTACTCTAAAATTATTTATTTAAAAACGCAAATCACTTCTCATTTATTCAGTTGTGTGTTCATCTACTTACAGAACTATTTCTTATTCTTTATATCTTTGCCATTCAAACTCTCAATCCTACCACCCTCCCATTAAAAATTGTAGCAATTTCCAAAATACTGAAGAGATATTCTCTCCCAAAAACTAAACCTTGTGACCTAGAGGATAGAAGACAACAAAAGAATTCTCAAAAAAACAGATGACAGGGCTGGGGAGATAGCTCAGTTAGCTCAGTTGGTAGAGTGCCTGCCTCGCAAGCACAAGGCCCTGGGTTCAATCCCCAGCACTGCAAAAAAAAAAAAAAAACAGTTGACGAAAACAGAAATAAAAAGTGTGTACAGACGGCAAATGATCCTACAAAGTAAAAGGTAAATGTGAAGACATGCTACCAAGCGCTCCCTAAACCTTACTGTACAGTTTTTAATAGAAATGACCGCAATAGACGAAAATAATAAATACAGATGGAAAAGAATTCGAACACTATAAATAGTATCTTTCAACATCTTTTCATAGACGTCAGAGCTGAGGTCATAAAACGACTCAACTTTATGAGGCATTTGGCCTGCTGTATCCTTATCAGCTAGGGTATAGTTTTAAAAGAACATTCCACTGAGTATGGATTAGAAAGGACAAAGGTAGCTGACCCAGGTGTTGGAAAGAATGTTAGAAGAATGGAAGGTCCTAATGCCAGCTTGTTTATGTTACAATCTACCGGCTCTTTATTAAAATCACCTTGCATCTTTCCTATACGCCAAACTTCCTGTTGGCCTATCTGTGAACATGAAAGGCTGCAGAATAACTGTACTAATCCTAAATACCCTAAATAAAAACGAGGTCTCTAATATAATCCTGTTTATGCCATGTACTAGCTTTAAACTGAGGTATCAAACTGCCAGTGATTAAAGTAGTGTAAAGTACATTGTTAGTTTAATTATATAATTCGTATTGTGGGAGCAGCCCTGGAGAAAAGAAGGTGGGGAAGAGAGAAAAGGGCAGAGGCTGTAAAAATAAAGTTCTATGGAAGATTAATGTGGGTAGACAAAAGGCTAGGAGAAAGGTACAGATGATAAAAGTGAGGGTGGAGGCTAGGCTGACCTCTTCCTTAGAAGCCTGAATGAAGGAAAGGTAGTATTTTAGTAAGATACATACTTACTTAGCTTGTGTTTTTAAGAGAAGAGGCAAAGTAGGAACCAGAGAACTATAAAGAAGAAGTACATTTTAAAAGGGGCATAAGGGAAATGTTGAGGGTGACGGCGAAGTTCTGGATGTTGATTGTGGAGGCAAACTACTGTATACATTTGCCAAGACTCATAAAAATGTATACTCTACTATATGTAAACTACACCTCAATAATTCTGACATTTTAAAAAGTTATTAACAGCTAAAATGCTGATTAACCTTATAAAGTTCATTTATCACCATTAAAAACAAAGACAACAGTCATCTTTTAAGTAATTTACCATGTCTTACAATGATGCAATATCTAATAGTTGTTTAAGGTATACAAAGAATGGTTTTAATAAACAAAATTTATAGTTCCAATCTTCCACCATTGGTATCTCTCTTAAGTGGAAACTGCAATTTCTAACACTGCTCCAGGGCAACCCACACAGAAAAGGTGGAGGTTCTCAATGAGTGGACAGCAGCAGCGATGGCAGACAGAGACTCAGTGTCTGGTTCTCTCAGGACCTTTCTTCTGGCTCTAGATACAAAGAAGCAACACATCCACCATATGTTCCACCACCAGAAAACAAGCTACATGCTTTCAAGCTTACTACTTTTAGATTCTTCTATTCTCACAGCTATCTTCTCTTTGATTACCCTTCTATCCTCAGAGAAGTCTTGCCTTAAGGTAACTTCAATAGCCTACCTTAGTGCCAGGAAGTCTTTCCTGAGCCCCCATGCCATTTAGAGTCTCCCACAGTACCCTTTGGACTCATCCTGCTGTTCTGAAGTCATCTGTTTCTGGATCCATTTCCTCCAAAAACATGGGGCTAAAAAATGCTAAAGAGAGACCAAGAGCTGGGCATGGTGGTGCATGCCTGTAATTCCAATGACTCAGGAGACTGAGGCAGGAGGATTGTGAGTTCAAAGACAGCCTCAGCAACTTAGAAAGGCACTTAGCAACTCAGTGAGAACCTGTCTCTAAATAAAATATTTTTTAAAAGGGTCGGGAATGTTAGTGTTTAAGCACCCCTGGGTTCAATCCCTGGTACCAAAAAAAAAAAAAAAGAGAGAGAGAGAGAGAGAGATCAAGACTTGTTTTTATAGTCCTATCATACAGCTAGTGCCTGGCAGGGAGAAGGCACATGGTAAATATTTCCTGAATAAGATTCTAAGACAATAGTTCTTAACATTTATAGGTTATGAACCCCTTTGAGAATCTGATGAAAGCCAAGGAATCTACTCTGAAAAAAAAAATGAATATTTATACAATTTTACCTATGATTTTAAGAAATCTTTGAAGGACCTGCAATTCCTAAAAAGATCTCCCAAGTTGAGATGCCTGGCATAAATATTCTAGTTTTATCTTGGCTATAAAATGGGACTAGTAGATAGTCAGTTTTTCCAAGTCTGATCTAGAACAAAGGATCAGTAAAAGATCCCCCAAGAAATTTCAGGGCTGAAAGACGAGAGGCAGTCATGGACCACCCATCTTGCCTTATATAAAATTTCTCCCAGCATCAATCTTAAAGGTTCAGGGTCTCCTTAATAAGTAAAGACAGTGGGAATTCCCTCTCCCTCACATTTGTCCCAAAAATGAAGATGTAGGATAGGAGAACCTCACAAATATATTTTTCTCATCCAATTATAAAATATAAACTACTCAGATAAAAGATAAACTTTGAGGAGTATAATGCTCAAATTTTCTCTATGAAGGGCCAGAAGTCCTGTGTCACATAAGAGAAGGTTTACAAATACTCTCCATGATGTAGGGGGTAGAGTAGAAGGAATGGCAATGTTCAAAGAACAGTATTTCCACCTATACCCACTCTGTGATTTTTTCCCAAAGACTATGATTCTGTGGGACTGGAGTGTCCCCAACTCTGAGCAGAAGGCAGCAATTAGAGACACTGGTCCAACAATAATACTTGGGAGTCTCTCAAATCAAACATGGAATTGCCATTTGAGTTTGAGATATTTGCCATTACTATTTATAAAGTAAAATCACAAATAAGGAACCAGGATGGAATTAAGGATCACAGACCAACTCAGTTCCTTAATCAGGTCACTATTCCTGAAACAAAGGTTCTACACAGAAAGACATGTGAAAGAAGGTAGTCCTAGAGAAGAAGAAAAAAAAAAAAAAATTAAAGACTGTTTAATTCATTATGGAATCAAGAGATAGGGAATTAAAGCTTTAGTAATATTTGTTGAATATATATTTGCTTAGATTAGTATTTTTATGCATTAGCATTTTAAAATTTTACATTAAGGAAAACATGAAACTCTCTGGTATTATTGAGCCATGTCCTCAGGGTCATTTCCTTAAATGTCAGTGTTTCCTTTTTGTGACATACTTTACATTTGGGATTTCACTTTATTTCTACAAACACACAAAACAAGTCTCTAATGCATTACAACACTATTAGAAAATCTCATATGCTCAAAGCAAACCAGTCTGTGTCCTTTACGTCAGATCTTTGGCCAAGAAAACACTGGAATTTTAGATATATGGTGTAACTTCAGAAGAAAAAAAAATGTGTATTTGTATTCTGCACACCTACATTAACTTTCTCAGAATGCCTTATCCTCCAAACATACACATTTAATGTTTTTGTACTGACAGACTAAAGTAAGAAAAACATTCAATGGAACAAAAACTAAAAAAAAGTAAATTGGAGCTAAATATCACTCTGATGTATGACATTCTCTTCAAGCCAATTCTCTACCCTATACAACTCCTTTCCATTCACTAATACTCCCTTACTCTCTTGTACATAAATGAAAAAGTCTTCTTTAAATATTATCTTTCATATAAATGTGAAAGAATCAGCAGAGGTGAGTACCAGCCATATGATACCAGGTTTTAAGTTAAGGCTCAGAAGAATCAATCAGTTCCAGTCCCTTCTTGAATGGGCTGTACAGTTTCTTCTCTCTTTGATCTATTTCTCAACCTTCTCCAACCCCAATACAGAAGCTTGGCCAGGATGAAGACACTGTCACAGATTTTCTGTGAAACAATGAAATGAAACTGCGTGGTCCTTCCTTATTCCAATTCGAAATACACACACACACATACATACACATTTTTCCAGCACTAGAGACTGATTTTGGCCTTTGCACATGCTAGAGAAGCACCCCATCATTGAGTTACATCCCTACTCCTTTTTAAATTTTAAGACGGATCTTGCTAAGTTGCTCAGGCTGGCCTCCATTTTACAATCCTCCATTTTATAAGTCTCCCGACTCGGTATCACAGGTATATGCCTGCTTAATATATATTTTTAACTTTCTTTTATGTGTGTAGCTAAATATCAAATTTAACACAATAGAACACTTATTTATCTAACATTCACAAAGTTACGGCAGAGTATTATCCATAATTCCATAAACATGTTTGTTCAACATAATTCAATATGGACTCAATGGATTTTTTTTTCAAAATACATGTATGTGCTCACTTAGAACTAAGATGAAATACTCAACACAGCAAGCAAAAATGAGTAAAATATGATATCATAAAATTTCAATGCCAATCTAAGTATGCCCTTCAATCTAATATTTATTATGAAAAAAATATTTTTACCTGAAAAGTATTCTTTTCAATCAACAAGTGAGATTAGTTTTCTGAGAGCCAAAGAAGTTTAAAAAAAAAAAAAGAACTACTGAAGATCTTCTGAAAATAAATACACTAAAATAGGGTCAGCAAACTTTTTCCCAGATAATAAATATTTTAGTTGTAAAAGGTCATACTGTCTCTACGGTAACTATTCAGCTCTGCCTTTGTAACAGGACAGCAGCTACAAAATATGGATAAATGAATGTGGCTGTATTCCAATTAAAATTATTTACAAACTAGATGTCTGATTCTGGCAATTTGCCAATATACAAAAATACAGATCCTCTGTAATAGTGTGTATGTGCACACCTTTGATGCAAGACTGACATTAAAAACGTCATTCTAAATGGTGGTTCTTCACAGTAATATCTACTTGGCCAGAAAAATAAAACAATATCTACAGTTAAGGGGGGGGGGGACTATGTTCACTAAATAAAATTGTATTTTGAAATGAAAATTTACCTCAATTTCTAAGGCCTGAGAAAGAAAATCTATTGGGGAGAAGAAAGAGAAAGGCATAAGAAGCAAGGTGAAGAAACAATAACCCATTATTTGTTCTCAGAACTATTTGCAAAAGCTGGTAACAAACTGCAAATGAGACACCTGCACTTATGAAGTTTATGACATAGTTGAAGAGCAAACATTTTTTGCCTCTATATTCCAAAACCATCAACATTATAGGCATTTGGGATTACAAGCCATTTTTTTCTCCTTCTGGTAATGGTGATCAAACTCAGGGCCTTGTGCATGCAAGGCATGTGCTCTACCACTGAGCTGTACTCTGGCTCTATGAACAAATTTTTTTTAAACTATTTTTTTAGATGTTGATGGACCTTTATTTTATTCATTTATTTACATGTGGTGCTGGGAATCGAACCCACTCACATATGCCTGGCAAGCACTCCACCACTGAGCCACAACCCCAACCCTATGAACACATTTTTAAAAGATGTTCAAAACCTAGGCTTCAAAATAAAAATATTTTTAATGAAGACTTATACTTTTATAGACACAAAAGACTACACAAAATCATTAAATGCAGAATATATTTTCTATTTTCCCTTTTTCCTATATCAGTTCTGTATCCCCAGTAGCAACTATGGCTCACTACATGGGCATAGCCTTCTGGAAGAATTTATCAGAACCTTCTTGGGGAGTAAGGTGGGAGGTACTGAACTGGAAAAATCCCAAGGTAATTATGATTCATCTACTTCTTTCTGCATCTTCCAATCCCCAATTCAAGAACCCCTACTACATATCATGATCTCTCAAAATACAGTAGGACAGCTTTTTCCCACTGGCAAAAAAAGAACCTTGAACCTTAAACAACACTGAAAGTAACAAATAATGTGTGCTTTTCTTCAACATAGGCTTTCACTTCAAAAGATTAAGTTTGTATAAGAGAAAACAAAAAATTGTCAGGTTCGAAAGAAAGAATTAAGAAGTGGGAAAAACCACACCTCTAGACCCAAGTCCATCCCTAACTAGGTTAGTGAGGCTACGTCAATTAGGAATGATAACTAAGCAAAAAGGATAAGGATTTAAAGTGGGAAAATAAAAAGTACCTAAATTTATTTTATTATAATTTAGGCCTGCTCCCAAACAGTTTTAAAAATATGACTGAGTCTATATTTAGTTCCTTTTAAAAACAATGTAACCTATCTAGAACAATTCTCTCATTACTCTTTTTTGGAAGAAAATATTATTTCTATTATTTAAAAGAAGAAAAATAAATCACCAAGGAAATAAAAGACCAAAAAGACCTAAAATCAAAGACGAAGGAAATCAAAGATCTAAAAACAGCATACTAACTGTAATTGTCAACTATATAGAAAAGAGTCATTTTCTAAATTTTAAAAGTTTAAGAACTGAAAGAGGGCTGGGGTTGTGCTCAGGGACTGGGGCTGTGGCCCAGTAGTAAAGCGCTTGCCTAGCATGTATAAGGCACTGAGTTTGATACTCAGCACCACATAAAAAAATAATAAAGTTATTGGGTTCACCTACAATTAAAAATATTTTTTAAAAAAGAGAACTGAAAGACATATGGGAATAAATGTCTTCCTAACTGGAAATCATATTTAAGATTTTTCTCATTAGGAAAAAATATAAGACGGTCTCCATTTAGCTTAAGCTGCCATACATGAGTGAGTTGACCTATGTTCCAATAAAACTTTGCAAACACAGGCAGTAGACTTTAGTCAGTAGTTTTCTCTAACCAACCCTGTTTTTAAACCTATGTAAGATTACCAACATATAAAAGAGAAACTACATACAATTATTTGACTTTTATCAAGTCTTTTCTACTATGGTGAAAAGTGCTACAAGTAGCAGAGGTCAAAAGAGCTGACAGGAAGAAAAGTCAATATGTTAACAAAACCTATTTCTTAAAATACAATAACTTCATTTAGACTATCCATTTAACAAACATTTGCTCAGTACACATGCCCCCCGGCTCAAGATCTAGTAAAGAAGACAATACATTCACAAATATCTACTACTATTTAGGCTGGGTAAGTGCCACATCATGGTAGATATAATGACCAATTGTAAAATGCTTCACAGTTTAACATATTCCACATATATTATCCTAACACAATTTCATAAGAAACCTCTGAAGTACATAAAGCACTTAGTATTATTCTCATTTTACACAAAACTGATAAAGCTGCAGAACTAGGATTTAAATCTCTAGATTTACTATTCCATTACTCCTCTGTGTGACCTTCTGCCAGGGGCCAGCAACAGAAGTACAGGCTTGTTCCTCCAAGAATGAGAAAGATTTAATGGGTGAAAACACTCTGGCATTCCAAGAAAACAATGTATACAGAAGTCCAGAAGCAAGAAAATACAATAAGTGAAAGGAATGCTAGGCAAATAAGATGAAGTAAGGATAGAGAGATGAATTGAAAGCATGGGGAGGGCTGTAAATTCTAAGTGTCTAAGTGACCCTGAGCAATAAAAAATCAAACGACTTAGAAGAAAGAGGAAACCAACAAGAAACTCTTACTGTATGTTTTATACTAAACACACATTGCAAAAGAATGACCTCCTTTATAAGGATGTTAAGTTATAAGGGAATGCTACAGGGAGATTAGACTTTCAGAAGTTCTCAGTAACTCTAAAAAGTCTAAAAGGAACAGATTGCATAGCAATTTCCACATTTGATGTAATGATTCTTACAAGTCCTCTACACTACCACACCTCCGAATGTAAACCAACATGCAAAATTACCTTAAATTTTCTCACATTTTTACCTAAAACTTACCGAATCTTCTGGCGGTCTCTGAATTTTCCCCCAATCCACAGAAGGTCCCTTTTCTTGTAAAAATCTGTGAAACAGCTTCCGAAATCCATCAAGGTCTTTTTTAGTATGCTATAAAAATAGAAGTCCTTGTTACACTAGCAGAATGCTTAATATTTAATGAAAACAGATATTAATGATACATTTTAAATACCTTTAAATGAAATTCTTATACTATTAGAATTTGGAGTAGAGCAGAGACTTTTTCACACCCAATTTAAAACAAAAAGGATTAAAAAAAAAAAAAAAAAGCTAATAGGAGCCACATTTAATGGAATATAAACCAAAAACCTCTGCCTCCCAGCAGTATCATATAACTTAAACACCATTTGGTTCAAGAGAAATTAACTGGCTCTCTATATTACTCACCAATGTCTTTCTTTACTTCCCAGTGGAAATTAATCTTTGCCAAAAGAACAAAAAGAAACACAGCTAACCTCAAGACATGGAAGTAAAAAACTGAAATTTAGAAAACAAAAAGGATAACACTGACTTTTAAGTATAAAAGTAAATATCTCTCAATTCTGGGAAAGTTCTATGATAGCTGTCAAAGTAGCATTGGTTCTATTAAAACTGGCTTTTTGGAAAAGGCATTGGAAATATATGGTTTATAAACTAACTTCTCACAATTCCCATCAAGGACCAGTATCCAGTTCTCCACCAATGATATCAAAACACAGAGTAATTAAAGTATTTATCTTGTTCAGATTGTTTTAGTGACCTTGAAAATTTCCTAGATTGAAATAAAAAAGAAGATTTAATAGTTTTGCTACGGGCTAAGGCTGAAAATCCTTAACTGTTAAACAAGGCTACCTTTTTCGTTTGTTCTCAATACATCCTACACTTATTTCCAGCTAGACAATCATCAGCAGCAACAACTAAGAATTACATAGAGGAAGCAAAAAACACTGTAATGTCCTTACCTCAAACTCATGTGAGGGTGCTGTGGTAAGTATTTTTTCTAATTCCTTTTTCACAGATAATTCTAGCTCTTGTCGAATGACTTCTTGGAACTGAGAGGCACCATCTTGAGACATTGCTTTGCTAAGATCTGAAAACAAAATATAAAACCACCAAGTGAAAAATGAGACAGCCATTCAAACAGTTGGGAAGCTACAATGGATCTATTTCTGATATTTCAGAAAATGAAAGGGCTCAATCCTTTGTATGATATTCCAGCAGGGTCACTAAATTAGGACTACATGATACATGATAATATGGTCTAAAATTTGATTGTAGTATACCAGAGTATAAGTGGTAAACTAATCATTTTGAGTTTGGTTTAAAAACAAAAAAAGGTAAAAGTAAAAAGATTTATTCACATTTGAGCATATAGTTTCATTTCTATTAATGTTTCCCTAATAGCCATCAAAACTGGAAAAAGTAACCCAATTGGGATGACATTAATAAGGGTTTTTTGTTTTGTTTTGTTTTTCAGTACTGGGGTGATTTACTACTGAGTTACATCCCCAGATCTCTTTATTTTGAGACAGGGTCTTGTTACGTTGCTTAGGGCCTTACTAAGTTGCTGAGACTGGCCTTGAACTTGCCATCCTCCTGTCTCAGCCTCTGAGTTGCTGGGATTACAAGTATGCACCACTGCATCCAGCTAATAAAGGCATTATCTATAGAATATGTCCTTACAGAAATGCTGCCTCAATAAGAGAGCTGAAGTAGTTTAGCAATTTTACAGAAGCAAAAGACTCCTTCCTTCTCCTCTCCATTCCAGATGAAAAATTTAAGAAATTCTTTCCATTTTAGAAGGGGAACCACTCCAGTTTCATATTCCCTACTAAAGAAGAACTTCTTGGGAGACACTGGCAATTCCAAGGTGCCTCTATTTTCATTCATCAACATTTTCACTTTAAAAGGAGAAGGGCACAAGGCTGCCTGCCTGCTTCTGATCCCCAATTTCAGCCAAGACTTTTCATTGCTTTTCTGTGTCAGAATAGACTATTAGGGCTTTTGGCATAGCTGGACAACTCCATGACAGATGGAACTCAAAAGGCAACAGAAATGCCTATTAGATTAATACGAACAAAAATAGAAAAATACATAAAAAGAAAACACCCCAGGCCCAAATAACTTTTAAGAAAAATGCTAACACAAGTTGTTTTATAGACTTTTATCTCTAATCATCCTGTCTACTTATAAAATAAGGGACAATCCAATTATTGTCTACCCCTCCCCATTTCAGCTAGTGATGTCTACAAATACTGATTAATTTAGCAGAATCATAGCTCCATTTAAGGCTAAAAATTTTGTCCCCTTGCACATTCCCACATTACAAATTATTTTATTTTCTGGGCAGAAGAAGGAAACATTTATATAGGCAGAATTAAAGCCAACACAATCAGTATTTTAAAGATATTTTTGAGAACAGACATTAGTAAGCTACATAACTCCTGGGGTAATTTACTTAATGTAGACAGCCTCTACCTCCCCCAAGTATGTAAAAACATTAACAAATGACATAGTTAACATGGATCTTGAAAAATATTTAATAGATACTTTTTAGATGTTGATGGACCTTTATTTTACTCATTTATTTATATGCGGTGCTGGGAATTGAACCCAGTGCCTCACACATGCTAGGCATGCACTCTACCCACTGAGCCACAATCCCAGCCCTAATAGTTACTTTTCATCATATTAAAACCCAAGAGAAAAAAAAAATCCAAGGAAATGTGGTGACAGTACACAATTCAACCTTTCAATAGCCATCTTCTATGTTCTTTTTGTTAGCATAAACCACAACACAACTAAGTCTATAGAGTCCAGTAAAACTACCAACATGATCCAAACTGTGGTTCATAAATAACTTCTCTGGGAGCTAATAAGCACTATACTTCATGTGTGTTCCGTAACACACGTGTGTTCCAAAAGATATGTTCTGACAATAATAATTTGATTACAATCTGTAAAAACCCATGATAATGGATTAGCACATTTGCATAAGCTATGACAAATAATTAAAAGCTACTATAATATGGTTAAAAGTAAGAGTTAACGAGACATCATCCACACGTTTATCCCTTGACAGACTTGGTGGTAATTTAAAATTTGTCACAGGTTCATCTCCCATCCTAATGCCTCATGTGTACCTGGGATAACTCTTCCTCTATCTCTAAGTCAATTCTTATAATATTTGGAAGAAAAATCTAAATACAGGGAAGAAAAACCTCTGTTAAAAAACATGAATCACTTGATTCTGGATCACAAATCAATTAAAATAAATCAAGGAATAACTATACAATAACTTTTTATTTATTTATTTATTTTTAGTTGTAGATGGACACAATACCTTTATTTTACTTATTCATTTTATGTGGTGCTGAGGATCGAACCCAGTGCCTCACATGTGCAAGGCAAGCAATCTTACCACTGACCCACAATCCCAGCCCTATACAATGATTTTTAAACTAAGGTTTTTCATTAGACTTGAAGACATTTATAGGCTTGTTGCTTTATTGCTGAAGCTACATGTGAAGGCCAGCATTAAGTCACATTCCTAAAAAATAGTGATGGAAACATTTAGCTTACTTAAACCCTGGGAATATGCCAGACAAGATAAAACTAAATGTACTGCAAAGTTTAAAAATAACTAAAGTAGCTATCTGAGATTTGGCTAAATGAGGACAGTTAAAAACAACTTTAGAGGCTCCCTGTGCAGGACAATAGCCTAAGGTGAAAACACATAGAACCTACTATGTTACTGTTCTCTTAGGCAAGCTTAGAATGACTGGCTGAATAAAAAAGCATGACTTTATGACTTTTGCCAGTAAATGGATGAATCACTTATGCTAAATGAAACAGTCAATTCCAAAAAACCAAAGGTCAAATGTTCTCATATGTGGATGCTAACACACAGTGGGGGAGGAGGAGATAAAGTTCAATGGATTAGACAAAGGGGAATGATGGAAGGGAGGGGGGATGGGAATAGGAAAGACAGTAGAGTGAATTAGACATAACTTTCCTATGTTAATATATGAATACATCACCAGTGAAACTCCACATCATATATAACAACAATAATGGTATCCTAATTAGAACAAATTATACTCCATGTATGTATGTCAAAATATACTCCACTATTATGTATATCTAAAAAGAATTTTTTAAAAAATGGCTAGCTGAAAGACCCACATTAAAACTATCTGTGGGCTGGGGATATAGCTCAGTTGGTTGAGTGCTTGCCTCTCAAGCACAAGGCCCTGGGTTCAAATCCCCAGTACCACCAAAAAAAAAAAAAAAATCTGTGATCTTTGCCAATCATAGCAGGTCCAATCTTCAGATACAGCTTTAAAAAATTCCAAATAAGTCAGGCATGGCAGCACTTGCCTGTAATCCCACTGACTTGGATAGCTAAGACAGGAGAATCCCAAGTTCCAGGCCAGTCCAGGAAACTTGGCAAGACTCTGTCTCAAAATAAATACAAACAGGGTGGGGATTTCAGTGATAGTGTCTCCCTGAGTTCCATCCCCAGTACCAAGTGGGGGTGGAGAAGATTAAAATTAAAGAAACATTCCTAACCTTTATTTTTCTTATTTGTTCCATAAGCACCAAATGCACAACAATTCATTCTTTCTACACTGTTTACAAATAAAATCAGCTTATATAACAAAAAAACTCATAACAAGCATGTCACCCCTTCAATCCCATTCTATTCCTGTTTCACTCCCCCTGCCCTAGGCAAAGTGCTACTATGAAGTTCTGTTTGTAGTGATTAAAGAATAAGGAAGGCCTTTTTAGGAATAAATAATATTAAAGAATAAAGAATAAGAAAGAGCGCTTAAGCAACAAGAGTAACTATCTTAAGCAACTGGATACAAACCAGAGGCACAGAACCATTTCCCTGTGCATCTTCCTTAACCATCCTGACTTTTTAAAGATCTGGAATTTCTGGTAGAAAAAAAGGGGCAGAATTTAGAAACTTTCTTGGATTTAACATTCTCAGGTTACACTTCTGGCAATGACAGTTGTGTTTCCAAGGGAAGGTCAACTAAAGAATGCCCTGAATAATGCAAGATTTCAAACCTCATAAAATGTTTTTGTCCCTCCTCACTTCCTAGCAAAATATAATTGATTCTCCATGACTTAAGAAAGTGGATTAGAAGCCAAACATTTTATTACCTTAGAATAAATCAAAATATTTTTAGAGATGAAAGGGAGCAACTAATCTACCCTCCTCATTTTACAGATGAAGAAACTGAGGCTGAAAATAGATGACTTATCCAAGGTCACAGAACAGGCTAATGTTGGAGCTCTGAAAGATTTTTTTTTTTTTTTTTTCTCCTGAGCCCCACATACCACAATGAGTAAAAATACCCTTTTCATTTTTTTGCCCCGGTTTGGCCCTCTGTAATTTTTGACATAGAATCTCTAAAGACCACTCTGCTTCAAAAGCATTTATAGCAGAATTTTTTCTTATATCCAACCAACAGATCTAACTACCCATCACATAAAACTGGGTTTACTAGAATTACCTTGGTTGATTTCATCACACTTCAGTCAATTTCATATAAAACAGGCAATAATTGTTTTTACCACCCTTTTTCCTCCCCACCCCCAAAAATTTCCTAATTCTTCTTTCTTCACAGAACTAAAATTTCAACATCACAGACTTTCTGCTTTCCAACTGCGGGGGTGTGGGATAGAAGGAAGACCCAGTACGAAAAAACAGAGGAAGAACTGACATTCAATCTGACAAGAGATTCTTTTTGTTTCTTAATTCAGGTATTTCATTCCATGCATTTCAGCAACTAAGATAAGTGTGTAAGTATATGCAATACCCTTCCCTGACAATCTAATACTAGAACAAACAAAATAACTTCACCTTCTGAAGTACAAAGCTAGTTGCAAGATATACAGTACATGGAGAAGCGACAGAAAGACACTAAAGGCAACAAAGGGTAGTAGAGCCACACCCAGGCCACCTCTCACCACTCAAAAGATCTGATCAGTCCCAACCTTTCTTGGAAATCCACACTGAGAGGTTCTTGAAGTCAGAGAATTAGAGAGCCCACTTAATCTTAAACCAGGAAATGACTTGTGATTCAAATAAACATAACACTTTAGGAGTGTAATGGCAACTGGAAATAGCCATGAATAAAACTTGAGGAATATGCTAACTAGGTTTACAATTAGCTTCTTCTTGGCTCACTTCAGTCTTTCGAACTCAATTACATGTAAATATTCTCCCTGGAAAAATTCTTCTTTGGTTTCTATTAACCAATATTATCCTACATCTTTTTTTACTTCTCTGACAACCAGGTCTCAGTTTCCACAACTGGCTCCCCATTTCTTCTCCTACTCCCTGGGTTTCCTAAGATTCTGTCCCCAGGCCATTTTTTTCTTCTCAATTTTTTCCCCTCACCAATGTTCTTACTGATGACTCTCAAAATATGTGCCTCTCATCACAACCTTTCTCCCTGAGCTCCAGGTTCACATTCCCTACCACTTCCTAAATCTTATGCACCTGGATACCCTGCCGGGTACTTCAAACTCAGCTTTGTCCAGAACAAGACTCATCATTCAACCTAAATTTCTCTTCTTGCTCCCCACAGCACTAACATTTTCCTAGTCACCCAGGTTGAAACCTTGGTCAAACAGTTGGTTCTTCCCTGCTTTCCCTATGCATTACAGCCAATTACCAAAAATTCTAATTAAATCATAATTCCATTCACTGCTCTCCATTTCCATTACTACTACTTAAATACTTCTAGCATTTTCACTCCTTGTCATGACAAAACCATTTTCTAACCAGTCTGCCTACTGTTCTAATCTAGTGGTGTCACAATAGAATGAACTGATCCCCTTATCAAATCACTTCTCTTCCTCATTTGATGGGATTCTCATGGCCTACTGAAAAAATACAAATTCCTTATCCAGGCATGCCTTAAAAGCAAGTAAAGTACCTTTTCAAGTAAACAAACCTGATGAAAGTGCTATATAATGACCAAAGGCTGCAATTTCCTACTCCATTTATGACTTCTAGAATAGTGTTTCAAAAACTTTAATTTGCATACAAAACATCTGAAGGGCTTGTTAAAACACAGATTCCTAGGCAAGCTCCCAGAGATGCTGACTCAGTAGGTGTGAGGTGGGGAGAATACACATTTCTAATAAGCATACATTGCCAGTACTGCTTTGAGTAGCTCTGATAAAGATTATATTCCATTTATCTTAATGTTTATAGTTGCCAACTTTTTCTGCCCCAGTACCCTGTCACCAACTATATACCCCAAAGACCATGTGTTTCAGAGATGGCATCAGGCCCAGGTTGGTCTAAAGCCCTCCCAGAGATTGGTTTAAGCATGAAACACAGTATGATTCTGGACAGGAGCCACAAAGTCATAGTTAATAAAGTACTTTGGAGAAACAAGTTCCTCACTGAAAAAGAAAAGATATAGGAGGAAAGAAATGAGAAAAGTCCACATAAATGCTTAATAAATGCACTGAAAATGCAGAATTAAAAAAAAAAAAATCAAGATTCTTTTTCCTAATCCCACATTGTTTACCTTATTAAAAACACTATCACAATTGACACATAAACCAGACTTCCTATTGATAATTAAGATTAACCTTGCTCTCATACAATAGAATTAGTTCTTAAAAATCTCAAAAAGAGGGCTGGGTTCGATCCTCAGCACCACATAAAAATAAATAAAATAAATGTATTGTGTCCATCTACAATTAAAAATATTTTTTAGAAT
Source organism: Sciurus vulgaris (assembly GCF_902686455.1). NCBI lineage: Eukaryota > Metazoa > Chordata > Mammalia > Rodentia > Sciuridae > Sciurus > Sciurus vulgaris. The sequence continues at coordinate 44,088,908 of NC_136475.1, forward strand.
CTCAGAAAGAAAACATCATTTTTGGAAAACAACATTCAGAAGAGGTTTGTTAAATAATTATTAAGTTTAATGGATGATAGGAAAGTCACATCAAGGGTCCTACACGAACTTGTTTATTGAGAAGGGAAAGAGGTCTAACATAAAATCACCACCAAGGACTAAAAAATGAATTGGTAGCTCTGTAACTAAATTTATTGCATTCAGATAAAATTTTTAAGTTTGAAAAGGCTTTAAAGTCAGTGAGTCCAGTTTCTTATGGTGGGGAAGAGGAAACAGGGGGTCAGAGAAGCTGATTTGCCTAAGGACAACAGTAGCAGTGCCAAGCTGGAACCCAAGCCCTGTTGCCTGGCGCCTGCTTCTCCTTTTATTGGCAGAAGGTCTCTCCTCTAACAATTTACAGTGTGTTTACCACTCCAGGTGTATGCCACCAAATATGAATGAAAACTCAACTATGATCATTATGTGAAGTTATTATGTGACATGAAGTTAAGCACGTGACATTAAAATTACAAATCAGAATAAACATTGTCTTATTGCATCTTATGCTCGACTTTTCCTTAAATACATTTGGTTTCTGAGCAATGAAAAAAAAAAAAAAATCAAAGAAAGGCTTTCTGCAGTCTATAAATATTTTATTACAAAGGCTAAGTATTTTACCATTGGCCATTGGCACAAATGAATCCAAAACAGTGCATATATATCTTTGTTATCCATTTGCCTATACTCTTTAGAAGTTTTCAAATTCTAAGCAAAAGTATAACACAAATGATATACCACATTAGTCTTTGCCAGGGGAGCACCTAGAGAAAAACACAAACTCAAATCACTTTGCCTGCAGGTCATTGTGGCCAAGGAGCAAGTGGAGCTAGTGTCAAAAAGCATTTCCACTACATTAGTATTCTACAATTTAGAGACTAGCAAGTGAAAAAGTAGACTAAGCATATTATGACTATTTCAGGACCATGAGTATAGTGGATTTTTGTTTGTTTGTTTTAAGATGAATGTGAAATCAAAGAGAATGGGAAACACTCTTGACTTAAACAGGAAAAACAATCTACACGTTTTGGGAAAGATGAAACATTGTGTTGTTTATGTAAGTTAACAACCAACTTCTACATGGTTCTCAAAAACAATCCTCAATTGTCAAAATGGTTTGGGGGCACAATCAATTTCTTCTGGCAATGACTAAGAAAAATAAACAACAGAACTACTGGCAGAGGCAGAATCTGAATCCCAGACAATTCTTTACAACAAACTCAAGGAGATGCCTGCATCACCAATCAAGAGTACGGGGAAACGGCTTTTAGAATGGACTATTATTTCCTTTCTCACAAAAGTTGCCTAATCAAAAAACAAAGTTTAATTTTCTTTCAATAGCTTAGCAAGCCAACATTCCAAGAATTTACTAAGTTATTAATAGAAAGATACAAGCCCAGAAGAATTTTAGAGATCTACAAAATATGGTTCCAATTAATAGTTACTGTGCCTGGGGCAAATCACCAAATTATTAAAACCAAGATGTCTATAATTCCAACAGTATTACTTCAAGTTCAAAATGATATTTTAGAGAGGAAATTAGAGGTTATATCAAAAAGAACGACAGTCTTTAGAATAACTCCTGTGTCTAAAGAATCCAAAGCAATCAAAAAGATAGTAAATAAATCATATTTCCAAGCCCATTTTAAATTCCAAACCCACAAAGAACCTCCCCTAAAGTATTTTTTTTAATATTGCTGGAATTTACTCCAATGTTATAAATGATATAAATACCATTTCTCCAATGGTATAAATGATATCATGATGAACAGCTTATAGGAACTCTCATTTCAACAGATAAGAGTTTAACTTTCAAGTGTTGGTTTATATTAACTTTTCAGTAAGGAGTAAGTCTGAGAACTCATGATACCCACACTTCTGCAAAAAGTACCAAATGCAACTTGGTGGAAACTGGAAAATTATGTATCTTGTATTTTTTATCTAGAACCTTTTAAAATGAGGTCAACTAATAGTCCTCACACAAACTAAGTATCCCATTATTTTAATTATAAAAGTTGCTACAATTCATGGTCTTGTGAAGTACTATTGTTTTAAAAAAAATTTTAAAAAGAAAAACCTACCGTCAAAACTTTCCAGTGTATCTTCAGAATATAGAAATGGAACTTCCAAGAAGTGAACAAGTTAATATTTATTTCTGTGATGCTCCCTGTTATTTTTTTTCTTTAGAAGGCTTTTACAAATGAAAATTACCCACCTTATTAGAAGAAAGAGTTAGTAAGAATAAAAATTTACCCACAGAGACCACGCGGTCCATGTTAGAAAACAGTCTATAAAATTTTCATCAGCTCAACTTTGAATTTCTTTTAATTTTCCATTAAACATTCTCACTAGGAATTTAAATACGTTCCTCTCTCTAGCAACATAATAAATCCTAAAGTACAAATTAAAAAACTGAAGGGTATGTCTTAGTCATTATTTTGCTGGTGCTAGTCCTGACTCAAATCCATGCCATAGTTCCCCTGAATTAAAATTCTCCTAGTCATCTAAATTATCAGCAACAGGCTAAATTTGGTTTTAGGATTTGAGAAGAACCAGGCTAAGGCCTGACCTCAACCATCACACCCCAAAATGCTTCTCATCCTTGTATTCATGTGAGCCCCTTCCAGTTATAATTAGCTCAGTAATCTTCCCTGGATAGCAGCCATCTACCAAGCAGGAATTATCAAAGTGTCACAAAAAGAATTCCAGCAAATGGGACAGTTAACAGCCTTTAAATATTTTTTAAGTGACAGAGGTACTGAAATGGTTTTCACTGAAACATAGGAAAGTACCTCAATTTCAGAACAATAAGGGACATTTTTATAGAACTTAGATAACGGTACTTCAAAATAGCTTTTAAAAATGCCTATAATATTATAGTTATAAGTATATAATATGGCATAAGCTGATTAGACAACATCAGTTCCTTCACTGTAAATTTAAAAACATTTGAAGAGATAACTCTCAGAACTTTTAAAAAACAAAACTGCAAATGGCACCCACTGAAAAACCTGGCAGAAAACCACAACTGTTGATGACCTCTAGCACCTCTGAATGTGACAAGCTAGAAAAGAGATACTGCTCACATTTATTTAGAATAACTGGAGGCCCTACAACAATCCCTGGGGCAGAAAAAACTGGAGCTGGAGAAGAAATTTCACAGGCAGGCAAAGGGTGACCTGAAGACAGAATACAACAACTAGGAATGAGGTGGCAGATTAGGTTAAGAAGGGTCTTCCTGTGAGAAAGAACCTTAGGCATCTTAGGGATACAACCTTGGGGAGATGGCCAAAGAATAAAATACTTAGGACTCTTCTGCCTAACAACATTAAGAATCTTTATTAACAGAACATTTCCAGCTAACAGCTTATGGTCAGAGTTCTTGAGGATAGAAATGTGTAGCTTTCCCATAAAGTACATTGCTTGGATTTAGAGGAAAAGATTCAAGCCAAGTGTAGCAACCTCATGCTCTATGACATTCAAAAACACATTTACACAACACATAGTTAATACACAGATCTGATAGACTTTTCAATTGCCCACCACAAGGATACACCAGAAATTCCTATAGTGTACCGCACACAGTAAGCACTAAAATGTTTGTTGACTAGGTTGAAATAAAAACTCTCACCAATATGAATTGACACTATCCACACTTTACCCTACCTGTCCTCCCCTCCTAACTGCACTTTTTCTTTCTTTTTAAAATTATCAACTCCCAAGTGCCAAGGCCTGACTGCTGAACCTAGAATAGGAAAATAAGAGCTGTCATACCTGCATTACTGTTTATTTCTGCTGATGACATATGGTCATATTTCTGGTAGCAATGCTGATAGGCCACCAACATCTTTTTAGGGAAAAAAAAAAAAAAAGTAGAATTCCCTGGCCAGCTAACGTGCCTAGTACATTCACATGATCAACTCATTTCAGCTTCTCAATAACCCTGAGGCATAGCATTAATTCTGAGTTAGTTTGTTTTTGGTGCTGGGGATTGTCCCAGTAACTTGGGCATGCTGAACACGTGCTCTACTACTGAGCTATGCTCCAAGCCCAATACCCACTTTTTACATAGGCAGAAACTGAAGTTCAGAAAAGTCCTATCAAAGATCACCTGTTAGTAACAGGACTCAAACATAAGTTCATACACTTACATCTTTTTCAACATTTATGTAATCTAAGAGGTGTTATAAAAGTACAACCAAAAATGTAGGCTAACCTATTAAGTAGTACATGGGAAGTACTGAGTTGTAGGTTTCTCATTTGTTGCCTAGACAAATTCTTTTAGAGCATCCACTACTTATAAGACACTACATTTCCCCAACAATATAAAATTATCTTTGCCCACACAAAACTGTCTACTTGGAGAAACAGGCCATTTCTATAGTTTTTAATGTAAGAAGCAACAAAAAAGATGTTGGAAAGGACAAGGGTTTTACATGCATTCATATGAAATTTCAGTGCTTCTTACTGGATGTGAACTTTGAATACAACATATAACTTTTCTCAGCTGTAAAATGGTGATAAAATTCTATTTCTTAGGGCTCTTAAGTTTAAAGGAGACAAAGCATGAAAGTGGTTGGAGTCTAATATTTGTTAACTCTTTCCCCTACGAAATTACATAAGCTAAGTACCAATGAGCAGAAATATTAATAAGTTCTGCAGCAGAAATCAAAGAATTTGATTTGCTTCTAAAAAATTCAAAACCAAAAATCCCAAACCCTGACACTTGATTACTGATGTGTGGAGACAGCTGTGTAATTAGCCAATTAGGGCTAGCCAATTAGGTATCATTTATAACAGCAGCAGTTAAACATATAGAAGGCTCATACCTGAAACACAAAATTTAAGTAGTAAACAGGAGCACAATAATGTTTAAAAAGCATGTTTGGGGGGTCATCTTTTTATACCAAACTGCCAGTTTAAAAAGGTAACTACCATTTAATGTAAAAGTGGATGGCAAGAAAATGCAATGTGTTATCTTGGATTGAATCATGGGAACAGTAACCTGAATAAAGTTTATAGTTTAGATAATGCATGTTATGTTAATTTCTTAGTTTAACTGACAAAAGTACAACTATACTATAGGTGTAGAAAAAATCTGAAATTAAAAGCTTATTTTAAAAAGGTGGATGACAAAGCAATGACAGATACACAGCCACAGTTAGAAAGGCTGTTAATGTACACAGATTCTGTAAGCTATTTTAAAACATCTTGAGTTTAATGATATTCCTAACTTTTAAAGAGAAGTGACTTGCCTTTTTCCTAGCATTCTTGCAAATTATTGAGTTCATTATTATTTTGTGTGGGGTAGTGGTACTGAGAATTGAACCCAGGGCTTTGTGCTTGCAAGGCAAGCACTCTACCAACTGAGCTATATCCCCCAGCCCCAAAATACTGAGTTTATGATGCTGAATATTGTCACTGTTACAATTAGTAAAAGTTTCAAAGTTATCTCTGCCTTTCTAATCTTGAATAAGACATTTATTCAATCAGAACACAAAGAAGCATCTCTCACCACATATAAAGTATACTATGAATTTGAAACTCTAAAGACAAGTGACATTTCAGAGTTCAGTGCTAAAGATAGGCATAGGGTCCCATCTGTTTCCATAATACAGACTCTTTTAATCTATTACCCAAAACTTAAAGAAGAGTTAATAAAGTGATGTAGAACTCACTAGGGAATTTTTATTTCTGAGGGCAAATGATGGGCATTAGGAACACAACTTTTTAAATAAAGTACATCGACTTTTGTTGAGAATTACACTAAGTTGTTGTGAACTTTACTAGCTGTGTTCATCAAGATGGCTGTTACTTTCACAAACTGGGATCTGCAAAGAAAGGGTTTACTTGCATACCAGAAGGCAAATCCTATATTACAAATTGGTGACAGAGATTTAAGGCAGCACTAATTTCAATATGCACACTATACACACACAATCGTACGTACAAACAATGTTACTTACTGCTCAGTTCAGTTGATGGGCATTTTCTAAAGTTTAATATACATGTGATTTAGAGGGCAATTTTCAAATTTCAAAGAAATCTTAATGATCTTTCCATATTTCAAAGGTAAAAATAAACACAGCAATGCAGCAAAGTCATTTCTTCAGCTGAAATGACCTCCAGCTTCTATGGACTACTCCCGGTTTCGCAATAAATGAATCTGAGACTCAACCCACGTACACACAAGCAGCAGAAGCAGGGAACTCTAAAGCTTTCTCAAGTCCTTACAAACCCACCTGCCTCCCACTACCCTACAAGTTCCCCTTCCCGTCAGTCCCACACATAGGTACCTTCACATCGACCCCCAAAAGAGAATAAGGAAAAGGGAACAGCAAACGAAATCCTGTTTTAAATCATTTGCGGCCACAATCGGAGGAGCCAGAGTACTACTAACCTGATTTCAGGGAGGCAGAACTAAACCCAACAAGACACCGGGCATAGTATACGTATCTGAACCACCAACCCAGCAAGCAGGAAAGGCAGCTCAGATGTCAATTTAACGAAAAGGTCTGGCAAACGGTATCTCAAGTGAACAATTCCACTTCCAAACCACCCACCAACCTCTCGACTGCCGAGTACCCAGATTCGACTGAAGCAATACGGGAGATAAGAAGCAGCATGCCTTACCTTGTACAAATCTCGACATTTTAGTGTTTTATTAAAATACTCTGGCTTATAATTTTTTAAAAAAAAATTTTCTAGAAGAGTCACGCTATAGGGCAGGTCTCTCTTCCTCCTCCCTGCTTTTACCAACCGACGTGTTCTTGCTTCTCGAATGTTTGGATACTTAAGGGAGTATTCATTCAAATTAAAAAACAAAAATAAAAAATAAAAAATAAAAAATAAAAAAACACTAGGAAAACCTTCCCTAAATCCAAAGGGCGGAAACTTGGTGCGACCGAGTCTGCCTAGAACTCGTGCCTATACTGCGCTCCTGACACAAATGAGGGCCAGCTGGAGACTCCCGGAAAAGGTAAAAACCACACGAACTTAAATTTCATCAATGAAAGAGGCGGACCCAGAGCAGATATTTCACCGCCCCTCAGTCTCCACGCCCTCTGGGGCTGGACTGCAGCAGACACCAAGGGCCGCACCCCCGCTAGCCCCCTCCCAGCGCCGCCGTTCAGCCCCTGGCGGATTCCCCGGAAAACCTCGGCCAGCAGTGGCTCCGGCCCCAGCAGGGGTCAGGGAGGCGCGTGAGGCAGGCAGAGCGGGACGATGCAACCATTTTTACCAGCCCATAAATATCCCGGGACCAGGAGGCGCGTGAATTCCGCACTTGGGCAAGCCAACTGGCCCAGGCCTCTTGCTACCCGCCTTCTGGCCCGGAGCAGCGAAAGCGGCTGAGGCTTTTCCCGGGAGGCCGAAGGCTACGCTGCCCCTCCCCCAACGGACACTAAGAGACCACCGGCGAGCGGCGACCTGTGCACCCGCCTTGGACTCCCGGGGAGGGGGCCCTTCTCATGCATATTCTTATCCCGAATTCGGCCGCTGGGACCACACAGCGGGTGAGGAACGGGGTTCTCCACCTCTCGGAGAGGGAAGCTCATCCCCCCCCCCAGGGGTCACCAGAAGTCCAACTCCGCCCCTCCGCAAGCCGCCAGCAAGACCCACCTTCCAGTCTTCCTTCAGCAGCTGGGAAATTGGGGGCGTTTATGGCGCCCCGGGAAGAAGGCTCACAGGCTGAATGTCACCTCTGAAGCACCCTCCGCTCTCTCTTTTCCCTCACACATGCACACCCTGAGCCCTTCCCTGAAGTCGCAGCCCAGTTGACCCCCTCTACCCACCCGAGCGCAGGCTCCCGGCCCCCGAAGCCCCCACTTTCTCTCAAACACCTCCCCTCCCCCTCCATTCGCAGCAGCCCCCCTCAATGCGGAAATGTACCTACAGAGCAGACCGACAGACGCAACTGCCAGTCGGGAGCCGAGGTTAACGCAGGGCCTGGCCAATGAGACTTACGGAGGTGGCAGGGGGCGGGGCATTTGCAGACTGAGGGAGCCCGGCGTGGGCGGGCGCTGAAGCAGGCGCGGGAATCCCGCGCGTGGAATCCGCACCTGCTGTGGTGGTAGGGCAAAGGCTATTTGCCCAGTAACAGTTCCGTCTTCTACGTATACTTCAGCAAGGGAGAGAACGTAAGCACCAGTGGTTATTTTTGCAGTTAGTAAAAAAAGGCTCCTTACCAAGGATGAAGAAACTTGGGAGGATGGAGCTAGAACTTGCCAAAACAGCTTCTCCAAGAGGGAACCCGGTCCTTCTCTAGACCCTAACTCTGCTAACCACCTCTGGTTTTAGAAGGATGAAGATGCGTTCAGAATAAGCAGCGGGATGTGTACGGCCTAACAAGAGGAGGGCTTTAGGAGTCAAGGCTTCCTCACCAGAATCACCACTATCCCCCCTTACCCTGATTCTACGCTTGCAGAGATAGGTTTGTGATAAGCCTTTACTTTTCTGATTAATGTGGAAATGGCTCAAGTTATCATCCAAGAGATGCTTTCCTTTTGGTAGATCCTTTAGTCCTCAAAGGAAAGAGGATATTAAATGATGGAACTTTGACACTTACCTGGGGACTACCACAGGGAGCTCCAATGTGAATTGGTATGGCCAATCCCACCAACATGTAATACCCAGTGTGCCCGTCAGTGGGTGTATCTCAGGCTTAACATTTACACTTAATGACGCAAACAACCCTCATGAAGACAGATGAATTGTCAGTGTCCGCTCTTAAGAGTCTCCAATAAATCAAGTACTTCCAAACGAATTTGAGGATTTGGGTAACGTTATTCAACCAAGGTAAAGTGAGAAATTTTTAAATGATTCATTCTCTAAACAAAGGTACTTCATTTTTTTTTTTTTTAGTTCCAAACATTCATATGGAAATGTTATTAAAACAACACAGAACAAGACCAGTGATCATTGTGTTTCTTAATGAGGAATCCAAAAAGATTACATCCAAAATCTCTCCATTATGAAACTAATTGCCCCCAAATAAGACCAATGAAGTATCTAAACTTCAGATGCCTACAATTTAATAACAGCATTGGAGACGAGATCTTAGAATCTCTACATCTTTTGTTAACAGTACAGAAATTATTCTGGCCTTGAAAGAACTGTATTTATCCATCAAGTAAAATAGTACCAAAAATTCAGGGCCCACCCCCAGGATTACTTAACCTGCAAAATATAAGAGACAATGAAGAGTCTTTGAATATACAAGGTTTACTAGAAGAATGATCAGTTATTTTCTACCTTCACAGATGATTAAGGGAAATGAAATGTTTTGTTTTGTTGTTTTTTCCATGTAAGGGAGTATATTAAGCAAACAAAGTGTCTCCCTGCAGGGTTAGAGAGAAAATGAGAGGAAAAGAAAGGGCGCACGCTAGAGAGAGTGGAAAAGTGAGGAGGATAGAGAAAGTGAGTTGGAGAGAGAGAAGCATGAAGGAGGAAATGGTTTTTAACTGCAACAAAAGCAGTTGGTAATTCTCAAGAATGACATCTTAATTTATGAGTGATTATTTATTGAGATATAGTACCTCATTCAGTGCCTCAAGAAATCTCTGAAAAAGTAACTATCCATCTTCAGTGTTTAAAATCTATAAATACTCAGAGCAGTAGTTCTCTAGAAGTCATATTGCCAAATATTACCTTCAAATAATACCCTGCAAATGGAATTTCTTTATACAGAAACTTAAATTTTGAACACTTGAGCTCTTTGAAAGGAGCTTCCCACTCCCACAACGAGGAAATACTTCACTGGATGATCATGAGGGGATAGGGAAGAAAACTGAAAACTAATTCTTCAAGACCTTGGAGCCATGGCATGCTTTAGAGGCAATGACTTATTTCTCCTTATACAATTCAGCCCCTGAAAAAATGCCTATTCTGTGTATGTCTCCCTATGTATGTCTGTATGTGTCTTTAATTCTTTTTTTTCATATATATTATTGTGTAATATCTCTTCAGGGTACATCATGTTGATGTCTGTATTGTTAGAAATCTAAAGTGGTTAGATTTACAGATTAAACCTTTGCAGAAGCCTGGGGTGGGGCAATCTAAAGAAGGATGAAGAGGGAAGGCTGGGAAGAAGAGTGTGCAGGAATAAGGTGTTGGAATGAGATGAATTGCAAACTAAAAAGAAGGCTGGAAGCCAGTTTTTCTCTGGGACCATATGCTACCATCCAAGGATGATATAAATTCTGCCTCTAATTTTCTTCATTCCTTCTTTCTACTTCCCCATAGAAACCTGAGAAAATTCAGTTTGGTTTAAACAGTCTGGTGTCCTGGGATGTAATACAACCTCACCATATCTTTTTCCTTTTCTCTATACAGGAACTTTCTGTCAACAACAAGAAAACAATGTGTGTTGTCATATTTCTAAGCATTCTTTTTTGTGCCTCTTTAGATTTAGTGCTTAATAATAGTGGCAAATAGCAAGCAGTTCATAAGTGTATATTGAATGACCAGTTTAGTGCTACTAAATCTTTTTAACTCAATATTGTATCTTGCTCTCTACTCTCTGAGAACCATAAATAAAATAAGAAGTTTTTGGAGGTAATGATTTTTGAGTTTCAGTTATTTCCTCCTAGAATAGAAACCTGAACCAAAGTATAAGAATACAATAATAACAGCAAATACAATGCCTTGGTGACTTTACAGTAAGTTTTGCTAATTCTCCACCATTAGCATTATCTAATAAGGGGTGGTTTAGAAACTAAAATATGGAATAAATATACAAGTAAGCCATATGTATAGTCTTTTATTTTTTCCCTATCTACCATTCCCTATCTTCTCAAGAAAATAAAGCAGTACTTTATTTTTTTGAGGAAATATGTCATAGACATAAAATTTTCTGTCATGCCCAAAGTTTTGAGCCAACAGACCAGGCAACAATTATCCCCTGGACTGCTGCCCACACTCAATATTGGCTCTATCTAAATCCTAGGCCACCCACATGAAAGAATCAAAAGGGGCTACTGTTGGGTCAGCAGATGCCAGTTACTGACTAGCTTTAACAATAGGGTACTTCACTTGAATCAGAAGGTAATCAAACAGGGCTAACTGTAAAAGATATCAAATTATACCTATGAGATGGACTGCTGATGAATGAGTAATCTAAAAATGAATGGGATTTCCAAATACTTGAGGAAGAAAATGACTACATTCTTTCCTGTTGCCAACCCCTGTTGGTAATGAATCAGGAAGTTTGCTGAAACAAGTTGTGAATTTAAATTGTGACATGTCCTTTCATTTGTTCACAGTGTGAGTTTTAAATTATGTTTGAAAGTTGCATAACTTTTATATCAGATTAGTATCAATTATTTCAAGTAACTGAGTTTTTTTTAAAAAAATGTTATTTCATATTACAGATAGCTATCTGAAGAGTTGATAAGTCTTACTTCTTAGTCGTTTTAAGTCATTAGACTTAAAAGAATGCAGTTTAACCATAGTACACATTATTTCATTCACAATTATCAATAATTTTCCTCCAAATTCTCCTTTAAGAGTTTAAGAAGGGCCAGGCTCAGTGGTGCACACCTGTAATCCCAGCAACTCGGGAGGCTGAGCCAGGAGGAGGGAGAGTTCAAAGTCAGCCTCAGCAACATTGAGGCCCTAAGCAACTCAGTGAGACCCTGATTCTAAATAAAATACAAAATAGGGTTGTGAATGTGGCTCAGTGGTCAAATGTCCCTGAATTCAATCCCTGATACCAAAAAAAAAAAAAAAAGGTGAAGAAAGCAGGTCCTTACTATGTCATCTCATGGTTCTGATCTGCATGTTCTCCAGGGGAAAGTGTTGGTGAGTAGTGGTGATGTCATTGTTTTGTCTCAATCATGTGCCAAACTGTATCTCCAGACCCCCTTCAATTATAGAGGAAGAGGATTCTTTCCCTTTAGTTAATAGGCCAGGAATAAACATAAAATTAGAAACATAAACTTTTTAATAAGCATGGATCATTACATGAACATAGTTTAGAAATACAAAAAGAAAACTCAACAAGAAATAACATTGGGCTGGGGTTGTGACTCAGTTGTAGAGTGCTTGCCTAGCATGTGTGAGGCACTGGGTTCAATTCTCAGCACCACATATAAATAAATTAATAAAATAAAGGTCTATGAACATCTAAAAAGTATTTTTAAAAAGAAATAACACATATCTTACTAAAGTCCTAAGACAGAACAAATATTCTGCTTTACTTTAGTGATGTATGTACAGATGATGAATTTACTTAATGTTGAGTTTAAAATTCTCATAGAGAAAAGTTGTGGAATAGACAAGATTTCAGTTTAATCCTATCTTTTCTTCCTCTTTCAACTACATTCAAGATTCCCTGTTGTGCTTCCCATCAAATGACTTTTGATGGTTTTCCAAATATCTTTGCCTCTGGTCTAGCTTACTAAGTTTCCTGCCAGTGCCACCACTGGAAAGGAAAGGATAAAGAACTTCTGTTTCCTAACTTAGTCTTAGGAAATTTATTTTAAGCATTTTACACCTACCACCGTAACAAAATATTACAGAGAAGATTTTCAGTACTGTTCTTTGGATACAGCTTAGATAATTAAGTAATTGTATGACATTAAATGAATAATATGATTAGAAAATAAAAAGTAATGATGTTTCCTCTCTAGAATGAAAAGCAGGAGGAATGTCATATTTAGAGAAAAGACCACAGAAAAAAATGTGACCTATTCATGTCAAGTTCTGGTGCTATTTTAAATTAAATTTTAATTTTTTTTATTTCACTAAAGGTACACATCTTTTTTTTTTTTTTAAATTCCAAATACAGTAGTACCAAATTGCCCACAAAGAAGAGCCTTATTCTTTTGCCCTACTTGTCTTTAATTCAACTCTGTTCCCCAGAGGCAACAATTTTTCATCTGATAGTTGCCTCTATATTTCTAAATGTTTATATTGCATTAAATATTTAAATATTTAAATATTAAATTTACATAAAATTTTGAAATAAAATCTTTTCAAGTATTTAAATGGGAAATTTGAACTTGTTTGCAAGAACATAACCTTTTTAAATCCAATTTTATGCTTGAATAGTTAGTTATACAGTTTCTGATCAAGTTTTCCAACGATAATCTTTTCAAATTTTTGGTAGTCACTATGGTAGGCTAAATAACAACCTCCAACGATATCTAGTTTCAAATCCCTGAATTTTTTAATACCATCCTCTATGGTAGTGGGAATTTCGAAAATGTGATTAGGGATATTCAGATGAAGAGATAATCTTGGACTGTCTGGGTGGACCACAAATGTAATCACAAGTCACTCATAAATATAGGCAGAGGAGATTTGAAGACAGGAAGAAACAGTGAGATGGCGGAAGCAGGGAGAGAAAAGGCTGTGTCATGCTGGGCCATAAGCCAAGGAATGAGGATATCTTCCTTAAACTAGAGAAGACAATGGAGTCTCCCTGAGAGCCTCCACAGGTAGTACAACCCTGCAGACACTAATTTACATCAAGAAAAACCTATTTTGGATTGATAAGAGCCTGGGTATATGTTATAAGCCATCCATGGTCATATTTACATGTAAGAAACTAATACTCTTACTATTCATGAGAAATTTTGCACAAATAGGTGATAAAAATTTGTAAAAATCCTTTCTTTTGAAACTATTCAAAACTGTATGATGACCGAAATTATATTCAGAGTCCAATAACACTCTCTTTTTGATTGGCAAATGCAATGGTAAAATTGAGTGTGATAAGGCAAATGGATTTTTAATCTAATTGAACTGTTTTCAAGAAAGTGTTTTAAAATAATGATGAAGCTTTCATTTGTAAAATATGCATTCATTGTTGGATTAGTCAGACCAAAATACTTTGGATGCCCTTAAAAGGATATGTCAACTGGAAATAATTAGAAGTATCTGATGTTGGTGAGGTTAGAGTTTCAGAGCTACCAGAGCTGCACCATCCAGGGGGTACAAGAAGTTGGTAATGTGCTGAGCACAGCCAAGGAAGGTAATCTGTTATCTGGACATCTTGCTCCAGAAACCAGCTCCCAAGCATATTCTATTCACCTTGGATAAGACACCTGTGGAACTTTTGGATGTTTTTCATTGTCTACTCCACTTGTGGAGACTTTGCTCCTCTTTGGTCACCCTCCAAGATGCTCTGGTAACAGTTGCTAGCTGCTAGAGGAATCCAGGCCAGGTGCTCCTAAATTGCCTGCCCCCAAGGCCTGAAAGGATTAATTAGGCTTCACAGCTATAAGCCATTCATTCAAAAATACCATTAGAAGTTTCTGATCTGTATTCCCCTTCCCACCATTGGCTGGGCAGCACATGAGAGAGAAAGAAAGAGGGTAAAACTTGGAGCAGAAAGTACTGCCAGAAGACAGGCCACTCTCAGTCATCTGTGACTTTTATCCAGAGTTTTACAGAGAAAGCATTAGAGGTTAACAGCCTACTAAAATTCTAGCTTTGCACAGATCAGGACAGTAACAAATTAAAATCAGATTATTCAAATAATAGAAATAAACTTATTGAAGACTGTCAGTATTGGAAGCATCACAGACCAATTTAGAGAATTTTAGCTATTTGATATGTAGGCCTTCCTAACAGACCAGCATGGGATAGAGATCAGATAAAGCCACAAATAGAGTAATAGAATAATGAAAGATAAAAGGATACAGATAGACCAAAACTTTCTTTAAGCCCATATTAGACTGAGGGCTGTACCAGTTTCTTAGTGTGAAGGAATAAATACCAAGGTTGCACTGATAATTAATTATTTAAAATTTTTGTATTCATATATTTTTACATATGCATGTTGACATATATTTACATGTGTTCATAAATTCCAAAAAGAACTTGAGGGCAAGATATATATGTTCTTGAGGCAAAGTTGTGTATGTTCCTGATTAAATTATTTGCTTAGTAAAATGGTGATAGTATAATTTTTTCTGTAGTAGAAATTCAGGGTAGTCATTCTCATCTAAACCTTTTTGTTGTCTTTAGATATGGAATATTATGTAATACTTTTTAAATGGCTCTTTTTCAATCTAGTGAATCCAAGTGATAATCTGGATTCTGGGTCCAGAAAGATTTAGAAAATAAGCAAAGTTTCTTGTTGTAGATGATGTTCTCGGTTAAGGTATGTGTACATTATATGATCGATCTCTAAAGCTGTAAACACTCAGCACATTACCAACTTCTTGTACCTCCTGGTTGGTGCAGCTCTGGTAGCTTTGAAACTCAGCAGAATCCCTACATAATGTATACCATCATCTAAGTATTTGTTTATTTATTGTTTTGTTTTGTTTTGTTTTGTTTTTTTCTTTTTTAGGTACTCACAAGGCAAAAGAGTATACTGGAAAAAACAATTTGTAAAGTAGGCCTATTTTTTAAATTGTGAAATTCCGCCACTTAGAACCTTTGTAATCTTGGTTAAGTTACTTGGCTAACTTTATGAGCCTTAGTTTCCTCACATAAAAATGAAGATAATGATTAATAACCTATCTTGCTTCTTATGTAGTTATTACAAAGATCATCTCACTGAGTGTTGGCAGAGAATGTGAACTCAACTAATGATTCACCATATTTTCCTATCATAATATTATTAATAAATAATTATTATCATTTCTTGATTTATTGTTGTTACTTTTTCAATATTTATCTCCACAGACTGTAAGCTCTTTGAGGGTAAGCACCATGTCTATCTTTGTATTCCTAGAGCAAATCACAGTGCTTGTCACATAATAGACAACCAAAAGAAATTTGTTAAATGAGTTATCAAGTGAGATACTTATAAATGAACTTTTTTCAAAAAAATTTTTTAGTTGTAGATGGACATAATACCTTTATTTTATTTATTTATTTTTATGTGGTGCTGAAGACGGAACCCAGTGACTCATGTGTGCTAAGCAAGTGCTCTACCACTGAGCTACAACCCTAGACCATAAATGAACTTTAATAATGTAGACTGTTACATAGGTATGTGATATTAGAGGTTACCCATTATTTCTATAGGAACCAATAGAAATGACAAATAATCAACTTACAAATTTACTTTTGTAACACAAAAGGAGGATTTCTAAACAAGACCCGCTACAACAGCTTATTTGGAAAGATGGTCACAGTTTTTCCCATCCCTGTGTCTTAGCTCTTTTGCAATGTGATTTTGTCACTCCTCCCATTAAGAAGTGGAGTCTGGGCTGGACAGGTGATTTTCTTTGTCCAGTAGTATGCTACAGAAGTGATGTTGAATGGCTTGTAAGCCTTGGCCTCAAGCTTTTCAGCTTTCAGTCTCATCCCCTGGAATACTTACTGCCCTGATACTGTTGCAGGAAGAAGCCAATGTTAACCTACCAGAAATGACAGGCCACATGCAATAAAGATAAGTTTTTCCATTTGAGGCCCTTCAGAGCAAATAGTACGAATTGACAGATGTGTTGGGGCTCATCTTAGTATATCTACTTCCAGTCAAACTGCTTAATGGCTCAAACTGGCCACATGAATGACCCATGTAAGACCAGTAGAAGAATGGCCCAGCTTGCTATGTTTAGTACTGTGTATTGTTACATAGTAAAAGATAACTAAAATACTCTAATATACCATAATTGTAGTGTCAAAGAATAGCAAACCACACTCATTTATTCTTTGCTTAGCCCTAGAACTGCCCTTAATCTTTTCTCACTGGGTCTATATTTTTTAAACCCATACATTTCTCACCTCTAAACTCTGTTTTCAAACCCTTTGGAGGAGGAAGAAATTTCCTTGTATCACTTTCCTCGTTACACGTATAGATCTGCTTTTCAGCTAGAGTTTTTGAGTTTCTCCAAATGGAATAAAATAGTGTCTGATTTTAAAATATATTTTTACACAAAATGTAAAATAAGTTGCTTTGAATATGCACTATATAAACAAGAATATTCCAGTGTTTTAATTATAAAAAATGAAGATACAACTCAAATGCCACTAATAGTGGAGTAGTTAAATTATGGTATATTTAATATAAAAGGATATTATTAATCATTAAAAGATGTGATGGCAACATATATAATGACAAGTAAAGTTACTACTCTTTGCATCCTAAGTGGGGGGAAAAGGTTGTGTGTGCGCGTGCGTGTGTGTGTGTCCTCTTTTTGTAAAAGAGTTTGCTTCTTTCCTCTCTACCCCAACTCTTAAAATTGACAATACATCCCACAAACTCTTGCTACTAGAGTCTTTCTATCCAAACATTGCTTTCTTAGGTGGAACATTAGTACAATGGCTTATACTTTATAATAATTATCTTTAATGGAATTATTTGGCTAATGAGAAATTTCTATTTCCTTTCTAGCCCAAATGGACAGGGTAAACATTACTTTGCTTCCCATACTGCACCTATTATCTCTTTTTATTTCTTCTTTCTGTATTTAAAGTAGTACTGGGCAGATCAATAGTGGGCCATTTAAAAATATCCAGCAATTGAGGTTCATGTTCAAGTGTTCTTGTAAGGAGTGATTTTCAGCTTTCGTATCTTACCTGGTTTTGGAAGTAGGGAACATAAGGAAAAGGTACTGTACTGTGGCTTAAAACAATGTTGATAATTTATTTTTTACTACCCTTCATCACTCTTCTACTCCTAAACACTGGGAATAGATGGGGAGGGGTTTGGGATATGGTTGGAAGCAGTAAATCTTCAATTTGTTGAGACTCTCTCTTTAAAATGAGAGATACTTACCACCTATCTGTACTAGGTTTGACTTACTACCAATTCTAGAGCAATGGAATAATTCCCATTAAGTTCTGTGATCTGTCAAATAGAGGTTCCAGAAAGTAGAAAACAGAAAAACTCAAGTGGTAGAAATAAATAGAAAATATATACATACATACATATATTGTTAGGTCAGAATTTGGGCAACTGTAGGAGGGAGAGCAGAGCAACTGAGACAAAGGCCATTGCGCCAAAGGGTGATCAATCAAAAGGACAAGAAAACTCCACTGACCCTTAACTCCACCTGCTGACTCTTAACTCCCTCTGTTACTCAGCAGGACCCCCGCCCATTCCAGCCTATAAAGATCCTGGGCAGTTAGGGCCAGGCTAGATTGTGCGATTTTCTCCGGCTCCTTACCCTGCCCTGTACCCTGGGGTGCTGGGAATTTTGCCCGAGAGCCAAATTCCAATAAAGCTTGCTTCGGCCGCTTTCTGTTTGATTTTATTTGTCTGCTAGCTGTGCCCCTGAGCTTACTTATATAAAGTACATATTTTATATATGAAGAATATATATGAACAAAAACCCAAGTTTTCAGGTGAATTGTACCCATAAAAATCTAAACTGAATGATGGTGTTTTAGTCAGTTTTTTTGCTGCTGTGACTAGCACAATTATAGAAGAGGAAAGGTTTATTTGAGGGTTCACCGTTTCTGATGTCTGAGTTTACAGAAGGCCAGCTCCATTCCTGGGGATTTCAGGTGAGTCAGAACATCATGGCAAAAGAGCATGGCAGAGGGAAACTGCTCATATCATCTGGAACCAGAGAGAGAGAGACACACACACACACACTACTCTCCATAGCCATATCCCTAATGAACTACTTCCTCTAGCCCTACCTGCCTCCATTTACCACTCAGTTAATCCCTTCAGGGATCAATTCACTGATTAGGTTAAGACTCTTAAAACTCAATCATTTCTCCTCTGAAACTTCTTACATTGTCTTGACACATGAGCTTTTGGGGGACACCTCACATCCAAACCATAACAGATGGAAACTATTTTCCTTATCACATTCTTATGAAATTTCAAAACAGAGTTTCACCCTATTTATTTATTTAAAATTACTTCTTGAACACCTATCATGTGCTGGGCATTATGCCAAGCCCTAAGTCTATAATAGTAAATTTGACCAAGAAGTTACTGTCCTGAGTGGGAATGACCAGGATAACTTTTAAACTTAAAGAATTAAAAGTTGAATGAAAAATCTATAAAGGAGTGCCATAATCTAGAATAACAAGGGAGCATTAATATGACCATTAAGGTGGTCAAGAACAGCTTCTCTCTAAGAGGTGCCATTTGAATCACGGCCTATTGGGGGCTAAAATCCAACCCAAACTGCTTTCCAGAAGACTAACTTTTTCCAATTCACATATAGCCCTGAATGTGTAAGCTAAAACCTGAAGAATGAAAAAGAATCAGCCCTATGTAGACCTGAGGAAAAAGGACACCAGGCAGAATAGCAAGTACAGAGGCTCTGAGCATTATGTATTCTGGGAGATGACAAGAAGTTGGAGTAGGGAAATGTGAGTGGAGAATGACAAACAGCAAGAAATGAATTTGGATAGTAGGAAGAAATCAGACCCAGAGGGCTGGCTGTGTAGGTTTTGGATTTTATTCTAAATGCACTGGAAAGCAACCTAAACATTTTAAGCAGGGAACTGACATGCTCTAATTTACATTTTTAATTTTGAAGGTGGAAATAACAGGAATTGATGCCGGATTAGATGCTGGATTAGATGAATTAATTGCTTAAGGAAATGTTTCAGCAAAATGAAAAGAAACTCAAGCTATGAGGAGTGAATGAAAGGGAAGAGTCAAGAACAGTCAATCATAGGGCTTTTTATTGAGATGGTAAAGGCTGAGGGAGATCCAGATGTAAGAGAAAAACATTTTGTTCATTTTAAGTTTGAAATGCCTAGGAGACATACAAGAGAGATGTCAAGTAGATATTTAAAGATGTGAGTTTAGAGCTCAGAAATAGAGTCTACCCTATTGATATAAATTTAGAAATTGTCAACAGATGGTTTTTAAAGCATGAAAACAGATAAGATCATTCAGGGAGAAGACAGAGAGAGTAGAAAAGAAGGTACGGAAACTCCAATATTTAGAAATCACATAGTAAAGGCAGAAATGTGTAAAGGAGAATAAGAAAGTGAAGGCAATTATTAAAGAAAGTCAGGATAATATGTGATATAGAGCTAGGAGAAGAGAGTAGCAAAAATGGCCAGTTATGAGAATTCTGTTAACCTAAGGAAGAAAAAGACAGTCAACCAAATAGAAGTTGTAAATTACCTTTTCAAGAGTGATAGGGAGGCTGGGTGTGGTGGCGCATGCCTGTAATCCCAGTGCCCCAGGAGGCTGAGGCAGGAGAATGGAAAATTCCAGGCCAGTTTCAACAATTTATCGAGGCCCTAAGCAATTTAACTAGACCCTGTCTCAAAATAAAAAATAAAAAGGACTGGGGATGTTGTTCAGTCATTAAGTGCCCCTGAGGTGAAAAAAATTCTCCTTCAGAAAGTGTATTAAGTCCCAGGTTTTTGATTCTGTAATATTGCAATGAAGTTGACACAAGTACACTTAAATAGGTTGGAAATTATAATCTACAGCTTTATATGTTATTTTATTAATTATTTTCAATTAACATTATTATAATTATATTATTATTACAAATTTATATTATGTAATTTATTATATATTACATATTATATACTATATTTAAGTTTTTATAGGTGTTTCACATCTGGGAAAATGGGACAAAATAGGTTAGTAACATGTTTCCCTATTCACAGTGCATTTTTACAACTTGATTCTACAGTGCATATGGTTTGCAAAGTGATGATACTGAAAAAAAATCTTCAATTTTCAAAATAAAGTTAAAGACAGAATGAAGAAGACACTTATTCTAACAGATAAGATATTATAAATACTGACAATGTAAAATTAGCTAACAATAGTTGAAAAATGGAGGGAAAAGAAAGAATGCAAATTTGTTAATCTTACATACTGGAGCGTTTAAGAGTCACTTTCTAAAGTGGGTGCACCAAGAAATAGAGGTTTAAGTATATTCTTTAGAGCAATAAAATTTCAAAATGTGTAGTCAATAAAAAAAAGTCAGATATAGAACCAAAAAAATGGCAGTGGCAGTGTATGTGTACTATTTTAAACTATGGATATAGCTATCAGAAGTACTAGAAATAGTTTGATAAATGCTATCATTAGAGCAGTGTTTTTCTAATGGTGGGAGAGAAATCAATTTGGTGGGTTGCAACTTATATTAGAAGGAGGAAAAGAAGGAAAAAAAGAAATGTCATATTGAGATGTGTGAGTGGGGTTAAGGAAAATATGTGAAACATTTTTCAGCTTTACACATATATGTAAAATGTATTTCCTACTTGGATCCTGATCAATGAAGGAGAAGCTGGACTGAATTGACAGTGGCTAGGCTACATTTTTATCTTTCATTTTCCTACTCAGTTGTACTGCTTGAATTTTAAAACTCATGCATGTATTACTCTTCAATAACTTAAAATATGTATTTGGTTTTTAATATGGAAAAACACAAATTCACAAACTTTCATAGTACAAATAGTATATTTCCTTACAAAAGTGAATATTAGGCCATTTTCTTCAGAAACAAAAATCACAGGCCCCCTTAACATTACTTAGCAAGGAAGGAAAGTTCATTTTTAAAGATTACATAAGGGAGGAAAGGCAGGGGCAGGGGTAGGAGTTTAAGACATTAAGAACACAGGCAGGGGCTGGGGAGATGGCTCAGTTGATAGAGTGCCTGCCTTGCAAATACAAGGACCTGGGTTCAATCCCTAGCACTGCAAAAAAAAAAAAAAAAAAAAAAAAAAAAAAAAAAAAAAACCAGGCAAGGGATGTAAAAGGAAGAAGACAGAGAAATCAAAAGTTTAATGGTTTCCTTTATGACAACAGTACTTAAACTTTTTGATTTGTCTTGAATCAAGAAAAAATTTTAGCTTATTGATTCCATGTAATAATAGTATTTCATCTGATAGTGAATATATTTGGTCCATCTATCACATATATAGAGAGAAAACTCATCTGCCTAAAAAGGAGAGAATAAAGCATAGAGGAGGGGCCATTCACTAATGAAATCAACAAATATTTAAGTATTATATACCATTCTAGGTACTAGGGGTGCAGCAATGAGTAAAACAGTCTCTGTCTTGGGGATCCATATACTTGGTACAGGGAGAAGAATGAGCAAATAAATATTTAATACAATGTCAACCTAAAATTTTATATCCAGCTAAACCAAATATCAAGACTCTCTACTAGAAGAGTAGTATTTAATTACTTCATAATTAAACAATACCACAAGAAAGGAATGAGATACAAAAAAAAATAGTGATGGGAGAGGTAAGTACATGGGAAAATCTAAATTAGCATTAATTATATAAAGCAATGATAATAATAATGACTCTTGGTGAGGTATAAAAATAACATGTAGCTGAAATACTAATGGTAATAGCATGTATGATGGAATAAGATGATCTCAGGAGAAGTATCCTAAGTTATTGTTGTATTCAAGAACAAGGTGTACACATTTATCAGCTTTAGATGCTCATGTTAAGGAAATCCCTAAGAGAATATATGTGGAATGTGTTATTCCTAAATGCAATAGACAGAGGAAAAAGTATATGAAAGTTTATGTAATGCAATAGATAGGAGCAAAAGAAAAAGAACAGATTTTTAAAATAAAACAAAATTTTTAAAAAACTTAAAAGAGAAAATAAGCATGAAATAAAATGATAGAAATAAATCCAAATGTATCAGTAAACACCATCAATGTATATAGGCTAAGCTGTTGAAGGAAAGATTTTGAGATTGGTTAAAAAATAATAAAATGTACCTGAATGGAATTTATAGGAAACATATCTAACATAAGGACACAGAAGGGTTGTAGGTAAAAGAAGAACTTTTACAGTAAGAAAAAATAAATAAATAAAAGTTATGGGATTGAAATAGAAAATATAAAATTATTATTCATATATATGATTGTCATACAAAATACATACATACAAAAATCTAAAGAATTCTACCTATAAATCATGAAAGCAGAGAATTTGCCAAAATGTCCAATATAAGATTAAAATGTAGAATTTAAATTTAAAATATATATTAGGAAAGCAAGATTTTAAGAGAAACTTTTTACAATAGCAACAAAAAATGTAACATCCTTCAAAACATTACAGAGAAACTTATGAAACTTTAATGAAAAATACAGCATGTTCTTGATAGAAAGAGTCAATATTATATAGAAGACAAGTTCCTCAAAATTGATCTATCTGTTCAAATTAGCTTCAGTTGAAATCTTAGCTGGATTTGTTTAACTTGACAAGTTTGACAGAATTTATATGGAAAATCAAAGATTCAAGAACAGCCAAAATGCTTCTCAAGAAAAAAGGAGAAAATTTTGCTCTGCCAAATGACAAGATTTCTTATGAAACACATTGGCAGTGACCTAGGGACAAAAATATTGACTAATAGAAACAGAACAGACTCAAGAAACTGATACATATAAATAAATAAATAAATAAATAAATAAATATATATATATATATATATGGTGGCTTGATTTATGTGAGATGGCTATAAGAGATCATTAGCAAAAGATAGGTTTCAACAAATGGCACTAGCCTTTGAACTGCTTGTCTTTAGTATTCTTGTTTATGATATCATAAATTTCTACATTGTTTAAATAACTGTAACTTAGATTTTTCTGTCATTTGTAGCCCAAAGAACCCTTGATACAGGTCCTAGCATTCTTGCAACCAAGGACACATATTAAAATGGTCAAATCAGATGTGAGGTAACAACAGAGAAGAGACTCTTACTCTTCTACTAAACTTGAATCTGAGTAAAGGTGTGCTGAAACTTCTGGGTACTACCACATGGAGCCTGGAAATTAAATCAACAGAGTGAAAGGCAGAGTGGAAGATGGAGAGAAATGGAGTCTTGATGACAGGGTTTGAACCCTTTAACTGAGACCCATTTTCTGCTCTCTACCCATGGACTTTTCAATTATTTAACCCATTATCTCATCATGCTATATAGAGGACATCAATAAAAAACTTAAATTGAATGACAAATATATCACTTATGATCACTTTGAAATAACTATTATGTTTCCAGAGTTCAGTTTTTGGAGAAAAGTAAGAGGTGACTGATTAGAGCATTTTAAAATACATATATATACATATATATGTGTGTTCATTTATGTTATGTAAGCTCTAGATTATGATTTCTAAACCATTTTAATGCATCTGTGCCAATTTTTTTGAAATATTTGTAGAATTTAAAACCTGGGCCTTAATGGGTTAGGCCAGTAAATTTGTTTTTTATTTATTTGAGGCATTTAGGTTGACTTGACTGAAATGATCTTGCTAGAGATGGTAGACTCAAGTCACATTCTCAGAGAGATTGTTATCATAGAAACCACAATCATACAGTAAATTTCTTAAAATGTTGTTGTCTATAAAGCCCATGTGCTACCAATGTCTACATGAGTCCATGAAACTGTTATGCAGTTTTGATGGAAACATTTGCATCAGAGTAATATTTTTATCTTTTAAGAATTCTAAGAAATACAAAGAATTTTCTATGAATGTTTTGTTCAGGAGAAACAAAGCTAAAGGGCTAAAAAGGGGAAAATGATGTAGGGTTAGAAGGGAGGCTGAGTTTTGTTAGCCAAGTAACAATTGTGCCGGGGACTGTACAAAATTATCTCTAGCCTCATGCTCTAGGTTTATGCAAATATTTTTAACAAATCGCACAAACTGTTTAATATTCTGTTATTTCATTCACTAAAGAATTTTGCTGGAATAACTTACAAAGAAGGGAGATTCAAGAGTCTGAAAGCCAAGAGACACAAGACATTATGTTTTGTGTTTTAAGAAGAATTTTCAAAATAGGAGAGACCAGCTGAGTGTGGTGGTGCATACCTATAATCTCATTGAGCCAGGAGGCTGAGATGGGGGAATGAAGGATCACAAGTTCAAGGCCATCCTTGGATCTAAGCAACTTATAGAGACACTGTCTCAAAGTAAAAAATAAAAAGGACTCAGTGGTAAAGCATCCCTAGGTTAAATATCTAAAAGTGAGATAAATACCAAATGAATTTGTGACCAACAAAATGGCCTATAGAAGTAGTTCTCAAAATTCATTTTAGCATTGAAAATGTCAATATGTATATTAGACAAGTGAATTGTTAGTATAGGTTTTTTTTTTAAAGTTTAATTGTATGACATTTACTTATTAAACAGAGGAGGGATGCTCTTTTAATAATCACACAAAAAATATTAAGATCAGGAGCTGTGTATGACAGTTCCACTCTTACCAACATTAATATTTATTTCTCTATTTATTACAGTTTTGCAGGTATAAGATAAGTATTTGCAAAAATCGTGATTTTCAGAATACTTTTCAGGTGGAAGTTGTAGCTCAGTGGTAGAGCACTTTCCTAGCATGTGTGAGACACTGGGTTCAATTCTCAGTACCACATATAAATAAATAAAATAAACTTTTTCATTGACAACTAAAAAAATAATTTTCAATTAAACTCAGAAGGCTGAGAAAGGAGCAGTAGATTTTTGAAATTTTTTATTTCAAGGTTAAACCTCTAAGAATGTCTATGAATGGAATTAATTATTTTAAGTAGAAAAGTTAGAGAAGGAAGAACTGTTACAAGGATTGCTTTAAATACCTATAATAGAGCTGGGGCTGTAGCTCAGTGGCAGAGTGCTTGCCTGGCACAAGTGAGGCACTGGCTTCTATCCTCAGCACCACATAAAAATAAACAAATAAAATAAAGGCATGCTATCCATCTACAACTCCAAAAATAAATTTTAAAAAGTGTAACTTAAAAAATACCTATAGTAGGATAAAATATTGTGTTTTATATGCATGGCTAATTTGCCTTAACAGAGAATTTCCCAGACTGATACTTCTGAACTTTTAAGTGGCATTTAATTGAGTAAGATGTATGTGTGGTAGATTTGTGCTCATTTATATAGTTTTATGTCAATAAACCCCTGCTGCTTTGTCTTAAATTTTTTTAATAAAAGGATAGTAAAGAACTGAACTTTTAATATACATTCATAAGAAATTCAAATAAGCACACAAAGATGTGGATTTGGAACTCATAAAGACTATTCATAAAAATGCTGATTCTCTTTCTGGATATTTGGTAAGTTATGGCAATTCCTGCCACTTTGGAGTTAATTGTGGTATGTACCTTGGATTGGTCAGTGAAACATGAGCAGGAGTAATATACATCGCTTTGGGGCAGATGTTTCAAGAGCAAAAGCCAGTGTACAGTTCTCTATTTCCTTCTCCCTGCCAGTTATCAAAGAAGCACATTGAGATGGATCTCCATCAAGTTCAATTCCTGAGTGACAAAGAACAGAAGCCCTGCCAATCTGCACTGGACATGTATAAGAGATCATATATAAGTGGAAGAAGAGAGCAGAGAGAGTGGGACAGACTTGCAGAGAAAATCAGAGATGCCTGGAGGGAAAGATAAAAGAGAGCAGTTGATCCTAGAACTCTCACTTCCCAGCTCCAATGGGTTCTGATACTAACCCCCACATTATCCTGTGGAGCATGATAGAATTTCCATCTTTAAGCAACAACTACTTAGCAAGGTAAAGTGAATATTCCTCAAATTGAGAATTTTGCTGAGTCAAGAGATGGATTTTAATAATTGCCAAATGTCACCCACTAGCAAAGCAAATACCTTTGACAGTTTTCCTCCTCCTCCTCCCTCTTCTCTTGCCCCTCCCCCTTCCTTACTAGTCCATCATCCTAAAAGTTTTACCTAGGGATGATTATCCATTCACTTTTTATTTTTCCATTTATTCTCTTTTTCTCATTGGCATGATTCTCATTTATGTTGCACAAAATATTTATACCAACTTAAGTGAACTATAAATATGAGCAAATAAGTGAATACACAAATTATCATTCATTCTAAGAGTAAGATTTTTTTACCTATAACACAATTGATTTAGTTTTTATTTATTTTTACAGTGCTGGGACCTGGTGCATGCTGGGCAAGTGCTCTACCTCTTAGCTACATCACTAGCCCTTAGACTTTATTTGATATACAGTATAAATGTAGACTTAGTTAATTCTTTTTTCCAAAATGGTTTACTAATTATCCTGGCATGCTATTGGATACTCTTTCCTTTTCCCACTAAGATGTAATACTTTTTTAGTTTTATTATTATTATTTTCTGGTGCTGGGAATTTAACTCATGGGTACTTAATCACTGTTCCACATTCCCAGCCCTTTTTATTTTTCGATTTTGATACAGGGTCTCACTGAGTTTCTTAGGGTCTTACCTAAGCTGCTGACTGGTTTTAAACTTGTGATCCTTCTGTGTCGGTCTCCTGAGTTGCTGGAATTATAGCCTTGCACCACTACACCCAGCTCATCATTATTTTTGACCAAATACAGTTGAGTCTTTATTTCAGAGTATCCGTTTTACATTTATCTGTTTATTTGTTCCAAGATGACCTTTTTTTTTTTTTCTCCCTGCCAACCCAGTAATGCTGGGGATTGAACCCAGGGCTTTGCATCCTAAGCAAGCGCTCTACCAACTGAGCTATATTCTCAGCCCCCATCCAGGGTGACTTTTGAAAAGATAAATTGAATATAACAAAATTTGGTTATCAAGATACTCCTTAATGGGCTGGTACTATAGCTCAGTGGCAGAACATTTGCCTAGCATGTGTGAGGCACTGGGTTTGATCCTTAGCACCACATTTTAAAAAAAAACTAAAAATAAAAATATAAAATAAAATAAAGGCATCCTGTCCATCTACAACTACAAAAAAAAAATGTTTAAAAAGAGAGATACCCCTTAAGTTTTACTGCTGTGTATTTAGGGTGAAAGTGTATTTAGGGCGAAAGTGTCAAAATGTCTATGATGTCTGCAACTGACTTTCAGTTGGTTCTGGAAAAGACAGAGAAAGAAGGTGAATAATAAAATGTTAATATGGTCAATCTAGTGTTCATCCTACTAGTCTTTTAACTTCTATGTATGTTTGAAAAGGGTTTTGGAGGGTTAATTTTTTTTTTTTTTTACAGTTTTCCTTAATAAAAATTTAAAAACTGAGGTATAACTTCCATATAGTGAAGCAAGTTTTGAAATTTTACAGAATAAAAGTGTGGGAAATTAAAAGCAATACAGTTTAGGAGCCAGACTCCATGGCACACTCCTGTAATCCCAGCAGCTTGGGAGACTGAGGCAGAAGGATCACGAGTTTAAAGCCAACCTCAGGCAACTCAGTGAGACCCTGTCTCTAAATAAAACACAAAATAGGGCTGGTAATGTGGCTTAGTGGCCTGAATTCAATCCCTGGCATCCCCATCTCCCCCCCCCCCCCCAAAAAAAAAAGCAATACAGTTCATGTGAGGTCTGAGATTTGGTTCAATGTTTAAGACAAAACATTGGTATCAAAGTTTTTGCTGTGTCATTTTCTAAAAGGTTTGGGCTGGGAGTGTTCTATTGTGCTATTGATCAATTGTAGAGAGTTTGCCTAACATGAGTGAAGCTCTGGGATCAATCCCCAGCAACACACACACACACAAACACACACACACACACACACACACACACACACACACACACACACACGTGTACTATTGGTTTTGTTTTGTTTTAACAGGCTCCATAGGAGATGAGTTAATAAAAACAAAAGCAGATCTGATTGAATAATTTCCTTTATCACTCATTTTTTGGGACTTTTGTGAGATAAAAACTATTTTAAACTAAAAAATTCTGAAAATTTTACATTGTTATAATAAAGTCCAGATTTATTGTGTAGATACTAATACTTTGAAACATTTAGAATAAATTTCTGATGCTGAATTTTAATTTAAAAATACTTCAAATTCAAATTTCTTTGAATTATATAACAATAAAGGCCTGTGCTTTGTTAGCATTTCCTGTGACTCCTTATAGTACAAAATTATTATCCTAACTACCTTTGTGTGCTATGGCAATTAACATCATTCATATGTGACTATTAATATTACCCCCCATATTTTCCCTTTGAGATTCAGATTAATTGATCCACAAACCCCAAAGATTTTTTTCTTTTCTTTCTTTTTTTTTTTTTTGGTACTGGGGATTGAACTCAGGGGCACTCGACCACTGTGCCACATCTCTACTCTATTTTTTATATTTTATTTAGAGACAGGGTTTCACTGAGTTGCTTAGCAACTCGTTTTTGCTGCGGCTGGCTTTGAACTCTGGATCCTCCCAGAGCTGCTAGGATTACAAGCGAGTGCCACTACACCCGGCCCAAGTCTTTTTTCTCCCTTCTTTAAATAAAATATTTGTTTTTACAGTATATCCCAGCAACCATAATTCCTCTGTCCTTACACAAAAGCAATTTGGATTTTTTTGTCCTATGGTAATCATTGAACTGCTGAAAAGTGCTGGAAATCTAACTTTACTACTTATCTTCATACCTAATTAGTATTTGTGTGTTTCTGAAATCCTTTAATATTCTAAATTTTGAACTTTTATTTTGAACTTTGAGCTATTGGGTAGGGCCTTTAGTTTTAGTTCATTTTCAGTAACTCTTCCATTTTTATATAACAATTTTAAAACAGAATTTATGAGTATTGTTGAATCAATCACATGGAAATAGCAATAGACAGAGTCTGGCTTCTGAGGGCTGTCATACCACAACCTAACTTGACTTTTTGTCCACAATTGGTCACTATGTTCACCCTCTGTACTGTTGACATTGTTGCCCAAACACAAATCTGATTTTGTCATTCTTCCATGACTCCCAACCATCTATAGGTAAAATCAAAACTCCTTAGAGGCAAAAAAAAAAAAAAAAAAAAAAAAAAGAAAAAAGAAAAAGAAAAAGAAAAGAAAACAAGATAAAAGAACCTTCCACCATCTGGCCTCACCATTCTCATTTGCACCCCTCTCAGAATGAATACTGACACTGGAGCCACACAGAGGTACCTGTCAATCTCAACAATTTCCCTGCCAATGCTTTTGCACTGCTCTGTCATCTCCATTTAGAATGTCCTTCTTCTCCCCACCTCCTCACCCCAATTCCTTGTATCCCTGAAGAACTAACCCAAAGTTTACCTCCTTAACCACACCTCCATGTTCAGAGATCCTGGCCAAATCAATCACCTCCTCCTCTAGGGACTAGATAATCATTATCTAGTGGGACAGAGCGACAAGGAAATAAATACTCAAGCCCATGGTCAAAAAGACTAAGAACTCCTTGAGGACAAAGACAGTGTTGTTTATTCTCTTCTGGGTCCCCCACAGCATCTATACCAAATCACACAATAAATAAATGTTGAATTGAATTTAACTGGATCATATGAAAATAGTTTAATAATTGCATTTTCACATCTAAAATAGTAATTATGTTTCTTTGTAAAGCTATCAGTTCATAATTTGATCTTTAAAAAACCCTTATGCTGAACATAGTAGCCTACACCCATAGTTCTAGCCACTGAGAAGGCTGAGGTAGGAGTATTGTAAGTTCAAGGTCAGTATGAGCAACATAGCAAGACCCTGACTTTCCACTCCCACTTCCAAAACAAAGAAGAGAAATAAAAACCTCACAAAGTGGTTACTAAAGTTTTGCATATGTATATATATATATATATATATGCTATAAATGTATATCCCATAATTTTTAATAAACTTCAGTTACATTTATATAGGTTTTTTTGTTTGTTTTTTTACTTCTGTGTAGCTCATAGAATCTATTTAAAGGTCTCTGGGTAATTTGAACGGATATAAATCATAAAAATTATAGCCAAGCAGGTTCACACCTATAACCCCAGCAACTCAGGAAGTTGAGGCAGGAGAATCACAAGTTCAAAATCAGCCTGGGAAATTTAGTGAGACCCTGTCTCAAAAAAGAAAAAAAAAAGATGTGGGGATGTGGCTCAGAGGTAGAGTGTCCCAGGGTTCAATCCCAAGTACCCTTCCTGCCACCCCCCAAAAAGAAAGTATGTAAATTGTAAAAATAATTAGAATGGCTAGCTGAGATACAAACATTAAAGAATAAGATGGTGCTTAAAAGAAAAAAAAAAACTTGTGCGAAAGAAACATGTTTTTTTGTGGAAAGCAAAACCCTGAAATATTTAATGAGGCATTGCAAAATAAACCTCTCCACCCCGTCCCCAGGGAGACAGAGTCAAGGTTCAGACTGGACTTTGTTTAGAAACGTTCGAACCATGTGTTCAAAGAATGAGAGAGGATGGTCAAGACTCGCTGCCAAAGCACATCACAAGCTTAACATGTGCTTACTGCCTGCTCTAAAAAACTAGTGTCCATGAACTAGGCAGCTGCTAGCACTTGGGGTACCTTCTAGCTAGTTAAGTCTCAAACTGGGTCACATCTTCACTTCTGAAAGAAGCTCCAGAAACTTTCTGCTGTCTTTGTCTCTCAGATTATTTGTCAGTTCTATTTTATAAAATACTTCAGTTTTAACATTAGAGTCATGACTAAAATGGGTAAATATGAAAATAAATATAATATTTGTAAACATTAAAATGTTCCTAATTAAGCTATACACTTTCCTGAAAAACTTCTCATCTCATGTATTCTATTTCTATATTAATAACAATCTTTGCAAATGTCCATCTCAAAAAAGTTGAAGTCTTAGAAGTAACAGCTAACATGTAGTAAAGTGCTCGGACGTGTCAGGCACTTTTTTTTTTTTTAGTCTCCTTTAACTCTCACAGGAATTTCTGGGAGGAAAAAAATGACTTGAACACATTTCCCTGACTTCTCCCTCCCCAACCCCAATTCCTTACTGAAGCAAAATTCAAGGACAAAAACAACTACCAAAAACCTCTCTGGAGGTAATCTGTGCTTCTGAAGACAACTGTGAGTTTTCCAGAGGAGAAGATAGGTGTGGGATATATAAGGTCTGTAACCTGGGAATGCTGACTCCTGACTCAGAAGAAAAGGGGCCCACACAGATGCAGTCATTCTCTTTCCAGGTGTCTTGGGATAAATTATCTCTCTCATACTTGGACAGTCTGAGAACAAAGAAGTTCCTTCAGTGAAGGGGACTCAATTTGTCAACTTGTCTGGCTTTGGGCTAGAATATAGTTCTTGATATGTCCCAGAACCAGAAGCAATGACATAGTGACATCAACTGAGAACTTGGAACTTGTTAGAAATGCAATTCTCAAACCTTACTGCAGGACTTTAAATCAGGAACTGGAAGTGGGACCCAGCAAGTTGTATTTTAATAGATCTTTAATAAGATTGTGGTAAATATTCAGGACTGAGAACCACTAAGTTATCAGAGGAGATAGCACTCTCTCTCCCTCTCTCTCTCTCCCTCTGAGAGTGTGTGTGTGTGTGTGTGTGTGTGTGTGTGCCCGTGCACACACACACTACTACTGGGGATTGAACTCAGTGGTGCTTTACCTCTGAGTGATATCTCCAACCCCTTTTTATTTTGTATTTTGGGATAGGGTCTCGCTAATTTTCCTAGACTATCCTTCTGTCTCAGCCCTCATTCACTTATCCCCAATCACTGCAATTACACGTGAGTCACTAAACCTAGCTTGAGTGGACAGCTTAATATCCTCCACTTGTCTGATTTATCAGTTTTAGAGAAACCAGACCGCCGAACCTGTAAAGATGCTGAGGAACTCATATCCATTAGTAAAGCACAGGGAATTATGATACATATGAGTTTATTAATTTGAGGGAGATTCACCAGTTGATCAGTCAGAAAGGAGAAGAAAAAATAGTCAAAGACAGATTTTAATTTCAATCATAATAACAACCTTCTTAGTACTCCTGATAAAAATTGAGGCTTTTAAAGGCTAAATAACTTGTTCAAGGTCACATCACCAATAAGTGACATAATCAAAATTTGAACCCAGGGCTATCTGATCCTGAGTCCTCTGCCTTACCCTCCATTTCCTAATTAAGTATACTTCAACTGTTTCTATAGAATCTGTTTTCCTTTAAATTTTGTTTTAAATTGTGATAAAACATTGCAGAGAGTTCATAAGAAAAGTGTTTTATATATGTATTTATATATTTGTATACTGTATATATATGTGTGTGTGTGTGTACATATACATACCAAGAGAGAAAAATTTGTGTTTATATATATTTCATTACATAGCTGACATCCATGTAATCACTATCAACCAGAACAAAAAATAGAACATTGCAGCAAGTCCCTAAATGCCTCTGTTCTCCCTGAAGGTCATAAACTTGACTCTTTGATAATTGTTTCCTTGCTTTTCCTTATTAAATCACCTCTATAATTATTTTCAAACAACATAGTTTTCCATTTCCCTCTTTATATGAGGGAAATCATACTGTGTATATTCTTTTTGGCCCTGCTGGTTTTGCTTAACATCATGATTGTGACATTCATCCATATTATGTGTAGTCATTGTTCATTTCATTGCTATGTAGTGTTGCATTGAATGAATAATAAACATTTTATTTATCCTGGAATCCTTTTCTTTATTTATGCTTTCACTCTCCTAATTCAGACCTTCATTAAATGACTTCTTAGTACTTTAATTATCCTGGTAGCCCCTAACTATTCTGCTTATCTCCAGGCTCTCCCCTACCGATGCCAAAGGAAGCTTTCTGAAGATCAACACTGATCATGTCTATCCTGTTAAAAGACATTATAAGAGGCACAGCCAGCCACAAGTCCTCAAGCCAGCGGAGACCTCCGACCCGCAAGCAGCTTCTGGGACCAGGGCTGGGCAGCCAGAGACCTCTCCAGGCAGCCTTGTCCCCCTCCAGCTGCAGGCTTTTTCTACGGGGCGATCCAAGATGGCAGACTAGAGAGTGACTGCATCTCCAGTCGCTCCAGAACCCAGGATTCAAGAAGGGGAGGCATTGAGAGACTCGGAATAAAATAGAACCACGGGGTGAGTCTCCCCCACCCAGTGAATCTCAGCTGGGCGGCAGGCCCGGATTTGAGTGGCTTATTAGAGTAGGACAGGGCAGATAGAGTCTCCCCCAGGCAGCTCTGAGCACTCTGGCGGTGGGCTCCTCCCACAGGGCCAGATTCTCCAGCCTCACGGAGCAGGCCCCCCAGTGAGAGCCTTTCTGCACAGAAGCAGCGCGGCCAGCTCCGGCCTGCCCGCAGGTTGCTTCAGAGACCAGCACAGGGCACCAGGGACTTCCCCAAGAAGCCCAGCCCCCTGCGGCGGGAAGCGCCTTTCTAGGCTAGCTTCTCGGGGCAGACCGCCCAGTGAGAGCCTGTCTACACAGAGCCAGATACAAGTCCCCAAGTCAGTGGAGACCTCCGACCTGCAAGCAGCCTCTGGGACCAAGACTGGGCAGCAAGAGACCTCTCGGGTCTCTCTCTCTGGAACTAGTAGTGGGCTAGGTGCAGCGTTCTTCGGAAGCACTACATTATCAAGATAATCCAAGACTTCAGGCTACTGAAGGCTGGTAGGTGATACACTGGAAATCTACAGGGACACTATAAGCCAATAGAAGAAATCTACGATATCACAGAGTCCCACTGACATCTGACCAATATGAGAAAAAAAGGGAAGAAAATGTCCCAAACAAACCTAGATACTATATCAATAAAACCCAATGACAGCACAGCAGAAGAAATGTCAGAAAGGGAGTTCAGAATGTACATAATTAAAACAATCAGGGAAGCAAACGAGGAGATGAAAGAGCAAATGCAGGCATTAAATGAACGCACCAATCAACAGTTAAAAGAGCAAATACGGGAAGCAAAAGAACATTTCAATAAAGAGTCAGAGATTCTGAAAAAAAAACCAAACAGAAATCCTTGAAATGAAGGAAACAATAAACCAAGTTAAAAACTCCATAGAAAGCATAACCAATAGGATAGATCACCTGGAAGACAGAACCTCAGATATTGAAGACAAAATATTTAATCTTGAAAACAAGGTTGACCAAACAGAAAAGATGGTAAGAAATCATGAACAGAATCCACAAGAATTATGGGATATCATGAAAAGGCCAAATTTAAGAATTATTGGGATTGAGGAAGGCTTAGAGAAACAAACCAAAGGAATGAACAATCTATTCAATGATATAATATCAGAAAATTTCCCAATCAGAAGATTGAAATGGAAAACCAAGTACAAGAGGCTTATAGGACTCCAAATATACAAAATTACAACAGACCTACGCCAAGGCACATTTTTATGAAAATACCTAACATACAAAATAAAGACAGAATTTTAAAGGCCACAAGAGAAAAGAATCAGATTACATTCAGGGGAAACCAATAAGAATATCAGCAGATTTTTCAATACACACCCTAAAAGCTAGAAGGGCCAGGTACAACATTTACCAAGCCCTGAAAGAAAATGGTTGCCAACCAAGAATTTTATACCCAGCAAAACTTACTTTCAGATTTGACGATGAGATAAGATCCTTCCATGATAAACAAAAGCTAAAGGAATTTACAAAAAGAAAGCCACCATTACAGAACATTCTCAGCAAAATATTCCATGAGGAAGAGATGAAAAACAACAATGTAAATCAGCAACGGGAGGAACTAGCTTAAAGGAATAGCCAAATAAAGGAGAAACCAAATCATGCCAAAAAACAAAAATGAGTCCAATGACTAGGAATACATATCATATCACAATAATAACCATGAATGTTAATGGCCTGAACTCATCAATCAAAAGACATAGACTGGCAGAATGGATTAAAAAGAAAAAATCCAACAATATGCTGCCTGCAAGAGACTCATCTCATAGAAAGAGATACCCATAGACTAAAGGTGAAAGGATGGGAAAAAACATACCATGCACACGGACACAGCAAAAAAGCTGGAGTATCCATCCTCATTTCAGATAATGTGGACTTCAAGACAAAACTAGTCAGAAGGGATAAAGAAGGATATTACATACTGCTTAAAGGAAGCATAAATCAGCAAGACATAACAATCATAAATATCTATGCCCCGAACATTGGCTCATCCATGTACATCAAACAAATCCTTCTCAATTCCAGGAATCAAATAGACCACAACACAATAATACTAGGTGATTTTAACACAACTCTCTCACCGCTGGATAGATCGTCTAAACAAAAATTGAATAAAGAAACCATAGATCTCAATAACACAATCAACAATTTAGACTTAACCGACTTATATAGAATATACCATCCAACAAAGAATGAATACACTTTCTTCTCAGCAGCACATGGATCCTTCTCTAAAATAGACCATGTTTTATGCCACAAAGCTACTGTTAGCAAATACAAGAAG
This sequence comes from Sciurus vulgaris, assembly GCF_902686455.1. Taxonomy (NCBI): domain Eukaryota; kingdom Metazoa; phylum Chordata; class Mammalia; order Rodentia; family Sciuridae; genus Sciurus; species Sciurus vulgaris. Next base: position 44,124,951 of record NC_136475.1, read on the forward strand.
ATAGAGATACTACCTTGTACTCTATCAGATCATAATGGACTAATTTAATTTCAATTAGAAATAAATGACAGAATAAAAAACAGAAACTTCTCCAATACTTGGAGATTAAATAATACACTAATAATAGTGTATTATTATTACTAATAATAGTGGATAATAGAAGACATCAGGAGGGAAATAAAAAAATTCTTAGAAGTAAATGAGAACAAAGACACATCATATCAAAATCTCTGGGACACTATGAAAGCAGTACTTAGAGGAAGATTTATTTCATGGGGCGCATTCAACAAAAGAACTAGAAATCAACAAATAAACGACTTAACATTACAGCTCAAAGCATTAGAAAAAGAAGAGCAGACCAACACCAAAAGTCGTAGAATACAGGAAATAGTTAAAATCAGAGCCGAAATCAATGAAATTGAAACAAAAGAATCAGAAAAATCAACAAAATAAATAGTTGGTTCTTTGAAAAAATAAACAAAATTGATAAACCCTTAGCTACACTAACAAAGAGAAAGAGGGAGAAAACTCAAATTACTAAAATTCAGAATGAACAAGGAAATATCACAACAGACACGAGTGAAATACAAAACATAATTAGAAGCTGTTTTGAAAATCTATACTCCAACAAAACAGAAAACCTCGAAGACATCAACAAGTTTCTAGAGACATATGAATTACCTAAACTGAACGAGGAGGACATACACAACTTAAATAAATCAATTTCAAGCAATGAAATAGAAGAGGTCATCAAAAGCCTACCAACAAAGAAAAGTCCGGGACCAGATGTGTTCTCAGCCGAGTTCTACAAAACCTTTACAAAAGAGCTCATTCCAATACTCCTCAAAGTATTCCATGAAATAGAAGAGGAGGGAACCCTCCCAAACTCATTCTATGAAGCCAATATCACCCTGATACCTAAACCAGACAGAGACACATCGAGGAAAGAAAATTTCAGACCAATATCCTTTGTTGGGGGCTGCGCCATGTTGATCACATCGGCAGTGAGGAGGTTAATTGACATAAGCACACTCAGGTGATTTTATTGTCCACACACACAATGTATGCACATGTGTTATCGAGCACTACTTGCCTGCTCAGAGCGTTTTGCCTGATCTTTGTGTAAGAGGCGTGGCCCTGCTCTCCGCCTCTTGGAGGTGATATAAGCGTAGGTGGAGCGAGACAGACACGAGCAGCAGCCATTAGCAGAAAAGCAGTAGAAGAAGACACACTCACGGAAGCAGAAAAACACAGAACAGCAGCTAATAGGACACACTGAAGCAGCTAGACGCACGACGGCAGCTAGTAGGGAAAAGCGACACAGCAGCTAGCAGAAAGCGGCGGAAGGCAGATTACAGAATGGAGAACTGAGACGCATCACTAAACCACCTTAGGTAGACACACCCTTAGTTCATAGGATGCAGGACACACCAGTAAGAGGCAGCAGAACTTAAGTGAGGCGTAGCAAGACTCTCTTCTTCTAAGCAAAGCCTGTCCTTCTCTCAAAGTCTCTCTTAAGCAAAGTTTCTTTCTCTCTGATAAGCAAAGTCTCTCTCTCTCTCCTCTCAAAGCAAGTAAACCTCATTTCCTCTATCCTCTATGAACAAAAAGCAAGAAAGCAGTGCACTAAAGAGAAAGATAGAAGTGCCTCAGTTTCCAGTCCACCACCCATAAAACCCGTGCAAGTTGTTGCTTCAAGCAGTGACAAATATCCACAGATTTTGTACCGCAAAGAGCCAGCGACAAATGGTGGCCCGTCCGGGGAATGGTGGCCCCTCCGGGGAATGGGGAGCATGCGGGGAAGGAAAATTAACAACAACCTTACAGGAAAAAAAAAAAAGGGAAATCTGCATGGTGGGGAAACTGAGGAACCTCACAGAAATAGGGTAAGAGAAAATTCAAGATCCACCTCCGGGAATAGATACAGCAGGGAAAGTAGGAACCTCGCAGGAGTCTCTGGCCAGAGCAGTTTAAGGGCGAGGGATAGTAAAAATAAATAGTGTTGGTCAAAAACTAAAGGTCACAAAGGACACGACAGTGAAGTGCAAAAATGCATGTATTTGTTTGTGTTTAAAACTAAAATAAGTCAAGTAAAAAAAAAAGTCAAGAAAAGTTAAAGTAGTATACAGGAAGCTGGGTTGAAGAGGGCTCAGGTACAGGGAGCTGGGTAAAGTAACCCCCAGTGGAGAGGGCCCAAATACAGGGAGGTGGGTAAAGTAACCCCCAGCGGATAGGGAGCTGGGTAAAGTAACTCCCAGTGGACTGGCTAGGTATTAAAATAAGATTTTGTGTGTTTGTTGTTTGTCAAGAGTTCATGTCTTTGGTCGCATTGTAAAGAGAATGATAGAGGGGCTCCGGAATGTGTGTATTTTGTATTGTTTGTGTGTTTGTACTACTGTTAGTGTGGCCTTTGTACAGTGAAGGATAAATTCAGAAATATCATGAAGTCAGTCTGAAGGGATAATTCAAAAGGAGGTGTGAAAAATATATTACAAGAAGTGCTGGGAGAGATTAAAAAGGAAGTTAGCTGGGGTAACCAAAAACAGGAATGTTCTGGGGAGGAAGGAAACACTGGGGAAGAATTAGAAAATAAGGAAACCAGTGTACAATCATATGTTCAAACTCTAGCAGAAATAAGCCCAGGGTTTATAGAGGAAAAGTTGTTCAATGTGCCACAAGGGGATCTTCATAAACAGGATCTAATAGCAACAGAAAAGAACTGTTAAAGAAAACAAAGTGAGGAATAATTGCATGGTAATGACTTAGAAAATAATTGCTCAAAGCTTAAGAACAAGGGAAAAATGTAGGAGAAAGCTAAACCTAATACAAAGAACCCCAAAAAAGGAATAACTAAGTGGTAGTGAAAACTTAAGAACAAGGGAAAAAGGTAGGACAGAGCTGAATCTAATACAAAGAATATAGACAGTGATGACTGGAAAAAGCTATGCAGAGCAGTGTTATTTGGAGGACGATGTCTGGTTGGAGAGCTCAGTGGCAAGAAATAGCTGTCGAAACTGCTTGCAGAAATGTAGTAGCAAGGTTTCCTGGTGGAAACGTTGGAATGCTAGTAGGAGAAGGCTAATATGCTTCAATAGATACTCAAAGTCAATATGATCCTGGAGTGCATGCACATATATACAGCAGCAAAGAGACAATGCCCTAACAAAAGAAAAGCCAAGAGATAACTATAGTAAAATCTGTTATACCCTGTGCCCCAGGCCTCTGCTCAAAGTGCAGAAAGGGAAAACATTGGGTTAACAAGTGCAAATTAGTTACTAATGTTGAGGGAAAGATGTTACCAAATCATTTAAGAAACAAGGTACAGGGCTCTTCAACTCAGGGCTTACAAAATGGGAGCACAGTTATAGCCCTTGTAGAGTTTGGGAAATAACAGATATTTTTGCTGATAGTGATTGCATCACTCGGGCAATTCCCAAATTGGAATTGGTAGGACCCATAGCCCTCATAAGCTGATCTAGCTACTCAGATGGTTTTCATCTTTTTCTCAGTAAAGCAAGCTGCTTATTTTCATCCTGTGTAACTCACTTTCTAATCACTCATGTTGATACCTCACCTTTAAGGAGGGTTTATAAGTAAAGGGAAGTGCACTGACTAGAAGGTTAATGGAGTTAATATTAAACAATTGTTTTTTCAGCACAGTTTGGCATCAGATTTGGGGGATTTTTAGGTTTTACACTAATAGGTTTGGGTGTGCTTGTGTTAATTCTATCTTCTACAAAAACCTCAAAGCCAGTCAACAGGCTTATGTCATCATAAAATAGGCCATGGCCGCCCAATCTCCCAGTGTATGGCTTGGTGTGCTGGATCGGTAGTCAAAGACGGGTAAGATTCATGGGGAGCTCATACCAACCTAAGACAGGGTTCTGACGCCTGGAGGTGAGAATTCCGATGACGGGTAAGGATGTTGCTCTGCCGTGGACAACCTGAGACAGACATGATCCCTGCAAGCTTTCTTTTCATTGTATATAAAGAAGGGGGAATTGTTGGGGGCTGTGCCATGTTGATCACATCGGCAGTGAGGAGGTTAATTGACATAAGCACACTCAGGTGATTTTATGGTCCACACACACAATGTATGCGCATGTGTTCTCGAGCACTAATTGCCTGCTCAGAGCGTCTAGCCTGATCTTTGCGTAAGAGGCGTGGCCCTGCTCTCTGCCTCCTGGAGGTGATATAAGCGTAGGTGGAGCGAGACAGACATGAGCAGCAGCCATTAGCAGAAAAGCAGTAGAAGAAGACACACTCACGGAAGCAGAAAAACACAGAGCAGCAGCTAATAAGACACACTGAAGCAGCTAGACGCACGACGGCAGCTAGTAGGGAAAAGCGGCACAGCAGCTAGCAGAAAGCGGCAGAAGGCAGATTACAGAATGGAGAACTGAGACGCATTACTAAACCACCTTAGGTAGACACACCCTTAGTTCATAGGATGCAGGATGCACCAGTAAGAGGCAGCAGAACTTAAGTGAGGCATAGCAGACTCTCTTCCTCTAAGCAAAGCCTGTCCTTCTCTCAAGGTCTCTCTTAAGCAAAGCTTCTTTCTCTCTGATAAGCAAAGTCTCTTTCTCTCTCCTCTCAAAGCAAGTAAACCTCATTTCCTCTATCCTCTATGAACAAAAAGCAAGAAAGCAGTGCACTAAAGAGAAAGATAGAAGTGCCTCAGTTTCCAGTCCACCACCCATAAAACCCGTGCAAGTTTTGCTGCAAGCGGTGACAAATATCCACGGATTTTGAAACCGCAAAGAGCCAGCGACAATCCTAAATGAACATCGATGCAAATATTCTCAACAAAATTTTAGCAAATCACATACAAAAATATATTAAAAAGATAGTGCACCACGATCAAGTGGGTTTTATCCCAGGGATGCAAGGTTGGTTCAACATCCAGAAATCAATAAATGTCATTCACCATATCAACAGACTAAAAGTTAAGAATCACATGATTATTTCAATAGATGCAGAAAAAGCATTCGATAAAATATAGCATCCCTTCATGCTCAAAACACTAGAAAAAATTGGGGTAGTGGGAACATTCCTTAACATTGTGAAGGCCATCTACGCTAAGCCCATGGCCAATATCATTCTAAATGGTGAAAAACTGAAAGCATTCCCCCTAAAAACTGGAACAAGGCAGGGATGCCCTCTTTCACCACTTCTATTCAACATTGTTCTTGAGACTCTAGCCAGAGCAATTAGACAAACCAAAGAAATTAAAGGGATACGAATTGGAAAAGAGGAACTCAAACTATCCCTGTTCGGTGATGACATGATTATATATTTAGAGAAACCTGGAAATTCCACCAGAAAACTCTTAGAACTCATAAGTGAATTCAGTAAAGTAGCAGGTTACAAGATCAATGCTCATAAATCCAATGCATTTTTATACATAAGTGATGAATCTTCAGAAAGAGAAATTAGGAAAACTATCCCATTCACAATAGCATTGAAAAAAACAAAATACTTGGGAATCAATCTCACAAAAGAGGTGAAAGACCTCTACAATGAGAACTACAGAACACTAAAGAAAGAAATTAAAGAAAACCTTAAAAGATGGAAAGATCTCTCATGTTCATGGATAGGCAGAATTAATATTGTCAAAATGGCCTTACTACCAAAAGTGCTATATAGATTCAATGCAATTCCAATTAAAATCCCAATGATGTACCTTACAGAAATAGAGCAAGCAATTATGAAATTCATCTGGAAGAATACGAAACCCAGAATAGCTAAAGCAATCCTCAGCAGAAAGAGCGAAGCAGGGGGTATCACAATATCAGAACTTCAACTCTATTACAAAGCAATAGTAACAAAAACGGCATGGTATTGGTACCAAAATAGAAAGGTAGATCAATGGTATAGAATAGAGGACACGGACACAAACCCAAATAAATAACAATTTTCTCATACTAGACAAAGGGGCCAAAAATATGCAATGGAGAAAAGATAGCCTCTTCAACAAATGGTGCTGGGAAAACTGGAAAACCATATGCAACAGAATGAAATTAAACCCCTATCTCTCACCCTGCACAAAACTCAACTCAAAATGGATCAAGGACCTCGGAATCAGACCAGAGACCCTGCATCTTATAGAAGAAAAAGTAGGTCCAGATCTTCAACATATAGGCTTAGGATCATACTTCCTTAACAGGACTCCCATAGCACAAGAAATAAAAGCAAGAATCAACAACTGGGATAGATTCAAACTAAAAAGCTTTCTCTCAGCAAAGGAAACTATCAGTAATGTGAAGAGAGAGCCTACAGAGTGGGAGAATATCTTTGCCACTCATACTTTAGATAGAGCGCTTATATCCCAAATCGATAAAGAACTCAAAAAACTCTACACCAAGAATACAAATAACCCAATCAACAAATGGGCTAAGGAAATGAACAGACACTTCACCGAAGAAGATGTACAAGCAATCAACAGATATATGAAAAAATGTTCAACATCTCTATTAATAAGAGAAATGCAAATCAAAAGTACACTAAGATTTCATCTCACCCCAATTAGAATGGCGATTATCAAGAACATAAGCAACAATAGGTGTTGGCGAGGATGTGGGGAAAAAGGTACACTCATACATTGCTGGTGGGGTTGCAAATTAGTGCAGCCACTCTGGAAAGCAGTTTGGAGATTCCTCAGAAAGCTTGGAATGGAACCACCATTTGACCCAGCTATCCCACTCCTTGGCCTATACCCAAATGACTTAAAATCAGCATACCTCAGAGATACAGCCACATCAATGTTCATAGCTGCTCAATTCACCATAGCCAGATTGTGGAACCAACCTACATGCCCTTCAGTTGATGAATGGATAAAGAAACTGTGGCATATATATACAATGGAATATTACTCTGCCATGAAGAATGATAAAATTATGGCATTTGCAGGCAAATGGATGAAATTGGAGGATATCATGCTAAGTGAGATAAGCCAATCTCAAAAAACTAAAGGACGAATGATCTCGCTGATAAGCAGATGAGGACATATAATGGGGGGTAGGAGGGGTTAGCGTTAGGGCTAGGGTTAGGTTTAGGGTTAGGGATAAGGAGGGTGGTAAGAATGGAGGAAGGAAGGACTGTATAGAGGGAAAAGAGGGGTGGGAGGGGTGGGGGAAGGGATAAAATAACAGAATGAATCAAACAACATTGCCCTATGTAAATTTATGATTTTTAATTAAAAAATGGAAAAAAATGAATAAATACATTAAAATTTAAAAAAAAAGACATTATAAGAGAAGAAGAAAAAAGGCTGAGAGGTAGGCAGTGACCACATTATTCAGGGTATTGGGAACTATTTTAGTGATTGAGTGTTTTATTCTAAGGGCTGTTGTTAGGAGCAAGTTATGCTATTAACATAGGGTGGACACATGTCCACAATATTGGAGTTTATTGAGTAACAATAAATTCACAAGCTACATCACTTTCATTGACTTTAATTCACCAAGTACTCATAGTTCACTTGGTAGCCATGAGCAGGGTAATCACAGGTTCTTTAATTGCATTCCAATCTTAATGACTAAGATCTGTAACACTCAAATCACACCTCACACTTTACCCAATGATATATGGTTACAGAACAGTGAAGAAAGGGCCACGATAACTATAGTGTTTCAAAAGGCTGCACTGAGAGTTAAGGCAGACAGCAGATATGAAGGCAAAAGTGTCACTGCAGGTGGTCAGATAAGATTTTGAACTAGCTAAGAACTTGTTCAGGGTGCAGTGTTCAGGGCACAGAACTTGTTCCAGGTGAGGGTCCTCGAGATGACAGGCAGTTTCAAAGTGGACTTCATCAAGCAGGGAGATTGAGCTGAGTCAAAGCCCTGGGGATGAAGTTGGAAGTTGTCATCTGTTGCTCTTGTGAGGAGTTTACTAGATGGTCTAAGATGGCAGGTCGGTATGTGTTGCTGTGCCACCATCTTCAGTGCCTCTCCTTTTATGTATCTCAGGTGACAGGCATGCATCAATCAGTGATGTGGTGTGTTTTTTAAGCTCACAGGCCTGGTTTCTCTGATGTGCGTTTGATATGCTCGTGTATCCATGTGCTTCTAATTTAATTTGATAAATTTGCAGGTGGTCATTTTTTATTAGCATAATTGATTTATGAGTTTGTGCTTATGATTGTGCTGTGAGCCTGGGGTGGTTGTTATTAATTATTGCTATTTTGATAAATTCTGTATGTCTAATTTCTGGTGGTTATTCTATTTGTTCAGACAAGTCCCCAAATCATTCTGCCTTTGCACTCGGATTCAAAATAGAGTAATTCAGGGCTAGGCACTGCTGTTCTATATAATGTGGGGTAACTCAGAGATGGGCACAGTCTGCTTTCCACACAATAATGAAAAGTTCTTTCTGACTGATGGTTTTGACTATTCTCAAAGTTCAGAGGATGCCTACTTCAGAGTCCCCAAACCACCCAATTGGTTGGTTGATGACTGTGCCCATGAGAATCTAACCAAGTTTTCTAGGCTCTTATTATGCTCTGGCCCACAGGTCCTTGGGATTATAACTGAACACAATGGGTTCACCCTGGATGAGTACAAAGTCAATAAGCACAACCAAGAGATAAAGAGTGAAAAGATATATCACTTGCACCAGTAAGGGAAGCACTGACTATAATTCCCAAAACATTGTCTCTCCCAGAACAAAAAAAAGCAAGGGGCTTTTTTTGTGGGGAAACACACACATATTCATTTTAGAAAGTCTTGTCATCATGTGTGGAAAATTTCCTGAGCATGCTGAATTCAAGGTCATACTTCTTTATACATCACATGTTGAAAATGTTGGGCAGGAACAGACCCTGAGTGGGTAATTTAGCATTATAATGAGACTATAATAAGCAATATAATATAATAATATTATATTGCAAAAATATTGCAATATAATAAACAATATAAAAGTCATCTAGAAGTGTAGATCAGAATAACTGAACGTTTTTGGTTTGTTCCTTGCGGTTTTCTCTGGAGGGCCTTACCTGAAACAAGCAACAGCCATTTAAGGGGGCAGCAGTTTTTCCCTCCACCTTCCACCCCACAAGTATAGGAATTTGTCCCTAAAGTTCCTGCTCCACGGCTAACAGGATCCTGTCAGCAGCTGGTTAAGTTCTCTCAACCCTGGGCCCATAGGCTGCCAATTCTCTCTTTCATTTCTCTGTTATCAACGGTTAAGTGATGAGTATGTCTCACAGGAGGGCCTTATAAGTTAGTGCCCTTATGGATAAAATGCCAAGACTTTTGATAGTGTAATAGTGAACGAAAAATGTCACGTGAAATAAAAAATGAAATAATGAACAGAGAGAATCCTAAGATTTAGTTCAAAATCTCACCTGAGTGCTCAGGCTTTTCAAGTATATTAACAACATCTCTGATTCATACCACCATCAAGTGTAATGAGAATCACATGATGTTAAAAGCAAGAGCTATAGACAAATTACAGACTATTGTTTTAGTGTAGGGGTTGCTGAACTTTTTCTGTAACAGGCCAGATAGTAAATATTTTCAACTTTGCAGGGTATAGCATGTCTTTCAACTTCTCTCACTTTGCAAGGTGAGAACAGTTTCAGTTGTGCCTGGCAGTGGTCACATAAAATTGTATTGGTGGTGGCCAAGATTTGGGCCAGAGCCTGTATTTTCCTAATCCCTGCCTTAGTTTCCAATTTCAGTTCTCATTGCTGTTAATTGTTTGAGTTTTTCCATCCATATTTTTTTTATTAATATCTAATTTACACTCAATGAAATGCAGCGGCTCTTAAATGCAGTATTTGATGAGTTTTTGACAAATGATTCACCTATGTGATCAACATCCTGGTCAAGATTTAGAACACTCCCATTGCCTCAGGAAGTGCCTTCTAGTCAGTCACCATCCCTGCCCCCAGAGCTTAATCACTGTTCTGATGTCTATGCCTACAGATTTCATTTTGCCTATTCTTAAACTTCATTTAAATAAAATATCACACTATCTGCATGTCTTAATATGTCTTTCACTTTTTGTAGATATGTTTCAGCCTCAGAGTCTTTGAATACCTGTTCAATGTTCACTCATTTGTGAGATTCACCTATGTTATTGAGGATACCAGTATTTTAAGTTTACTTTTTATTGCTGGGCAGTATTTTATTGTATGAATATACCACCATTTTATGAATACATCTGTATTAGTTTCCTAGGGCTACCTTAACAAATTACCACAAGTCTGGTTATTTAAAATGACATCTTACATTTCTGGAGTCAGAAGCCTAAAATCAAGGTATTGGCAGGGCTGTACTCCCTCTGAAGATCCTAGGGGAGATCTTTCCTTGCCTGTTCCAGCTTCTGGTGGCTCCAGGTGTTTCTTGGCTGTGGCAGCATAATTCCATTCTCTGTCTTCACACAGCCTACTTCTCGGTGTCTCTGTGTCTACCTTCTCCTCTATATGGACAGTGTCATTGGACTTAACACCCATCCTATTCAAGGCTGATCCCATCTCAAGATCCTTAATTAAATTTACACAGATCCTTTCCCCAAATAAGGTCACATTCACAGGTTCCAAATGGACACATCTTTAGAGAGCCACCATTCAAACCAACGTAGAATCACATTTTAGCAGGTCTCCTAATAACACCATCTCAACTATTTCTTTTTTTCCCTTTTCTTTTTCTATTTTGAATAAAGCTGTTCTTAATATTCTTATACAAGGCTTTTTGTAGATGTATTTTCAGCCTCACAGTCTTTGATTGTCAGTTCAAATTATTTTTATATAAAATGTGATTTTCTTTTTAGTAATAATTACCCATGGTAACATTTTTCATTTTGGCAGGAATTTAAGAATTGATCAATCTGCATACATATATCTTAAATATTTTGTATAAGTGAAAACCTAATAATGTCAAGAGATAGGATATGAAATTCTACCAGGTTCTTCATTTTTGTTTCTTAAGACACTATTAAGAAACAAGTTTCAGCCTTGCTTTTATTTAACTTCTTTAAATAACAATGCCTGATTAAAGTGAAAGCAAAACAAAACAAAACAAAGCTTGCTTTCATACTGTCATTCCTATTATTTCGTTATGTTACTTGATGAGTGCTTGTGACCATTACTTCTGATACATTTGATACATCTATCTCATTTGGGAATGACTGACACTGACCATTCCACTGGCATGAAACTTAAAGGCAGCTCCTCAATAAAAACAAACAACCATAGAAATGAAAAGATGTTCCCCATTTGTGTACAATGAATCAAAATGCAGTCTGTAAAAATTTTTAAAAATTAAAACAAAAAACAAAACAAAAAATCAAAGCCATCCATCTGGGCTACACTCCCACCCTTCTATTCTGATAGACCCAGCTTTAACAGAACTGCTGGGATTTGGGTTGGAAGCTTTCTGCCTGACTGGCTGCCTCTCTGGCTGCCCCTCTACATTGAAAGCTTCATAGAGGGCAGGGCCTCTCTCATGCCTCTGGTATCCTCTAGCTCCAGGCACAGCCCTGTGCTTTCTTAACCTTCCAAGTGTTTCCTGACAAAATAGTGCCTGTGGGAAAAAAATAAGGAAGGGAATTTTTTTTTTTTATAGTAGAGTAATTCTACTAAGGCAGAACAGTTCCAGCTAATGAAATTTCTTAGAGATAGTTTTAATAAATGGTTCCCTTTTCAATCTATTGGAAAGCCTCCAGGACAATTATTTATTACACAGGTGGTTTCTTATTGAATTTGCTTCCTTTATTCAAAAATTCTAGGAACTGGTAATTGGGTACACTACTCACTTACGAAAGCAATTTAAAATACTACCCATGTCCTGTTGATACTTGGCAAGTTGTATAGAGAAAAACAGAGTTCTCATTATACTTTTTAGACAGCTGTAAGAAACAGTCCTATGAGTGGTTTGAATTTTTTTAAACAGGCACAGAATAATGTAATACGCTTTATCATACTACCCTAGTCTTTTGTAAGGTCTATAAATCAAAAATTTTACTTTACCTTTTTGAAAAGTATAGATCCAGCTTTACTGGAATAGAATTACTTTGAAAGGTTTGGGCTAATAACTTTGGAATTTTCATTAATCCTAATTTCCATTTTTACTTTATTCTGTTCCTTTAATTTTCATTTTCATCTTAGTAGTCCTATCTCTGAAATCAGAGTTGGCAAACATGCTCTCTTGACACAAGTATTCACAGGTTGAGGTTTAACAGAAGAGACCATGAAGATGATGATAATGCAGTCACATACTAGGAAGTGTAACTCATGTGTTTTTAAAGACATGTAGATGGTATTTTCAAAAACAATTTAAAATCAATATGCACTTTAATGTCATTTTATGCATAGCATTATTTACCAGATTCGTTGTATTGTTGGCCAGGTTTTTTTTTTAACCTCTTCTAGTATGGAGATATTTTCAGCTATAAGTAATAGAATAACAGACTAATAGATCTGAACCTCTTGGTCTATTTGTCTAACAGAAGAATTAGGCACTTGCATTGGGTTAGCAGTTTAATGCCAGGGCATTATTCTCTCTTCATGGTCACAAGATGAATGCAAAATCTCTAAGCATCACAGCTGTTTTCAAAGACAGTAAGCTGGAGGCACTACTAGACAGAGTTTTCTATGTGACTCTTTTTTGCTTTTTATTTATTTATTTTTAAACCAGGAAAGACATCTTTCTCAAATCATCCATTTAGTGAAATGGATGACACATTTACAGAAATGTGTCAGATGATTATCCCTAGCTATAAAGGAGGTTGGGGAAATGAGTACCTACTTTCAGTTCTGTAACTAAAGGGTAGCAAGGAAGAAAGGTTTTGGAATGGGTTTTGGGTAAGCAAATATTGCATATACTAGGTGCTTGGTAAATACATATCAAATGACCTGTATTTTTAAACAGAGCTAAAATTCAGGTATACACCTGCATTTTTATTACCTTTCTTATTAAATTTACCTTTTCTTTTCATCATTTTCATAGTTGTACTGCTTATCAGTAAGCATTTGTTCAGCGTCTCTGATATGAAATACATTAGTATTTACTCTGTGACTGGGAAGATAATTAGGAATGACTTTAGAGAAGACATTTATCCATTCACTAAAGAAATATTTGTGTCTACTGTGTGCCAGACACTATTCTGGGTTTTTGAGATAATCTGTGAGCAAGACAAAGAACCCTGCCCTTGAAGGAGCCTATATTTTTAACAGAGCATATTGATATTTTAAAACGAGTAGGCTTTTCATCAATAAATATGAAAGGGAAGTGCATTTCATTCAGAGTCAACAGCATGAACACAGACATGGAAGTGGGAGTATACAAGTCATGTATGGAGAGCATAGAGTAGCTCCAGAAAGTATAGAATACATGAAGAGGACTGAATGGGTAGGTTGGTGTCAGGTTGTGAAGGGTTATGATGGGGGAAGTGAGAGTTTTGCCAAATTTACTTGTATCTTGCAAAGTTAGTACTAAAGCTTACTAGATGGCTTCACTTGGAGAATACACAAACACTTTGAACTTGTCATATTTCAGATGCACTCATTCTATTTCTATTGAAACCTTTTCTTCTCCTGTATTTCCTAACTAACTTGGTAAATGGCACTGCTACTTCCTTAGCGTAGGCCCTCACTGTCTCACACCTGGGCTCTTGCTATTCTTTTCAGCCTATAATCTCATACTCCTTTAATCCATTCTCTCAAGCCACTTTGAATGTTACTTTCTCTCCTAAAATTTAAGTAATCCACAAGTCAGGGGAGGGGAGGGGTACAGAATATGGAATATCTATAAACTTGGGGAGTAGGGGACTATAGATTTATATTTGTATTAGTTTTCTATTGCTGGGTAACACATTTTTAGAGGCTTAAAACAACATGCATTTGTTATTTCTGTTTAGGAAAGTGTGGACAGGGCCGTGTCCTCATCTGGAGGCTTGACTGGGGAAGAATCTGCTCTCAAGTTCACTCTGTTTGTTAGCAAAATGCATTGCCCATGGTTGTAGGGGTGAGGGTCTGGGCTTCTTTCTGACTACTGGCTGGAAGCTGTCCTTAGCATCCAGGGGCCATCTGTACTCTTAGAGGCTACCTATAATCTGTTGCCACATGGACTTTTCTAACTTGGCTGATTACCTGATCAGAATAGCAAGGACAGCCTTTAGACTGAATCTGCTAGCAAGACAGAGCAATGCAATTATGGGAGGGACACCCATCACCTTAGCAACATTTTATCAGTAACAAGCAAGTTACAGGTCCTGCCCACACTCAGAGAGGTGTGGATAGCAAATTTGTGAACACTAGAAGGCAAAGATCATGGAGAACCACCTTAGAGTCTGTCACGATGTAATCACAGTCTTTTTGTCCTTAGGATCTGCTCTATGAGTGCAGTCTCAACTGATCTTGGAATGAAATTGAGTTTCTACCAAAACAAACAAATAAACAAACAAACCCAACCAAAGTATTTGTGAGTTAGCATTTTACAGTATTTTTCCAGCTTTTCTCACCTCTATCCCGTTTCCCTATGGTTATCTAGGAAATTCCTTCTTCCCCTGGAAAGCACAACAGTTTAAAACTTTTCTATCTTTACTCACAACCATGTATGACTAAATCTCTGCAGGGGCTAAAAAGAACAAATTTAATTCATTCTCTTTAGAAAGTAGTTGGGATTAAAATAGGAAAGTTTTCCCCCCCTCTGTTATATCCAAATTGGATCCTGTTTCTTCTCTGCTTAAAAAACCCTGTGATGTTTTCCTATTGCTCCACGATAGGTAGAAGAAATATGGAATAAATTCAATATGGAATAAATTGTCAAATATGAAGTGTCAGACTGCCCTCCATCCAAATTTGGCTCTTACCTGATTTCTGGCTATTTCCCACTTTGTACTCTAGAATCCAAGTTTTAGGAAATTGCTTTAGAAGTCATTTCATGATTTAGAAATTTGACTCCTACTCTTCTTTCTCCCCACAGTCTTCTTCCTATCTTCCTGTCACTCCCCTCCTTAGACATCTACTGCAATGCTGTTTCCCCTGTGACATATTTCCTGTTTCTTTTGTAACCCCACAGCACCTGTATGGGCTGATATTAATATTTGTAACATGTACATTTGTTTACAGGTCTGTCTCTCTCTTTTTTTAAATTAGTTATACATATAGTAGAATGCATTTTGACATATCATATATAAATGGAGAATAACTTCTTAGTCTTTTGGTTATACCTGATGTAGAATTACACCATATACACATAGGGTAAAAATGTTGAATTCATTTCACTGTCCTCTCACTCCCATACCTGCTCCCCTCCCTTCATTACCTTCTGTCTACTCCAAAGCACTTCTATTCTTCCCTAGTACCCCCTTATTATGAATTAGCATTCACATATCAGAGAAAATATTTTGCTTTTGGTTCTTTGGGATTGACTTATTTCACTTAGCATGATATTCTTCAATTCCATTCATTTACTTCGTCTGTTGAAGGGCACCTGGGTTGGTTCCATAGCTTAGCTATTGTGAATTGAACTGCTATAAACATTGATGTGGCTGCATCACTACAGTATGCTGATTTTAAGCCCTTTGGGTTTAAATCAAAGAGTGGGATAACTGGGTTAAATGGTGGTTCCATTCTAGGATTTCTGAGGAATCTCCATATTGCTTTCCCTAGTGATTGCACCAATTTGCAGCCTCATCAGCAATGTATGAGTGGACCTTTTTCCGCATATCCTTGCCAACATTTATTGTTGCTTGTATTCTTGATCATTGCCATTCTTACTGGAGTGAGATGAACTCTCAGTGTAGTTTTAATATGAATTTCTCTAATTGCTAGAGATGTAGAATATGTTTTCATATATTTGTTGCCCATTCATATTTCTTTTTCTGTGAAGTGTCTGTTTAGTTCCTTTTCCCATTATTGATTGGGTTATTTGTTTTCCTTTGTTGTGAAGAAGATTTTTAGTTTGATTTCATCCCATTTATTTATTCTTGATTTTACTTCTTGTGCTTTAGGGGTCTTGTTAAGGAAGTCAGTTCCTAAGCTGACATGGTGGAGATTTGGGCCTACTTTTTCTTCTATTAGGCTGAGGGTCTCTGTTCTAGTGCCTAAGTCCTTGATCCACTTTGAGTTGAATTTTGTGCAGGGTGAGAGACAGGGGTTTAATTTCATTTTGCTGCACATGGATTTCCAGATTTCCCAGAGCCATTTGTTGAAGAGGCTATCTTTTCTCCAATGTTTGTTTTTGATTACAGGCCTGTATCTTTTTATGAAACTGTAAACCTCTCAAAGAAGTTATCCTAACTTAGAGACATATGAGTCAAAACAGTAGGAGAAAGGTGATGGCCAAAGCACATAAAGTAATTAACAGATAAGACGGTATTTGAAGGGCCGGGGTTGTGTCTCAAGTTGTGAACACTTGCCTAACACACACAAAGCACTGGGTTTGATCCTCAGCACCAGATAAAATAAATAAATAAATAAAATAAAGACATTGTGTCCATCTACAACTATACAAATATTTTTTTAAAAAAAGATGGTATTTAAAGTTAAGGGAGTGGATGAGATCATCCAGAATAGAAGAGAGATCAAAGCAGCATAGAAACCTTAATTAGAATGCTCAGTGAAGTATAAAACGAACTTTGTGTTTGCAATTTCCTAGGTCTTTAGGTATTGTTTATATATGGCTTATTTTTTTAAATTACCTTTTTATCTTGACAAAATAGATTAGTCAAATGTTGCAGAGTAATTTGGATTCTCACTACAGTATAAATAAGATATACTGTGGATAAAAAAATTTCATTTAAGAAAAAATATTTCTCATGAAGAAATTAAAGGAAACAGATTAAATACCCTCTATATTTTGTCATTTGAGCAACTAGAATATTCTTTCAGGATCATGTCAGTATAATTTTAGTAAATTCCTGTCCAAAATATCATAACATATAAGCTCACAGCCTCATAACCACAGGTATTTTATTGAAATGATGAGCTTTGAGTGAATTAAAGGTCTTAATGTTCTGAAATGAAAGTTCAGTTTCCTCAGATTATATGTAGTCATGCCTTTTAATAATTCAACAAGCACACTGAGTACCTATCATATGGATCTGTTATTGCCTTTGTTGGTTTGATTATTTTCTGACAGATGGCTTCCATAAGATATCCGCAAACTTTATTAATTTAGTGTAATGTTGCTTCTTGAGATTTATTTTTTGGCTTTAAAAGTACTATAATTCAGAACTGAATTACAAGCAAAACTCATCTTCTTTGTTTTAAGTTTCTTTCACATAAAGCAATTCTGTTTCCAGTATTCCTTCCTGCAGAATGTTTTTTGTTAAAATTATTCAGAATTTGAGGTGTGAGATAAATTGTTGTGATAAGACTTGGAGAAAAGAAACGATTCTTACAGTGGTTTTAAACCTTTTTTTTTTTTAATGATATGTTTGTAAGAGATTAGTAGAAGTCTTTTATTTATTTATTTATTTTAATTTTTTTTTTTTGTGGTGCTGGGGATTGAACCCAGGGCCTTGTGCTTGCGAGGTGAGCATTCTACCAACTGAGCTATCTCCCCAGCCCACAGTAGAAGTCTTTTATATATATATATTTTTCTTTTTTAATTTTTAAAATTTTATTGCTTCTAATTAGTTGCACATGTCAGTAGAATCCATTTATACATTTGGAAAGATCATATATAAATAAGTGTAATCTCTCATTTTTCTGATTATACATATTGCAGGATCACATCAGTTAGGCATACATGTACCTGAGGAATAATGTCTGTTTCAGTCTTCTATCACTCCTTGCCCCAAACCTGTTACCCTCCCTTCACTCCCCTCTACCTAATGTAACGCAACTCTATTCTTCCAAATCCCCCCTTGTTATAAATTAGCTTCCACATATCAGAGAAAACGTTTGGTCTTCGATTATATATGTTGTTAAGAATAGAGTTCTGTATTAATAATTTATGGTACATTCCTATTAAACTGCTTTCAAATTATTTTGAAATGAAATGGAGGATTTTATTTACCAGAATCCCTATGGCATTGCTTCTCATAAATGCTGGGAAGTGGTGTGCTTCTTCCTACTCTTTGTGTTCCCATGTGGAGGGACTTCCCAGAATAGTGGTCCTCTGGCCTCTTATTCAAGCTGGTTGATAACTGACAGCCATTAATCCACAGATCATACTTAGGTAGAGTTAACCTATTAACATGACCATTGATACATAAGCCAAGCTGAGTCAGTTTCAAATTCTCTTCTAGAATCTGGTTTAGGGGCAGAGATAGGTGTGAGGAAGGGCAGAGAATGTCAGGAAACATTGACAAGTGCATTTGGCCCTCAGCCCTAACCCTCGTTCCACAAACAGCCTTATCAATAATAAAAGTGATATTTTGAACTCTAACTGCATGACTGCAATTGGGGGTCACTGAGATCCCTTCCAGATCTGCTATGGTATGATCCTAAATGGGATTAGATGGATGAACTCACTGAGGACCAATGTTCCCAACAGAAAGTAAAATGCTTGTCAAAAGTACATCTACTTCTTGATTTAAATTATGGTCCCTGACATTTTACTTTCTATAAGAAGAATAAAACTGAATAAATTTGACATTACTTGGGTACTTTTTCTTTTGCCTTTATCTCCAGGCAGACACACCATGCCATAAACTCTGTATATGACAAGGCTGGACCATCAGGAGACAGGTCTGAGTAAGAGAGGCATGAAGGAAGAGAGCTATTCTGCCATGAGTTTCAAGAATTCTCCCAGATCATTCTCCAGATGCTCACTAATGTTATTTTGTAAAGATGGAATCCAATCACAGTGCAACTAGAAGACAAAGGGCACCTTTGTGGAGTTAGGATAAGAGCATCTAGCTTGCTCTGAAGGACATTTCTATGCTCCAAAAGCCTGGAACAGGAACTAAAAAAACTGCTTCTCTTTAATTTGCTTGGAAAACTATGTTACCAACCCTTCTCTGGGTATGAAGATGAGAATTCATAGTTGGTCACAATTGCATTGCCAAGTGAAATATTACCTAGGATAATAAACCCGTTTTTGAACAGAAACTCTCCCCAAAGGAAGCCATTTCAACTCAATGTCAGTTCTTCTTGCTCTGTTACTTGTAGTCTTTTGGTGATAGAAGAGATTTGGAAATAGAAAACTGAAAGAACAACATGAATTTATACATAAAAGCATGGCATTTAATTGTCACTAATGTTAAGGACATATCTAAAATGAAACACTGAAATTATGTGTACTGGTGTTCAATAATTTAAATTCCCAAGTATGTCTGAAAATGCCTTGATGTACTTGAACACTGAGTTTCATATATGGTGAGTGAAATTAAGCAGAGTTCAGGCCCAAGCTCAACCTCCTCAGTAGGCAAGTTACTAGGAAATAATCTTTTTTCTGTTTTCATGATGGTTTTGTAAAAAAAAAAATAATAATAATAAATAAATTGTAATATCTTAATAGCAATTTCTATAGTGTGAGCTGTTATGAATTACAAAAGAAAAAAATAAAATAAAATAAAGAGGTAGGGGTTCCAACATATGGCAAGTGCTGGTTAATGATGTAACTCAGTACCTAAAGTTACTTAGGCAGAAAGCCAAAATTTTCAACATTTGATATGTGCTAGTTCTATATTATTCAATAATATAATATGAAAAAATGATTCTGTGAAAAAAATACCATACCATTTTTAGCATGTGTTTTAGTCAGCTTTTTCACTGCTGTGACTAAATGACCTGACCAAAACAACTGTAAAAGAGGAAAAGTTTGAGGGTTCATGGTTTCAGAGGTTTTAGTCTATAGAAAACCAGCTCCATTCCTTGGGGCTCAAGTTTAGGCAGGAGAGTGTGGCAGAGGGAAGCAGCTCACATCATGATCAGAAAGCCGAGAGAGAGAGAGAGAGAGAGAGAGACAGAGAGAGACAGAGAGAGACAGAGAGAGACAGAGAGAAAGAATCCACTGTCCAGATACAAAATATATACCCCATAGCCATGCCCCCAATGAACCATTTCCTCCAGCCATGCCTGATCTACCTCCAGTTACCACTCAATTATTCCCATTAGGTATTAATTCACTGATTAGGTTAAGTCTGTAACTCAAACATTTCTCCTCCAAACCTTCTTGCATTGTTTCACACATGAGCTTTGGGGGGACACCTCACATCAAACCATAACAGTATATATTCCATATATTTATTTATTTGTTTGTTTAGAATAGACTTAAAATTTTTTATTTTAGTTGTTGATGGACTTTTATTTTATTGTGGTGCTAAGAATTAAACCCAGTGACTCACACATGCTAGGCAAGCACTCTACCATTGAGTCACAACATCAGCCCCCATATATTTATTGATTGGAAATAAAATAATACTTTGCAAACTTATTCATTGTACCTAGACCAAAAATGTATATCATAAAATTTTCTATGTTATCATTGGCTTATACAGCTTTAAAAAAATAAATAAAGGTATACAGCGCTAGACGTGGTGGCACATGAGTTTAATTCCAGCAACTCAATAGGCTAAGTTAGGAGAATTGCAAATTCAAGGCCAGCCTCAGCAACTTAGTGAGGCCTACAATGATTTAGCAAGACCCTGTCTCAAAAAATGGGGGAGGCGGTGCTGGGGATATAGCTTAGTGGTTAAGTGATGAAGCACCCCTGGGTTCAATCCCTGGTATTGAGATAAAAAATAAAAAAGCTATGTGGAGAGGAGACACATTGCTTCAATCTAAGAGATCAGGGCAATCCAAGATGGCGGACTAGAGGGTGACTGCATCTCCAGTCGCTCCAGAACCCAGGATTCAAGAAGGGGAAGCATTGAGAGACTTGGATTAAAATAGAGCCACGGGTGAGTCTCCCCCACCCGATGAAGCTCTGCCCAGTCGGCAGGCCTGGATTCGGGCGGCTTATTAGAGTAGGGCAGGGCAGGTAGAGTCTTCCCCAGGCAGCCCTGTGCACTCCAGCGGTGGGCTCCTCCCACATGGCCAGCTTTTCTGAGCAGGCCCCCCAGTGAGAGCCTTTCCACACAGAGCCAGCTCCAAGCCCTGGAACCAGTAGTGGGCTAGGGGCAGCTTTCTTCGGAAGCACTGCATTATCAAGTTACTCCAAGACTTCAGGCTACTGAAAGCTGGAAGGTGATACACTGGAAATCTACAGGGAAACTATAAGCCAATAGAGGAAATCTGCAATATCACAGAGTCCCACTGACATCTGACCAATATGAGATAACAAGGGAAGAAAATGTCCCAAACAAACCTAGATACTTTATCAATAAAACCCAATGACAGCACAGCAGAAGAAATGTCAGAAAGGGAGTTCAGAATGTACATAATTAAAACAATCAGGGAAGCAAACGAGGAGATGAAAGAGCAAATGCAGGCATTGAAGGAGGAGATGAAAGAACAAATGCAGGCATTAAATGATCGCACCAATCAAGAGTTAAAAGAGCAAATAAGGGAAGCAAGAGATCATTTCAATAAAGAGTTAGAGATACTGAAAAAAAACCAAGCAGAAATCCTTGAAATAAAGGAACCAATAAACCAAGTTAAAAACTCCATAGAAAGCATAACCAATAGGATAGAACACCTAGAAGACAGAACCTCAGATATTGAAGACAAAATATTTAATCGTGAAAACAAGGTTGACCAAACAGAAAAGATGGTAAGAAATCTGAACAGAATCTACAAGAATTATGGGATATCATGAAAAGGCCAAATTTAAGAATTATTGGGATTGAGGAAGGCTTAGAGAAACAAAACAAAGGAATGAACAATCTAGTCAATGAAATAATATCAGAAAATTTCCCAATTTGAAGAATGAAATGGAAAATCAAGTACAAGGGCTTATAGGACTTCAAATATACAAAATTACAACAGACCCACACCAAGGCACATTACTATGAAAATACCTAACATACAAAATAAAGACAGAATTTTAAAGGCCGCGAGAGAAAAGAATCAAATTACATTCAGGGGGAAACCAATAAGAATATCAGCAGATTTTTCAATCCAGACCCTAAAAGCTAGAAGGGCCTGGTACAACATTTACCAAGCCCTGAAAGAAAATGGTTGCCAACCAAGAATCTTATACCCAGCAAAACTTACTTTCAGATTTGACGATGAGATAAGATCCTTCCATGATAAACAAAAGCTAAAGGAATTTACAAAAAGAAAGCCACCATTACAGAACATTCTCAGCAAAATATTCCATGAGGAAGAGATCAAAAACAACAATGCAAATCAGCGATGGGAGGAACTAGCTTAAAGGAATAGCCAAATAAAGGAGAAACCAAATCATGTCAAAAAATAAAAATGAGTCAAATGACTGGGAATACAAATCATATCACAATAATAACCCTGAATGTTAATGGCCTGAATTCAGCAATCAAAAGACATAGACTGGCAGATTGGATTAAAAAGAAAAATCCAACAATATGCTGCCTGCAAGAGACTCATCTCATAGAAAGAGATACCCATAGACTAAAGGTGAAAGGATGGGAAAAAACATACCATGCACACGGACACAGCAAAAAAGCTGGAGTATCCATCCTCATTTCAGATAATGTGGACTTCAAGCCAAAACTAGTCAGAAGGGATAAAGAAGGACATTACATACTGCTTAAGGGAAGCATAAATCAGCAAGACATAACACTCATAAATATCTATGCCCCGAACATTGGCTCATCCATGTACGTCAAACAAATCCTTCTTAATTTCAGAAATCAAACGGACCCAACACAATAATACTAGGCAATTTTAACACACCTCTCTCTCACCACTGGATAGATCCTCTAAACAAAAACTGAATAAAGAAACCATAGATCTCAATAACACAATCAACAATTTAGACTTAATGGACATATGTAGTATATACCATCCAACAAAGAACGAATACACTTTCTTCTCAGCAGCACATGGATCCTTCTCTAAAATAGACCATGTTTTATGCCACAAAGCTACTGTTAGCAAATACAAGAAGATAGAGATACTACCTTGTACTCTATCAGATCATAATGGACTGAAATTAGAAATAAATGACAGAATAAAAAACAGAAAGTTCTCCAATACCTGGAGATTAAATAATACACTATTACACGATGAATGGATAACAGAAGACATCAGGAGGGAAATAAAAAAATTCTTAGAAGTAAATGAGAACAAAGACACATCATATCAAAATCTCTGGGACACTATGAAAGCAGTACTTAGAGGAAGGTTTATTTCATGGGGCGCATTCAACAAAAGAAGTAGAAATCAACAAATAAACGACTTAACACTACAGCTCAAAGCCCTAGAAAAAGAAGAGCAGACCAACACCAAAAGTAGTAGACGATAGGAAATAGTTAAAATCAGAGCCGAAATCACGAAATTGAAACAAAAGAAACAATCGGAAAAATTAACAAAATAAATAGTTGATTCTTTGAAAAAAATAAACAAAATTGATAAACCCTTAGCTACACTAACAAAGAGAAAGAGGGAGAAAACTCAAATTACTAAAATTCGGAATGAACAAGGAAATATCACAACAGACATGAGTGAAATACAAAACATAATTAGAAGCTATTTTGAAAATCTATACTCCAACAAAATAGAAAACCTCGAAGACATCAACAACTTTCTAGAGATATATGAATTACCTAAACTGAATGAGGAGGATATACACAACTTAAATAAATCAATTTCAAGCAATGAAATAGAAGAGGTCATCAAAAGCCTACCAACAAAGAAAAGTCCGGGACCAGATGGGTTCTCAGCCGAGTTCTACAAAACCTTTACAAAAGAGCTCATTCCAATACTCCTCAAAGTATTCCATGAAATAGAAGAGGAGGGAACCCTCCCAAACTCATTCTATGAAGCCAATATCACCCTGATACCTAAACCAGACAGAGACACATCGAGGAAAGAAAATTTCAGATCAATATCCTTAATCAACATCGACGCAAAAATTCTCAACAAAATTTTAGCAAATCACATACAAAAATATATTAAAAAGATAGTGCACCACGATCAAGTGGGTTTTATCCCAGGGATGCAAGGTTGGTTCAACATCCGGAAATCAATAAATGTCATTCACCATATCAACAGACTAAAAGTTAAGAATCACATGATTATTTCAATAGATGCAGAAAAAGCATTCTATAAAATACAGCATTCCTTCATGCTCAAAACACTAGAAAAACTGGGATAGTGGGAACATTCCTTAACATTGTAAAGGCCATCTACGCTAAGCCCATGGCCAATATCATTCTAAATGGTGAAAAACTGAAAGCATTCCCCCTAAAAACTGGAACAAGGCAGGGATGTCCTCTTTCACCACTTCTATTCAACATCGTTCTTGAGACTCTAGCCAGAGCAATTAGACAAACCAAAGAAATTAAAGGGATACGAATAGGAAAAGAAGAACTCAAACTATCCCTGTTCGGTGATGACATGATTATATACTTAGAGAAACCTGGAAATTCCACCAGAAAACTCTTAGAACTCATAAGTGAATTCAGTAAAGTAGCAGGTTACAAGATCAATGCTCATAAATCCAATGCATTTTATACATAAGTGATGAATCTTCAGAAAGAGAAATTAGGAAAACTACCCCATTCACAATAGCATCAAAAAAAAAAAAAAAAAAAAACACTTGGGAATCAATCTCACAAAAGAGGTGAAAGACCTCTGCAATGAGAACTACAGAACACTAAAGAAAGAAATTAAAGAAAACCTTAGAAGATGGAAAGGTCTCCCATGTTCTTGGATAGGCAGAATTAATATTGTCAAAATGGCCATACTACCTAAAGTGGTATACAGAGTCAATGCAATTCCAATTAAAATCCCAATGATGTACCTTACAGAAATAGAGCAAGCAATTATGAAATTCATCTGGAAGAATAAGAAACCCAGAATAGCTAAAGCAATCCTCAGCAGAAAGAGCGAAGCAGGGGGTATCACAATACCAGGTCTTCAACTCTATTACAAAGCAATAGTAACAAAAACGGCATGGTATTGGTACCAAAATAGACAGGTAGATCAATGGCACAGAATAGAGGACATGGACACAAACCCAAATAAATACAATTTTCTCATACTAGACAAAGGGGCCAAAAATATGCAACGGAGAAAAGATAGCCTCTTCAACAAATGGTGCTGGGAAAACTGGAAAACCATATGCAACAGAATGAAATTAAACCCCTATCTCTCACCCTGCACTAAACTCAACTCAAAATGGATCAAGGATCTCGGAATCAGACCAGAGACCCTGCATCTTATAGAAGAAAAAGTAGGTCCAAACCTTCAACTTGTTGGCTTAGGAGCAGACTTCCTTAACAGGACCCCCATAGCACAAGAAATAAAAGCAAGAATCAACAACTGGGATAGATTCAAACTAAAAAGCTTTCTCTCAGCAAAGGAAACTATCAGTAATGTGAAGAGAGAGCCTACAGAGTGGGAGAATATCTTTGCCACTCATACTTTAGATAGAGCGCTAATATCCCGAATCGATAAAGAACTCAAAAAACTCTACACCAAGAATACAAATAACCCAATCAACAAATGGGCTAAGGAAATGAACAGACACTTCACCGAAGAAGATGTACAAGCAATCAACAGATATATGGAAAATTGTTCAACATCTCTATTAATAAGAGAAATGCAAATCAAAAGTACACTAAGATTTCATCTCACCCCAATTAGAATGACAATTATCAAGAACATAAGCAACAATAGGTGTTGGTGAGGATGTGGGGAAAAAGGTACACTCATACATTGCTGGTGGGGTTGCAAATTAGTGCAGCCACTCTGGAAAGCAGTTTGGAGATTCCTCAGAAAGCTTGGAATGGAACCACCATTTGACCCAGCTATCCCACCTCTTGGCCTATACCCAAATGACTTAAAATCAGCATACTACAGAGATACAGCCACATCAATGTTCATAGCTGCTCAATTCACCATAGCCAGATTGTGGAACCAACCTACATGCCCTTCAGTTGATGAATGGATAAAGAAACTGTGGCATATATATACAATGGAATATTACTCTGCCATGAAGAATGATAAAATTATGGCATTTGCAGGCAAATGGATGAAATTGGAGAATATCATGCTAAGTGAGGTAAGTCAATCTCAAAAAACTAAAGGACGAATGATCTCGCTGATAAACAGATGAGGACATATAATCGGGGGTAGGAGGGGTTAGCGTTAGGGTTAGGGTTAGGTTTAGGGTTAGGGATAAGGAGGGTGGTAAGAATGGAGGAAGGAAGGACTGTATAGAGGGAAAAGAGGAGTGGGAGGGGTGGGGGTAAAGGGAAAAAATAACAGAATGAATCAAAGAACATTGCCCTATGTAAATTTATGATTTTTAATTAAAAAAATGAAATAAAAAATAGATCAGTAAGAGTTCTGCACAATTATAATTCTTCTATTGTTTTTAGCACAATTTTAAGAAATTATTAAAAAATTTTAATTCTTCTATTGTTTTTAGCACTATGTGAGACATTGCTCTGAGCATGGAACATTCTACCCAAACTCTACCCAACTGAAACATCAGTTTCATACCTGTACCTGTTCAAGAAGTGAACCCTTTTCACAAGGTAATAACAAAAATGTCAGGATTTTCACTGGAACTAACCCCCTAATTTTCTCCAGATTTGTATCTGCTATAGGCAGTAATCTTTCCAATATACTTCTGAACTTCTGATTGTCTTGTTTATTTATTTATTTAATCAGGAAAATATACATAGTTTTCATTACTATGTTTGATGCTGTGGGAAGATAAATATATGAACAAAATATGGTCTCTGCCTTTAAAGAACTTGGGATCTTTTTATTCTTATATGATACCATAACAGGAGAGCTAGGTCTCAAGAAAGGCTATTTCCATTAGTCAAGATCCAGAAATGCAACTGCACTGAGCTTTGCAAATCACTGTACAAAGTATCATTCCGTCATTCAAATAAAGGGAACCCCAGAGCTTGTCAAATGACTGCAATAATTACTAGACCTCAATAAGAGTTTGTTAGGTAAGTTACATGTTGCATTCAATTGTGAATGCCATTTGGACACATTCTAAAAACCTAAAATACCTTATTTGGGAGCAGTGACTCCCATAAAGTGCCATTAGACTTTGAGATATCAGGGGCCAATAAAATGCATATAATTTTTTATTAAGAGCATAGGTTGCTTATTTTTTTCTTCTCTTTTATTCTTCTTATTTTTTTAAGCCAAGGAAGAACATTAAAAAACAAACAAACAAAAAAACCAGCCAGAGGCCATGGCACATGCCTGTAATCCTAGTGACTCGGAAGGCTAAGGCAGGAGGATCTCAAGTTCGAAGCCAGCCTCAGCAACAGTGAGTCACTAAGCAACTTAGTGAGACCCATCTCTAAATTAAATACAAAATAGGGCTTGGGATGTGACTCAGTGGTTGAGTGCCCCTGAGTTCAATCCCTGGTACCCAACGCCCCAAAAAAAAAAAAAAAACAAAAAAAACAAAAAAAAAAAAAACAAAAAAAACCAGAACAAGTTTTATCCTCATTAGACCATAAAAATAAGAGCATTTTAATGAACTTCTCTCTTCCAAAATGGAGGAAAGATATGTCAGAACAGAGGGCAGTCCTTTAAACTGAATGAATTTAGCTCACCACATTGCCCTTATTTTTTTCATTTTTCCCTGAGTCAACGAAGCTGCTATAGCTTGCATCTGGAATGACCCTCAAAGGCCCATGTATTAAAGGGTTTGGTCCCCAAGCTTGGCTCTATTAGGAGGAGGGAGTCCTTTAAGAGGTGGAACCTACCAGAGGTCTTTGGGTCATTGGGGTTATACCCTTAAAGGGGATTATGGCACCTGGGTTCATCCTCTTTCTTTTTCCTTCCTGCCATGAGGTGAGCCGTTTTGCTCTGCCATACCCTCCCACCATGTCATGCTGCCTGAGACTTAAAAACAGTAGGACCAACCAGGAACTGGAACTCCTAAAACTTTGAGACAAAGTAAACATTTTCCTTTTACAAGTTAATTACCTCAGCTATTTGTTACAGTAATGGAAAGCGGGCTAACACGGAGACTTTATTGACCAACACTCTCTGACCCATGACAGGGGTTAGCAAACTTCTGGCCAACTAGACAATTCTGGCCTTTAGTGTGTACCTTAACTAGAGCTCAATCTAAGAAAAGTTTTTAAAAATATATTTGTAAAGGATAACAAATAAAAAAGAAGTAGGAAAAGAATATGAGACAAAGACTCATATTGTGAATGGACCATGAGCTCTGAAATATTTACTATGGAACCTTTTATGGAAAAATGTTTGCAAACCTCTTCCTATGTTACCCTAGAATTAGATCCCTTTAGAAGGGACTCTGATGCTGGTGCAAATGATTGAGGTTATTATTGAATGGTTGTCATAACTAGGGGTAGTGTCCAGGAAAGACTGGAGTCAAGGATACTTTGGTACATTTCTAAAGCTTCCACTGACTCTGAGACCTTGGGCAAGTACTGAATCCCAGTCCTCTCACTGGTAACTTGATAATTGTTGAGGTAATTTCTAAACCTAAAACTCTGTTTCTAAGATATAACCAATCTTCTGTGCTTTACCCTTCTTTATATTTAGTTTTTCCACTTGAATCCAACAACTAGCAAGATACTTAAATTCCTTATAAGGCTACATTTCTTGGACATCTGTGTTCACTTTGACTAAAATGAATTCTTTTCTTGATTAATTTTCCTGACTAAAGATCTCTTTTGGAATAGAAGAGACAAATGGTATTTTCAAATATTTATCTTTTTACAAAGAAACTCAATTTTCATTATGATTATTAATGCCTATTAATTGTACAAATTAATGGGTTTTTACTGAGACATTTCCATACATACACATACTGTGATTTGGTCATGTTCCCCCCACTTTTACCCCTTTACCCTGAGTCTCTCCCTCTTCCCACTCCCTTTCCCTTTCCTAATAGTAGCTAAAAAGCTTTATTTTAATTTTAAACATGAAAGGATCTAAAATGGCATATTCATCCAAGGTTAGACATGTTTTTTACTATGAATTCTGTTTATAAAAAACCTCAGGTGTTAAAGAATCATTCTATGGCTTCCTATAAGTAGGTAATATGTAATTATCAAGGAAAACTTAGAATAATTCAGGATAGACTTTAAATTAAACTTAAACATTCTTAATACTTCTGACCACTTATTAGTTTGAGGACAGTTGTACAGTTTTTTTAAAAAGCAGATGATGTCAATTGGACTGGAAGAATTTTAGACCTCACCGTATTTGCACCAAGGGAAATTGGAAGAAAGCAAGGCCTCGATGTAAAGGCTCCATGGTAGAGGGAGTCTGGTGCTTCCAGGCAAAGGAAATGTGGATCTAATTCCTGGCTGTGAGCAGGAGAACTAGAACAATACCCAATGAGGGCTGTAGGAAGTTCTCTCCTTTTCTTTAAAACACTGCCACAGAGACCCCTTTCTGTATAGAAAGCCTTCCAAAACTAACCCTTGCTCAAACTTAGTTCTCTCCCTCAAACCTTACTTTGTAGGTGTAGTTATTTATTTTTTCAATGGGTTGGTATTCTGTTAGATAATATGTTAAGTGAGGACAAGGTTACATTTTAAATATTTTTACTACCCCTCTTCCTTCTTAATGTCAATATTTTAGGAACATCTGATAGTTTTGAGCAAATTTTAAAAAATTATTTATTGTAAATCCTTTGAATAATGCCTTACTAATTAACACCAATTTAAAAAGCCAATCTGAATTATCAACTATTTTAAGATTATACAACTTTATTCCTCTCATGTACATTATATTTATCATGTTCATTTATTCTAGAAATCAGCTTTAATGCATACACAAGAATGATCTGAAATTGGCATATGGTTTATAATAAATAGTTTCTTTTAAAGGTTTTGATAACAATTTCTTCTCTTAGTTTAAATTAACAACTATACAGTAGGCTACTCACTACTGAGATCTCTGAGAACAAAGTATAAATATTTTATTTGTCTCTGAGAACCCATTTAACAAATCCTGGTATATGCTTATCAGTAAATGCTTATCAAATTAAGTTGAATAATTAAATGAATGAGTGGCATTATAACGTTGGATATGCTATTTGCTAAATTTGAGAAAGAAAAACTTTGTCCATTTTTTTTTTTTTTTTTTTTTTTTTTTTTTTGGTACTGGGGAATTGAACTCAGGGGTACTCAACCACTGAGTCACATCCCCAGCCCTATTTTGTATTTTATTTAGAGATAAGATTTCACTAAGTTGCCTTGCTTCTGGTGAGGCTGGCTTTGAACTCACAATCCTTCTGCCTCAGCCTCCCAAGCCACTGGGATTAATTACAGAGAAGCAGTGTCACAAATACATATTAGTTTGTTAGGGCTCTCATGACATAGTACCACAAATTGAGTGACTTAACAGATGTCTCAGGTGAAGATGCTAGCAGGGCTGGTTTCTTCTGAAGTGTCTCTCGTAGGCTTGAGATGACTGCCTTCTCTATATTTCTTTGCATTTTTTTCCCTCTATGTGTGTCTGTGTTCAAGTTTTCTCTTCTTATACATACACAGTCATATCAGAAGAAGGCCTACAATAATGACCCCGTTTTAACTTTATTAACTGCATAAAGACCTTATAACCAAATAAGGCCACATTCTGAGATAGTGTGATTTTAGGATTTCAACATATGAATTTTGTTGATAAGGAAAGATACAACTCAACCTAAAATAGATACTAAAATACTAGAGCCTGAATTACTATTTGTATGGTATAACTGAATAAATGTATTCATGCTCTAAAAAATTACACTTGAATCCAGCATCCAGATTAGTGTCCAGGCTTCAGCTTCAATGAGCTGCCTCTAGGGAATTTTATATTGAAAAAATTAATCAGGTAAAAACAGCACTCAAAGGGTGAGATAGAGAGAGATCTGTA
This sequence comes from Sciurus vulgaris, assembly GCF_902686455.1. Classification (NCBI taxonomy): domain Eukaryota; kingdom Metazoa; phylum Chordata; class Mammalia; order Rodentia; family Sciuridae; genus Sciurus; species Sciurus vulgaris. Next base: position 44,155,819 of record NC_136475.1, read on the forward strand.
AGGATGCTTTGAACTGCAAGGAAAAGATATTCTCAATTTAGATAGAGTTAAGGAATAGGATATTTATGATTACACATGACCAGAAACCCTGAGGTAGAGAAACTCTAAGACTATTTAACTTAATGTCTAAAGGACCCTGTTTCTTTCCACTGTTTCCCTCTCCTTAGCATAAAACTCTTCCCATGATCATGCAATAGCTGTAGCAAGTGCATGCTTCATAACCCAATGTGATAAAGTTCATCATACAGAGAGAAGCTGTGACTTTCTTCTATCTTTTTGAGAAACTTTTATCAGAAGGCTTTCAACAGACCTTTTCTACTAACTAGGTGCTGAGCATACCCATGTCTGTAACAGCTACCAGAAAGGGCAATGGGAGAAACTTGGTTGGGTTAAACCAGTCAGGATTTACTTCTTGGAAGCAATTGGTGTCTCCTGATGAACATGGATACATAGAAAGAGGTGGGTACCTGAACAAAAGTAGGTTTCATTCAACAGTAAAGGAAGAAGAGGAAATGGAAGCAGAGTAGACAGCCAACAGTATCATATATGGTTAGTCTAGTTTCATTCCTCCCACATATAGAATCTAAAAAATGTCTACATGAGAACATGAGACACATTCATTCCTTCCCCACAGGGAAGAAATCCAAAGTCTCAGCCAGTAATTACATCCGGCTCTAAGTCTAGGATCTCTCTGCCAGGTTTGGCTTTGGCTTCTTGTGAACCAGGGTCCCATGGCTTAAAAACAAGTCTTCCATATAAAACATTTTCAAAATATGATGGTGGAAAAGGAACAAGATAACAATTAAAACTATCACTTGAGAAGGAGAAAAAGGAAAGTGACACTGGATGGACATTGATCTGTATCTTATATCATGTCCTATTAGAAAGAAGCGAGGACTGCCCACTGAGATAGTGATGAATTCCTTGGCCAGTTGATTTGTTCATCTCTGATTCTGTTTTCTAGGACCTATTGGTCTCTGTAACCCTTAGTTCTGTCCTCTGGGAACATCTTCCTTGTTCATTGCCTTCTTTGGCCACATTTGAGACAGTATTGGAGAGTTTAATCCTTCCTGTTATTGTAAGTTTGAGGGACCTATAATAGTCTCTTAGAGATTGAACTATCACTGGGTAGGTCATTGTTGTGACTTTTTAGGCTTAGAATTTATTTGTTATACAATTATCTTCAAAACAGTGAATTCTAATGTCTTTTCTTCTAGACAATTCCACAAACCAGGAAGTACTGCTAGGGAACCAGTTTAGATACGATCTTCGGGTCTGGCAATGCCAGTGTTCTAGCCACAGACACCTCTCTGAGATTTATGCATTTCCCCTGGTCCACATTTTGATGACCTCTGCCTCAGTGCAATTGGAAACAATGGATTCAAGTGGAGATTTGTAATCTTATCTTAGACAAAAACAAAACAAAACTAGTTACCTTTGTCTAGTGTAGATTTTTAAAAGCAGATATTTAGAAGTAATTTTGGCAAGTAAGTTTATTTCTACTACTAGCTCTCTGCTTTCAGCATAAGCCTTCTTATTTTTAGCTTTTAGTGAAAGACATGAGAAGCAGCCCACACACACCAACATTCTTTTTCTCACCATCATTTTCCCTAATACTCAAGTCACAGAAAACTTTGTTTCAGGTACCAAGTAATAGTTCAGTGAACTATTTTCCAACCACCATTTCCTCAGTCCAGAAGAATGGCACCCTCCTCACTGTCCTCTGATCTACCACTTCCACTCACCCAATTCCACAAGTTGGGGAGTGTTATTTGCAGCATTCCACATTCTGGTAGTAAATTCTTCAACAGGTTGTTTTCCAAAACAACAGCAGAATGCCTCAACTCAAAGTGTTTTAAATAGTGAGAATATTTGCTAGTCAGAAGATAAGAAGGCTAAAAGTAGAGTACTCCATCAATTCAATGACATTGAAAAGCAATACTTAACATCTGAGTTAATATTTCATCTGTATGATTGATACAAGGGTCACCTTTAATTACAATTCAGTACCCTTAAATTATTTTACAACCACTTCTCAAAAATTAAATATCCTGCCAACACCCCAAAAATGGCAATGTGATGGATATATACTATGTGAGTAGTATTTTATAAAATTGAGAATTTTAAGAATTTCTTAAATTGCCAATAATATTTATAGAGTTCAGTATAGACATGGATTTACACTGGTTCCTGAAAGGCTAAACATTTCACATTAAATAATTTCTATTTATAAAGTCATTTTCAGTCAGCCTGTGACTACCTGGGATCCATGCTCAGGTGTTAAAATCATAAGTGTGAGAACATATATGGGGATCCTGGACTTCGATTTTGCTCACGTTTGAAGACGTTAAGTTAGGTCTTTTAATAAATCAGGAAGTTCAAACTAAAATAAATTTTAATCCAAAAATATTTTCTTTTCATTATCTTAATGTTTGTGAAGTCATTTAGGCATAACATTTCCATTAGAGGATTAAAATAAAAGAACATACTTCTGGAGTAGCACATGGGTCTCTATCATAGTGATTCTGTCTTGGTTTTCAGTGTTTTTTCAATTCATGATGTCATTCATGGAAGCTTTGGAGTCTTTTTCTAAAACATAAATCTGATCATGCTGTACTTCTGCTTAAACCCATCAACAGCCACTTATAGTCCTCAGGTTTAATTCCAAACTCCTTAGCCCAGCCACAAGAGTCGTTGTGAAAGACACCCATTTACTTTCCATTTCCTTCAGTGACTCACCTCTCTGCTTCCAGTCCATATTCCAGTCACTACTTGCAGTTTCCCAGTCCGACAAGCTTGATCACACTCTTCTAAGAGCACCTTTCACATCCACACTTCCAGCTCTTTTTTTCCTTCAGGATGTTCTTCTAGGTTCATCTCCAGTTTAGATGCCCCTCCAATGCAGGTCTGTATTACCCAGGCTAAAAAGTGTCATTGCACTATCCATAGCATACTATGCTGAAGATGTCTATTTATTGATTCTTCTCCACTAGAGGACAATGTCTTTTTCGCCATTGTCTTCCAGAGACAATACTTGGTAGTGAATAGGCACTAAATATTTGTTGGATGAATGAATTTAGTTTTTTCCTTACTTTTGCTAGTAATTATGGTAGCAATCATTTGTTAAGTAACCTTTAAATGCAGACACTATAAGAGATGTTTTATATTATTTATCTCATGTAAATTTAACAGTTGTCATAGGAGTAGGAATCATTAGCCTCATTTTACACATGAGAAAAAAAAGCTTAGCATATTATCTAAAATTAAATGGCAGAGCTAGATCAACTCTCTCAGATTCCAACTCTTTGACTTTCTTTTTTTCTTTTTTCTTTTCTTATTTATTTATTTATTTATTGTCTCTCCGTTCAGCACATTATAGAGATCCTTTCTAATACTCTAGGTGAAAAAATGGACAAGGGAGTTCAGGCCTTATCAGGTCATAACCTTCAGGATCAGTGGCTCTATTCCGTGTCTAAGAGTGAGAGGTTACCAATATCAGTGTTACTGCAGGCAGATATTCAGTCACCAAGTAATGTTCCAAGATAAGCAGACACCATTTCCATGGCTTAGGGTTAACATTCAACTTCAAAAAAGTGCCCTAGGCAGCCCTATGTTGCTGGGGGCATAGGAAATAGGATTGTCTTTTAGAGGATATGATCCTGAGAGGATACCTCTCAGCCAACTAGACTGGGGCTCCATGTAAGTCTCCCTCCCACAAAGAATTGGACTACTAAGTGAAGAACTGATGTTGAAACCCAGTGATAGGCACTTAGCTTGCACACAGGGTTAAGGGCTAACATCTGATCAGCCAGGCCTCATCACATCATGTCTATGGCTACAGCCTAATTCTAAATTCCATTTATGACATTTTGAATCTTCTGATGTAGTCTCTACTCTAACCCTAGTAATTGAAAATGGTATATGGGGGCATAAATGAGGACCCCAGTGACTTCCAGAATTGATACAGCCTATCTCCCTGATGAATCAGACAGTGAGTCAAGAGAGAAAAAAAAAAAATGTGCTAAGCAGCTTCCTAGGTGAGGAATTTGTGTCAAACAATTACTAAATCCATGTCTTGGAAGAGAAAGTAGCTTTCTCTGTCCTAACTTAATCCTTTCTGAATCTGCAAAAAAAAAGAGAGAGAGAGAGAGAGAGAGAGAGAGAGAGAGAGAGAATTCTTAGTTACATTCTGTTTTAACTTTCTTTTTTATTATGTATAAAGAGAAGCTAAAAGAATAGGTTTCAAAAATCTGAATATTTCTTTCTCTGAGCAAAAATATTTCTCCTTATTAAAAGTTCTTTTTTTTTTTCTCTCTCTTGCTTTTCTCTCCCCGACTCACTTTCTTTCTCCTCCTCGCTTTTCACACTCCCTTTCTCTTTCCTTTCTCTTTTCCTCTCATTTTCTCTCTTACCCTGCAGGGAGACACTCTGTTTGCTTAATAAACTCCCTTATGTGAAAAAAAAAAAGTTCTTCTTTTTCATCGAAGTAGCATAAAAGATTCAAATGGTCTTCCTATTGTTGCTAAAGTTCAATGAATTATTTCAAAAGCCCTGTACATGTGTAGGACCTTCCTTTACTTCATCATCAGTCAGGTGGTACCTGCTTCCAAGTCTTTGCAGCCCTCTTATTCCCTCAGCAAAATCCACTTTGTCCTAACCACAAGCTCAGCTTATCCTACTGTTCAGACCCAGTTCAGAAGAGATATAAGGGCTCTAGCCCAATACTATGGGATTCAGCATCAAGTCACTTTTGTTGCTGGTCCAGCTGTAGGTTCTGATAAGTTTCTGTCCCATTCTCCAAGATTCACTTGTCTACCTGCTTATGCTTCAGGTTAGTTAACAGAGGTTCTGCCTTGCTTTCTTGTGGCTGGTACCTGATTTCATATCTTCAACAGAGTCCTGCTTTGTTATTATCATTCTTTACTCTCACCCCTTCCCAGGGACTGGAACTTGTCCCTGAATACCAGTCAGGTGGCCATTGTTTCGTTACCTACTAATGCCTATTAGTAGGCAATGAAACCTTTGAACTTCCAAACTGGTTTCCTCTAGGTTCCACATTTTCTCCTTTTGGGGGAGTATCAGAATCCAGGACATCAGCTGTTTGACTCTATCTTTTGTCATTTCCTTTAGATATCATGTAGTTTTATACTTTCCCCCAGCACGCTGAGCAAGGACTATCTACTCCCATCTCTCCCAACGAGCTCTCCTGGGCTGAGGCGTGGGTCTAGTTCTAGTTACTGGTGCCTCAGAAGCAGCTCTAGCAGGAACCAGTTCACCCAACCATGTTTCAAGGCTTTGTCTTTAGTTAAGAGAGTTTCCTAGACTTCTAGCCTTGGTGCAAGTGAAGCAATCTAGAAATTTTGAGGTTAAATATTCCTTCAGGCTGGAAATATTGTCAAGTGGGAACATGAGTAGAATAACAATATCAAGTCACAATGTGCATGTTAATTCAAGTTAAAGTATTTTAACTTGGAACTCTATATGGAACACTTCAGTCACTTCCAAACATTGATATCTTGGGACTTGATGTAATCCTACTCACATATGTTTCACATTATACAGTTTAAAGGGTAGGAAGAGTAACTATTTTCTTCAAATGAGAAACATAACGCAGAGGGATACATTTCCAAACACATGAAAATTAATTTGCATACTCTTTGGAGACAGGAAGAGTTTCTTTTTATTAATTTCAGTACCCTTCAAGAGTGAAAGCACAAATATTATTTCTTGACTGTAAAACCATCTATTAGTCTGCAGCCTCATTTTTGCTGCCTCTGTCATCTCAGCTTTCCACAGGATGGATTCAGAATTTCTGTGGCAGGTTGGTACCACCAGGATTCCAAAACTGATCAAGGATAGAGGCTGAATGAGCTAAGAACTCTTAGCACAGACTGACCAGAGTCATTAACCTTGGGTCCACAGGAACAGTGATTCTGCCAACAAAGACCTAATTTACTAGGTTCTGAGCTGAGCACAGGACAAAAGCAAATCCAGGCTTTGTATGACCTGAAGCTTGTATAATTTGGGGACCCTTGTTAAGAAAAACAATTTAAGTACAGACCCAAACTGGGTACAGTAGTGAATAGAGAAAAGAAATTGTAACAAATTAAAGTTTCTAAAAGCTACAAATATCACTAAATTTATAAAACCCAGAAAAATGACATAATATTTTTAACTTTTCTGACATCTCCATAATATCTCCCTATGTTTTTGTCTTAATCATCTTTCCATATGACAATATTATAAATATTTTTCTATAGAAATAAAACAGAGGAGACTAGCATGACTAATCAAAATAAGTTTTTTATTGACAGTTTTTAAAAGTTTCTCTCAGTCTTGGCAGTCTTTATCAGTCATGTCATTTAACTTTTTTAAGATTTGAGAAAATCTCCTTGAAGTTTCTTTCAAATACAACCAGTAGAATTTAAGAAATTTCAAATCTTTAAAAAACTTTTTTTCAAATCTTAATCTGAATTGTCACTGATATCCTCATAATAGTGAGTCTTATATTACTTTTTTGAATATTTCATATCAAGTTAGCAAGCAATTTTAATCTTTTATCAGTGTATTCATAGTATTTTGAGATATGTGAAACACTACCTAGTCCACTGCACTGTCCATAATACTGCTAAGGGTTGTTCCTCACAAATACAGAGATCATTATGACCATTCTGTTTTATCTGATTCTCATTTAAAGATGGAAAAGTGTGTAGTTGTTTAGGCAGTTTTTTGTTGTTGTAACCAAAATATTTATCAAGAATAACTTAAAGAAAAACTGTGGTGCTCATTGTTTCAGAGGTCTCAGGCCATGGTTGGCCAAGGCCATTGCTCTGAGCCTGAGATGAGGCAGAACATCATGGCAGAAAGGCATGTCAGAGGAAATCCGCTCAACTCATGGTAGCCTGTCAGCAAAGAGAAAGAAAAAGGAAGGAAGGGGCCAGGGACTAGATAAATCCTTCTAGGGCATGCCCCGAGAGACCTACTTCCTCCAACTTGGTTTCATCTCCCAGTAGTTCATTCAACTGTCAATGGTTTAATCCCTCAAAATTTTTGCCTATAAGCCCCACCTTTGAACCCTATTGTATTGAGGACCAAGTTTCCAACACATGAGTTTTTGGGGGACATTTCAGATCCAACTATAAGAATAATGCACTTATAATTATAAAAGAGTTGTTGTCAAGTTCATTCCATGCAGAAGAGAATTTTCATTTTGTTTACCACTGAACAGAAATAAATTCTCCACTTGTAATTCTAGTGTACACATATAATGACCTTCTAGATGAGCTTCTGGATCTATAAATTTCATATTTAGCCTCTATTCCACTTCTCATATAATTTTATGCTGTCTTCTACAGGACATGTTCATATAATACAACCTCTGGCCCCCTTGCCTTTGGGTCATGACTCATCCAATGTCATGGATGAGTTTAGTCAGAGGTGATTACAAACCCATGAACATTCATGCTAAACCCAAACTAGATGTGTCTCCAACTGAACAGTCCCTGAACTGAAAATACTTGCAGTGATTCCCACCATGTGCCATATGGAGACGTATGAGCAGCTCAGCAGGGGGCAGGGAGGTTATGTGGACTATGACCACACTTAAAATATCTTACTTTTGCAAATTTTACAAATGCTTTTGACCATGTGAACACAGTGCTAGAGTTCTCCTAGGTTCGTACAAGTGAAGGACATCAAGGCTTAAACTCCATTAGCTTCATAAGAAATTTATTTCCAACACCAGACATAAAATTGCAAAACAGACATAGTCTCTGCCCCAGGCCCGCCCCACCTTTTTTTCTGGGATTTGGGGATACATGGGGTAATGTACTCAAGTAATTAGACTTCCATATTTGTGATTCATCTTTGCATCCACTGTAATATTAGAAAGTGTCCCTATGCCAACATCTGGACTCCTGTATTGGGCTCCAGAATTGCAGTTCCTTTCCTTCCCACCACTTCTCCCTGCCCACCTTGCTCTTTTTTTTTTTTTTTTTTTTGTTTTGTTTTTTTGTTTGTTTGTTTGTTTGTTTGTTTTCTTTTTCTGCTTGTTGCTGTATGAGGATCTGTGTCTAGGGTCTGAATGGTCAGGATTATAAACATGTTGTATAGACAGATGTGTATGATATTGAAATCTGGTGATGCCAGAATCAGAAAGCAATATGATTGTACAGTAAAAGAAAGAAATGGAATTTGAAAATGTGAGAATAGGTGAAAAGAGAATTTGTGCAAAACTAAACCTTCTTTTTTGAAAACCATTTGTAGAATTGGTGCAATAAAAAGTAAGAGGACAAGATTTTTTTTCTTTCTTTTTTAATCAGTTGTATATACTGAATATGGCAGTTTGTTTCTTTTGGTGAAAACAAAAATATCCTTTAATATTCACATTGATTATAATGAATAATGATGCAAGTGAATAAAATAGAACCCCATCTGTATTTAACATTAGAAAGAAAGGAAGTCTTCAAGTGAGTTCTGGAAGAAGACCTAAAAATGTGCTCTAGGTTGTGACTGTGAACAGTTTTCACAGGTCTCCCACTACTGCTAAGTCTGTAAGGACTGAACCATATGTTTCTCTCAAGTGTAAAGATATGAAGTTGGAGATTTTACTAAGAAAAATTCTGTTTACCATTATATCTGTTGATTAGATTCTTTACTGGAAAAGTGCATTGGCTAATGCCCTGCTAGTCATGCTATCAGTGAAATATTCCTCATTTATGTTTTTATAGTACTTGACTATACTGAAACATCATGGTCTGGAAAATTATATGACTTGTTCATTCCTGTGATTTGAAGAGCTGTGTAATTATTCTAGGTACAGAATTTTGCAACATACAACTGTGGATGTGCTACATATTATCAGTTCTTTTTTTTTTTTTTCTTGATATCTCCCCAGTCCTATTTATTTATTTATTTATTTATTTATTTGCAGTACTGGGGATTGAGCTCAGGGCCTTGTGCTTGCAAGGCAAGCACTCTACCAGCTGATTTATTTATTTTTGAGACAGGGTCTCTCTAGTTCCTTAGGGCCTTGCTAAGTTGCTGAGGCTGTCCTTGAACTTATGATACTCCACTTCAGCCTCTCAAGTCACTGGACTCAAGGCATGTAACCCATGCCTGGCAATGAGTTCTTTCTAAGGTTAAAAGAAAAAGAAATGAATGATATCGCCCTCAATTTTACTAATTGTATTGACAGTATTTTGGTTCCAGAATTTAATACTTATTTATACTTGTCATTTTTTTAATTAGCAGAATTTGGATAGTAGTCCTTAAATTTACCTTGAATTGATGTTAGCTTGTTATATGTTTTAAAGTAGTCTGTTCTGAAACAGTCAATGAAAGTAAATCACATTTTTTTGTAATTTGAGTGCCTTTAATTAGTGCTCTTTAATCTTAATTTAAAAAATCACTTTGGTATGAGATAAAATAAATCTTCCCCAATAAATGCATATTTCATCTTTTTGCCCAATAGTTTTTAACAATAGTTATAGGTAGAGAAACTTCTCTATTTTTCCACTCTACTTGCTTAAACATACTTGCTTTGACCCTTGGCAAGATTACAAAAAAGGCAACATTTGTCTTGGGTGCCTGTCTCTTCTCTCCCCAAGGCACCCTTGGCCATAGGGGCCCATCTCAGTCATTCTAGATTTTTTCTTTCAGTTCCTCATACCTCATTCTGAAAGAATATGGGTATCATAATATCTTTCCCAGCTTAACTTTACCTGTTTTGTGTTTATTTTCCTTAAAATCCTAGAATATGCTAGTTCAATAATTTTTCTAAAAAAAGTTAATACAGTTGTAGTGAAGGATTGGAATAATCATGGGTCAGAGAATCTAAGAATCTACTAGAAATTGTCCCGTTCCTCATCTATATTATCTTGATCGTTCATTCATGGTACATGTGTTTATTGAATGCCTTTTGTATGCCAGAAATGTTCAAGGCACTTGGAATATACTGAGTAACAAAATATAAAATTCCCTGTGCTTGTGGTGCTCACATTTGTACAATTTTTATATCTCTTGAGAGCATGAATCGTCTTTTTCATTTTGTAAGTTATAATATGTTTGCAAACAGTTTGGATTTTTTTTGTCTATTTCCAATGGTCATACTTTATGTCATATCTGTAGTACTTGATGAAATACATGTTAGTGTCTTGGATGTCACTATTTAAGCCTTTAAGTGGCCAGTCAATGACTGGCATCCCCATATTGAAAACAAAGTGAGAGGCTGACACTTAAAGGTCACTGTTTTCATGGAGGTAGATCAGAATTTAATGAGGCTGTGCTTAACATTCATATGGCACAGGCAGTATCATGAATAAATCCTAGGCATTAAAATCTCTCCAAGACTCCTGTAACTTTGGGTTAAAATATTTACTTAGTTGCCCTCTTCAAAACTGCATGAGAGGGCCCTGGACTGTAGCTCAGTGGTAGAGTGGTGCCTAGCAAGGGTGAAGCACCACATAAAAATAAATAAATAAAATAAAAGTATTGTGTCCATCTACAACTAAAAAAAGTGTTTTTAAAAAACTGCATGGGAAAAAGGGGAGGAAAAAGGAGGAAGGATCATGATCTAAAATCAAATTCCATGCATGTATGAGTTTGTTGGGATGAACCTACTCAATATGTTAAACTATAAAGCTCTAATTAAAAAGGAAGAAGAAGAAAAATAGCATGGGTCCATTCTCCTCAAGACATTCCATAATGGAACTTGTAAAACAAAATCCAAACACTTCACTTTTTCTTTTTTCCTTTCTGCCTTCCTTTTGCTGTGCTGAGGATTGAACCCAGGGCCTCATGCAGGCCAGGCAAGAGTTCTAGAAGAGTCCCAGCCCTTCACTTTCTCCTTAATTGAATATTATATAGAGAAAGAAAATGATGGGAGCACAGATATTTTGAATAAGGAGTTTATCTAAGGGGTGGCGGGTGATGGGGGGGGGTGAATTCTTCGAAAATGTTAGCAAAGTTCAGTGTGGTTAATCTTGTTTTCAAAATAGGAAGCTGTGCTACCAAATGTGTAAAGACTGTTTTTCCTGATACAAATGTCTACATTGTTATCATGATCATTCTGTCTTAGTATGTTCTCTTTAAAATGTTCTTCCGCCCCACCCCACAACACAGTCATATAAAAGCCTGGTATTAAGCAAACCAAGTTTCTCTAGGTGATAGAATTTAAAACTTGTAAGGCTCAGGTTAAGAGACAGAAAATAAACTTCAGGAGATTCTAGTGGTTCTTTTGCTTCAGTAAGTTGAATAATGAATGCATCTGGAAGGGTGCCTAATTTTCAGCTAAATAACAACAAAATATAGAATAAGATAAGGAGAACAGAGAAATACAATCAACATTTCTTGAAATGCAGCACTTTAGGAAAAAAATTATGTGCAGGAGTATCATATTAATAACTTTATTAAAATAGAAAAGTGAATGAATATAATATAATATTTATGGATTCTTAATTCATAAATGCCAATCTAGCATCCCTTCAAAATACTGGTTGAAAAATTTTAAAAGACACTCTACCCTTCTTTAATAATGAATGAGCTCAGCTCTCCATACCAGAGAGAAGAGAAAATTGTGAGTGTGAAATCAAGCTAAGTAGCCATCGAGGTTTGTACACAGAATGAGAGGGGTAGCAGGGAGGAAAGAGGAAATAATTCCTCCTGTGTGAAAAGAACCCAGAAACAAAAAAAAAAAAAAAGAAAAAGGAGAGAGAGAGAGAGATTTTTCTCTCCTTTGTGACTACAGAACACATTTTCACTACCTTTGACTAGGAAAAGTAGAATGTATTTAAATATTTTTCCTATGGAGGAGAAAGAAACAACTCAATGAAATTGGAGACCAAATCTGATAGAGGCCTGGGGTTGTGGCTCAGTGGCAGAGTGCTTGCCTAGCACATGTGAGGTGCTGGGTTCAATCCTCAAAACCACATAAAAATAAATAAATAAATAAATAAATAAATAAATAAATAAATAAATAAATAAAGTTATAAAAAATCTGATGGAGAAATAGGTTTTTAAGAAATATTTTTAAATGTAAAAGAGATAGTTTTATTTATTTAACAATAATTATCTTTCTATTTTGGTACCAATACCATGCCGTTTTTGTTACTATTGCTTTGTAGTAGAGTTGAAGATCTGGTATTGCAATACCCCCTGTTTCACTCTTCCTGCTAAGGATTGCTTTAGCTATTCTGGGTTTCTTATTCTTCCAGATGAATTTCATAATTGCTTGCTCTCTTTCTGTAAGGTACGTCATTGGGATTTTAATTGGAATTGCATTGAATTTGTATAGCACTTTAGGTAGTATGGCCATTTTGACAATATTAATTCTTCCTATCCAAGAACATGGGAGATCTTTCCACCTTCTAAGGTTTTCTTTAATTTCTTTCTTTAGTGGTACAGAATAGAGGACATGGACACAAACCCAAATAAATACAATTTTCTCATACTAGACAAAGGGGCCAAAAATATGCAATGGAGAAAAGATAGCCTCTTCAACAAATGGTGCTGGGAGAATTGGAAATCCATATGCAACAGAATGAAACTAAACCCATATCTCTCACCACGCACGAAACTAAACTCAAAATGGATTAAGGACCTCGGAATCAGACCAGAGACCCTGCAGATTATAGAAGAAAAAGTAGTTCCAGATCTTCAACATGTCGGCTTAGGACCAGACTTCCTTAACAGGACTCCCATAGCACAAGAAATAAAAGCAAGAATCAATAACTGGGATAGATTCAAACTAAAAAGCTTTCTCTCAGCAAAGGAAACTATCAGCAATGTGAAGAAAGAGCCTACAGAGTGGGAGAAAATCTTTGCCAATCATACTTCAGATAGAGCACTAATCTCCAGAATCTATAAAGAACTCAAAAAACTCTACTCCAAGAATTCAAATAATCCAATCGACAAATGGGCTAAGGAAATGAATAGACACTTCACAGAAGAAGATCTACAAGCAATCAACAAACATATGGAAAAATGTTCAACATCTCTGGTAATAAAAGAAAGATTCCATCTCACCCCAATTAGAATGGCGATTATCAAGAATACAAGCAACAACAGGTGTTGGCGAGGATGTGGGGAGAAAGGTACACTCATACATTGCTGGTGGGGCTGCAAATTAGTGCAGCCACTCTGGAAAGCAGTGTGGAGATTCCTTAGAAAACTTGGAATGGAACCACCATTTGACCCAGCTATCCCACTCCTTGGCCTATACCCAAAGGACTTAAAATCAGCATACTACAGAGATACAACCACATCAATGTTCATAGCTGCTCAATTCACAATAGCCAGAGTGTGGAACCAACCTAGATGTCCTTCAATTGATGAATGGATAAAGAAACTGTGGTATATATATATATATACAATGGAACATTACTCAGCCATAAAGAATGATAAAATTATGGCATTTGCAGGTAAATGGATGAAATTGGAGAATATCATGCTAAGTGAGATAAGCCAATCTCAAAAAGCCAAAGGACGAATGATATTGCTAATAAGTGGATGATGACACATAATGGGGGGAGGGAAGGGTTAGTGTTAGGGTTAGAGTTAGGGTAGGGAGGGGGGCAAGAATGGAGGAAGGAAGGACTGTATAGAGGGAAAAGAGGGGTGGGAGGGGTGAGGGGAAGGGAAAAAATAACAGAATGAATCAAACAACATTACTCTATGTAAATTTATGATTACACAAATGGTATGCCTTTATGCCATGTACGAACAGAGAAACAACATGTATCCCATTTGTTTACAATAAAAAAATAAAAAGAAAAAAAAAACAATAATTATCACTTATTGAACCCTCATATGAAAGATCAGCCAAACTCATGTACATCGTCTCATTTAATCTTTACAACTTTGAGAGGCAGTTTAATTATTTTGTGTGGTCTGTATTAAGAAATTGAGGTATTTAGAGGTTAAGAAACTCATCAACACATCAGGTTTCATCATACCCAGTTCTACCAGTTTTAAATAAAGCCTGTGTCCAAAATATAACATGGTTCCTTGCATAGTTTCAATACTATGATTTGAATTGTCAATTTATAAGAATATAATCATCTTGAAACATCTTTGGTTGCTAAAATTGTGTTGGGTAATTAGGCCTAAATTTTGAGATGTTTCTTCACTGTCTTTCCTTATTGCAGCAAAATTTGTAAGTGTTCCCTTTAGAAGCTGCTCGTTTTTTTTAAGAAGTAGAGTGTTTTTTTAGTAGTGCAGAATTTAAAAGAGAAAATCATCTTGAGGAGTTGTTGTCACATGAGGGTCACTTGTATTTTCAATCTTTACTCTTAATGGTAGTGGAAAAATGAGAAATTTTGAACTTATTTTTGCTTATATTCGAATTCAGGTGAACATAAGAGGTATTAAATGCAGGTACATTTCATGATTTTCAAAATGAATTTCTCGTGGCAGCTAACCTAAGACAGTTATTTAGTCCTAGGCCTGTAGTGGTCTTTGGGGCTCTTCTAGGAGACTTTCTTGAGTGCCCTTCTAACTGCATCAGAGATCCTTTCCTGGGATCTTCTTGTTGACCCGCAGCTTCTCCAAGCAGTGTTGAGTTATCCATGGCCCACACAGCCTTGGCTTTTTCTGCTTCACTGCATTACAATCTTCTTTGTTCATTCATTCAACAAAGACTTATCAAGCACAAACTTTGTCTCCTATGTCTCAGGCACTGTGATTGATACTATATATGCAATGAGAAGGATAAAAACATGATCACTGCCTTTCCAGAGATACAGAGGAGAGTAAGTACTGGTCCAAATCAACAAAAGCTACACAAACAAACTGCAAACACTGCAAATGTGATTGTCATTGGGACACAGAGGGTTCCAAAGAGGTTCCCAAAGGAAGGTAGACTTGGAATCAGGCAGAGGCAAGGAATTTAAGAACAGGTCAAAGTGAGACAGGTTGATTTTATCAAGAGAAGTAAGGAGTATACAGTGTAAGAGACAGGATAGGATGTGGGCATTGGAGAGTTACGCGCTGGCTTCCCCTTGGCATGGCATGTTTAAAATCTACAGGATGTGATCTAAGAGGGTATTTTTAGTTCTCTTTTGTGTAAGTGACTTGACATGTAAATCACTACCTACTAAGGGTTGTTTTCTTTTCTTCTTTGTTTTGATGGGAAATCTCTATTAACTTCCCCATCTTGAAGATTTTCTAGTTTTGCTTAGTGAACTGTAAGCACTACTATATTTGTGCAATGCTGAGGGTTTTTTCAGGAGTGTGACATATGGATGAAATAATCAGATCCCAAAAATATAAATTATGGAAAAATCTATTTGTTGAGTAAAAACATTATTGGTTCTCTTATTTCTTTAGATCTAGGTCAGAAAAGAGGTTATTTATGGATTTGCAGATAAGATATGATAGTTTATTTAATATGTTGTTTGTGATCAAGATATGTGGAAGCAAAATTTAAATGTGAACTTTAAATCACATGAGAATGGAATTTAAACATTAAATCAAGGCCACTCTTGTTTTGTCCCATATTTTTCCTTTCTATGTATACTTATGTCTTCTATTTTACCTCATTATGATTGACAAAAATGTATATATTTAAAGTATACATCAAGATGTTTTGATATAATTACACATTTTAAAGTAATTACCATAATCACTCTAACTAATATTCATCACCTTACCTAGTTACATTTTTATTTTTGGAGTGTATGGTGACAACTACTCTCTCCACAAATTGCGTGTACAATACATTATTATTGACTTTAGTTACCACACCGTAAATCAGATCTTAAGAATTGACTCATAAATGGAAGTTTAAACTTTTTGACAAAGAGCTCTCCTTTCTCTCCAGTCCCCCAGCCTCTGGTAAATTCTTCATTTTCCAGAATTTGATTTTTTTTTCCTGATACCACATATAAATGAGATCATGCAGTATTTTTGGTTGTTCTGAGTCTGGCTTATTTCACTTAGCATAATTTCCTCCAGGTTCAACTATGTTATCTCAGATAAAAAAAATTTAAGAATAAACAATATTCTGTTATATATTACACTTATTTTTCTTTTTTACTATAATTAATGCATATTAATTGTACAAATGGGTTTCACTGTGACATTTACATACATGCCTTGATCCTGTCCACCTTCTATTCCCTCTTGCCCCGTCCCCCTCCCTGATAATCTCTCACCTTCCTTCATAACCCCTCTTCTAATTTCACATCTTTGTTATGGTTGTTGTACACACGTTAGAAAAGAACAAGCAAAACTTATCTGTGTCTGGCTTATTTTGCTTAATATATTGTTCTCTACTTCCATCCATTTTCTTGAAAATGACAGGATTTCATTCTTCTTTATGATGGAATAATACTCCATTGTGCATATACACTGTATTTTCTTTACCCATTTTTCTGTCCATGGGCAACTAGACTGATTGTGTATCTTAGCTATTGTGAGTAGTGCCACCATACACAGGCATATACAGGTTTCTCTCTTGTATGCTGATTTTATTTTCTTTGAATGTACAAACATAATAGCTAGATCATGGTAGTTATATTTTTAGTTTTTTGAGGGACCGCTATATTGTTCTCCATAGTGACTGTACTAATTTACATTCCCATCAACAGTATACAAGGGTTCTTCATAGCCTTTCTTTATTTCTAAAATATTTTTTTGTAATAGCCATCTGACTGGGGTGAGATGGAATCTCAATGCACTTTTGATTTACATTTGTCTGATGGCTAATACACATTGAACATTTTTTCATAAAATTATTGGCCATTTGTACTTCGTTGGAGAAGTGTCTGTTTAGTTCATTACTCATTTTTTAAAAATACTTTTTAGATGTTAATAGACCTCTATTTTATTCATTTTATTTATGTGCGGTGCTGAGAATCGAACCTAGTGCCTCACACATGCTAGGCAAGTGCTCTACTACTGAGCCACAACCCCAGCCCTCATTACTCACTCTTTGATTGGGTTACTTATTCTTTTGTTGAGTTTTGTGAGTTCTTTATATATTCTGGATATTGATCCTCTGTCAGATGAATAGCTGGCAGAGATTTTCTCCTATTTTGTAGGTTGTCTCTTCATTCTGCTGATTGTTTCCTTTGCTGCTCAGAAACTTTTTAATTTGATGTAATCCCATTTGTCAATTCTTGCTGACTTCTTCATAAGGAAGTGACTCTTAGCTGCAGTTTGAAGCATGAATCAACAGGAAAGAGAAATTTCTGGGCTAACTACCCAATTCTCTCTACATTTCCAGTTTAAATGCTGAGGGAATGTGATTTGCCCTGGGTCACCCTTACGCGCACACACACACACACACACGCACACACAGTCTATGTCATGCCATAGGTTACGTGTGCACTGACTAGCCATTGTGTTGCCTTGGGGTAGGTGCCCACCTGTAATCCAGAGAGGGCAGAGTCCTGGGGTCCATATGGAGTATCCCCTCAGCAGTATCTAGCCAGGTAGCAATTTCATTTACTGGAGTCACAACTGCAATAATACCTCTAAGAAGTTTTCCTAGTTCCTCCAGGGAAAGAGATTATGTCCTCCTTTACTCTCTACTCATGTCTTATACCTGCTTCTACTATTGCACTCACTCACAGATTGTTTTGTTCTTATTGTTTTCAAATCTGTCTGCCTACCAAGTAGACTTCATTTCTTTTTTTTTTTTTTTTTTTTTTTTTTTTTTAGTGGTACTGGGGATCGGACCCAAGGCCTCGTGCTCTACTGACTGAGCTGTCTCCCCATCCCAGACTTCATTTCTTGAGGACAGAGAATATGTCTTATTTATCTCTGTTTTCCTAGCATGGCAACTTAACAGTGTTTAGAGTGGGCATTCAATAATGGTGCTGAATGGATGAATGAATGAATGGAAGGACAAACTGCAGCCCCTTTCTCAAGAATGCATGAAGTAAAGGACAGGAAAGTTCTTTTTTTTTCTTTTTTGATCTATTTTTTTTATTTAGTTTTTATTTTTACAGACTGCATTTTGATTCATTATACACAAATGGGCTACAACTTTTCGTGTCTATGGTGGTACACAATGTAGATTCACACCATTCGTGTAATCATACATATACATAGGGTAATATGTCTGTCTCATTCCCCCACCCACTCCAGCCCCATTTTCCTCTGCACCATCCAAAGTTCCTTCATTCTTCTCTTCCCTGCCCTGCCACTTCCCCTCGGTATGTATTGTCATCCACTTATCAGAGAAAACATTCTGGCCTTTGGTTTTTTTTTGAGCTTGGCCTATTTCACTCAGCATGATATTCTCCAACTCCATTCATTTACTAGCAAATGCCATAATTTTATTCTTCTTTATACCACATCATTTGAAGGGCATCTCAGTTGGTTTCACAATCTAGCTATTGTGAGAGTTATTACTACTGGGAAAAGTTAAATGTACCCGTTCTTTGGGCATTTGCTTATCTTCTTTACACCACTTACCCTGTTGATGTGGGTGATACTTGGGGCATGATTCTCAGTAGTAACACTATCCCTGTTAAATGAAAAAATCCCAGGTGGGAAAGAAGAAGAGACAGACAAGTTTTTGATTGATGTGCATAAAGTATCTTGTAGAGAGCCTGTCATATGTAAGCATTTAAACATAATGATATTCTGTCCCTTCCTCCTGCTTCTCTTCCCAAGTTATTCCACATCTGTCCCATTCAACATTTTTGGGTACACACATTTGGCACATGCTTCAAGGATGGCCATGCATGAGGGAAAATATTTGCCACTTATGGAATGCCTGTGCTCAGTAAATATCTACACAGTGTTTTAGGGCCAGCCCAAGTTCTGGTGTTTGGACTGAAATTGAGTATGGAAATACTCTAGGAAATAAACAGTGGGATCTTATGGCCCCTTCCAGGGGTACAGCTTTGAAATAATACTGGAGAAAATAGCACTAATTAAACTGAAGTTCTCAAAAGCAATACCCTGCTCTCAAATAAAATCTGTATCAGACTTGGTTTGTTGATTTTCTAATGTAGGCTTGATTCTAACTGTGGATCAAGATCCCATCCATTTCTGAAGTGGTTTTCTTTGTGGAAGGAGGACTACAAAGTGTCTACTTGGCCTGGTTTTCAGGTCTCACATGCTGTTTCGTTTTATTTTGTTCTTTTTTCAAGTCTAAAGGGCTCCATTACACTGGAGTATAAGTACCTATTTATTTTCTTTATTGCTTCCATTCTGCCTGAAGTTAGTTACCATAATAAATGTTCTCCAAGCTGTGCATATATTATCCATCAGTGCTAGGGGAACAAAGAAAGATGCATTGTCCTGAGAAGACCGCTGTTGTTAAACAAAGCAGCAGGTGTCTTGAATCAGACCTCATAGGCTGATTAAAATGCTGTGATTCTCTTCCTGAGATTGCTGTCTGTTTATTACACTTCAGCCTTTATTTGTGATTAAACCAACTATATCCTTGGGAATTCTGTATTTAGAAGGAAAAACATGTAAGAGGAAAAATACCTACTTATCTCTATTTGAGGATAATGATATTCAGCCTGATTCACCAACAAAGTAACCTTCTGGTGAAGAGCAAAATAATCCTTCTCTTTCTTCCAGATTATATTCTGGCCACAGTCCTCCATGACCCACTAGAGAAGCCTTTCCGTTGGCTTCTTTGAGTGATTGGAAATTTGTCTCAAGGTAGAGGGATGAGCACAATGTTCATTTATTCAACAAAAATGAATTGAGCCAGTCCTCCTTTGAGCTGGGCACTAGGCACAGGACTGGATACATCATTGACTGCCAGTTAGTTTTTGGCATCACACATGTGGAACTTATGCAGGACGGAAACAAACAGCTGTGCATAGCTGAGACCATGAGTGCAGGGCACAGACCTGGAACTAAGAATAAAGACAGTTTCCTAGGTTGTATGGAACCTATAAAACAGCTG
Organism: Sciurus vulgaris; assembly: GCF_902686455.1. Taxonomy (NCBI): domain Eukaryota; kingdom Metazoa; phylum Chordata; class Mammalia; order Rodentia; family Sciuridae; genus Sciurus; species Sciurus vulgaris. The sequence continues at coordinate 44,175,695 of NC_136475.1, forward strand.
TGGGAGAGTTGTAGACAGGTGGGGAGAAATTGTAAGCAAAAGGGAAGGAGAGACACGGTCTCTTGAAAACAGCATATTGAATACTACATTTTATTTTAAAAATGAAAATATAGCTTCATAATACAAACCACAGAAAGGAAAGCTTGAATAAAAATGTGAGACTATTAGTACTATGCAGGAGATGCAGGGATTCTCAGAATCAAGGGTGGAGTTGAGTATTGCAACACTTAATGTTTATTTAAAAGAGAACATGGATTTTTAAAAGATTGAGAAATGCTGCTCAGGCTGTTGGTAGAACCAAATCTGTGAAGAGAATGCATGACAGCTGAACTGCATGTTCAAGAGCAGTGTTTACACAAAGCATAACAGCAACACCCTGGCACACAGGGACCAAGAGTAGAGAAGAGAGAAGGCCATCCCAGAGATAAGGACAGTTTAGCTGGCTCTTGATAGATGGGCAGGAATCCAAGTAGAGAAGGGAGAGAGGATTTCAAGACCAAGGAAAAATCATGTCCATGTTGGTTCTTTTTTTTTTAATTTTATTTTATTGTAAACAAATGGGATACATGTTGTTTCTCTGTTTGTATATGGCGTAAAGGCCATTTGTGTAATCATAAATTTACATAGAGTAATGTTGTTTGATTCATTCTGTTATTTTTTCCCTTCCCCCCACCCCACCCACCCCTTTTCCCTCTATACAGTGCTTCCTTCCTCCATACTTGCCCCTCTCCCTAACCCTAATTCTAACCCTAACACTAACCCTTTCCTCCCCCCATTATGTCTTATCATCTACTTATTAGTGATATCATTCGTCCTTTGGCTTTTTGAGATTGGCTTATCTCACTTAGCATGATATTCTCCAATTTCATCCATTTGCCTGCAAATGCCATAATTTTATCATTCTTTATGGCTGAGTAATAGTCCATTGTATATATATACCACAGTTTCGTTATCCACTCATCAATTGAAGGGCATCTAGGTTGGTTCCACAGTCTGGCTATTGTGAATTGAGCAGCTATGAACATTGATGTGGCTGTATCTCTGTAGTATGCTGATTGTAAGTCCTTTGGGTATAGGCCAAGGAGTGGGATAGCTGGGTCAAATGGAGGGTCCATTCCAAGTTTTCTAAGGAATCTCCACACTGCTTTCCAGAGTGGCTGCACTAATTTGCAGCCCCACCAGAATGTATGAGTGTACCTTTCTCCCCACATCCTCACCAACACCTGTTGTTGCTCGTATTCTTGATAATTGCCATTCTAATTGGGGTGAGATGGAATCTTAGGGTGGTTTTGATTTGCATTTCTCTTATTACTAGAGATGTTGAACATTTTTCCATATGTTTGTTGATTGCTTGTAGATCTTCTTCTGTGAAGTGTCTATTCATTTCCTTAGCCCATTTGTTGACTGGATTATTTGAATTCTTGGAGTAGAGTTTTTTGAGTTCTTTATAGATTCTGGAGATTAGTACTCTATCTGAAGTATGATTGGCAAAGATATTCTCCCACTCTATAGGCTCTTTCTTCCAAGTTGGTTCTTAATGAAGACTAACATGGTGGTTCTCAAAGTGTGGTCTGAGGACCCTTAGATTTCTGAATTCCTTTCAAGGGGTCCATAGGATCAAAATTATTTTAATAACAATAATGCATTATTTTCTTTTTTCATTATTATTCTCTCACAAGTATACAGTATAGCAGTAATTTAACATATTAAAACAAAAATGAATGAGATATTCTTTGTTCTATTAAAACTTACATGAAAATAAATTTTAAGTGTAAAACGTTACTTTTCTCAACATTTTGTTTTAAAAAATACTGCTCATTCATTGAGTTAACAATTTACTCATCTCTATATGTTAGAAATAACATAAAATGTGTTATTTATTCTAAATAATAATGGATTTTAAATGAATTAATACATCAATATTTTAAAATTATTACAATTTTAACTTTTAACACTATAATATTGATATGTATAACCAAAAACAAAAGCTCATTAGTGTCTGCAATAATTTTGAAAGTGTAAGAGATCTTCAGACTCACTGGACTGATAATATTGATTTATCAATGATGCTATTGATCAAAGAAAAGATTAAAAAGAAAGCATGGATCTCTAATGTCAGAAATAAAATGGAAATATCACTATCCACTCTATGGGCACTAAAAGGATAAAATGATATGAGCACCTTTATGTTAATTTATCTGAAATTTTAAATAATTGACAAATTCCCAGAAATATGATACTTACTAAAACAACACAAAAAGAAATAAAAATATGAATAGTTTATAGCTGTGTAAACATTTACTCTATAATTTAAAACCTTCCTCTGGCATACATAAAACCTCTAGGCTTAGAGGTTAAAGAAGAAATAACATCTAACTTACATTACTACTTAAAGAACAGGATAAGAGAGGAAACTTGCCAACTTATTTAGTGAACCACATAACCTGGTACCAAAGCTTGCAAGTACAAAATAAGAAAGAAACACAAGCCAATCTCTTCCATGAAAGATGCAAAAATCTTAGACAAAATATTAGTAAACTTAATTCAGTCATGCATAATAGAATATACCAGAAATGTAATGTTAATATAATATTTAAAAATCAATCAATGAAATTCATGACATTAATAGGTATTAATTATTTGCTCAACTCATGAATGAGAGGCCAGGATGAGAATCACTGACTTAGCGGCTGTGTTTGTAAATCTCTGCAAGCAGAGAATGCTCACCTTTTGAGAGCTAGAAACTGCTTTGTTAACAGGAGTAATACCTGCTCTGTCCTCCTCCGATCCCCCACAATCATTATGATGATAATTCTTGATTCCCTACTGTGCCATGCTATGCACTGTGCCAGGTGCCAGGAAGCTGCTTTAGACAAGAGGGACATGTTTGTCTTCTGGAGCTAAGGATGGCCAGAGGTGCCATGCTCACCCACAGAGGTTCTGCCTAAATATCTGATGGGAAACCAGGTCCTGGTGTAGCTGTGAGATTTATGATTCTTCAAGCTGCTCCTTCCTGGTGAGTTTTCTGCTAGGGAAAGCACAGACATGGTGGCAACTTTCCTACAACAGAGGACTTAATGTTGTGAGGGGTTTCCTGTGCAGATGTACAAAACACATGCAGCCCGGAATTGAGGTAAAAGCGTTAACCAGACAGTATGCTTTAGCTTTGGTTTCTGAACCTTGATGTAGATTCTAGAATAATTCTAGAGTTTCTGGAAGGGATTAAATCTATATCTTTGGGACAATGTTGCATAGATACCTGAGAAAAGTGTCCTGGCTACATTAATGGCCCAGTGCTTTGAGCTAGAAGGAAAACCAGACATCTGCCTCATCTATTTATCAAACCCCTCAAGTCCCCATTTCTTTTTAAATCCCACAGCCTTCCAACTGGGAGGGACCCTGCCTTGCCTATGGCTAAATGTGGTCTCTGGTAGGATGCTAAGCCTGGCATGTATGGGGAAGCAGCCAGCTACTGGTTTTCTCCCAGGCCCCTTTACTAAAGCCCACTCACCTCAAGTTCAAGCTCCTTCCATTTCAAAACATTTGCACAGCTGTGCCTCTGGTCCCTACTCTTTTGCCTTCCCAACACCTCATCCCACAGTTCTCAGCTGAAATGTCATCTCCTCAGGAAAGTCTTCCCTTGTCCCTCCAGGCAGGCTGGATTTCACCATTAAATACTGCCATTGCCTACTGAACTAATCCTTTATATCCTTTATTATAATTATTAGTTATGTAGTCAAATTTTATGTTACTATTATTGTTATTATTGGTACAGGGGTTTGAACCCAGAGACTATGTTTAGACTGTAAAATTTTGGGGGACAAGAACATATGCATGTATTTCTGTCTTGGTGACCATTATATTCTGTGTGTAACAAAAGCCTGGCACTTGTCACTTTTCACAATATTTGTTGAAATGACTACTCCTTAACTAAGTAGCTTTTCAGATTTCAAATTTTACTACTCTACCCATCCCACCTAGACATGAGTCCCCAAAGAATATTGTCAGGAGTAGAATCTGAATGGCAAATACAAAACTGGGATCCGAAAGACCAAATCCCTCTGGGGATTCCTCAGCTTTTGTTTCTAGCCGGATTCTTTCTCCATGCTCTTCCCTGTAGATGGATTTTCACCTTGGAGGCATTTGGTCCTTTCTTTAAATGAAATTGAGCCCCCATTCCCTCAGCACATACTCCTCATCAGGAGAGTCAAAGTTGGAAAGAGGTATTTCCTAGACTGCTGCTGTGTAGTGTTTGTGAGTTTTTTTTTTTTTCCACTTTCCAATACATTTATATATTTTGTACTTTTCATTTTGATCACTTCCACATCTCATAATGGTCTGGTTTTTGGTAACTTACAATTACTTAAGTTTGAAAACCTTAAATATGCTTCAAAACTCTGTTGATATTTTGATCTTCCAGGGTCAACCCAGACAGCTTTCTCTGGCTGGTCCTACTATTTCATATTTTGTAGTGAAAAATACTTTTCATGTTATTTCTTTTAGAGCTGATAAAATGGGCACTTAAAGCCAAGGATTAAATAATTCTCAGGATGACTGCTATAGGTCTGAAGTTTCATTTTGGTGTAATGAAGACATTTTGAAACTAAAGGAGGTGATTGTACAACATGGTAAATGCACTCAATGCCACTGAATTGTGGGATTTTAAATGGTTAATTTTGTGTAATGTGAATTTTATCTCAATAAAAAGCAATAATTCTCAAGATATACAGAATTTCTCTTATAAGAAGTAGTCCAGGAATTTTAGTGGGTTATCACTGAGGTCATAGAATTCCCTAGATTGCTGGCCATCTATGACTCATCCCCCCAGCTACCATTTGAAGCCAGCTGCATTTAATCTATTACCTAAAGATTCTATTCTTAAAATCATCTTCTAGCAGCAAATTATTGGCACAGAAAAATAGCCATGAAGAAAGAAAATGAAAATAACTCCTGACTAATCTCTGAATATATCCTTTTCAGAGATATTTTTCTATATAATTTTATTAATCACAATATTTCTTTGGTATTACATTTCAGAATTATGAGATAGGTCTTCCTTTCTTAAAGTTTTAATCATACTAAATTAACATGTGCATTTTGAATGAATTTCATGAGCCATATTCTCGCTGCAAATGAATTCATTATTCAGCTAACAAAGGTTTCTTGAGTATTTTCTGTGAATACAAGGATGCATAAGGCATATCCTCACTCAAATATTTATACTCTAATAATCACATTAAACATGTAGATGATCATGTTTCAAACATAGAAGGAGCTGTGTTAGAAATGAAAGTGAACTTGAAAACATAAAGACCTTGTTTGTCATGATCATTGCTGTAGCCCAGCATATACCACAGGTTTGGTGCACTGGAGAAACTGATCAAATTTTTTTGATGTGAATAAAACGTCTTCATTGTTTTATCTGGTTTTTATGTGGTCCAGCACTGACTCAAACCAGAAATGCCTAATTTATTGGTTGTGATAGTTCTTACCTTCCTCTGCATGCAAATGTCATTTCCACGTCATATTTTCATATTGTCTGATTTTTAATTTGGCCTGCTCACACAAGTGGGCAGAGGGTCCCCAAGGAAAAACCCTGTGGAAAAAGGCATTCACTGTCCTTAGCATGCTCCTTGCTCCCTTCTATCACCCTCCTCTCTATTCTCCCATAATTCAGACTCCCACATCTGCCTCTACTCTCTACCTGGCATTTGGACTTAGTAGTCTGGTTTGGGCTGTTTGTCCTAGTTTGGTTCATGATGCTCCTCACTTAAGGCAATCTCCAGCATCTCAAGCCTGCCTGAATGAACCTTGACTAGAAAAGGATGGCAGTCTTACAGTGGCCCTCAAGAACCAGGCTACTTTACTAGTATCCCTATTTGTTTGATGCATGTACTTTAAAAGAGATATTGGTATCATTGCCCAGGATTTAGCAACTAAGGTCCCAGCTCAAAACAAGATGTATTAGTACCATGTATTGTAAGACAACCACTAATGAAGAAGACAATGTACCTTTTTCAAATTTTTCCTGAAACAGACTGAGCCCACTGGTTTTTTAAATTGTTTTTTATTTTTTTAATTGTCAATGGACCTTCATTTTACTTAGTTATTTGTGGTGCTGAGAATTGAACCCAGTGCTTCATACATGCTAGGCAAGTGTTCTACCACTGAGCCACAACTCCAGCCCCCCACTGATTTTTCCCGTTATTACTCTTTCCATCTGATCCCATCCTTAAGTTGTTAGGAAGTTCCTAGCAGGAAGAATATCAAGCTTACAGAGCTAGCTTGCTTTGTCATACAGAGGCAGATACGGGTTGCATGGATTTGAAACTCCTAGGATTAAAGTGGTACTCCTTTGAGAAAATTACAAATGCAAGTGAGGGGTGCTGAAGTTTATGTCTTATTAGCTTTGTGACACCCCTGCCCTCATAGCATGCCTTCCACCCATTCCTAGGTTCACCTTAAGAATCTGGAATCTTCTTAAAAATTACAGAACTTCTCTTACTTACCATGAAATCTGAAAATCATATGCTGAGTGATCATATGTTTTTGACATGGGAAAGGGTAAACGTGTTGAATTCCTCAAGATTTTAGTGTTTTTCTCTCTCCTTTGTCTTCTACTGTTTCTCTGTCACAGAGAATCACTTATGGCCCCTCTGGGAGGCCTCTTTGCTGAATCAACCCTAGACTTGAAAACTCTTGCCAGTTAATTGATGCTGGACTGTCAAGTTCTACTTCAAGTCACCTTCTACATGGAAAAAAATTTTCCTCTTTCTTTGATTATTGAAGTCTCTCGTTTATTGATTTTATCCCTATTTGAGAAGCAATGCAACTCTATACAAATTGAAAACATAAATAAATGTAATAATGCATTAAGAAAAAAGATAGAAATTTTTCAAAATAAAGTATAATACAATGAAATATTTTATGTACATACACACATATATACGCAGTCCTCTACTTTGACGAATCTCACCTCTCATTCAACACTGTATGGCACAAGTTCTAGACCTTCTGTAATGAATGATCAAGTACACATGATTGGAGATTAGAATGTTAATATCATCAATTTATCAGTGTTTTCTCAGGTTGGTTGATGTACTTGTAAAGCTCCTTTAAGAGCTCGGTCCCAAGATTGCACACACCTGTAATCCCACTGAGGCAGAAGGCTAAGGCAGGATTGCAAGCTTGAGGTTAATTTTGGGCAATTTAGTGTGACCCTGCTTCAAAATAAAAAATAAAACAAACAAGGGATGGGAATGTAGCCCCTGGTAGAGTTTCCCTCTGGGTTCAAACATCAGAACCTCACATGCACACAGGCAGGCACCCACCCACATAGGATGTGGTTTCAATTAATTAATAAGATTTGGGCTTATATATTAAGGACAGGTTGCCTTTTACCCCTAGTAAGAAACAACTTCCTGTCTCAGAGGCTTAATTACAACAAATGTTTATTTCTTGTTCATCTTGCATGCAGAACCCAGATCAGCAAGGGAGTCTGTTCATTTGAACAACTAAGGACCCAGAATCAAAGGGCTCTACAATGCATTTCTGTGATCACTACAGTAGGAGAGAATAGAAACATTTGAATAATGTACTGACTCAAAGAATTTTGTCTGAAAGAGACATCTATCATTTATACTCACATTTCATTGGTCAAAGCAAGTTACCTGTCCATGTCTAACTTCAAGGGCAGGGAAGTGAAATCCTGTCATATCCCTGGAAGAAGAACAATAACCCTAACAGGTACCCCTTTTTTTAAAAAAAAATTTTTTTTTAGTTGTAGATGAACACAATGTCTTTATTTTATTTATTTATGTAATGCTGAGGATCAAACTCAATGCCCCACGCATGCAAGGAAAGCACTCTACCACTGAGCCACATCTCCAGCCCATGGGTGCCCTCTTTTTGATTTGGTCCACATGTATTTGATTTACTCTGTTTCAGAGATGTGAAATATAATTACCCACTCCCTAAGTGAGAAAGCCCCCAAATCCCATGCATGAAGACATCAAGTTCATAATCTGTGGCCTCTGGGTATGTATGGTAGTTTCCAATCATGCTACCACTTTTCTAGATACTACCCACACCTGTGAAATAAAAAAATAAATTACCTACCTTCCCTCACCCAATATCTAGTGATGGTACAGAAACAGGACAATTGTAATAAATGCTTTTCTAGGGAGAAATGGGAAATACACAACAAATTTGGGTTTGTAGGGATTCTGAAATCCTACTACAGAGAACTTTTGAGGGCCCTCTACCTGTGGTTAAGGATTGTTACCTGATTAAGCTCTGACTTTGAGAAATTTTTCTTGCTCATTGTTCTCTGTGGCCCCTGAGTATACCTTCTGAAAGATTCTTTTTCCTTTTCCTCCTTGGCCAAATCTGAAGTCGACATTGAGAAATATGCCATCTTTCAGGACTGAGCAGTTTTAATATATGTATACATGTACACACACACAGATACAGATAACCAGTTTAGACTAACCTTTTCCTCTGTGTGCCGAACAAAGCACGAAACATTGTACTACCCCCAACTCCTACCACACAAGTATAACCAATAATGTCACATGCACATCCTGTTGCAATTAATTGCATAGGCCCCCTGCAAGCACTAGAGAATGTTTTTGGATATATGATCTTAGGCAAGTTACCTGATGTCTCTGAGTTTTTCCATCTGTGAAATTCTATTGTTTAACTAAGAGGATTAAAGAACAAATGAAACCTTTATGTACCATATAAATGTTTGCTAAGTGCATTCACATTTTTATCCCTTCTTAAGCCCACACAAAAATTTAAAGAGGAGGTTATTAGAATTCCTATTTTATATGAAAAAACTAGAACTTAACGGGACTACATGACTTGCCCAAGATTTCCCAACGAATACATTACAGAATGAAACTTTATGTCCTGTGTACTTTCTACTTCCACTACGGCCACTCCTTGTTTTGGGGTCAAAATTATTAAATTTTGGGCTGGGGTTGTGGCTCAGTGTTAGGTCACTTGCATGTGTGAGGCACTGGGTTCAATTCTCAGCACCACATGTAAATAAATGAATAAAATAAAGGTCCATCAGCATCTAAAAACAATCTTTTTTAAAAAAACAGGTCATTTAAAAATTATTAAAATTTATAGATTATGTGTATCTTTTTTCATAAGCCAAGTTGTCAAAGTGATGATACTAGTGACATGAATTTTGCTGTCGGCTTTACACTTTTCTATGTTATAAAGTACCGATAGACCCTGAAAGAGGGATACAGTCTCCTTATATTGTTATTGTAACAAGACAATATGCAATAATTCAGAGAATCCAGAAATTTTACCCAGTACCACTTCTGTTATTTCAACCAAGCATAATCCAAGTAAGTAAACTTACTATAAAAATATATGCTATCCTCAGTGGAAATTTGGAAAACTAGTTCTGAGTTGTGAAATATTTAGGACAAAACAATATTTTGAATTTCAATTCGTTGCTGCAGGACATGAGTCAAAACTAAAACAGAATAATGTTTGGGAAAAATTAGGAAGAAAAATATCCTCCACTTGAGGTTCAAGTTACAACAAACAAATGATCTCTTCCTCGTTAAGCAGAACTAATTAAAAACACCTTTTAATTGAATATTTTATCTTTTATCTAAAGTTTTACTGTTTTTATGGGAAATGCAAGGAGAATTATCTGGTGTCTAACTTAATCATAAGTAGGAAGCATTTCCCTGATGGAGATTCTCCTGAGAAGGGGTAGGATATTTTGTTCCTTTGTTTCTAGTTTGGTAGGTAGTAAGTGTGCAAATTATATTTTCCTTGATATATGTGTTTTGAATTTAACTAATAAACATTAGTATTTTTTTGCAGTATTTTTTAAAATCAGCTAATTACTTGAAGTACATTGGAAACCTTTGCTGAATCCACAAGTATAATGTTAGGTTTCTTTTTCAACAAGTATTAGAATTTCTAAGCTTTTGCCTGTGAGATGTTCTAGGCAAGAACAATTTCATGAAATCAGAAAAAAAAAAAAAAAGTTAAACATTATGTAGGTTTTCCAGGTGCAGTGGCACATGTCTGTAATTCCAGCTACCCAGGAGGCCGAAGCAGGAGGATTACAAGTTAAGAGTTCAGACTGAGCAATTTAGTGAGACTCCGTCTCAAAACAAAGGATAAAAAGAGGGACTGGGGTTGTAGGTCAGTGGTAGAGCTCACTGGGTTTGATCATCAGCATCACATAAAAATAAATACATAAAATAAAGGTATTGTGTCCATCTACAATTAAAAAATATTTTTGAAAAAGCTTACATTTAAAATAAAAAGTAAATAAGAAGAACTGGGGATTAACTAACTCAGTGGTAACCCTTGCGTTCAATTCCAAGTACCAATAAAAAGGAATTATGAAGGTTTGAAACACATAGCTGTAAATGTGCTAAGATCAACTTTTATTTATCAAATATTTGTTTATCAGAATATAAATATTTATTCCCACCTCAAAAACATCTGAGCTGGGCGTGGTGGTGCACACCTGTAATTCCAGTGGCTCAGGAGGCTGAGGCAGAAGAATCTCGAGTTTAAAACCCACCTCAGTAATAGCAAGGCACTATGCATCTCAGTGAGACCCTGTCTCTAAATAAAATACAAAAAAAAAATAGGGCTCAGGATGTGTCTCAGTGGTTGAGTGCCCCTGAGTTCAATCCCCAATACCAAAAAAAAAAAAAAAAAAAACCTAAAAATCAAACAAACAAGCAAACAAATTCACCCGAGACATCAAACTTCTAAACATTCAGTATAAGAATGACCTGGAAATAAATCCACCTCTTTCCTGTCCTTGGGGTCTAAAAAGACAATAGACAGACTTGACATTTAGCATAGAAACAAAGAGGTTAAAAAAATTGCAAAGAATTTGGAATTATAACCCAGGTATGGTGATTCTCACCCAGAATCCCAGCTACTAAGGAGGCTGAGGCAGGAGGATGGCAAGTTCAAGGCCAACCTAGGCAATATAGGTTGGGGATATAGCTCAGTGGTAGAGTGCCCTTGGGTTTAATCCCTAGTACCAAATAAATAAATAAATAAATAAATAAATAAATAAATAAATAAATAAATCTGGAATTACAAGATGAGCCTCACATAGGATCATAACAAATTCTCAGAATTTTAAAAATTTACAGTAACTTTTACTTGTAGCACTCGCATATGGCCAGTCAAAAACAAATATACATTGAATCTAGAGCATCCCACTGTCATCTCAGACTTCATGGAGTTCCAAGAAATGAATTGCTCACAAGAAGAAAGAATAACAAAACACATAAGTTAAAAAAAGGCACCATGTGTGATAAATAGCAGAAAGCAGAATTACCAGGAATAGGTCCACACATATTTCAAACACAAAATATAAAATTTAAATGTTTACTATTTTAAAAAATAAAGGATAAGATTCAAAGTGTTTGCCAGGCATAAAATATTACCAAAACATATCCAGCTATGGGTAGGAAGGATAGCATATGATGACCAAGTGAGGTTTCTCCTAGTCATTCAACATTGGATTAACTCTAGATTAATTAATTCAATTCACCACATTACTAGACTCTAGAAGAAAATATATATGATAATCTCAGATGCAGAAAAGGTGTTTGATTAAAATTTAACATTCGTTCAGAATAAAAACATATAGCTAACTAGGAATAAATCGAATTTCCTTTTTCTAATTTAAAAATAAATAAAACTTTCCTGTGCCCTGGTACATGCTTGTAATTCCAGCTACATGTGAGAAAGAAGTAGGAGTTCAAAGTCAGTCTGGGGAACACAGTGAGACCATCTCAAATATCTCAAACAAAATGGCACAACTGAACAAATGAAAGTAGAACATTATGAAATGTGATTAAAACTTAAATGCAAGTATAAAGGACTAAAAATAGCCAAGACACTCTTTGAAGGATTAGTGAGTATGGGGGACTTGCCCTATCAGATTTTAAGACATTAAAAAGCTATGCCTTAATGGGAGGAACTAGCCTAAAGGAATAGCCAAATAAAGGAGAAACCAAATCATGTCAAAAAACAAAAATGAGTCAAATGACTGGGAATACAAATCATATCACAATAATAACCGTGAATGTTAATGGCCTGAACTCAGCAATCAAAAGACATAGACTGGCAGATTGGATTAAAAAGAAAAATCCAACAATATGCTGCCTGCAAGAGACTCATCTCATAGAAAGAGATACCCATAGACTAAAGGTGAAAGGATGGGAAAAAACATACCATGCACATGGACACAGCAAAAAAGCTGGAGTATCCATCCTCATTTCAGATAATGTGGACTTCAAGACAAAACTAGTCAGAAGGGATAAAGAAGGACATTACATACTGCTTAAGGGAAGCATAAATCAGCAAGACATAACAATCATAAATATCTATGCCCCGAACATTGGCTCATCCATGTACGTCAAACAAATCCTTCTCAATTCCAGAAATCAAATAGACCACAACACAATAATACTAGGTAATTTTAACACACCTCTCTCACCGCTGGATAGATCGTCCAAACAAATATTGAATAAAGAAACCATAGATCTCAATAACACAATCAACAATTTAGACTTAACGGACATATATAGAATATACCATCCAACAAAGAACGAATACACTTTTTTCTCAGCAGCACATGGATCCTTCTCTAAAATAGACCATATTTTATGCCACAAAGCTACTGTTAGTAAATACAAGAAGACAGAGATACTACCTTGTATTCTATCAGATCATAATGGATTGAAATTAGAAATAAATGACAGAATAAAAAACAGAAAGTTCTCCAATACCTGGAGATTAAATAATACACTATTACATGATGAATGGATAACAGAAGACATCAGGAGGGAAATAAAAAAATTCTTAGAAGTAAATGAGAACAAAGACACATCATATCAAAATCTCTGGGACACTATGAAAGCAGTACTTAGAGGAAGGTTTATTTCATGGGGCGCATTCAACAAAAGAAGTAGAAATCAACAAATAAACGACTTAACACTACAGCTCAAAGCCCTAGAAAAAGAAGAGCAGACCAACACCAAAAGTAGTAGAAGATAGGAAATAGTTAAAATCAGAGCTGAAATCACGAAATTGAAACAAAAGAAACAATCGGAAAAATTAACAAAATAAATAGTTGGTTCTTTGAAAAAATAAACAAAATTGATAAACCCTTAGCTACACTAACAAAGAGAAAGAGGGAGAAAACTCAGATTACTAAAATTCGAATGAACATGGAAATATCACAACAGACACGAGTGAAATACAAAACATAATTAGAAGCTATTTTGAAAATCTATACTTCTACAAAACAGAAAACCTCAAAGACATCAACAACTTTCTAGAGACATATGAATTGCCTAAACTGAACGAGGAGGATATACACAACTTAAACAATCAATTTCGAGCAATGAAATAGAAGAGGTCATCAAAAGCCTACCAACAAAGAAAAGTCCGGGACCAGATGGGTTCTCAGCCGAGTTCTACAAAACCTTTACAAAAGAGCTCATTCCAATACTTCTCAAAGTATTCCATAAAATAGAAGAGGAGGGAACCCTCCCAAACTCATTCTATGAAGCCAATATCACCCTGATACCTAAACCAGACAGAGACACATCGAGGAAAGAAAATTTCAGACCAAAATCCTTAATGAACATCGACGCAAAAATTCTCAACAAAATTTTAGCAAATCGCATACAAAAATATATTAAAAAGATAGTGCACCACGATCAAGTGGGTTTTATCCCAGGGATGCAAGGTTGGTTCAACATCCGGAAATCAATAAATGTCATTCACCATATCAACAGACTAAAAGTTAAGAATCATATGATTATTTCAATAGATGCAGAAAAAGCATTCTATAAAATACAGCATCCCTTCATGCTCAAAACACTAGAAAAAAATTGGGGTAGTGGGAACATTCCTTAACATTGTAAAGGCCATCTACGCTAAGCCCATGGCCAATATCATTCTAAATGGTGAAAAACTGGAAGCATTCCCCCTAAAAACTGGAACAAGGCAGGGATGCTTTCTTTCACCACTTCTATTCAACATCGTCCTTAAAACTCTAGCCAGAGCAATTAGACAAACCAAAGAAATTAAAGGGATACGAATAGGAAAAGAAGAACTCAAACTATCCCTATTTGCTGATGATATGATTATATACTTAGAGGAACCAGGAAATTCCACCAGAAAACTTTTAGAACTCATAAGTGAATTCAGTGAAGTAGCAGGTTACAAGATCAATGCTCATAAATCCAATGCATTTTTATACATAAGTGATGAATCTTCAGAAAGAGAAATTAGGAAAACTACCCCATTCACAATAGCATCGAAAAAAATAAAATACTTGGGAATCAATCTCACAAAAGAGGTGAAAGGCCCCTGCAGTGAGAACTACAGAACACTGAAGAAAGAAATTAAAGAAAACCTTAGAAGATGGAAAGATCTCCCATGTTCTTGGATAGGCAGAATTAATATTGTCAAAATGGCCATACTACCAAAAGTGCTATATAGAGTCAATGCAATTCCAATTAAAATCCCAATGATGTACCTTACAGAAATAGAGCAAGCAATTATGAAATTCATCTGGAAGAATAAGAAACCCAGAATAGCTAAAGCAATCCTCAATGGGTATCACAATACCAGATCTTCAACTCTATTACAAAGCAATAGTAACAAAAACAGCATGGTATTGGTACCAAAATAGACAGGTAGATCAATGGTACAGAATAGAGGACATGGACACAAACCCAAATAAATACAATTTTCTCATACTAGACAAAGGTGCGAAAAATATGCAATGGAGAAAAGATAGCCTCTTCAGCAAATGGTGCTGGGAAAACTGGAAAACCATATGCAACAGAATGAAATTAAACCCCTATCTCTCACCCTGCACAAAACTCAATTCAAAATGGATCAAGGACTTCGGAATCAGACCAGAGACCCTGCATTTTCTAGAAGAAAAAGTAGGTCCAAACCTTCAACTTGTTGGCTTAGGAGCAGACTTCCTTAACAGGACCCCCATAGCACAAGAAATAAAAGCAAGAATCAACAACTGGGATAGATTAAATCTAAAAGCTTTCTCTCAGCAAAGGAAACTATCAGTAATGTGAAGAGAGATCTACTGAGTGGGAGAATATCTTTGCCACTCATACTTCAGATAGAGCGCTAATTTCCAGAATCTATAAAGAACTCAAAAAACTCTACACCAAGAATACAAATAACCCAATCAACAAATGGGCTAAGGAAATGAACAGACACTTCACAGAAGAAAATCTACAAGAAATCAACAAACATATGAAAAAATGTTCACCATCTTTAGTAATAAGAGAAATGCAAATCAAAACTACCCTAAGATTTCATCTCACCCCAATTAGAATGGCGATTATCAAGAACACAAGCAACAATAGGTGTTGGCGAGGATGTGGGGGAAAAGGTACACTCATACATTGCTAGTGGGGTTGCAAATTAGTGCAGCCACTCTGGAAAGCAATATGGAGATTCCTCAGAAAGCTTGGAATGGAACCACCATTTGACCCAGCTATCCCACTCCTTGGCCTATACCCAAAGGACTTAAAATCAGCATACTACAGAGATACAGCCACATCAATGTTCATAGCTGCTCAATTCACAATAGCCAGAGTGTGGAACCAACCTAGATGTCCTTCAATTGATGAATGGATAAAGAAACTGTGGTATATATATACAATGGAACATTACTCAGCCATAAAGAATGATAAAATTATGGCATTTGCAGGTAAATGGATGAAATTGGAGAATATCATGCTAAGTGAGATAAGCCAATCTCAAAAAGCCAAAGGGCGAATGATATCGCTAATAAGTGGATGATGACACACAATGGGAGGAGGGAAGGGTTAGTGTTAGGATTAGAGTTAGGGTAGGGAGGGGGGCAAGAATGGAGGAAGGAAGGACTGTATAGAGGGAAAAGAGGGGTGGGAGCGGTGGAGGGGAAGGGAAAAAATAACAGAATGAATCAAACAACATTACCCTATGTAAATTTATGATTACACAAATGGTATGCCTTGACTCCATGTACAAACAGAGAAACAACATGTATCCCATTTGTTTACAATAAAAAAAAAGGCTATGCCTTTTAGAATTGTAGAGTATTGACAAATAGGTCAATAGAACAGAAAAAAAAATCCCCCAACATAATACAAATAATACTTATATAATATAAATACTTGGTATGTGACAGAACTGCTTTTTCAGATATCAGGAAAAGGATGTTTTTTTCAAAAAGTGGGACTGGATAAAGATTTCCATATGGGAAAAACATTACATTAGATCTCTATCCCCATACTACAAATAAAATAAAAATTTAGGAAAATTAAAGATAAAAGTCAGAGGCAAAACTAAAGTCTTAAAAGATAATAAAAACCAACCGAGGTGCCATTCAACAGATGAAAGGATAAAGAAAATGTATATATACACAATGGAATATTACTCTGCCATAAATAAGAATGGCAGTAAAATGGATGGAATTGGTGACTATCATGCTATGTGAAATAATCCAATCCCCAAAACAAAGGCTGAATGTTCTCTCTGATGTGAGGATGCTAACACACAATAAGCAGGGTACAGGGAGAATAGAAGTTCATTCGACTGGACAAAGAAGAATGAAGGGAAGGGAGGGGAATGGAAATCGGAAAGGCAGTAGAATGAATCAGACATAACTTTCCTATGTTCATATGTGAATACTTGACCAGTGTAACTCCACATCTTGCACAGCCACAAGAAGTTATACTCATGTTATGTATGTCAAAATACATTCTACTGTCATATAAATAACTAAAAAGAACAAATAGAAAAATTTAAAAAGATAATACAGAAAAATATTTTCAGGGTAATAAAGTACTTAAAGATTTCTTAGAGCACAAATAGACAAACAGAAGAAAACATTGAAAACTTAAGATGCATTAAAATTAAGATTTTCTGATCATCAAAATATACCATAAAACAGTGCAAAGAAAACTTACAAACTAGAAGATATTTGCAGCACATGTTAGGAAATTCTAATATATAGACTATATAAGGACTTCCACAAATCAGTAGGAAAATGACAAAATGCTCAGTGGATAAATGGACAAGAGATTTCACAAAAGAAGGAACTCAAATGGCTCACAGACATATGAAAGCATGCTCAACCTCATTTGTTATCAAGGAAACACAAGTATAATGAGATACCATTTCATACCCATCAGATTGGCAAAATTTAAAAATAGAGAATACCATGTGTTGACGAGCGTTTGTATTGATGGGAACTCAGCTGTGCTGGTGGGAGTATAAACAGGCACAGAAACTTTGAAAAAAACTCTAGCACTAACTCATAAAGCTGAATAGAGGCATACTTTACAACACAAGAATTCTACTCCTGAGTATGTTCCCCAATTATCTTCTCATGGTCATCAGAAGGCATACAGGAGAACATCCATAGGAGCAACATTATTAATTGTCCCTGTATTGGTCAAGATTCTCCAGAGAAACAGAACAAATTGTGTGTGTGTGTGTGTGTGTGTGTGTGTGTGTGTGTGTAGTTTGAAAAGGATTTATTTTAAGGAATTGGCTCATGCAACTGTGAAGGCTTGGTGAGTCCCATATCCTATGGACAAGGCCAGAAGGCTGGAGACTAAAAAAAAATTGTTGCAGTTCAAGTCTAAAGGCGGTCTGCTTGTGAACCAGGAAGAGCTAATATTGCAGATGAAGTCTGAAGGCGTTCTGTTGGCAGAATTAGTATTCTCTTTTGCTCAGGGGAAGTCAGCTTTTTGTTCTATTAGGCCTTCAACTTGTTTGGATGAGGCTCACGTATACTATGGAGGGCAGTGTGCTTTACTTAAAGTTCACCAATTTAAATGCAAATCTCAAACAACAACAACCTCACAGAGGCATCCAGAATAAGGCTTGACCAATTATCTGGGCACCATGGTTCAGCCAAATTGACACTTAAAATTAAATATCGCAGCCCCAAACTAGAAACAAATTAGATGGATCTAAATGTCCATCTGTGTTAGACTAGATGAATAAGTTGTGGCTTACATACACAATGGAAATACTAAATTACTATTGTGATAAGTAGAATTCCAAGTTGGCCACCATGATCTCCACTCCCATTGTTAAACTATATAATCACAGGCAGAGTCTGTGACTTCCCTTTCACTAGTGAAATATGGCTAAACTATGGGATGTTATTTTCTTGATTATTTTATATTATATGCCAAAGGTAATGGGATATCACTCCTATGATTATGCTTCTGTCTATATATGGGTGTGTTTCTACATATATACACCTATGTACATAAATCTGAACAGATTCTTCTTTCCTGTTGAACTTGAAGAGCAAGTTACCATGAATTCTAAAGCTGTAAGAAAATGAGCTCTGCCAATAACCTGAAGGAGCTTGGAAGCAGATCCTTCCCGTTTTGCTTTCTGGTCAATATCTTCATTGCAGGTAGTGATACCCTGAGCAGAGGACCCAATTAAGTAATATCTGGACTCTTGACCTGTAGAAACTGTGAGATAATAAATGTGGGATATTTTAAGTCATTACATTTGTTATATTTTTTACAAAGCATAGGAAACAAACTATACAGAAATAAAAATCAACAAACTAGAGCTATGTGTATCAACATAGATGAATTTTATAAACATCATGTTGAGCAAAAGAAGCAAGTAATAAATAATACAAATGGTCTGTTGGAGAATAGGTAAAACCCAAGCAATATGTAATTTAGGGAGGCATGTATACATGGTAAAATTATAAAGAAAAGCAAAGGAAAAAATATCACAAAAGATAGGAGTGTGGGTTACTTTTAGAAGAGAGTATAGGAGGACCCACACAGAAATTCTAAGCTATTAACAATTTTCTATTTCAGAACTAAAGTTTACTCTATAATTGTTACTTAAATGTATGCTTAAATTAGTTTCTGCATATATATATATGTATGTATGTTACATATTTCACAATGAAGATAACATAATATCAAAAACAACTTAATTTATAAAATATACAAAGAGCAATCCTATGTTATTACTACTTCCTTTTCATTCCAGTGTCCTTCTCATCCATCTGGCTTAGATTGACCTAATTAAAATCTTTTTTTCCCCCAGTATTGGGGATTGAAACTACAGTCTCCCCCATGCTAGGCAAGCACTCTACCACTGAGCTACATCCCCAGGATTTAAATTCAAATCTTAATGCTGTCACTTCCTCACTATATTATCTTAGTCATAATGCAGAGCTATCAGGCCAATATCAAAATTTCTAGGCTTTACAAATGAAAGGGGGTACAGGAAAACATCAGTTGAAAAACATTACCTTGTCTAATTTTTAAAAAAGCCAAAAATGATGAGTTTTAACTATGCACATACATATTATGTATTTATTTTTAAATTTAAAGATGATAGTAGTCATCAGTGTAGAGAAACTCATATGCATGTTTCTGGTAGCATTTCAAATTGATATAATCTTTCTTTTTAGTAGCCAGGTTTGAACCCAGGGGTACTTAGCCACTGACCCACATCCCCAGCCCTTTTTTATATTTTTTCAATTTTGAGACAGGGTCTCACTAAGTTGCTTAGGGTCTTGCTAAGTTGTTGAGGCTGACTTTGAACTAACAACCCTCCTGCCTCAGCCTCCCAGTCCACTGGGCTTATAGCCCTGTGCCACCACTGCTGGTGATACAATATTTCAATGGTATAGTTTTAACTATATTAGAAATATGAAATGAGATATCAATGCATTGTTCTTTTTTGACAAAGGATTCTACTTTGGGGAATTTAAGGATATTTAAGAAAATACTGGAGAAGTCAGAATCAAGCATTTGTGTAAAATAACATTTAAGGCAGAAATATTTTTTAAGATAAAACTTGACACAATTCAAAATGCTTTTTCTTCTCAAATTACCAAATTAGAGCACATAAATAATGAAAATAACATGATGAATATATGCCTTGCATGGACATATGGATAATATATCAAATCAGCATCAAATAAACAGCAACAACCAGAAATAAACATAAATTCACATGGTATTTGTGTAATTAAAAATATCTGTAGTAGCACTGAAAATATCAGAAAAAATTAATATAAATAGTTGTGTTAGGATAATGTTCAATGAAATGATGATGATTTTTTAAAATAAGTAAGTACATATTAAATGTGCAGGAATATATTACATGATGGAATTCCAGGCAGTGTTACAGACAGATGGTGGAACTATTTGCATGTGGGGTGGGGTAGGCAGGGAAAAGGGGGGCTAGAATCTCACCACATGGAAAGTTTCTCTAATCAGAGAGTTTACTCTGGGTCATACAGGCTGTGGGGCTGAAAGAGAACCAAACAGAAGATTTCTCAAAGGGGGGAAATACTGAAAAGACTATAATTAGAAAAATGTGATTATAAATTAATTTCCCTCTAGGATATGAGCTTCTTTCTTTTTATTCTGTTTCTTGTATTTTTTTTTCTACAGCAATTGCAAAACAATGATTTACTTGAGTATATGAGAGAGGACAACAGTTTTCTAGGGTGAGTCTGAGTTTTGCATGTCTTGGGACAACATATTTGTTTGATTTCAGCATTGATGTATGAAAAGAGATGTATGAAAAGCCTAACAATGAAAATTGGACATTAAGTTTCCTAGAGTAATGTCCAGGTGTTTTGATGGCAACAGTGCTAAGGTGATTCTGTTCTGAGAGTCTTTGTTCTGTCCTGAGAGTCCTGTCTCACTACTGAAGTCAAACGAGGAATGATCTATCATTTCAAACCAGGTCATCATAAAACAGAGCCAGAGATTGGGCCGTAAGTGGTGGCCCACACTTGTAATCCCAGCAGCTTAGGTGGTTGAGGCAGGAGGATCACAAGTTCAAAGCTAGCCTCAGCAAATTAGCAAGGCCCTAAGCAACTCAGTGAGAGTTGCTAAATAAAATACAAAAATGGTCTGAGGATGTGGCTCAGTGGTTAAATGCCCCTGGGTTCACTTCCCGTTACAAAAAAAAAAAAAAAAAAAAAAAAAAAGCCTAAGAGCAAGAGGAGAGGGCTACAGGGCTATTGCAACTTTTGGATTAGGCAGATTTGAAATAGGAAAGAACATACCATCTCCCTAATCTGAACCATAAAGTACTAGAGTTTTGCTTTAACAAGAAGTGCAATGCAGCTGAGTGTTACATATCCAGAAACACAATCTTGGCAAATCACTTCTCTATTTCAGTTTCACCAGTTATAAAGTAAAATGAGAAATCACTCCTTCTCTTCCCCATCTCTCTACACCACCACCATTCACACAACTGGGAAATACTGAAACCACAGATTAGAGGAACCAATAATCTTTTTTTTTTTTTTTTTTTTTTTCTGAACATGATGTATGGAAAGTTGTCCCTGCCAACAAGTGGCTTACTACCATTTAATCAGGACTACCCTCTGATCCTTACATTATGTGATTTACCTACCCACTTTTTAAAAGAGATTTTGAAATCAGAAAGAATGATAAGCAGTGAATGAAACTTTTTACTTAATTTTCCATGTTTTTAAATTGTAAGAAATCTAAAAACAATCACTTTTTACCTTTAAACAGTTCATGGTATTAAAATTAAAAAAAAAAAAAAGCCTGTATCACAAGGTCTACAGTGTAATCTCCTTAATAAGATCACTTGATATGAAGTTGCTCAACTGTGCACATGACCTTTCAAACAGAATTCCATCTCTTAATGCTGGAACTGTCATTCAAGTATTCATTACGGGGGATTATGTTTCATATACATTAATTGAGAAGACTACACAATATCAACAAAATAGATTTCTAAAAAACTATCTTATTTCTTAAAACTACAGTGTCAACAGAGTCCTTTAAAATCTAAAGTTTAGATAATGTCACAAACTATTCAAAGGAATCAGCAAGACTTTCCAGCAGCTGTTCTTCCATTTTCCCTGGCAGCATCAGGTGACAAGGACAGGCAGTAACCAAATCCGTTAAGTGTTAGGTGTGACTCGGAGACAGCATTATGACTGAAATAGTTGGGTCTGTTGCTCTGATAAATGACTAAATAGGGGAACCACATAGCATGCTATGCATAGCACCCTATGATAAAGCTTCATTGCATGTATAGTTTCAAATTTTGTTGGAATAACAACTTGCAGGAGGTAGAACGGCTCAGGAGAGGAGAAAGAGCACAGGACTTGGGACAGATCTGGATTTAAATTCCAGCTCATCAATCAGCATCAACTCATCCAAGTTTTGCTTACTCCTCTGTAACATGAAAACACAAATGATATCAACTCCACAGTGTGGTTTGAGGATTAAAAAAGAGGTAAACATACTATTTAACATAAGAATAGAGGCTCAAGAAATGTTAGTTTCCTTCCTCCCATTTGCCTGGGTCATGTTGACCTTTCCTATTAAATTTTCAGTTCGCTTTCAATCATATAGCCTCCTTCAATTCTTTACAGTATAGTTAATGAGATGTAGTTGATAACATTGGGTTTTGTATTATTGATGGGAGAACTGGGTATAGAGTTTCCCAGGTGCTGCTTGGTATATTACCCAGGCATTCTGCAAGTTCATGGTCTATGGCATTGTGCAGAGCCTATGATAAATAATCCAACAACTTTATTTATTTATTTATTTTTTTGTACCTGGGATTGAACCTAGGGGCATTTAACCACTGAGCCACATCCCTATCCCTTTCTTATATTTTATTTAGAGACAGGATTTCACTGAGATGCTTAGGGCCTCGCTAAATTGCTGAGACTGGCTTTGAACTTATGATCCTCTTGTCTCAGCCTACCGAGCTGCTGGGATTATAGGCGTGCACCATCGTGCTAGCCATAATGGCTTTTTGGACCTATTCCATAATAAAGTAGGAAGGCCAGGTCTATTTATGAAAAACACTAGGTCTCCCTAGAATGTTCAGTACTATCTACAAGTTACATGGCACTTTAAGAGGATCTCTAAAGTGACAAACTGGAATATAAACACTGAGATTGAAACTTTTCTTTCTTTCTAATCTTTCTACAGGAAAGAATAACAGGCTTCTGACAAAAATACACGTACTGCAATATCAGATAAACTATTAGGGGTTGGGGAGACTAATATTGTTGGACCAGCAATCAAGAAATTCCTCGAGGGTTAGGCCAACAGCTAGAGGTCAGAACTCAGTCCAGCACAAGCATACACGGTCACAACCTCCAAAATCTGTCTGAAGTTCAGCTATTCCATATCATTCAATTTGCTTTTCTTCTGTTAAATTAAAATTATTAATTTTTTATTAACTGCCAGCTATTTTATGATCCAATTCTAATAACATCTATTTATCTACCTTTTTTCCTGTTTGTCTAGCCTTGTACACGGGCATAGAAATGTCTGGAATAATATTCAACTAGAGTTAGCAATAGCTATTTTTACTATTTTTGGTTAATTTTTTACTTTTGCTTTTTAAAAATCACTTGAATTTTTTGCATTTTAAAAAAATCAGAGATGTTATTCTTTTAAAAAATTAAAGAATTCAAAATAATTATTTTTTTCACTTACCCAGTTTCTGATGAAAAGTGACAAATACGGAATTAAAAGGTATATTGTTAAGCCATTAAGTTTTATGAAAAAAGATGTAAATAGTGCAATTATTTAAGTGAACCAATGAAATTTAAGATGAAATTTATCAGAGCCAAAAACTATTCAAAGGAGGCAAGCAAAGAAAATAAACATTAGTATAGTGAAATATAAAAGATTTCCATTGTGTTAAGGCCATTTCCTGCTCAATTAAACAATTAAATAAAATGTTTATTTATGGCACCTGGTTACCAGAGATGCCAAGGAGAAATTCAACTCCATGAAAGTGTAAAGTAGATAAATGAGCCTGTTAGAAGAGGTCTCAGCTGGCCTTGGTGGTGCATGCCTGTAATCCCAGCTACTCAGGAGGCTGAGACAGGAGGATCACATGTTCAAGGCTGGCCTAGGCAACCTAGGGTGACACTGTTTCAAAAAAAATAAAGATGGTTGTGGGGGGGCGGTGTCAGGAATGTAACTCAAAGGTAAAGTGCTTGCCTAGCATGTGCAAGGCCTTGTGTTTAATCCCCAACAGTGGGAAAACAGAAATAAATGGAAGGTCTCAGGAATCTGAGACTGGTTCCCTTGCTAGTCCTGATAGTACCACAAAAGGTGTCATTCTGAAGTGTTTTCGAAGGGTCATCTTACAACCAAAGTAAGAGAGGTTACATGATATAAAACACTTGTCACTGATCATTAGAGTCAACCTTCAGCCAGGAAATGCAAATTTCTTCCCTGTGGATAGATAAGATCCTAAAATCTTTGACTTCCTATTAATAACAAAATTTCTCAGTAATAGCATTTCAAATACCACAATTTTAGCTACCACTCACCAAGACCAAATTTTACAAAATAGATATGCCAGAACTCTTGGATAATATGAATCAGAAGTAAAGCAATTATGTAACCCTCATGGATGGGGGAAAGAAGTATTTCTTAAGCCAAAAGACAAATAGCTTTCTATGTTCTGCCATGGCTCCAGGCTATAGGAACTAGCAGCAGCAGACAGGCAACTTAACCTTGTTGTCCAGTAAGACAGGTGAGGTCTTGAGCTTCTTACTGTGTTATGGAAATTGTGATTCAAAGAAGAGCATCAGCTGCTGGGAGAGTTACTACAAATAATAACCTCCAGTCACCAAATGCAAAGTGTACTTAGTTAGACATTAAGATTAGAGCTGCAACACAGAGAATACTCTTATCTTCCCATGCAGAATAGACTTGGTGGCTTAAAAATCAGACAGTGGATAATACATGGCAAGAATAATATTCACTTAGATAGTAAGTTCATTGGGGTATCTATTTACAAATTGGTTGTGGGCTCAATTATTTAAGACATACCTTGGTTGCTTGAAATTGGTAGAAGTACAGTGAACTCAGAAGGAATATCAGATGAAGACACTGATAACTTGTGGCAGGCGGAACCGGGGCCCAGGGTTAACGTGCATCCGAAGATGGCGACTGGCAGAGAGCAAATGGAGTTCTGAATATGCATGGAGAAAGGCAGAATGCGTTTACAATTGGCTGTATTATAATCAGTTCAGCTGCCTAGCACGTGGGCAGATATACTTTACATGTATGCTCCAGCGAGTGACTGCTTGACCTTTAACAGGATTGGATGGACATATCTGGTTACAATTGCTTATGCATGAGATTGCTTATATATTGAGGGTGTTATTGGAATAAAGGGAAACTGCTTCATGAACTTCTAAAGAGTATGTGTCTTCTGTCCCACTGTTCGGCGGTAAGTGCGAGGAGCCGCAGTTTTCTGCAAGCAGTTTTCGGAAGCGAAAAGACAAAGAACCCGCAGTTTCCCATAAGAGAAGCCGCAAGGCGAGCCGCTTGAAGCAGCCCTGTCGGCAAGCAGCTGCGGTTTTCCGCAATAACTTAGATCCAGCAGATCTGTATTCCTTCAAAGTGATAAGGGAAATCTGAAGTATTGGTGATAATGTGGAGAAACTAAAACTTTGGTACATTTCTAGCAGGAGTGTAAATTGGTACCACTACTTAGGAAAACATTTTGGCAGTATCTCCTAAAGCTGAAAATACCCACACCCTATGACCCAGCAATTCTACTCTTAGATATGTATGTAATAAAAATGCATAGTATATACAGCAAAAGACATATCTGAGAATGTTTGTGGCACCGCTTTTTGTAACAGTCCCAAAATATAAACAATCCAAATGTCTACAAGCAGTAGAATGGATAAATTGTAGTATAATCCCACAATGGAACATGCTATAGCAATTAAGTTTGAACAATTACAACTACATATACAACAAATGTGAATAAATCTTATAGTATTGATCAAAAGAGGCCAGACACAATGGAATACATGATGTATGAGTCCATTTGTATAAATCACAAAACCAGACAAAATTATTCTATGATCTTAGAAGTCAACATTGTGGTTTCCCTGGGGGTTAATATTTAAAAGGGGTAGACAGGAGGTTTCTAGGATCTGTGGATATTCTGTTTCTTGCTCTGGGGGCTGGTTACATGGTTGTGTTCAGTTTGTGAAAATTCAATGAGCTGTACATTTATAATATGTGGGTTATTCTGTTACTTTTCAATAAAAAGTCAAGAGAAAATATAATTAATGTTTATTCTTGATGACAGGTTTAAATTATTCTTATTACTATGCCTATAGCTATGAATATAATCAGTATTTGGTATTCAGGCAATCTTTGTTCTTTGACAAAAGTATAGATTAAAAATCCAAATACACATAAGCATGGAAAATTGGCATTTATTTCCAAGCATGATATGACCACAATGAAACATGAAAATGAAATTGCTTTCTCCATTGTCACAAGCATTCTGGTCTTTTCCATTTTCCACTTCTGGACTGAGCTGATAATCTCAGGAACAATCAAGTGTCAACAGTAGCCATCATAAAAAATAAGAACCTGAGTGATGGGAACAGCATTTACTGAACATTTTGTCATGAGACCATAGATATAAACCAAGAATTACAAGTGAAATAAAGTGGATAATATGACCATTTCCATGAATCACACTGTAAAATAATTTTCACCTGAAACATTGAGACTCACAGAGATTCACATTTAATGCAAATAATGCATTACATAATGCACGTAATGTAAATTAATAAAGTAGGTCAGATGAAACACAATGGGGGTTGGTAACAGAGTGTGGTAAACTACAGAGCACCTAAGCTGTGGTTCTGAATTTGTCTCCAGACTAGCTGTATCTGTAACTGGGAAGAAATTCAAATTATCTGGCTCCCAACCCAGATCTATTGTAATCAGAAATTCTGGGGGTTGAAACCAGCAATCTGTGTTTTAACAAGTCCTCCAGTTGTGACAAGCTTAATTCTGATGCACACTGAAGTCTGGGTATCACTGATCTAGATGTCTATTAATTTAAAAAATATTTTTAAAATCATACAAGTTTTTTTTTTTTTTAAATCATCTAGCCAGATTTGACTTATTGGCTGCCAGGTTGTCACTCTTAATAAAATACAAATGAAAAAAAACCTTAATTTTTGCATAATTATATAAAATTCTGTATTTCCCTTTGCTAAGATGAAGATAGTATGTGGTGAAGTTGAGCCTAAGTTTTATCCTCTCCAGGATTCAGACATATCTGGACATACCTGGTATCTGGTGGGGTGAACCTTTTAGAATTCTATTTATAAGACAACACAAGTAGCCTCCAGGAAAGAACTAATCTCTGTGGAAGAAAGGACCAAGGACAGAGGTTGCCTGAAGCTCTGCAGGTGGGGTTGAACATGTCTGAGACATCATACCTGCTACTAGGATTGTTTCTAGCCCAGCTAGAAGAATAATTCATTCTTTCAACAAGTAGCTATTGAACACCTGACCTGAGTTTTGCAACCCCAACATAGGTGTAGTATAAGACCTAGTAGAAGCTAAAGGAAATTATTCCCCATAATCTTCAAATGTTGGTGCCACGGGAGCAGCCTTGGCTCTAGGACCATCAACATCTCTGATGTGGACTTCAAGGCTTGGAGATCTTATACATATCAGCCCCAACAATGGTGGCAATGCCTTTTAGGCATATGACATGGCCTAGAGGATTGGCAGCAGGTGCTTATATCAGAAAAAAGGAATTGTGAAACACATAGCAGCCAAGAGACCGGTTCTCAGGGTACATATGAGATACCCGTGGGCACTCCTGGACTGCAGTGCAGAGAATGAGATCCCAGGACAGAGACAGAAATGCTCTGTCTTACCCAGTGACTTACTCAGTGTAACGTGAGTTACACATAGAAGAATGTTCTTAAAAAAAAAAAGAAAAACAAAGAGTACTTAAATTTGAGTTCTTAAAATCTGTAGCTATGGCTTTTTTGTTCCCATCTGGCAACATGTGAAGAAACTACATGTTGCTTCTTGTGATAATGTTAACATAATATGCCTGCAGTCAGCGTGGTAGACTCAAAGATTAAATCGCAAACATTTGGTTTCTTCTTCTTTTTTTTTTTTTTTTAAATAAGAAGTAGCAAGATTATTATTGGCTTTGGGACATGAAGTTTAAAAAAAATCACAGTGCACATTCCTGATTTTTTTTTTTCCTCTCCCCAAACATCCCTATAAAATGAAACAACACTGCTGATGAGCTGTTCTTTGGCACAAGTGAGCAGCTTATTGCAAAGGAAAAAGAACTTTGGAAACAGCCACCCCTTTCCTGCCAGAATTTTGAGAGATTGATGCCCTTTTCCTTCATTTTTGCAATGCCTATAAGCTTTGGATTTTGTTATTTCCTGAAATCTTAAAATGAATTCTATTAAAAACATATTTGTTGTTCTCAAGTTTAAAAAAAAAAAAAAACACTGGGATTTTGGAGACCACAGATTTCTGTAAGACCTAAGAAATTCCCGTAAGTAACCAGAATTTTCCAGTCAAGAGGTTGCTACACTGCATTTAACTCCGTGTTTTATGATACCTGATAAATAAGGCGTGAGGTATGCCACTCTTCCCTCCAAACAGTAATGCCTTGCAGATTTCCAATTTGCTAATGGAGTCATATTTTTTTTTCCTTGATGACCATTTATTTGAAACCAACACTTTAAGCCCAAGCAAACAGGAAGACAATTTATTTAGATACTGAAACTCTAGCCAACCCATAATATTCACAGTAGACTGTGAGTTTGGGGATGGCAGCTGAGATCAGGAGGTTGAGTACCCACCCAGCCATGTTCCCCTGGCCACGTCAGTTCTGCATGGGCCTGAGTTGCATTACTGGTAAATGGAGGTGAGGTAAATTGGTCCAGGGTTCTGCACATTCCTTAATCCCTGGATTGTGAGGACTCTCTCTAGAAATTCTGAAGATGGATTAAATATTCAAAAGAGAAAAATTTATAAAAATTTATAAAAAATTTATTAAAAAATTTATATTGTAAAATTCTTTTTTTTTTTAATAAAGAGCCAATGTCATTTTCTGTGTAACTTTGGGTGCCAATGACTGCTGTTTTCACCAATCAAGAGATTGTTTCTATATTAATTGAGTAGAATTTTGCTTCTTGGAATATGAATTAATAATAGGACAATGAAAGATTTATTCAGTTCTGTTTTCATGATATTTCTTTCATATATGCCCCTTGTTCAGGCCCTGTCTCTCTCCTGGGCACTGTAATAGACTCTTAACTGTTTTTCATACCTCTGGTCTCTTCCCTCAACTCCTTTTACCCATGATTTTATACTTGTATTTATTATTTTACTCTTCCTCAAGTACAGTTATTTTCACATTACTTTCCTTCTCAAAAATCTTGATATCTCTCTGCTGACAATATGACATAAATTCTTATTCATGGCATGCAAGGCCCTGTACTGTCCACCCCAATCTAGCTTCTCGTTTTTGTGGCCCATTACTCCTTACAAGATGCCTGCTCTTCCTTCACATGCTCAGAAATATTCTCTGTGCCTTTGTCCCCTGGATCTTGCTCCCTGTTTCTGCCTATTCAGATTCTACCTATCCTTAAAGTCTAGTCCAGGATCTTGGGATCACCCATTATTTTCCCCACCCCCAGCTTTTCTTGGTTCCTCTCAACTGTAGACAACTTATCTTTTCCCTGAATTCCTGTGGCAACTTGTCCGCATCTCTCTTGTGGCAGTCATTACTTTCTACTCTATATTTTAGATATTTATGTTCATGTCTTGTCTTACTCACCAGATAATCAGAAGCAATGTCATTCCAGATTTGTCAACCCTTCAAAGTACTGGCACATAGTTTCTCACAAATATTTGCTCAATGAGTAAATGATACCAAAATTATGGAGGGAGTTTGAACTTACCCAGATTCCTTCTACCAAATTAGAATTGTTCACAGGGTACTTTTTAAAAAATCAGAAATTCCTCTGTCATCTATTATCTATCTGTCCATCTATCCATCTATCTTTTATTTCTCTGCCTATGTCTCGTTTCAGTGAAAAAAAAACTAGGAAAGAAAAATATGACAGATAAGATAACTTACGTTGCAAGTTTAGCATGTAATTAATACCCAGTTCCCCTCTTTCAAACATTGTATGGTAGTCAGATTTCAACTGTGGTTTAGGTTCGTGTGTTTGTGTACTATGATGTTCAAATGTTTGTGAAAACTGATGTAAACCTGTGAGAAAGATCAACACTAACTCCATAAATGGAACATACATGTTTTTATCCAGAAAAGCGAAGAATGCACTTGAGACATTGCCTCATATGGAGCATGAAGAAAAGTCATAGCTGTTTTTATTCTTTTTTCAGCAAAGAAGAGACGTTCTACAGAATATGTGCCCCCAAAGAGGACAGTTTGAACAGCAATGACTGGATATAAGATAGTTTTTTTTAATATATAACATGTACATACATACACATATATATGTATAATATACATAAGAATAATTTATACATATATAAATAATATACATATGTAAAATAAAGTGTTTATATATATCTAAAACCATTTTATTCATTCCTATACCTATTGTGATGTTTGTCAATTTTTATAATAATTCTTTATCTTAAAAATTAATCTTGAGCCAGGCATGATGGCACATGCCTATAATCCCAGTGACTCAGGAGGCTGAGGTAGGAAGATTGCAAGTTCAAGGCCAGCTAGCAACTTAGCAAGGAACTAAGCAACTTAGCAAGACGCTGCCTTAAAATGAAAAATAAAAAGGACTGGAGATGTAGCTCATTGGCAAAGTGCCTATGGGTTCCATCCCCAGCACTACTACTACTACTACTAATAATAATATAACTACTACTACTACTACTACTACTAATAATAATAATAATAATAAACTTGAGAACTTCATATCACATACTTGAAATAAATCTGCATATATCTATTTAGCTGTAAAACTAATTTCTAAATATCTGCAAACTTGAAAAAATTGAAGGAAATGAAAATAATAATTGGAAATGTCCATCAACTGATGAATAAGTAAAATGTGATAAAAATTGATACAATGTAATATTATTTAGCTATAAAAAAGGAATGAAGGAACTGGAGTTGTAGCTCAGTGGTAGAGCACTTTGCTTAGCATGCATGAGGCATTGGGTTTGATTCTCAGCACCACATACAAATAAGTAAAATAAAGGTTCATCAACAATGCAAATTGGTGCAGCCACTTTGGAAAGCAGTATGGAGAATCCTAAGAAAACTTGGAATGCACCCACCTTTTGACCCAGTTATCCTACTCCTCAGTTTATACCCAAAGTACCTAAAATCAGCAAACTACAGTAACACAGTAACACAGCCACATCAATGTTTATAGCAGCTCAGTTCACAATAGCTAGATTGTGGAACCAACCTAGATGTCCTTCAGCAGATAAATGGACAAAGAAACTCTGGTATATATACACAATGGAATACTAATCAGCCATAAAGAAGAATAATATTATGACATTTGCAAATAAATGGATGGAATTGGAGAATATCATGCTAAGTGAAATAAGCCGAGCCCCAAAAACCAAAGGCCAAATGTTTTTCCTGATAAGTGGAGGATGATATATAATGGGGGTGGGGGTGGGGAATGAGAGAATAATGGGGGAACTTTAGAATATGTAGAAGAAAATGAGAGAGAGGGGGTATGAAAAATGGTGGAATGAGACAGACATCATTACCCTATGTACATGTATGATTACATGAATAGTATGAATCTACATTGTGTACAACCATAGAAACGAAATGATGTACCCCATTTGTGTACAATGAATCAAAAGGCAGTCTGTAAAAATTAAAAGCTAAATTAAAAAAAACTAAAAAAAAATTTTTAAAAAGGAATGAAGTGCTGATACATGCTACAAAATGGATGAACCTTGAAAACATTATGCTAAGTGAAAGAAGCCAGACATAAAAGGTCATGTATTGTATTATTCCATTCATATGAAATTTCCAGAATAGGTAAATCCATAGATAAAGAAAGTGAATTCTTGGTTTTCAGGAGCTGATCTGAGAGGGGAATGAGGGCAAGTACTAATAAGTATGGAGTTTTTTTATAGGGTGATGAAAATTTTCTTTATTAGAGAGTGGTAATGGTTGTATAAGTTTGTGGATATACTATAAGCCACTGAGTTGAACACTTTAAAGGTGGAATATTATGGTATGGGAATTATAGCTCAGTTTTTTAAGATATCAGGGAAAGATTCTGCATGATATGGTTTCAGGTAGCAAGGAGTAGACTTTGGTAGTAATGGAAGAGCACTGTCTTCAACATGCATGCTCTCGCAGTGACCGGCTTCTGTGGTAACTGAGCAGAGATCAGCCAAGTGCTTCTGCCTTCTTTGTGCCTCATATGGAAGCCCACAGCTGCTGGACTCCAATGAAATAATGCCTTTCATTTCTATCTTTTTTTTTTTTTTTTGGCAGTACTGGGGATCCAACTCAGGGCCTTGTGCTTGCAAAGCAAGCACTCTACCAGCTGAGCTATCTCCCCAGCCCTCATTTCTATCTTGACTTGTAATTTTTAAGTTAATTTTAACTCCATTAACTCATTTGATTCCTTTGTTTTATTTCTAAACATACTTTTATTTTATACCTGTTTATAATTGTAGTGTATTATTTTATACGTATTTATAATTGTTTATCCACCATGAAACAAACCAAGAAGAATTCTGTTTATAACTGTGCTGGATTTCTCTGGGATGCCCTGGTGACCCTTTATTTATTTCACTTGCTTGTTGTGGGGCACAACTTAAGAACAGATTGATCGCCACTGAGAAGTCCAAATTGGAGAGTCTTTATTAGCCAGCCAGCTGACTGTCACACATAATGCCCAAAATGGCTATTGGGAGAACAGCCCACACCATAGGCTTGCAGGAGTTTTTATACCATAAGTCAGAACATCAATCAAAAGTGTCTGTTGCTATGATTCAAAACTAGAAACTAACATCATGAGATCCAAAATCATAAGCAGAGGAGGAAGTGGGTCAAAATGACCTTAGTTGGGTACAAGTTAAAGAATGGGTACTAACATCTAGACAATTGCTGTTGACATGGTACATTGTCTAAGAAAAATAGAAATCAAAAAGAGAACAATCTTACATTTGCATTAATTTTTAATTTTAATTTTTAAATTTACATTATAGAAGAATTGCCATTTTGTATTGCCATACATGCTATGCTAAGCAACTATTGATGGGTACAGAGGTGGGGTGTTCCCATGAGAGAAGCATTTCCTTCATGACATGGAGTGTCAGGGTAAAATGGAGTCTGTTTAGTCATTACCCATATATATAGCCTGGCCTATAATTTCCATGGAGTCAAATATGTCAACCCATCACACACTTCCTTCTTCTAATTTATTTACATACTCCCAGTTCTTCTGACTTCTTACATATCTGGAGGTTTCTGCTTTCTGAATCTTTATTTTCAGGATGATTTATTTCTCATCTATCTCCCTTCCTCTGAATAAGACCCATAAGCTTATTCTTTGACACTAAGTCACTTCTTTCTTCCTCCTAATCTTGTCTAAGTGGCTCCAAAACATTTAGTCATAGCCCATGCAATGGTTGCTGCCCATATCCTGAATATTTTCATTGTGGAACCATCATTTGTTAAGTAAAACATTTTATAAAATACTTCTGTTTTGGCCAGGAACAGTGGCACATGCCTGTAATCCCAGCAGCTAGGGAGGCTGAGACTGGAGGATCAAGAGTTCAAAGCCAGTCTCAGCAACTTATTGAGCCTCTAAGCTACGTAGCAAGACTCTGTCTCTAAATAAAATATAAAAAATGGTTGGGGATGTGGCTCAGTGGTTAAGCGCCCCTGGTATAAAAAAATGAAATAAAGCAAAACAAAAAAACCACTTCTGTTTTATATTATCCTTCATATTAACTAGTTATATTTATTATTTTTTTCCTATACCCTCTTAAAATTATTTTAATACTCAGGTTTATTATTAATACCTTTATACCTAAGCATTTCTCTTATTAATACCTTTATACACAGGCATTTCTTTTAAGAGTTCTTCCATAATTACCTGTATATGTAGGTAATTATGTTCTCAAACTTTTTTTAGGCTCTCAAACTTTATATTTCACTGACAACTTTCTTTATCTTATCTTCTGGAAATATACCCCTCTTCTACAAATCACCTTTTGGGGGCATTATTTGCTGTATGTATCATTTTGGACAATGGAACTGAAGGTTGATCTCCAATTTTTGCATGTTCTTTCCTTTCTAAACATATCATTATTATATACTTCATATCTTCAATCTGTCATAGTCCTCTTTATGTCCCATTTTTTACTTTGTTGCCATCCAGCTCATTTTACTCATTCACTAGCTGGTTTTGTTTGTTTGTTTAGTACAAGGGATTGAACCCAGGGGTGCTTAACCTATGAGTCACAACTCCCTTTTTTTTTTTTTTTTTTTTTGAGACAGGGTCTTGCTAAGTTGCTCAGGGCCTCGCTTAGTTGCTAAGGCTGGCCTGAAACTTGAAATCCTCCTACTTCAGCCTCCTGAGCCACTAGGATTATAGGAGTGTGCCACCAAGCTGGGCTCTCTCGATGTTTTAAATGCTCACATTTCTGCTATGAAATGATGTCATTAAAGGTATCTTCACATTTTGCTCTTTTCAAATGTTCCCCCTGTTTCCTGGACTTGACCTATACTCTCTCATGAGAGGAGTCTACACACCTAACACCATAAAGACCAACCATCACACAAGACTGTCTCCTCAATTTCTTTATTCCCTCCCCAAAAGGAAGACTCACTTCCTGAGCTCATGTTTCATCATTGCTTTCAGCAGCTTACCTGGCACTTCTCTGCTCTTCAGTCTTGAAGTCACCATTGGTCCAAGCACAAGACTTTCCTTGATCTAAAGAGAACAAATGCACTTCCTGTCCTATTCTTTGGTACCTTATTTCTTCTGTCTGTAGACACTTTTCTTTTCCTTACCTTGTACATTGTATGACACAACTGAATTCATTAAATTACAAGCTCATGTGGAGACTAAAAGCAAATGGAATTCAGTAATGCTACATCCACAGCTCCCCACAGTATTCAACTTTCCAGCACAAGTACATTATATGCATTATACTCTTTCAGCAAGGTAGTTGTTAAATAAAATTTAAGAACTATTTAGTTTCTCTTAAGTTCTGTTTGCTATTTCTCACTTCTTGCCATTCCACTGGAATATTTTGTGTCTTTTCTTCTACTTTGCTAGACTTCCTAATAGCATTTCACAAAACTGCACTACTGTGTTTGCCTTTACAGGCTGCCTCTTGGGTGGATGAGACTATTCTTGGGACTAGAGGTAATGGATTTTGCACAACATAGTCAACATCCTAAATGCTGCTGAACTGTCCTATTTTAAATGGTTAATGGTACTATTTTAAATGGTTAATTTATGTTGTATGGAAAGTCTCCTGGTGACTTTATTGGGGAACAGGACTTCTAGGGTTCTTCAGTCATTAGGGGCTTACTTGTCCCTGAAACACCCTGGCCATTCACTCACACCCACTTCTATTTTAATGGGCAGGGATAGTAAACCAACCTCTGGAAATAAAAGGGAGAAAATTTTCTTCCCTGTGGGTTTTTGGAGTCAGACAGCCTCAATTCAGATCCTGGTTCTTTCATGTCCTAGCAGCATTGATCTGGATCAGTGACTTAGCAAATCTGTTTCCTTGTGTTAAAAAATGGGAATAATGATTTTTCCTACCTCCTAAGGACCTTATGGAGATTGAATGAGGTGATGTGCAATGTTCCTTGGGTACATTCATGTGTATGAGTGTCTGTGGACACACTTGCTCTTTTTTCTAGTTCCCTTCAGCCTCCAAAACTGCTCCACCTTCTTTACCACAGACACTGAGTTACTTGTGCCCTCTGCCTGGGACAAGGGCTCTTTCTTTCTCCCAACCCCACGTATGCACAAATAAAATCAAGGAAGGACCAGGTGGAAAAGTAAGCCTGGATCATATTTGATGAGTTTTAGTATTATAAGAAAATAACACAGCAGTAGACATCAGAAATAGGAAGAAAAAAGCAACCTTACTATGACACAACTTGTAATTCCTCTTTGTGATCTTTATTTTTCCACAGCAAAACTTTTTTTTTTCATTGCACAAAATAGCATAGGAAACTCAACTATTGTGCAGAGATTTGGTTAAAATTTCTGCATCCCTTTAATCTGGTGGGAAGGGAAGGTTTGAACTTTAATGACTTGAACTTTAATGAAAGTTATTTGTGTGTTAAGTAAGAAAATAGAAATTGAGTTGTGCAATGTTTCTGGTTTGCTTTTATCATGAAGGCAAAATCACCTGATATGTTATCAGAAGGAAGCAGAGTTCAGGGAAAGAGCTCTTAACTGGTGATCAGGAGATGCAGTCTGGCCCTGCCACTGAGTGACCTTCAACAGGCCACTTTTCCTGACAGGGTCTGTTTATTCACCCTCCCCTACAACACACACTTTTTTAAATTGAAGAACTTTTCACAGAATGACTCCACTCCCAGGAACATAAAAAAATGAGTATTTTGTCTGGTGCATTACGAATGGTTCTAGGTACACTTTAATACATTTTTGGCACACATTTTAATGAAAAAATCATAAAATGTAATGAAAAGATAATTTGATAAAATCATTCATATATAACCAGTATTCTAGGTGGATATTGCCTTTTGTGATAACACTGTGTTAGACAACATTGAATCACATTATCTCCAAGTCAAAGAAAATATTTTGTCAAATGTGGTTGATTTTTACTTAGACCCTGTACTAAAGAGAATATCATGAATTTGGATAACAGAGGATGAATTCTTAGAAGGATATAATGAAGTCTTGCTCAAAAGTGATACCAAGTATGTTAGCATATGTTCTTATAATGTATGGACTAAGGATTTGGGGGTAGAAAGGGAAGAAATATATAAATCTTGGTGCTAGTTCCAAGTGGAGATTGGATGAATAGTTATATGGAAAATAAGCTTATTGTAACATCCAAAGTACTTTCAGTTTGTGTTCATGAGACTGTATTTTGAAAATTTCCTTAACATCTGCTAAAAAGCATCCCTTGGAATTTAGATGGAGGATATCTATGAATGGTATATGAGCAGAGAGCCAAGTGGAAGACAGCATCATTGAAGTCAGAAGGCTCCCATTCCAGTATTGGTACCTTCCTGACTAGTGGAATAAATGGGCCAATCACTTAGCCTTCAGTCTCCATTTCCTCATCTATAAAATGAAAGCAATTATATTTATGTATATCTACTTCCTATGGTTGTTGTAAGACTTAGATAAAATTAAGTATATGATATTACTTTGAATAATTATCACATGAATGTTTATTGTTATTTCACAGCATTTGACAGGGCCCCAGACCAGGGCCAGGGAAATGAAGGGCTAGCTGGGGGCTCAAGATTTAAAAAGGCACTCATTCTCAGAAAGATACAAGGGTAGGGTGAGCCCTGTGAGTGAATGCCTCCTTAAGTTTTGAGCCCCAGCTCCTCACTGTCTTCCCATAGTCCAGGTCCTGGTGTTTGCTGTTCCAGTTCCCATGAATCAGAGCCACATAGCTCCAGATGAGGTCTGGTTCCCAAAGACTACTTTTTGTTCACATATGCTCGGAGTGGGTCAGAAGCAATTTTCCTACTTGTTTCCAAATGCTATCAAGTTGCTGGACATCTTCTAATTTTTTTCTTTTTTCCCTGTTTTGTTATTATACTACTCATATCTCTGTGCATAGTGAGATGTTACAAGATACAATCATTTTACCTTCAGATATTCTTCTGGAGGTCATGTTTCATTAGGATGCATTGTTTAATAGTACCATATCTGTGTTATTATTTTCTGGAATTTGCAGTACTGAGAGAGGATCTTTTAACTTCAGCTTTAACTTGCTTGCTTTTACTTGAAAGCAAGCTCTTTTCTTGCCAAGTAAAAGATGTCAGAAGGTTATTTTAAAAATTCTAGAGGAGAATGGGTATGAAAGCTAATCTTCCAGGCTAATAACAGAGTCCTAGAAATAAAAACAATCACCTTATTACCAAACAAGGCCCATTCTGCCCATTGCGCAGTATGCCAATCACTGAAACAAGTTTTGCAAAAGAGAGTTTCTTTACAAGGCCAAGCAGGGAGCCAGGAGATCAAGACTCAAATCTGCCTCCCCAGGACAGAGCTTAAGGATACTTATGGGATAAAGAAGCAGGATGATTGGTTTAAAGTGTGGGGAAAGGTGAGTGGGGTGAGAAAACTGACATAATTGGTGCTCTGTGCGTTTTAATAAATCTTCATAGCTCTTCAAAGGATGTGTTCAGAAAGTGGTGGCTTTCATGTGATTTGAGGGCAGAGTTTTTAGGTCTCTTGATATCAACGAAATTACCCATCAGACTCTTGTGCAGTCCCAAATAGTCAAAAATGGCATTAGTTCCTGAAAAGTAGCCTGGGCAACTGTTATTATGACCCCAGGCTTCAGTGAGAGACTAATAATAATATATTGCTTAGCCACATGACCTCTAAAATTAGTGGTTTTTAAAGTGAAAACAAATAACTAAAAGCAAAGGTCTTCCCTTGATATCAGCTGCTCTGCAGATTTTTCAAGAGCTCACTGTGTCTGGCTGTGGTGAGATTTTCACTGCTGTGACAAACTTCTCATAGAGTTCTTTAAACAAGAGAGGCTAGTGTTACTGGCTACAGTTTTCTAAAATTGCTTGCTGGTTGATTTTTAAAATTTGTTGCCTTCCTTTGCATTAGAATTTCCTTATGCTACTATTAAAAGATTTGACTCTTAAATTTGGCCCCATAATTGTCTAGTCTTCTAAATCTTTGCAGATATACAGATTTCATATCCTAAGTTTTTATATTTATCTCTCATGCTCTGCTAAGCATTGGTATTATTTTATTTCATTTATTATTTTGAAGCTAAATTTGTCACAGAGAAATTGTGATTTTTTTTTTTAAAAGATGAGAACAGTCTGGTTCAATGACAGTAAAATCATTTACTGTCAAGAACTGCAAATAGAGATGTTCCTTAGAAAATGGGGCCTACAGTGGAAGTATTGATGAGATTCTTCCAAAAAGTGTGTTCTTTACCTTTTTAAAGTTAAAGAAGAGGGAAAAAATGTTAAAGAAGAGGAAGAAGAAAGAAGTCTTATGACCATTTTCTTAAGTCTGTTAATTTAATGGAAAGAACATAGATGACATGAGGCTTGTTTAGTCCTCCCCCACTCCATCATGACACGTAGATTCATTTATGGGCAAGAATTGCAATATAACAATGAACAACTATATCAAACTGTATCACTCATGAAATTCTCCTCTGCTAGTCAGCTTCCTGTATTTTGGGTTTTATAACTTATCTCCCATAGAATTTCTCAAGTTGGGCAGGATATAACAAGCTATGGTTGTTAAAGATGAAAGAATTTCAAATTGAAACACAGGTAGCAAATCGGCGGCAATGACGCAGATTAGCCAGAGGTTTAAAAGGCACACTTTCCTGAATGTTGAGATGATGGGGATTTTCCCCTCCTTTTTTTTTTTTTTTTTTATGTTTTTGAAACTTGTCAGGTTTTCCTTGTGAGCATATTTATTTTTATAATCAAACAAAGAGTAGGGGGAAATAAGAATGCTTTCATAAAAGGATTTATAATCATGCTGCTTCAGCTTTGTTGGAAGCGTGCTGAGATCTGTTGTGAATAAACCAGCAGCAGCTGGGGCCAGAGATGGGGTTCACCAATGATTCCAGATGGGGCTGGTAGGTATGGCAAACTTGGGTTCAGTCCAAGTTGGCCTTAATATGCATTCACTCAGCCATAATTCAACAACAATTTACAGGATGCGAGCTATGTGCAAAGCATCGGTGAGGAGCTATGCTGCCAATGATGAACTCCAACACCAAGCTTCTTTTCTTGGAGAATACCCTAATTAGCATTATGATGAGGGTTATAAAGAAATTATAAGATTCTTAGAGGGTTTATAATAGCAGAACCTGACCACATCAAGGAGGTGGAGAGATCATGGAAAGCAACTGTGAGGAAATGACTAGTCTGAAATGTGAAGCATGAGAAGGAATTAGCTAAACATGAAAGGTGGGGGAAAGAAGAGCATTACAAACAGAGGAAATGACTTGTGGGAAGTCCCAGAAGTAGGATAAAGCATGTCAAGGTCAAGAAACTGAAAGCCAGGAGTTACTTGTTGTGGAGTATTTTGTTTTCTGGTTTTTGTTTGTTTGTTTGTTTGTTTTTAAGATTTGCATTTTATAAAAGAGTACTTCAATTGCTCTACAAAGTATAGACTAGAAGCAGCAAGAGGGGACACAAGAAGCCCTGAAGGAGGCTATTGCAGTGGTCTGGGTTGGAGAGATTTGGGCCCAGCTAGACTGTGTGATAGTTGTGGTGCAATCAGAGTTTGATATTGTTATGGGGTGCAACTTAAGAACAGACCAATCACCACTGAGAAGTCCAAATTTGAGAGTCTTTATTAAGCCCGCTGGCTGACTGTCTCACACAATGCCCCAAAAATGGCTATTGGAAGAAAAGCCCAACCATAGGATTGTGGGGGTTCCTATACCAAAAATCACATCAATCATAAGTGTCTGTTGCTATGATTTGAAATTACAAACAACATCATGAGATCAACAGATGGAGGAAGTGGGTCAAAATGACCCTTATCTAGGTTCAAACTAAAGAATGGTTACTAACATCCACATAATCACCGTTTAATGGTACATTGGTTAAGAGCAATAGAGATCAAAAGAGAGCAATTTTTCATTACATAAGAATTGTCATTTTGTATTGCTAAACATGTCACACTAAGTAACTGATGATGGGTATAGAGGAGGGGTGTTCCCATGGAAGAAACTTATTTCCTACATAACATGGAGTCTCAGAACAAAATGGAGTTTGTTAGTCAATTCCCTCATAGTCTGGCCTGTAACATTCTCATGGAGCCAGATCTGTCAGCCCATCACAATATGAAACTCAATTCTCTGCTTCTGTTGGTGGGTGGGGTCTGTGCAAGCTATAGACCTCTGCAACTGAGAAAGTCCCTTTTAGTGTTAGCAGCTAATCACAGCAGGGGATTCCTGCCAGCATTAGTTCTGAGGGTCACAACCAGCAAAGTTGGATTCTTCTCGGCTACTATCAAATGGCCTGTTACTGCTCTCAGTATTACGGGTCTAAATGGGGGCTATTTGCAGTGTTACAACAGACCCCAATAGCTTACTACCAACTTCTTTCCAGGTTCTTGTCTTGCAAACCTGAAGAATGAAATTAACAGGAAAATGGAAGGCAAGAGTGAAAGGAGTGTGAAGAATAGAAACAAAACAGGGCAAGAGGGGACTTGATAGCAGGTTACTGCCTGAGTGTGCTAGGCTAGGGGTTTATATAGCACTCAGGTCAACACTATTGGTCCAAATTTGTGTTTACTAGGGTTTGGAAAAGTACCAATGATACTGGTACAAATTTATTCTAATCAGGGTTTGGAAAAGTACTAATGTTATTGGCTAGCCTTTGAATCATAACTTTCATTCAGGTCTGCCCTACTTTCATTTTCTCCTTTGTGAGGAAGCAGGAAGTTGAGGTCATTGGATCCCTGGATGCTCAGGATTTCAGAGCTACACCATGTGTGGAGCAGGTGTCTGCCCTGGGCCTGGGCCAGACTACCATGGGGTAACAGGTGGGCATGCCCTGGCTTGCCTCTACCCTGGCTCACTGTGCCTTAGGCCTGCACTGGTATGGTGGTCTCCGCTAGCTGCCTGTACTCCAACAGGCCCAGGCCACCACTCTGCAGCTCCTGGACAAGGGCTTGGCTTCAGTGGCATCAGGCTTGGAGCACAATAGACAAGTTCCAGAGACAACATAGGAGGTAGAATTGACAAGAATTGCTGCCTAGTTTGTTTTAGAAGATAAGAAGTTATCAAGAATGACTCCTAAGACTAGGGGTGTAGCTTAGTAGTTAAAGACAGCATAAGGCCCTGGATTTGATACGCAGCACAGTAAAGAGAGAGGAAGGAAGGAAGGAAGGAAGGAAGGAAGGAAGGAAGGAAGGAAGGAAGGAAGGAAGGAAGGAAGGAGGGAGGGAGGGAGGGAGGGAGGGAGGGAGGGAGGGAAGGGAGGGAG
Organism: Sciurus vulgaris; assembly: GCF_902686455.1. Taxonomy (NCBI): domain Eukaryota; kingdom Metazoa; phylum Chordata; class Mammalia; order Rodentia; family Sciuridae; genus Sciurus; species Sciurus vulgaris. The sequence goes on from NC_136475.1 coordinate 44,217,785, forward strand.
GGAGGGAGGGAGGGAGGGAGGGAGGGGGGAAGGAAGAAAGAAGCCCATGTTCGGCTTATATAAACTATTAGGATATCTCCCTTCAATATAGCTTTCTGATGTGGATGGATCAGGAATACTCATTGTCATTGCCTAGGTTTTTAAAAGAATAAATCAAGCAATTGAGTGGCAGCTTCATCTATGTAGTCAGGCTAATTCTCCTTGACTCCTGTACCTGAATCAGTGTTTGAATTATACAAACAGTGATCTTCAAAGTACATTCTGCCATGTATAGGGAAGCCTGTTAAAGAACTGCTGTGTGCTTCAGGGTTTTCTGTTCAAATGTTCCTATTAGCACTTGAAATGTCAGATGAGATATTATTTGGCTATTGACATTTCAGACTCCAAGTTAATGACAGGTATGGCAGTGTATTCAGATGACTGTTAATTGTTTCTGACTAGGAAAAATTCACCTTAAAAATGTACAAAGTAATTTAGCTGGGCACAGTGGTGCACGCCTATATTCCCAGCTATTGGGAAGTTGAATTGAGGAAGATTATGATTTCGAGGCCCATCTGGGCAATATAGGCAGACCCCATACTTCCCATCTCAGAAAAAGAAAAAATAAAAAAAAAGATAATTTAGATGTTCCATTCTTGACATCCATTTCAGTGGGTTGTGTTAATGTTTAGTTTCTTGTTCTGATTATTTTATTTGCCCTCTGTATTGTTTGTTTAACCACTCTATAAATGACTATCATCCCCAGCAGGAATTCTCAAACAACAATACAGCATTTATATTCAGAGGTCTCAAGAATCTTATTTATGTTTGAGAGCTCAGCTTTTATTTTTTCAGAAATCTCTTCAGTGTAGGGGTCAATGGGAAGAGACACAGTGGAATCATAATGTGTCCTATGTAGGAAAAAAGATCAGTGAGGTGGATATGTGGAAATTTGGCACAGCATCAGGTGAACCACATCAGCTATTTCATCTTGGTTAAAATCCTACATGCTACCAAATAATTAGGGAATCTGTGTTAAAAAACACACTAAAAACAAAAAATAGAGGATAGTTTATCTCAATTCTATTCAGCATTTTTAAGTCCAGGGTTTTGTGTTTGTTGTTTATTGTTTTCCTGTTTCTTAGTATAGTATAAATGATTCAGAATACAGAAAGAAAAAAAGGTAAATTATCCTTCCACCACAGAGGTAACTGGGTATCCAGATATTTTCTATGCATATAGAACCAAAAATACATGATTTTATGCAAATATTAGTACAATATAGGTAACACTCCACCATACATTATTCTCTTCATTTCAAAAATGTTTTTGTTTTTGGAGATTAGTTTGTATTAGTACAGATAAAAATCTATCTTTTAAGACTGATTTCTAATTAAATTACATTGTTTTATGTAAATCATTGTGTTTTATGTTCCTCACCACTTGATCCTCTTGTGACGTAGTACATGACAAACTTTAAAAAATATTCCATTGCAAATATGCTCAGAAAGAATGTATACACTTTATCTGTTGGTGGCAGTTTCTCTGTCTCTGTGTCCCCCTACTTCCTCCACACATTTACACCATGTCTCTTAAATCAGGTTTGCTAACTGTATGGTGCAAATATTCTGTATAGGACTAATGTTTGGTCATTTACTCATCAGTTTATAATAATATTATATTAAAATTTCCTTCTGTGATTTTTGTGCTTATTATTCTCCATTGGCCTTACCATGTACACACTTGGTCCTTCTCTTCCTTACTTTCTTACCTTCTGGTTTTAAGTTAGGTTTTCTTGGTGAGTTTGGTGCCAGCAGCCCAGAGCACAGGCAGAAAAAGAGGTCAGGGAATTTCCCCTCTCCCTTCTATCCACCTTCCCCTTCCCCACCAGGGTTCTGGCTGCCACCCTGTATAGCTATGACTCATTCTGACCAGCCTCTCCTCCATAGCTCCAGTATTCATCCAGGACTGTTCCCTCCCTTGTTCTGGCATGCCTGGGGAGTCATTCTTGCTAGTTCTTGTTGCACTGATTCTGTACACACCTCTGTAAGTAGCCCATTCATTAACTTCTCTTCAGCTACACACCTCTCCGCCCACCGCATGGCCTCTGTTTTCCGGACTAAATTTTTCATTTATTCTTATAATTCAGTCAGTTTTTGTTTTATAAATTTCGAGGCTATTGTGTCAAGTACACCACAAGTTTGTGATTGATGTATTTCCTACATTAATTTTGCCTTTTGAATATTACTGATTTTTTAAAAAAATATTATTTTGTCTAGTAGTAACTGACAAAGCAGTCTTTTTGTTTGTATTCACTTGACACTTTTTCCCCTTTCCAGCTCTTGTTTTTCAACCTTTCTGTGTTCTTTTGTTTTGAAGTGTGTATCTTTAGAAGTTTATAATTCGGTTTTTTAATCCAGTCTTATAAAATATCAGGTGAATTTTATCCATGTACATTTATTGTGATTACCAGTATATTTGAATGTGTTTCTGCCATCTTACTTTGAGTTCAATTACTTACACTTCTAGTTTGGACACAGGTTATATTTCTATTCTTCAAGTTATCATATGCTCAACTATGATATTCCCTAAAAGATGAAGTTGTTTAATACCTCCATCTTTCTCCCTAACAGGAAGTGAATTGTAGCACATTTTAACACCCCATTTAACACCTATCCCCATCCTCCTTATCATCATAGAAAATTTAAATTCTACTTTTGGGGGGCATATATGAGAAAAACATTCTATTGCTTTACATGCTCACACAGAACACTTAACATCAGATTGTGAAATTTTCACACATCAAGAAATTCTCAAATTATCTAGATAACAGCTGGTTGTCCTATAAATTAATTCAATTCTGAGACTGTTTACCTTGTGTCAGATCCTGCAAGGTGATTTTATAACAATGATCCCACTTCAGATGTCAATCACAAGTCTGGGCCTCCAGTACTTCTGACCAACCAACTGTAAATCTGCACCCCCATAAACTCTCCTTGGGTTCAATAATTGGCCAAAATGGCTCAATGGGGCCATTGAGAAATATTTCACTTTCACTTATTGGTTTATTACAAAGGATATTTTAAAAGATACAAACAGCCAAATGAAGAGGTACTTAGGGCAAGATACTAGGGAAGGAGCTCAGGAATTCCCATGCTCTTTCTGTACCCTCCACCCTCCAGATGCATCTACACGTCCAGGAGCTCATCAAATCTCATTGTTCAAGAGTTTTTATAGAGCTTAATCTGAAGGCCACCTATCTCCCTCACTTCGGTTCCTAGAGGTCAGTGGGTGTGCACTGAAAGTTCAAATTTTCTAACCCTCTAATCTTTCCAGTGTCTGGTCCCATCCCATCTAGGGACCCAACTCTTTTTTTTATTGTAAACAAATGGGATACATGTCGTTTCTCTGGTTGTCATGAAGTAAAGGTGTACCATTTGTGTAATCATACATTTACATAGGGTAATGGTGTTTGATTCATTCATTTTTTCCTTCCCCCCACCCCTCCCACCCCTCTTTTCCTCTACACAGTCCCTCCTTCCTCCATTCTTGCCCCCCTCCCATCCCCCATTATGTGTCATCATTCACTTATCAGCGAGATCATTCGTCCTTTGGTTTTTTGAGATTGGCTTATCTCACTTAGCATGATATTCTCCAATTTCATCCATTTGCCTGCAAATGCCATAATTTTAATATTCTTTATGGCTGAATAATATTCCATTGTGTATATATACCACAGTTTCTTTATCCATTCATCAATTGAAGGACATCTAGGTTGGTTCCACTGTTTGATTATTGTGAATTGAGCAGTTATGAACATTGATGTGGCTGCCTCACTGTAGTATGCTGATTTTAAGTCCTTTGGGTATAGGTCAAGGAGTGGGATAACTGGGTCAAATGGTGGTTCCATTCCAAGCTTTCTGAGGAATCTCCATACTGCTTTCCAGAGTGGCTGCACTAATTTGCAACCCTACCAGCAATGTATGAGTACCTTTTTCCCCACATCCTCGCCAATACCTATTGCTGCTTCTATTCTTGATGATCGCCATTCTAATTGGGGTGAGATGGAATCTTAGGGTAGTTTTGATTTGCATTTCTTTTATTACTAAAGATGTAGAACATTTTTTCATATATCTGTTGATTTCTTGTAGATCTTCTTCTGTGAAGTGTCTGTTCATATCCTTAGCCCATTTGTTGATTGGGTTATTTGTATTCTTGGTGTAGAGTTTTTTGAGCTCTTTATATATTCTGGAAATTAGTGCTCTCTCTGAAGTATGAGTGGCAAAGATTTTCTCCCACTCTGTAGGCTCTCTCTTCACATTACTGATAGTTTTCTTTGCTGAGAGAAAGCTTTTTAGTTTGGATCTATCATATAATAAAAGCAAGAATCAATAACAGGGACCCAACTCTTAATATCCTGATTAGCATCAACTCAGATTTTATTGAAAGGGGCTTTTTTATGAAAAATTAAAAGACACTTCTATCACTTAGGAAAGGGTTTTAAGATCTCTGTAACAGAAATCTGGCATGGAACAAAGATTGTATAAATTTCTTATGCACCCGCATAAAAATAGATATCTTCTTTATTGACAGTAGTTAAAATGTGTTCACCAACAAGTTCTTTATTAGTTCTGTGGTGGCTGCTCTGTATCCTTGTCCTACAGGATGTGAGGTTATCTAATCTGGTCCCTGAACAAGCTGGTGATTGGCCAAGTCCTGGCTGTAAAGCCTTATCTGTTTTCTACTGCCTTCTTAGGTAGGTAGCTTCATACAAACTGACTCCACACACCCAACCCCTAAGAAAGTTTCATGAATGGTGAGCCTCATTCCCACCCTGATCTCCTTGCCCTGGCCCCTGCCCTAAATACTGAACAACTCCGTCCACTTTGGGCCTATCCCATTTTGTTTCTGTAATATTAAAGTGTTTACCATATTTTGAAACATATTGAAAGCATTCTCTTTTTACATGTTGTTTGTTATTTCCGTGAGTTATTGAAGAGTGACTTAAAGTATAAATTCAAACTATAAGACAGAATAATATTCAAGTACTGAAATAAAATTTCCAATGTTAAAAAATGAAGGAGAGGGCTGGGGCTGTAGCTCAGTAGCAGAGTACTTGCCTAGCATGTGTGAGGAACTGGGTTTGATCCTCAGCACCACATAAAAATAAACAAATAAAATAAAGGCATGCAGTTCATCTATCTATAACTACAAAAAAACAAAAACAAAACATGACCTGGGCCCAGCATCTAGAGTCTCTGAGGATGGGGTTTCCAGGTCAGTTTTTAAAAAGAGGAGAGCTCCACAAGAGCTGGAGTAACTGGGGATAACTTTGTGCTGCTCTCTATTTGGAGGGAAAGGAAGACAGGAAGATAACTGTATGTGTTAACACCCACACTGTACATTTACTGCATCTACAAAATAATTTTTTAAGGGTTATGTTTTATAATTGATCTCCTTTGGGGAGTTCAAGAGAATACCTAATGTATATCTTTTAAAAACATGACTCATTTACTTTTAACCTTCTTTAATATATATATGTTCAATTAATTGCTAGACTCTTCTTCCCTGCTGGGAATGTCACAGGTAAGAGCCATCCCTACACTGTTAATATTATTTAATTATTTAGAAATCCAAAGAACCAGATGATTATTTTGGCTATGACCAGTTGATTCAGACTGATAATTTTCTCTTTTTTACCCCCCCAAGTATTTAGCATGCCGTCCTAATGAGGTTTGAGCAAAATGAATCATATCTGAGTCAAATTATAAAATCTCTGGGAAAAAGTTTCAGATCTTCTAATTCTTGGGGTGGTGGTGATATCCCCACCCCTGCCTGAGCTCTTCCCTGTATCTCCCAATCTTCCTTAATCTGTATCCTCCCAATTGTTGACTCTGGTAGTGACTTTTCCTACATTTTGGGTGCAGTGTACAGAAATCTGAGTGAATTGTTCTGATATGAGAGCTTTGCAGTTCAGTTTTGGGGATGGAGTTGATAATTGTTCATGTTGAATCTGACCTTAACCAGTTGGATGTTATCACACTTTTCTCTGAACTCACAATTTAATCTCTGTCCTCTGGGGATCCTTCTTTTTTGGTGGGGGTGGGTGGGTACCAGGGATTGAACTCAGGGGAACTCAATCACAGAGCCACATCCCCAGCCCTATTTTGTATTTTATTTAAAGACAGGGTCTCACTGAGTTGCTTAGCACCTCGCTGTGGCTGAAACTGGCTTTGAACTCGAGATCCTCCTGCCTCAGTCTCCTGAGCTGCTGTGATTACAGGTGTGCACCACCGAGCACCTGGCTTCTAGTGATACTTGTAAGGTGAGTACTCTGAATTGTAACTTATGGTTCCTCCAGTCTATAAATTCCTTGAGGGAATTAAGAAATCATGACTAATAGATTTTTGTATTCCTCCTTTCTCTTAATCCTATTCCTTTTCTCTTCATGTCACAACTTCTTTTCCGCTTCTCATTGTAATAATGATATTATTATACATAGCGCAGAAAGAGTAACTAACTTACCTAGGGACGCTAATGAGGAACAGAGCCATGGTTTGAACCCAGGCAGGTGACTCTAAATTTCATGCTCCTAACCACTAGACTATTCTTGGTGTAGTATCAGACACATGGGCAGCTTAATAAACACATATTCTTGGTGTTATTTTCTAGTTCCATTTTTTTGTAAGAGGAATTCCAATGCCAGACCCACTATAAAGTTAGAATAAGTCTTGTTCCTGTTCTGCTTTCTGGTAGCCAGTCTAGATGTCTTTTAGTAAATGTGGGCAAGTCCAATCACCTATATAATCATAAGTATGGTTAAAATACTGATGAACTAAGATTAAAATGAGAATCTAAAGGAATCTCCATGAGAAAGTGTGAAGAATCACTGTTTTAATTCTATTACTGTCAGTTGGTTGTGAGAAAAAGAGGAAGTGACATTATTTTCCTGGGAAAGGTTTTATTCATTATTTTTTAATCATGTAAAAATTCCCACCCATTCCTGACTTCACCTCTAACATCATTCCTTTCAACAGAGAGAGCTGTCAGTACTGATGAAAAAGAGAAAAGGTATCAATAGTCTAAAATGATAGCTGGGCATGGTGGCACATAACTGTAAACCCAATGACTTGGGAGGATGAGGCAGGAGGATGACAAGTTTGAGGCCAGTCTCAACAACTTAGCAAGACCTTAAACAACTTAGAGAGATCCTGTCTCAAAACAAAAAATGAAAAGGACTGGGAATGTATTGCAATGGTAAAGTGCCCCTGGTTCAATTCCTATTACCAATACAATACAATAAAATAATTTTTTAGAATAAAATGATAAGTTACCCAGCTATAATATCTTCTGAGTTTGGAATGCAATCAAATACTCTGCCCACTTGTTGCCAGCAGTCTTGGCCTGCATGATGATAGTTTGGGGCTTCATTACGTTTCAGAAAAGGTCACAGATATTCATTTAATAACTGATGATTTTAAATGTGTTCATGACAGGAACATATATGTGTAATTCTAATAACTAATGTTTTTAAAGTGTGATTCTTAAATAAAGCATGTTTGGTTATATACTGGATATTTTTATTTCCTTTAAATGAGGTTTGAGTGAGTTTGAAGTCATTCAAATATTGAGTACCTATAATGTGATAGGCACTGTTCATGCATCAGTGAACAAGACAAAGTTCCCAACTTTAGAGTAACTATACAGTGGTGTTAATGTTGATAAATTTATCCACTGAAGACTGGGAATTTGATATATAGGAGTAACTAATAAATCTTTATCAGTGTTCCAAACTACCAGTCACTTTCTGTTCTCAAGAGTTCAATCAAGTTATATATACAACTGTAAAAAATACATGCAATAGTCCCAGTGTAAAGAATAGTCCTCCTTGAGACAATTCGAACTGAGTCTTAGAAGAGTTTGTCATCCCTCAGAGATCTTCAAGAAGGCAAGTTAATCAGATCTATGTCTTTAAATCTTAATATCAAAGATTCTTCAATTTTATATGTCACTCTACTCTCCAAAGGCTGTGAGGAAGAACCTTGCCTCACCTCTTGCAGCTTTTGGTGGCTCCAGGCATTCCTTGGTTTGTGGCTACACATCTCCAGACTCTTGTCTCCAACTTCACATGTCCACATCCTCTCTTTTCTTCTCTATCTTACAAGGACATCTGTCATTGGATTTAGTTTCTACCCAGATAATCCAGGATGATCCTATCTCAATATCCATCAGTTGGTTGTGAGAAAAAGAGGAAGTGACATTATTTTCCTGGGAAAGGTTTTATTCGTTATTTTTTAATTATGTAAAAATTCCCACCCATTCCTGACTTCACCTCTATTACAACTGAAGAGATTCTTTTTCCAAACAAAAAGTCACATTCACATGAGTTACATATCTGTTAGGGGGCTACCCATCAATCCCTTATCCTTGGGTGGTGAAAACAAACAAAAACTCTAGTCTCCAAAGTTAGAAATCAAAGCATTAGGTGAGATTTTCATAATTTTCCCTCTTTCTCCAACATTCCAGTTCTTGTCTGAAGTATCTGGTTACAGCCTCTGCTCCAACTAAATGTTGTCCTGGACTGAAGCTTTGATCTTGGCTCTGTGATCAGGTTCCCCATGTCAGTTCTCATCTTTGCTTAACCCTTGGAATAGTTCTTGGTTTATCCTGGTACCTATAGACTCCTTTATTAAAAAAATCAGATTTCCAATATGATTTGATCTAGAACCATCTTGTGTCTTGTCTAAATTCTGAATTTCATTTTTCTTGTCAATCTTTTGCTCTATAGATGACAATATTCTTTTTTTCCTCCCTTCAGAATGAAATAAATTCAATTTTGCATTTATTATTTGGAAATAAATTTCATTATACATTCTTCTCTGTTTTTTTCAGGTCATTTGGTTTTCTCAGTGCCTCAAAATCTAGCTGAAATTTTTGTTAGAAACTCAAAAAAAGATATGTTGTAATTTTCCTTGAAGGTAAAGAAAAAAGTTTAGGAACCAATCTAGCCTATGGCATGAGGCTTTCACACTGGACTCCTAAAAACTGAGTGTGTCATGTGATGCTGATTGATCAACATGCTGACCTTTTCCCCCACCAAAAAGGCGTTCAGAGACTTTGTATGTCAATTGCTGCAACCTTTGAGTCTTAGAGACGTAGAAAAGCAATAAAGGCAAGTGTTATCAAGATCACTTATCGTTCAAATACTTCAGTTTACAACCTTACTTTTGTACTATTGCTTTATTTTCAAAAGACAGTAACTAAGGAAGTGTGAAGATGCCAATCTAATGAAAACATCTAATTACTACTGGAAAGATACTAGAAGATATTTTTTGCAGACTGCACACCCCAACCTCTCTCAAACAAGGGTTTATCTATGGCCCATTGAGCAACAGTGACTATCCTTGGAACCAAATGGGTAAACAATCCAAATGTTCTGTTATTTTTGTGTATTTATTCAGAGAGCAATTTTGTATATTTTGTAAAAATAGGCTGCCCAATTATATAGATGATTTCAAAGGACAATAAAAAGCTTTAAAATGGTGATAAGAATGTCACAAAGATGAGAAAATGGATTTGTAAGAAACAAAGTTAAAGATTAAAAAATGTTTTCTTTTTACCCAGGAAATGGAAAATTTTATCTGGGTGGAGATGAGTTTATTGCAATCAGCTTCTACTGTTTGAAAGATTACTTTATAGAGAATCATAAGTCCAATCTTTATCCCCATAAGTTAGGACAACAAGAAGTTAATCATAAAGGAATTACATTAGGTACAAACAGAAAGGTTGATGGAGATACTTGAAAGGGTTGCCCTGACCTGATCTGTAATGGCTATCTCAGTCAGAGGAATGGATTATCACCTCAGAGCTCAGTCCATCTACTTCCCAGAGAAAAGTGTATTCACCTGAGCCTTAAATATCTCCTGAGGAAACACTGAAGCCTCTCTCAGTGACTTATTTCAGGCTTAATTCTTACAGCAGGAACATAATGCCAAGTCAAAAGTCCCCTGTGCAGTTAAGACTCATTTTCCTCCTTCCTTGGGCACAGAGGATGATAGTCACCACCCCATGTGACATTTTCAAGTTACAGGTACCAAATTTCACCTGTTGTCTTTCTTTTCTTTCTTTCTTTCTTTTTTTTTTTTTTTTTTTTTTTTTTTTTTTTTTTTTTTTTTTTTTTCTCTAGCCTTTACTAGATCTATTTCCCAAAGTTGTAATTATTGTTCTTGCCCTTCTGGTTTTTTGATGAATGGCAATCCTGACACCCCTTGACACTGAGAAGTAGAGAATTCTTACCTTTATCTTTGCATTAAGATTTTAATGCAAAGGAATGTATAAACAGAAATAGGTCATTTTTCTTCTGCAGATCACCAATTGCAATATTTCTTTTCATTAAAACCGGTATATCAATTTTCTATTGAAAGTACTTTTTTGTGAAGCATGAAAAAATTTAATCCTGAGCTCTGTAGCTGTCAGAGAAATGAATGGCTCTTCTATTTTGAAATGGCTGCCAACAAATATGAGGACTGGATATCATTTCTCTCCTGTCAGGCTTCTCTTTATGAATCTGGCATGTTACAAGTGGTTGAAATAGCGTCTCATTATCAAGGGCTGGTACAGTTGTTTCTTTATAGGGCTTATAGTCCTATTGCCTAGGCCTGAAGGATAATCTGAGAGGCATAATGCCTAAGAAAGAACTGAGGAAAGTGCTGCTTTGGTGTTTATTTTCAAATGATATTTACTGAGGTGAAATTCATCTAACATAAAATTAGCCACTTTAAAGTGAACAATCAGTGATATTTAGAATATTCATAATGTTGTATAAGCAACGTTTACATCAAATTCTAAAATATTTTTATCACCCTATAAAGAAACTCCATTGCAATCATGGGGCCCTTGATGTTGTTGATCTGCTTCCTGTTTCGATGGGTTTATCTTTTCTATATACAAATGGAATCGTACAATGTGTGACTTTTGGCTTTCACTTAGCATAATATTTTCAAGGTTTATCCACACTGTAGCATGTATCAGCACTTCATTAGTTTTTTAAATGACTGAATCCTATTGTATATATCAACCACAATTTGTTTGCCCATTCAATCATCAATGGATATCTGGGTTGTTTCTATCTTTTGGCTATTGTAAATAGTGCTTCTATGAACATTTGGGTAGTAGTGTTATTTGTTCGAATACCTGTTTTCAATTCTTTTAGGTATGTAGAGTAGAATTGCTTGGTCATGTGGGGATTTTGTTTAAACTTTAGAGGATCTACCAAACTATTTCCCTACATTTATTTTTAAAAAGAAAACCACAGTACTGGGTTGGGGATATAGTGCTTGCCTAGCACAGGTGAGGCACTGGATTCAAACCTCAGCACCATATGCAAATAAATAAAATAAAGAAATTGTGTCCATTCACAACTAAAAAAAATTTTTTTTTGAAAGAAAACCACAGTACTCATTAACTGGTCTTAGCAAGGGGAGAACAGCTCTCTGAACCTGAGGGATCTTTTCCGAAGAATTGTTGGCAATGACAGTGTTTTAGCCAACTGACTCATATTCCTGGACTGTCAGAACCAAATATATTTTGAACAACAGCGACAATAACCACAATCTCCATAAAATACCAGGGAAGAAAATCTTAAGTCAGCCCTAAGTCAATTTTTGCCATATTGTTTAGGATGCTGCTCTCAGCACAGGTCTGATGCCCTTTGGCCATGTTGCTACCGCTGATAACCTCAAACCCAATTAAGAGAACTGCTTTAAATGAAGAAACTGATTCTGATGAGGTTTATTCTGGGGAACACCCAAAAAGCAGTCTAAGGCTTCTGAACTCATGTTTATATCCCTTTCTTCCTGTCAGTCTAAGGATTTGTGCTTTTAATATTTGACTAATTTTAGCAAATTAAATATCATGTAATTATTATATAGGATGATATCACCCTGTTTTCCTAGAAACCGCTACTCTGTTATGGGTGAATTGATATAAAGACTAATTTGCATATTGGAGAAATAGACTGGTCCTTTGATAATTCATGTCTTATGTTCAGTTTTCTGACTGGCCCTATAGACCTTCCTTTTATGACATTATTATTGAATGTGTAGCAGTGTCCTAAATGATATGTAACTGACATCCATCCTATAGTGCCAATAAAAGGCTTAGGAAAATTTTTCACCAGTCCTATAATTTTCTATTTTTGATCAAGTTGTGCTGGTCATTGTGTACCATGGCATCACAACCATAACAGAGTTAAGATATAATGAATTAAAAACAAAAATGCTTCTCTTTCTTGGAGATTGATAATAATTGAGATAATGTGCCCAAATAGTACACCCAGAAACTGAACTCATCCATCATGAACCTTGCCATGTTGCAATTCAGGATTATTCCTCAGAATTACAAGGTTATTACGGTCCAAGAGGCGTGGTTGCCAGAGAATGAATCCTCAGAGAACCCTAGATAGCCCGAGTCAGAGGAATCATTCCTTGGCTGCTAATCCACTGTGTCTATAATAGTTCAGCTCTGATCCCTGACATTATGCTGCCTGAGTCACATGCTTTCAGAGATGACTTCAAGTCTAAGTAGAAGGGTCAAAAGAGGACAGGGAGGCAGGGGAACTTGGGGCTAGTCAGATGCACTGTTTGGTCAGATGTTATAGGGACAGATTAAGGAGAACTGACTCTGTGGTGTCTCACTCTCTTCCCATAGAAAAAGACTTTGTCTTGAGGAGGGCTTACAAATTCCTAAGAGAGTTAATGATTATGCCTGTGAAGAAACCACATACATAATACCAAATACATAATTTGTTGTAGCAGACAGGAGACAGTCAAACACTTCAGGCTTCAAACATATTCAGGAGATTTGGCTCATAGAAGAATTTATATTAAAACCTTAATTCTCAGTCTCTTCATATCCCAGGGTTATCACCTGATGATACTAGGCTCATCAGAGCCCTCAAGTTTAATTAACATTTTCCAAGGACAGGGGAAATTATTCTTCATATGAGAGTCAATATTCATGTCTCAGTAATTTATCTTCTTGAGCTGTTACAAACAGTATATTATGTTACTTTGATATTTTTTAAAAAATCTTGGGGAATGCATCTGATCCAAGTTAATAAGGCGTAGCAATATTTTTGGATGATTCTTGGATTTGCTGCTCATATAAACTGAGCCCAGACTCCACATTATGTTAGGGGTTTTCAGGTGATGTCCTTTCAGCTGGCACACAGGGTCCTTCCTTCTCTTGCCAGAGCAGAGGACGAGATCTTGGTAAAAGCGCAAGGCACATACAACTAAGGAGAGTTGGTTTGACCCCTTATAAGATTCTAAGCCTATGAAACCAAAATAGGAATCAGAGTATCACATCAACTTTGTGAAAGCCCCAAGAATTATTCCTGTCTTTAAAACAGGGAAAATGAATTGCAGAACCTCAATGAAAACAAACATCCATAAAAGTTGCCATTCCCACCTGATCCCTCATTCTGACCCAGCAGGGAGTTTTGTGGAAGGGAAGGCTGGTTTCTCTAGTATCCATCTCAAAAGGTCAGGAATATGTTTCAGCTTCCATCAGCAAACCCCTATTAATTCACCAGACATAGGGTTTACCTAACCCTTTAGAAACCATTTGTTACCCATGTATGCCCAGCTTGTCAGTCTATGGCAAGGGAAAGCATCCTTCCAGTTTATACCAAAAATAGTGCAGCATTCTCTCCTATTAGCCCATTGCTGGAGATTTAACTCTTTCAAATTGCTCTCAGCCCTGACACTTCACTGATACTACATTGTTAGGCTCTAAAAGAGAGCTCTCTTCTACTTCTCAACCTTTGATCTTCAGGAAAGCCCAGTCCTCTCACTATTACCCCCACTTCAGTCTCAGGAAAAAGAAATATTTTCCTTTGGTCCAAAGAGGACATCCTAATACTGCTTCCTGCTTTTTGGTGGGGCTACTATGCAGATGCCTACAGGTTCCTTACCTGAAGTCCCTCACTGAATGTGCTATTTGTTTCTTTTGAACTTCTCTTGTTTCTGATGAAAACAGAAGCTTGGTGTTGCTGCTACCCTGGGGACAGCTCAGCACCAGCACCAGTCTCCTTCAGGCTTCTCCCAACTTCAAAGTCCAGGACCAGATGGGCCTCTAATGCAAAGAAAAGCCAAAATCCCTCCTACGGTCTATAGTTTCAATTTATTTTCCACATGTGGATGATCTACTTCCCAGGATGATTGACAGTGGAAACGTTCATTCTCTAAAAAGAAAAAGTCTACTTCCACCCAACCATTCAGCCTACAGGTGCCCCTTGACTCAAAAATACGATCTCAAAATGGTCCAACATTGGCCTACTCTACCAAATTAGATTAGTCTCTTTTTAAAAAAACATATTTTAGTTGTAGATGGACACAATACCTTTATTTTATTTATTTTTATGTGGTGCTAAGGATCAAACCCAGTGCCTCTCACGTGCTAGGCAAGTGCTCCACCACTGAGCTACAACCCCAGTCCTGGGTTTATCTCTTTTATCCATGGTCACTTTCACATTTGTATTTTCTACCTTTACCATTTCCTAGTTACAGGGATCTCTAGGTCCACTAAGGTGTCCGTCAGGGGTCAGTATGGGTCTGTAAGGAGATAGCATACAGTCTGCAGGTAACTGAGAGAAGTTAGTAAGGCACTGTTTTGTAAGGCATGGGCAGAGTTTACAGAAATTAAGAAGAGATTAATTTAGTCTGGGGGTTTAGCAACAATGAGGAGCTGTTGCTGCCCATAAATTTGGAATAAGAAAGGAAAGATACTTTCTTCAGAAAGATTATGAAGAGAACGGTCTGACAAGATGGTTGACCTTTGGTAGGTAGACTCAGCCAACTCTGGATGCTGTGCTAGGGAGAGAGCTGAGGAATAAATACCCCAACTCTCAATTCCCTTTCCTCCACCTTCCAGTCTCCTGCCACAGTGCCTTTGTCCCCATCTCACTCCCTAAACCTAATCGTAAGGTAGAAGGCAGAGGAATTTGTTGATGCTGTCCATATAGGTCAGTCTCCCAGGATCAGAGCAGGTGAGGTGGGTAAAGGGTAACAAATCCATCTGGAGGGGCAAAAAAAGGCATCTAAACAAGTTACCTATGGTGAAACTACAGTTTTAATTTTTCTCTACATTTATTTCTTAGAAGTTTCAAGAACTGTTAAGAACTAATTTAGAGAAAATCTATTTCTCTAATAAATAACTCTAATAACTGTTAAAGTTACTGTAGGGATTCTACCAGTTGATAAGCTTCATTTTTGCCTCCTGATTGTCAAAGCTTTAACCATAGACCCTCTAAGTCCTTGCTTTCTAGAACTTAAGAGCCCTAATAATTTTTTTTGGTCCCTACTCAGCAGCAGCCCTTTCTTTTCAAAAACTTGACCGGACCATTCTGCATCTTCTAAAGATCTTTCGTGGTTTCCTTAAAATGCAGCAATGAAACTGTATACTTAATTCTAGAAACATTTGTCCTAAGGTAAAATTGGAAAATATGCTAAATCGACCATGAGAACTTTAAGAGCAATAGAGTTAAAATAAAATTTAGGGAAACCAAAATCATGGTGGTGTTGCAAATTGAAACCATTTCAATTTAAGTAGTTAGGAATTCTTAGGGATTATCACAACCATAAACTGAAGGTCAAAACAGGGCTTGGGATGGAAGTTTCCATAAGTTTTAGTATATGTTTGGTAGTTTGAAATGATTGTTTATCGGGGGTGTTTTTACACGGCACAGTCAAATGCAACCATGACTAGACAGAAAATGTGTATGAATCTAGCCCCCAGATAAAATTCCAAATGTGAAGATATTACTAAAGCCTTAAGCTAAGGAAAAGAATATGAGGATGGAGGAGGGGAAAGGCAGCTAAATCTTCCATTCTGTTGGAGAATGGATGACTTAATCTTTAAAAATTTGTTTTAATTAGTTACACATGACAGTAGAATGCACTTTGATACATCACGTATAATGGAGTATAATTTCTCATTTTCTGGCTATACAGGATGGAGAGTCCCACAGTCATATAGTTATATATGTACATAGGGTAATAATGTCTGATTCATTCTACTATCCTTCTCATCCTCATACCCCCTCCACTCCCTTCACTCACTTCTACCTAAAGTAACTCTATTCTTCCCTAACTCCATCCCCCATTGTGAATTAGCATCTGCAAATCAGAGAAAACATACGACTTTTTGTTTTTTGGGACTGAATTATTTTGCTTAGCATGATATTCTCCAACTCCATCCATTTACCGGCAAATGCCATCATTTCATTCTTCTTCAAGGCTGAGTAATATTCCATCCTGTGTGTATGTATGCATGTGTGTGTGTGTGTGTGTGTGTGTGTGTGTGTGTATATATATATATATATATACCTACATATATATGTATATACATATATATTTGTTTCACATTTTTAAATCCATTCATCTGTTGAAGGGCATCTAGGTTGGTTCCATAGTTTAGCTATTGTGAATTGAGCTGCTATAAACATTAATGTGGCTGCGTCACTGTAATATGCTGATTTTAAGTCCTTTGGGTATAAACCAAGAAGTGTTAGCTGGGTCAAATGGTGGTTCCATTCCAAGTTTTCTGAGGAATCTCCATACCGCTTTCTATAATGGTTGCAGCAATTTGCATTCCCACCAGCAATGTATGAGAACTTAATTTTTGATATTGATATAAAAGCATAGGTTTAAATATGTAAGAACCACCATTAGCACTATAAAGATAAGAATAAAAAAGTCTTTTTCTCTCTCATTGTTGGGGATTGAATGCAGGGCCTTTCACATACTAGGCAAGCACTGTACCACTGAGATACACCCCCATCCCTTTCCTCTGTTTGTTTTTTTATTTTTGGTGTTTTTGTTTTCTTTTGCGAATCAAAATTTTTATTAAAACACTAGATAGGGGAGAAAGGGAATAACAAAAACTACCATCTTGAGCAAATCAGGAAAGGAAAAAATTTTGTAACTAGAAAGCATAATAAGTAAAAAAAAAAATTAAATGATGGACTTACCAGATTCTTCTTCATTATCCTGGAATTCATCTTTGACTCCTCTTTCAGTCACCATGTCTGGGAAGTTGACTTGCTTGATTTTTTCCTTGGAGAAGATTCTCATGTCTCATCCTTTCCAGGCCCGCCACCACCCCTTTGGTGGAGCCCACATTAGCACAGTCGTTCTTGCACAGCACGTCCTACCTCACTCTTACCCACAGACACTAGAGCATCATCATACAGCATGACGTCACAACCCTCCTCAAAGGTTCAGAGCCCCATATACATTTCTTTTTTTTTTTTTTTTATTTTCTCATTGATTCTTTTTTTCTTTTTAGTTGTGGATGGACCTTTATTTTATTTACTTATATGTAATGCTGAGAATCAAACCCGGCGTCTCACACATGCTAGGCAAGTGCTCTACCACTGAGCTGCAATCCCAGACCCCCATCTACATTTCTTACCTAGTTTTTGAGCTGAGTGTGTCTTATCAAGTCTAAGAAACGTTTTTTTTTTTTTTTTTTAGAAGAGGCATTTGAAATGTCTCTGAAATAAGATTGCATCTTACAACTGACAGCAATCATAGCAACTTAGATTCAGTGGTCTTTTCTTAGTTTACCTTGGCTAGAGGGGACCTCTATTCTAGACAGCACAACTTCTCACCTTGCTATGCTAATCCATTCTTTCTCAACTCGAAACCTTGGCTTAGACCTTTCCCTGTCCATATATCCGGCCCCGCTTGACTCGCTTTTTAAATCGGTCTGTAAACATCCAGCCCATCTTTAAGGCCCAGCCCAAAGGCCATTGCCTCACAGAATGCTTTTTTTCACCCCCTCAGCTGAACAGCCAGCCCTTGGAGTCTCCCATTCCTTTCTTTGCCATCTAGTAGCTGTCATCATGTTCTTCCTTGTAAAAACTTGTGTACATATTTGATCTGCCTCCTAGAGTTCTGAAAATGGCTCAAGAGTGCAGCCAAAATTGTGACATTCTGTGAGGGAACATAGGTTTATCCTACTAAAGCAAATCTAAGACATTTTGACCAATTTTTTAAAAAATCTGCAAAGTACAACCATTTCAGAACTCAGTAAGGGCTCTGCTTTGAACTGCCCTCTAGAGGTAGCACCTCATCAGTGAGCCGGAGAGAGTAGTAAGATCATGGGGTCAGTGAGAAATACTGGATGATGCCCAACTGGGATGGAGAGCTGCTGGCAGTGGCTGCTTTATGGGCAGAACTTGCTGATTGGCCCTGTTCATGGGAGTAGCCACTGAAAAGGTCAAGCTCTGTGAAACCATGTTGCTTAGACTGCCAGCCTTCTTCACTATCCTCACATGAGTCACTGTGATGTTTTGGGAGGGTGGTGCCTGACTAAGTAATAGCTTCCCTCAGGAAATCCAGACTGGGCTGGAAGTCCAAGAACTCCAGGTCACCTACACAGGCACCAAATTGTAACCCAGCCCTGTCGGAGAGTATGACCTCAGAAAGAAGGCTGTGCACGTCATTGTCTTTGGCAGATTCTTTTCCATCACAGCTTATTTTGAACTGCCCCAAGTCATATGAGTAAATCTTTACCGTGGTATATCCGTGAGCTTGTTCCACCCCATCCCACTTTTTTTTTTCTCAGCAAACTTCAGTGAGAAGACATATTTTCGCTTGTTCATCCTACATATTTGCTACTTTGTATCTTGTGGCCTCCCTCTCTCCATTTCCCCTTTGCAGCTTGGTAGTATGTATGTGTGTATATAGATATAGATATAGGTATAGATATAGATATAGGTATAGGTATAGATATAGATCCTTTAAAAAAAAGTCACATGTAAGTGAGATTTTAACAATACTTTTCTGTGTATGACTTATTTAATTTAGCAAAACAGTCCTCCAGGTCCATCTATGTTGTGGTAGCAAATCGTAGGCTCTCCTCCCTTTTTAGAACCGAATAATGCCCCATTGTGTATATAGACCACAATTTCTTTATCCACTTGTCTATTGATGGATACACAAATTATTTGCATGTCTTGAAGATGGTGAATAGCTGTGATCTTAAATTTTCTAAATGTGCCTCATCTTCAAGATATCAAAGTGAAAAAAGGATATATTGAATGATATTTATTCAAAATATATGTTTGAAAGGAACACTGAAATTTGTAAATAAAGCATAGAAGACAGAGAAATGAGAAACACTTAAGTTTTCCATTTTCTCTATTTCTTGTTCATTGCCTATTTCTCTTCTGTCATTTCTTGGTTTCTTATTCCCACATTCATACCAATAAAAAAAGGGGGGATAAGTAAAAGAAAAAAGTCAGGGCCAAAATACTTCACACTTTCATTTAAAAGTTTGAATCTGCAGTTGTGTTGGTTGGTGGTTCTGAAAGTGTTGCTGATGCATTTACCTGTGTTTTTGTTTCTTATTTTTCACTGAACTTTTTTTTTTTTTCTCTTTCAGAACTTGGCCTGTAACCTTTGACCAGATAGAATTTGAACACTTCTCAGTATAATCAGTGTTTTTTCTGCCTTTTCTTATCTTTAGCTTTAATATGTTAAACTTGGAAAATCTATTTGTTATGATCTTGGGAAGGTCACTGTCCCCCTCTTCTCTCTCACTGATGTTAACTAATGTGCACCTGATATAGTTCACCTGTATTTCTTACGCAATTGGTAGATTTGAACCAATGCCTCAGAATTCCATCTTACTTTCTTCCCTATGCTTCTCATTCTTAAAGGTAAAGAAATTTCAATACAGATTCTTTAGTAGAACTAGGTTTTGTCAGTACATGGGGTCAAATCCCCAAGGTTTTGTCCTTGGACATATTTTCAGTACATAGAGATGGGTAGTAATAAAGTGAAATCATTTCCTGCTTTCCTAAAGGTTTTCAAGTCATGGTTTAATAACAGGGATTCAGGCTGATTTTGCAAGAGCACTGGTTTCAATTGGGTCTACAGATATCTAGACCACTGAGCAGCATCAAGTCTCCAGTCACTGCTCTAAAAGAATTAATACCATCTTGCTTTTCTGACTTTTTTCTCCCAGTCATTCTCATCTGCAGTCACTTTGGATTCCAAGAACAACAGATTGATTAATAAACATCTTGTGATGAGTTGAAACAGCAGCTTTCTTACTGCTGCTAACAAGGACCTCCTTGGCCAATCCTGACATAATGATCAACCAGACCACAGTTTGACCAAGGCTGGCTGATGATGCATACTTAGGGCCCCTCTGGCCTGTATAATCTGGGAGTTCATGTCAGTACTCCTGAAGACAGGGCTGAGGATGCTGAATCCCCTTGTCTTCTCGATACAGCTATATTGAATAAATTCCTTTTGTGTAGTTCACCATTACTTTTTCCATTTGGTTTCTGAGGCAAATGGCTGGACCAAATTCCCTGGGACCCATGGAGTTGGGCATCTGGGTTTGTAACCCAAGAGTGTCACTCACTCTATTTTGAGTAAATTCTCAAGTCAAGAGTGAGTTTTTTAAACCTGGTGCGATGGGGCACACCTGTAATCCTAGAGGCTCAGGAGGCTGAGGCAGGAGGATAGAGAATTCAAAGCCAGCCTCAGCAAAAAGTTAGGCTCTAAGCACCTCAGTGAGAACCTGTCTCTAAATAAAATACAAAATAGGGCTGGCTTAGTGGCCAAATGTCACTGAGTTCAATCCCCAGTACTGGGGGGAAAAAGTGATTTTTTTAAATATCCTTTCATTTAAACAATAAGTACTGTCCTACAATACTTTAGAGGAGGAAAGAGAAAAGAAGTCATATCCACAACAAAGAAAGATTCTGAGGTGTCTCAACAACTTACATTTGAACCTGTCCTTTATAGACTGACCACCCTAATCTTTTCAAAAGTCGGTGGGCTTTCTGCAATGTTATTTCTGCTATGCATATTTCAGATTGGGTCACTTCATCAATTATTGATTGTTTTAGTCAGCTTTTTCACTGTTTTGACTTAAAGACCCCACCAGCACAATTGTAGACTAGGAAAAGTTTACTGGGGGGCTCACAGTTTCAGAGGCCTCAATCTACAGGCAGCAGGCTCCACTACTCAAGGCTCAAGGTGAGTTAGAACATCATGGCAGAAGAGGGTGATAGAGGGAAGCAGCTCACATGAGAATCAGGAAACAGAGACTCCACTCATCAGATACAATTATATACCCCATAGCCACTCCCTCAATGAACTACTTCTCCCAGTCACACCCCACCTACCTCCAGTTACCACTCAGTTAATCCCATCAGGGACTAATTTGCCCATTAGGTGAAGCCTTTAACCCAATCATTTCTCCTTCAAATCTTGCATTGTCTCATACATGAGCTTTTGGGGGGCACCACATTTAAACCATAACATTGATCTACTCTAAATGATGTCAGACAGTACACAATTGAACTACTAGTTATCTTGTCATGAAGACAACTCTTTTTCTAAATCACAAAAGAGACATATTTTTATGTATAACCTTAACCCCTGTGTTAATAAGTGTTTCTGTTTTTGCTGAGAGAGTGGGCAGAACAATAAAGACAGTATGTGCAGAAAAGAATTTAAAAATACAGAAAGACAAATTAGTATGAAAGCATCATAAATGAGGCAGAAAAACAGCATTAATTTTTATGAAATAGTATTAGCAAAGATGCATAAATCAAGTAGCTCTGGATCTTTTTTCCGAACAGTTCATAAGCATTAGTGAAAGGTTCATCAATCCATAAATGACTTATACAATTGCAAAATCCTTAATAACTCTAAAAGCATTTTCAACTCTAATGTTCCCCTGCAAATGCAACAGCAAACTTGAGCAGCTAAATAAGCTCCCAGGAATGTGCTGGGTTGTTAACAATTACTTATCAATTACTAGCCCTTTTAGTTCCTAATATTCCTAAGACTCAAAAATCTCCAGAGGCTGTTCCTACCAGTACCTTATTTCTCACAATCTACCTTGCACTCCATTCTGATCAGGTCTTTGTGTTATCTCCTTGATAAAGTCTCTGTACCCTGGAGGCTGCCAAAATGACCACCTTTCCTACTTCTCCCTGCATGCCCAAGTCTTCCCCTCTGTGTCCAGGCCTTCCTCAACTCAACTCTCAACACCTCCATAAAACTATATCTGCCTCCTCTAGTCTATAGGCATCTTTTCTTTTGCCTACGCTTATTATTAAGTTACTGTCTGTACCATTAACATGGCATTTTATTGCTAACTTGTACCATCTTTTGCACTATTTCTTAAAGAGTTCTTTAATATTTATGGGCATATGAATATTCTTTTGTAAACTATAAAGCATACTGCAATGTAAATCCAGTCAGTCCTCCATGTCCATAGTTCAACTTACACATCTTCAGATTCTGCTATCTTTGAGGGTCCTCCACAATACTGAGGGATAGCTCTATCTTACTATCCTCACTGAGTACATATTTTTGAATGACAT
Organism: Sciurus vulgaris; assembly: GCF_902686455.1. Lineage (NCBI taxonomy): Eukaryota > Metazoa > Chordata > Mammalia > Rodentia > Sciuridae > Sciurus > Sciurus vulgaris. The sequence continues at coordinate 44,240,184 of NC_136475.1, forward strand.
CTAGGAGAGCAGTGTGTACCCCACAATCCTTCAATAAATATTTTCTGATGAATGAACACATAAGAGACCATCGGAATTAGAACCAAACCACCAGAGTTTGCATTTGCCCCTTGTCACATGTCTGATTTTAGACTATTTAATCTCTCTCAGCTTCACTATCTGAGTAATGGCGCTAATAATGTTATCTACTTCATAGGATAGCTTTGAGAATTAAATGAATCCATATATGTAAAGTGCCTAAAAAACTTGTGTAAAGTTTTTTAACTTCAATAAAGTTAGCTGTTTGAATGAATTGTACTCAATTTGTGTATGATTTATCAAAATGCATAAATGCATTCTACTCTCATGTATAATTAATTAGAACAAATACAAAATTAAATTAAAAAAGAAAGAATGTGCAATTCAAATCTACAAAAAAAACAATAGTTTTTGTTCTCCCCAGAACTGTGATTATAAAGTAACACATAATATACAAGAACTTTAAGGGAAATTGATACATTTCTTTGAGATATAGGCCATTGTGTGTGTATTTACTTTTAGATTTATTTTGAAGAATGAAGCTTATACTCTGAACTTCTTAATTTGTATTTGTAAATTAAAATTCATCTAAGGCCTATCTAGAAGATATTTTAGTACATTTGTTATTCTAGACATCACATTACTTTTAGATCTGAATAAATAATAATGACTGAATATTCCTGATCTTGTTTACATTGTTTAGAAGATGATACTTAAAAGTGGAAATTAATTCCAAACAATTTGCCCTTGATATCTGTTTTATACATACATGGGTAAATTTTGAAGCAGAAGTTAACAATGACAACTTCATGATGAATCTTGAAAAGTATTTGCTTCTAAAATTTCAACAAAGCATTTAGCCTACCTAATTTAACAAATCAAATGTTTGCTTTTAAATATTTAAATGTATTATGATTATGAAAAACAATTCACACAGAGAGAATATATAAAAGATTTTCAGCGCTAATGATTTACGTTTCAGCCTTAAATCATTTCAAATGATTTTTGTTGCTCTGTGGAGCCATCTTCTGGTCAATAGTGTGTATTATCGACATGAAAGATATTCTCAGATGAGTGTCAGGCCCTGAGAAGATCAGATATAATAAGGATATAGCTAGGAAATTGTTGTCCAAAAAATACCAGCAGAAAGTGTCCTTTTAGAAACAAACAATCAAAGTAGTTTGGTAACAGTACAATGGAGATAATAATCCTGTCTGGAAAAGGAGTAGGTCCTGAATTTTGGTGAATTGTTTAATTTATTTGACAAGTTTTTGCATACTTCTCCCTGCTAATAGGATAGAAAAGTAAACAAACATACTTTGTAGTGTAAAATTTTTAAAAAATCTGTATGGATCAGTACCTTTTTACTTATTAAAAGTAATAATAGGGCTGGGGCTGTAGCTCAGTGTCATAGTGCTTGCCTAGCACGTGTGAGTTACTGGGTTCAATCCTTAGCACCACATAGAAATGAACAAATAAAATAAAGGCATGCTTTCCACCCATAACTATGAAAAAAAATTAAAAAGAAAAAAGAAAAAGAAATAACAGGACTGGGATTGTGGTTCAGTGGCAGAGTGCTTGCCTAGCATATGTGAGGCACTGGGCTTGATCCTCAGCACCACATAAAAATAAATAAATAAGATAAAGGTATTGTGCCCATCTACTACTAGAAAATATATTTTTTTTAAAGTTTAAGAAAAGAATAACAAAGTAAGCCAAAACATCATAGTCTTTTAGTAGGGCAACTACATTTGTATGCATTTTTAGTTAGCATTCTTCCTTCAGCATTAAAATGAACTTAGCCTTTTACAGTCTAGATTTGTTCCAGTCACTCATTATTATTGTTATTGCCACTTCTGTTTTGACATTCAAATACTTGCAATCTGTTCAGGGGAAGCTCCCTTATGTACTGCCCTTTGGCCTCTATGGAATTCTTTCCTTGTATCCTTCTTTCTAGCAACAACCTACAATTTTCTTCCTGCCCTGAAACACCAATCATCCAAGAATTCTGGTTCATTTTAATGGTGTTACCTCCCCTTCCTCTACCCTAAGAACTTGGGCTCTTAAATGGGATTGGAAGGCAAAGGTGGGAGCCCTCCTAGTGGGATTTGAGGGGTTGAGTTTTTTTTTTTTTTTTATTGTAAACAAATGGGATACATGTTGTTTCTCTGTTTGTACATGGCGTAAAGGCATACCATTTGTGTAATCATAAATTTACATAGAGCAATGTTGTTTGATTCATTCTGTTATTTATTTCCCTTCCCCCCACCCCTCCCACCCCTCTTTACCCTCTATACAGTAGTTCCTTCCTCCATACTTGCCCCCCTCCCTAATCCTAACTCTAACCCTTCCCTCCCCCCCATTATGTGTCAACCTCCACTTATTAGCGATATCATTCGTCCTTTGGCTTTTTGAGATTGGCTTATCTCACTTAGCATGATATTCTCCAATTTCATCCATTTGCCTGCAAATGTCATAATTTTATCATTCTTTATGGCTGAGTAATATTCCATAGTATATATATACCACAGTTTCTTTATCCACTCATCAATTGAAGGGCATCTAGGTTGGTTCCACAGTCTGGCTATTGTGAATTGAGCAGCTATGAACATTGATGTGGCTGTATTTCTGTAGTATGCAGATTTTAAGTCCTTTGGGTATAGGCCAAGGAGTGGGATAGGTGGGTCAAATGGTGGTTCCATTCCAAGTTTTCTAAGGAATCTCCACACTGCTTTCCATAGTGGCTGCACTAATTTGCAGCCCCACCAGCAGTGTATGAGTGTACCTTTCTCCCCACATCCTCGCCAACACCTGTTGTTCCTCGTATTCTTGATAATCGCCATTCTAATTGGGGTGAGATGGAATCTTAGGGTGGTTTTGATTTGCATTTCTCTTATTACTAGAGATGTTGAACATTTTTCCATATGTTTGTTGATTGCTTGTAGATCTTCTTCTGTGAAGTGTCTATTCATTTCCTTAGCCCATTTGTTGACTGGACTGTTTGAATTCTTGGAGTAGAGTTTTTTGAGTTCTTTATAGATTCTGGAGATTAGTGCTCTATCTGAAGTATGATTGGCAAAGATATTCTCCCACTCTGTAGGCTCTTTCTTCGCATTGCTGATAGTTTCCTTTACTGAGAGAAAGCTTTTTAGTTTGAATCTATCCTAGTGGTTGATTCTAGCTTTTATTTCTTGTGCTATGGGAGTCCTGTTAAGGAAGTCTGGTCCTAGACCAACAAGGTGAAGATTTGGACCTACTTTTTCTTCTATAATCTGCAGGGTCTCTGGTCTGATTCCGAGGTCCTTAATCCATTTTGAGTTTAGTTTCGTGCATGGTGAGAGATATGGGTTTAGTTTCATTCTGTTGCATATGGATTTCCAATTCTCCCAGCACCATTTGTTGAAGAGGCTATCTTTTCTCCATTGCATATTTTTGGCCCCTTTGTCTAGTATGAGAAAATTGTATTTATTTGGGTTTGTGTCCATGTCCTCTATTCTGTACCATTGATCTACCTTTCTATTTTGGTACCAATACCATGCCGTTTTTGTTACTATTGCTTTGTAGTAGAGTTGAAGATCTGGTATTGCAATACCCCCTGTTTCACTCTTCCTGCTAAGGATTGCTTTAGCTATTCTGGGTTTCTTATTCTTCCAGATGAATTTCATAATTGCCTGCTCTATTTCTGTAAGGTACGTCATTGGGATTTTAATTGGAATTGCATTGAATTTGTAGAGCACTTTAGGTAGTATGGCCATTTTGACAATATTAATTCTTCCTATCCAAGAACATGGAAGATCTTTCCATCTTCTAAGGTGTTCTTTAATTTCTTTCTTTAGTGTTGTATAGTTCTCATTGTAGAGGTCTTTCACCTCTTTTGTGAGATTGATTCCCAAGTATTTTATTTTTTTCGAGGCTATTGTGAATGGGGTAGTTTTCCTAATTTCTCTTTCTGAAGATTCATCACTTATGTATAAAAATGCGTTGGATTTATGGGCATTGATCTTATAACCTGCTACTTTACTGAAATCACTTATGAGTTCTAAGAGTTTTCTGGTGGAATTTCCTGGTTCCTCTAAATATATAATCATGTCATCAGTGAACAGGGATAGTTTGAGTTCTTCTTTTCCAATTCGTATCCCTTTAATTTCTTTGGTTTGTCTAATTGCTCTGGCCAGAGTCTCAAGAACGATGTTGAATAGAAGTGGTGAAAGAAAGCATCCCTGCCTTGTTCCAGTTTTTAGGGGGAATGCTTTCAGTTTTTCACCATTTAGAATGATATTAGCCATGGGCTTAGCATAAATGGCCTTTACAATATTAAGGAATGTTCCCACTATCCCTATTTTTTCTAGTGTTTTGAGCATGAAGGGGTGCTGTATTTTATCAAATGCTTTTTCTGCATCTATTGAAATAATCATGTGATTCTTGACTTTAAGTCTATTAATATGGTGAATTACGTTTATTGATTTCCTGATGTTGAACCAACCTTGCATCCCTGGGATGAAACCCACTTGATCATGGTGCACTATCTTTTTAATATGTTTTTGTATGCGATTTGCTAAAATTTTGTTGAGAATTTTTGCATCGATGTTCATTAAAGATATTGGTCTGAAATTTTCTTTCCTTGATGAGTCTCTGTCTGGTTTAGGTATCAGTGTGATATTGGCTTCATAGAATGAGTTTGGGAGGGTTCCCTCCTCTTCTATTTTATGGAATACTTTGAGAAGTATTGGAATGAGCTCTTCCTTAAAGGTTTTGTAGAACTCGGCTGAGAACCCATCTGGTCCCGGACTTTTCTTTGTTGGTAGGCTTTTGATGACTTCTTCTATTTCAGTACTTGAAATTGGTCTATTTAAATTGTTTATGTCCTCCTCATTCAGTTTAGGCAATCCATATGTCTCTAGAAACCTGTTGATGTCTTCGAAATTTTCTATTTTGTTGGAGTATAGATTTTCAAAATAGCTTCTAATTATGTTTTGTATTTCCATCCTGTCTGTTGTGATATTTCCTTGTTCATTCCGAATTTTAGTGATTTGGGTTTTCTCTCGTCTTCTCTTTGTTAGTGTGGCTAAAGGTTTATCAATTTTGTTTATTTTTTCGAAGAACCAACTATTTATTTTGTTAATTTTTTGTATTGTTTCTTTTGTTTCAATTTCATTGATTTCAGCTCTGAGTTTAACTATTTCCTGTCTTCTACTACTTTTGGTGCTGTTCTGTTCTTCTTTTTCTAAGGCTTTGAGCTGTAGTGTTAGGTTGTTTATTTGTTGAGTTTTACTTCTTTTATTAAATGCGCTCCATGAAATAAATTTCCCTCTAAGTACTGCTTTCATAGTGTCCCAGAGATTTTGATATGATGTTTCTTTGTTCTCATTTACCTCTAAGAATTTTTAAATTTCCTTCCTAATATCTTCTGTTATCCATTCATCATATAATAGCATATTGTTTAATCTCCAGATGTTGGAATAGTTTCTGTGTTTTACTCTTTCATTTATTTCTAACTTCAATCCATTATGATCTGATAGAATACATGCTAGTGTCTCTATCTTCTTGTATTTGCTAACATTAGCTTTGTGGCATAATATATGGTCTATTTTAGAGAAGGATCCATGTGCTGCTGAGAAGAAAGTGTATTCACTCTTGGTTGGATGGAATATTCTATAAATGTCCGTTAAGTCTAAATTATTGATTGTGTTGTTGAGATCTATGGTTTCTTTGTTCAATTTTTGTCTGGAAGATCTGTCCAGTGGTGAGAGCGGCGTGTTAAAATCACCTAGTATTATTGTGTTGTGGTCTATTTGGTTTCTGAAATTGAGAAGGATTTGTTTGACATACATAGATGAGCCACTGTTTGGGGCATAGATGTTTATGATTGTTATATCTTGCTGATTTATGCTTCCCTTAAGCAGTATGAAATGACCTTCTTTATCCCTTCTGACTAACTTTGGCTTGAAGTCCACATTATCGGAAATGAGGATGGATACTCCAGCTTTTTTGCTGAGTCCATGTGCATGGTATGTTTTTCCCCATCCTTTCACCTTTAATCTATGGGTATCTTTTTCTATGAGGTGAGTCTCTTGCAGGCAACATATTGTTGGATCTTTCTTTTTAATCCAGTCTGCCAGTCTATGTCTTTTGATTGATGAATTCAGGCCATTAACATTCAGGGTTATTATAGAGAAATGATTTGGTTTCCCAGTCATTTGGTTCATTTTTAAAATTTTGTTTATTTATTTGTTTGACACAACTTGTTTCCTCCTTTATTTGACAATTCCTTTAGGATAATTCCTCCCTTTGCTGATTTGCTTCTTTGTTTTTCATCTCTTCCTCATGGAATATTTTGTTGAGAATGTTCTGTAATGCTGGCTTTCTTTTTGTAAATTCTTTTAGCTTTTGTTTATCATGGAAGGATTTTATTTCATCATCAAATTTGAAGGTAAGTTTTGCTGGGTATAAGATTCTTGGTTGGCATCCATTTTCTTTCAGGGCTTGAAAAATGTTGTTCCAGGACCTTCTAGCTTTTAGGGTCTGGATTGAAAAATCTGCTGATATGCGTATTGGTTTCCCCCTGAATGTAATTTGGTTCTTTTCTCTCACAGCCTTTAAAATTCTGTCTTTATTTTGTATGTTAGGTATTTTCATTATAATGTGCCTTGGTGTGGGTCTGTTGTAATTTTGTGTATTTGGAGTCCTGTAAGCCTCTTGAACTTGATTTTCCATTTCATTCTTCAGATTTGGGAAATTTTCTGATATTATTTCATTGAATAGGTTGTTCATTCCTTTGGCTTGTTTCTCTAGGCCTTCCTCAATCCCAATAATTCTTAAATTTGGCCTTTTCATGATATCCCATAGTTCTTGTAGATTCTGTTCATGATTTCTTACCATCTTCTCTGTTTGTTCAGCTTTGTTTTCAAGGTTAAATATTTTGTCTTCAATGTCTGAGGTTCTGTCTTCCAGGTGTTCTATCCTATTGGATATGCTTTCTATGGAGTTCTTAATTTGGTTTATTGTTTCCCTCATGTCAAAGGTTTCTGTTTGGTTTTTTTTCAATATCTCTAACTCTTTATTGAAATGATCTTTTGCTTCCTGTATTTGCTCTTTTAACTGTCGATTGGTGCGATCAATCAATGCTTGCATTTGCTCTTTCATCTCATCATTCAATGCTTGCATTTGCTCTTTCATCTCCTCGTTTGCTTCTCTGATCATTTTAATTATGTACATTCTGAACTCCTTTTCTGTCATTTCTTCTGCCATGCTGTCATTGGGTTTTATTGATGTAACATCTAGATTTGTTTGCAGCATTTTCTTTCCTTGTTTTCTCATGTTGTTCAGATATCAGTGGACCGCTGAGATATTGCAGATTTCCTCTGTTGATTTACAATGACCCTGAAGATTTCTATATATATCCCCTCTTAGCCTTCAGTAGGCTGAAGTCTTGGAGGAGGTTGATAATGCGGTGCTCCACAAGGAAGCTGCCTCTCTAGGAGTGGTGGCCTTCAGGTGGGGTATATTCCCTGCTAGTGGGCAGAGGTGCCTCCACTTGTTGACCAATGGTCATCCAAAGGGGACCTAGGCTGTGGGCTGAGGCAAGGCCTGTTTGGGCCTGTGTCTCTGGTTTTACCGTCCTTGTGGGGAAACCTCACCAGGCAGGGAAGACTCACCCAGTGGGGAGGTCTCGCTGGTCAGTTTCCTCCTAGAGGTTCCCCTCAATTTACAGCTACTGCCTGGGCTGGGCTGCCTTCCTCTGCAAAGTTTCCAGGGGCCCGGCCCTACCTCCTGGGCCTGGGAGCCTCACCCTTCGCAGATGAATCTCCTTAGGCTGCCCCTCCTCAGAGAATTTGCCCATAGGCCTGGAACCTTCGCTCTGCCCTAAGCCTGTCTCTGTGCGGCTCTTCCACCCAGAAGCCTCCTAGATCCTGGGACCCTGTTCTGCACCTAATCGCCTGGCTGCGTGGCCCCTCCTCTGAGCAGCCACCTGTGGCCCCGAACAATCGCTCTGAGTCCCAGAGACCCGCCACAGGCCTCTTCCTCCAGACAGCCGCCCAGTATGCCGGTGCGGTCACTAGGAGTCCAAGAAACTCACTTCGTGCCTCCTCCTCCCACCAACCACCCGTAGCCCGGGGCAATCAATCACTCCGAGTCGAAGTGATCCTCCCCGTTCCTCCTCCTTCTCCAGATAACCCCCCGGGTGTTCAGGAGCAGTCCCTCTGAGTGGCTCTGAATCCACGTGACCCGCTGCACGGGTCCTCTGGGCACCGCCCGGAGCTCTGGTGTGGCCCCTCAAGACCAAGCGTCCCACCACGCTTCTCCTCCAGGCAGCCCCCCTGTGTTCAGGAGCTGTCACTTTAAGACCAAACAACTCACCACTCGCCTTCTCCTCTGAGCAGCCGCCTGGAGCGCTAATGCAGTCACTGCGAGTCCAAAGGACCCGCCGCGCTCCTTCTCCTCCTTCTCCTACTCCTCCGGGCAGGCCCCGGGGTTCAGAAGTGGTCAGAGTCCAAACAGCTCGCCACGCAGCCCCTTCTCTGGCAACCGCCTGTAGTTCCCGTGTAGTCACCCGAATCCAAGCGGCCGCTCCTCTTCCTCCTTGTCCTCAGGGCAGGCCCCGGTGTTCAGAAGCGTCGTTCTGATTCCAAACAGCTCGCCGCGCGGCTTCTCCTCTGGCAACCGCCTGCAGCTCTGGTGCAGTCTCCCCGAATCCAAGTGGCCACGCTCCTCTCCTCCTCCTCAGGGCAGGCCCCGGTGTCCTGAGTCCACACAGTTCTCCCCGCCACTCCTCCCCCGGGCAGCCGCAGGAGCCCCAGTGGCTGCTCCGAGTCCCAGCGCTGTGCCGAGCGGCCTCCTCTATGGCGCTCCAGCGGGGGGAGGGGCGTCTCGCCGGCAGTTCTACTTCACAAAGTTTCCTGCGTTCCGGGACCCCCGTCCCATCCGGGATGCCCCCCCAGGGGGTGAGAGTCACCCGGCTACTTTGAGTTGGTCCCAAGCGTCTCAATATCTCCTCTCTTGAATCCTGAGTTCTGGAGCAACACGTAATGCAGCCACCCTCTAGGCCGCCATCTTGAAAAACCTCTGGGTTTTTGATCACACTGTAATCGCTGTGAAATATGAAAAAGTCTAAAAAAAAAAGAATCCCAATTAGAACTGATCATCATGGGCCAAGGTAATCTAAAGTTGCCATGTCATCGGGGACTTGAAAGTCTGATGTCACCTTGCTGTCAGTCAAAATCCAAGAGGTAGACCTAGGTTGGACTCTCTGGAAACTTCTCTGGGATCCCCAACAAAACTGGAATGCAGGAGGGGCACATTGTCCCTCTCCTTTCTAAGGGCCTGAACTGAGCAGTCTCTCCCACTTCAGAAAATGCTTCTACCCCAAGTTTGTCCCTGGTGAATACCCACTCTCTCCCTTGAAAGTGCCCCCTTTTCCCTTTTTCCTATCTTTTCAATAAACTCATTCCTATTACTCTGAGCGACATGTCTGAAATCTTTCTGATTTGATTGCAAGAATTGGGGTTTGAAGAGGGTGTCTTAGCAGTGCCTCAGTTTCTCAGAAGTCCCCAATTCCATAACATTTGGTGTTTTTGCCCAGCTCTCATTAGTTATCATTAGTTATTGGTTGTCTACAATAATCTTAGTTCTTTTCTTCAACCTTTCTGAAAGTCTTGTCTCTACCTCTGATTCTTAGTACTCTGTTCACTCCTCCCTTTTGGATTTTATTCTTGAAATATGTGAGACAAGACCCCAGAAGGAAATTGGTGAGACCTGCAGCCTGCACTGTACAAGAATCTACAAAATGGTGAGAAATATGGACGAGAAGCTCTCATTTCTCTTCTCTGTGCCTTTTTCCTTAGTGGACAAACTCTCTTTAAACACTGGGCACCTCCCAACCAGTTAAAAGTGACTAGTAAGGCTGCTGGACCAAAGACTCAGGTGACAGGCTTGCTGGGTAGGTGGGTCTAATCCCCCTTCACTGGGTGATGGGAATGTTGGTTCTGATTTGCTTCAGTTTCTTTTCTGTGGGAGAAAGTTAGTGCACAGGACAGAGGAAGGCTTGAGACAACTGAAGGTGACTCTCTGGGGTCACTCCCCAGTACCGCAAGAAGGTCTTCTGTCTCGAGTCTAACCTCAACAGCCCTCAGGGATACCAAATATTGGCCACTATCTGTTTCTGTTTCTGATTAACTTGGTCTGCTGGTGGAGGACACTCTCACCCAATGAATCTTGTATCCTGAGATAAACTCGAGGTCTGATCTAAGGTTTTTTGGGGGGAAAGAGGTGACCCATTAATCCCCAGAGCATGGGCTAAGCAGTCTCCTCCTCAGAACTGCTTCCACCCCAAGTCTGTCCATATTGTTTGCCTCTTAAACAGGGACCCATTGTGAGAGATTCTCAAGATAGAGCTTCCCTAGTTTTAAAATTAGTCTACCTTCTCTAGACTCTCACAAGATACCTTTTCTTCTGTACTCCCCTCATATGGTAGAAATAAGACCAGAAGTTTTGTCTCACATAATTAGAGTAAAATTATCCCTCATCTTTCCAAGTTTAGGAAGCCAAATTATTTATTTTCTCTGATGGGGATATCACCCAGAGCACAAACAGACTTACCTTACTTCATATTGAGAAGCATAATATAAAATTATGGTCCGGTGAGGACGAAGACCCAAAAGGACAAAGGGAATATGTAAGAAATGTTAAAGGCACAGTTAGCTGGCAAATTCCTCCCTTAATTAAAATAGTTATCAAAAAGTTAGTTGGTATCCTCCATTCTAAGTGAGGCCCCAGCTCAGTAACATTACAACTGTTTACAGAGCATTTATCTGGTATTGTGAGAGCAAGACCAGACCAGGTTTTGAAATGAAATTATAAAAACCTTATAGGTAAGAAATCAATGCCTGGGTTTTCTCCTAGGTTCGGCTCCCCTCTCTCATCCTTTCTCCAGGAAGCCTCATTAACCATGGGTCCCTACCTTTTGTATTGTAAATAACTGTCCTAAGAGTCTGACTACTCCTTCCTGAAATGTAACAGATGCCTGTGAAAAGAGCCTTTTCTTCTTATCTGTTTCTGTAAGCATGCTTTATGTTAGAGACCTTGCACAAGACCTTCAGCTGCCTAGGTTAGGATTTTTTTTTTTTTAAAGAGGAATAAAGCCCCAATGATAGGATGAGTCTAAGATGACGCCAAATAACCTGTAAATCTTGTGAGAAACTGAATCCAGGGCTCAGAATTTGGAGTTTTGTTTCCTCTGGGCCCGCCAGCTTAAAATAAAGTTCAGAGTTCTCTCCTCTTCAAGTGCTGCTTGCTGCTTCTCAACCAGTCTGTTTCCTGCAACAATATAAGGTATTAGGCATAATGTAGAAATGACTTAAAGTGTACCAGAGGATATGTGTGGTGTGCATAGGTTATATGTAAATACTGCACCATTTTATATAGGATCTTGAGCACCCACAGTCTGCTACCCCATAGATACTGACAGATGACTGTATGTTTCTATACCCTATTTTTCTTGAATTACATGGGTTTTTTTTTTTTTTTTTTTCTATCACTATGGCATTCTTCTATGTAATTTAGTTTGCCACATTTGGTCAATATTTACATTAACTCCATTTTTGTGTTTCCTACAACTCTGTAATGGAATCATGAGAGGTAAATGTTACATACATCCATAATCATTAGCTTAGAGCTATTTGCTTGGAATTTTTGATGTGTACTGCTGAAATGCAGAAGGCCAAAACTACCTTAAGATTTAATCTCACCCAAATTAGAATGGTAATTATCAAGAATACAAGCAACAATAGGTGTTGGCAAGGATGTGGGGGGAAAGGTACATTCATAATTGCTGGTGGGTCTCTGGAAAGCAGTGTGGAGATTCCTTAGAAAACTTGGAATGGAACCACCATTTGACCCAGCTATCCCACTCCTTGGCCTATACCCAAAGGATTTAAAGTCAGCATACTACAGTGATACAGCCACATCATACTACAGTGATACAGCCACATCAATGTTCATAGCTGCTCAATTCACAATAGCTAGATTGTGGAACCAACCTAGATGCCCTTTAACTGATGAATGGATAAAGAAACTGTGGCATATATACACAATGGAATATTATTCAGCCATAAAGAAGAATAAAATTATGACATTTGCAGGTAAATGGATGCAGTTGGAGAATATCATGCTAAGTGAGATAAGCCAACCCCCAAAAACCAAAGGCTGAAGGATCTCTCTGATAAGTGGCTGATGATACATAATAGGGGGTGGGAGGGAGGCAAGAATGGAGGAAGAATGGATTTTGGATTGTATAGAGGAAAAATAGGGGTGGGAGGGGTGGGGGAAGAAAAAATAATAGAATGAGACAAACATCATTACCCTATGTACAAGTATGATTACACAAATGGTGCAACTCTACTTTATGTACAACCAGAGAAACAACAGTTGTACCCCATTTGTGTACAAGGAATCAAAATAAATAAATTTTTTAAAAAATTATAAAAAGAAAAAAAAATAAAGCTCAAAAAAAAAAATAATTCTCAGAATGACTCTGCAGAACTAGCTATTTTCTGCCACCGATAGGAGACCACATTGAAACCGTTGGTTTCAGGAGCACATACCAGGAATCAGGTAACCTCTGCCACCAACCAAACCACTACCGCTAACTCAATGTGATAGAGAATCTCTTAGATGTGCATCCTCTGCAGCAGACCCATTTCTACCCATGAATTTGCAACTTGTCAATGAAATGCTGCCATGGAAAAAGTCAGTGTTTCTCTGCCTCACTGTGTTCACCAGCAGAAAAAGATCAAAAGAAACATCAAAATGGTTTTCACCTCACTCACATTTCCCAAATCTTGCACAAGTACTTCTGATCAGCAAAAGCTAAATCCTACAGTACCCTAGTTGGGATATTAGGTTTTAGCTTTCTAGCCTCTGCAATACAAAAGGTGCACTTAAAATAGGGTGGAACGAATATTTAGTGGGCCAGTCAAACCTCTCCACCTAGAAAATACTGTAGGTTGGTTAACTTCACATCGATTCCCAGCCTCCTTCCCTTTTGCCTTCCTTAATTCCTAGCCTCTTTTGTAACCAGAAGTGCTCCTATGAAACACTTAAATTCTGGTCAATAAGAATTTAAGCAGAAATTTGATAAATGATTTTGGAAAACTTTTGCTTTCCCCTGAAAGGAAAAGAAGTCAGCTAATGCAGGCTTCGGCCCCTCCCTTTCTTCCTTCCTGGAATGGGGCTGTGATGCATGGAGGTGCAGCGTGCATTGACCATAAAGTTGAAAGCAAGCCTGGGATGTAACTAACTCAGGGGTACAGCACTTGCATAGCATGTGCAAGGTCCTGAGTTCTGTCCCCTGTACACAAAAAAGAAAAAGAAAAACATTGAAAGCCACAAACAAAAAATGATAGATCAAAAAGAGAGAAAAAGCCTGAATCCTTGATTACATTGAGTAGCTACAAATACCATGAATTGCTTTCCTTAAATTTCTTGTTCTATGAGGAAACAAACCTGTAATTGTTTAAGCTATTATTAGGTTTTCAATACTTGCAGTCAATCATTTCATTTTTTCTTCTTTATTATTAGAGCTTTATGGTTATACATAGTAGTTGGGTTCATCCCGACAAATTCGTGCATGCATGGAAATTGATTTCAGTTCCTTATTCCCACCTTTTCCTTGCCCCTTTTCCCTCCTGTACTCCCTCCCTTCTCCCCTTCTCATCCCTCTACTAGATTTCTTTTCACTCACCTACTAATTTATATATTTGATTGGTTCTTTATGTTATACTATTCTTCCCTCTCCCTTTCCTTTATTTTACTCTAGTTTCTGCATATGAGAGAAAACAGTCAACCTTTGAGTTTCTGAGTTTGGCTAATTTCACTTAGCATGATGTTCTCCATTTCCATTTACTGGCAAATACCATTATTTCATTATTTTTAATGGCCGAGTGGAACTCCATTGTGTGTTGTGTGTGAGACAATTTCTTAATCCATTCATCTATTGACAGGCATCTGGGTTTGTTCCATAATTTAGATATTGTGAATTGACAGTCAATCATTTCTAAGTGATACACACACTTAACTTTTCATAGAAAGGTTATAAAAGTCAAATGATATACCTTAAGTACAGATACTTTTTTAAAAATGCTAAATGTTATATAACAAATATTTTGAAACATTTATCAAGAAATACACTCAACAAAATATACAATCAATATTCATGTAGATTTTACACATATGTTGACATATGTTTTTCAAACCTTCTTGCATTCCCAAGTCCTAAAATTATTTTCCTCCTGCTGGAGAACACCTTTTTATCTTTCCCTTAGTGAGGATTCTTTCAATTTCTAGTAGTCTGAAAGTGCCTTTATTTCATTTCATTTCATTTTTTAAAGACCATCTTTCCCAGGTATAGAAGTGTAGTTTGGTAGTAATTTATTTTGGCATTTTGAAGACATTTTGGCATTTATTTTGACTTTCATTTTCTCATGACAACTTAGCTGCCAGTTTAATATTATTGCTACTCCACTATGTCTTTTATTATCTGGCTGCTTTTAAGAATTTTTTTCTTGGTGGTAGGGAATATAATTCAGTGGTCTAGCATTTGCCTATCATATGAAAGTCCCTGCATTTGATCCCATAAAAGACTTGTTTTGATTTTTAGTACTTTTTCTATGGTGTGCACAGATGTAGTTTTATTTGCATTTTCTTTTTTCTTCTTACTTTTTTGCTTTGAACTCTTTTGTTTTATGTTTGTAGAACTATTTTAAGTATGGTTTGTTTTTGTTTTTGAATCTTTGATAACTTCAGTGTCTGGATCTGTTTCTATTATCTGTCTTTATTCTTTGTTTTGGGATCAAGTCTTGTCTTTTTGATTGACACTGATTGTGAAAAACTATACAATTGTGACCCTGAATTATGTTATTTTTGCCTATAGAGGATTCACTTTTGCTCTATAGAAAACAAGACTGGTGTTAGATAATCTTAATCCAACCATATTGAAGTTATTGAAAGCAGCCCTTATAACCTCTTAACCCTTGTTGCACATTAGCATCACATTGGAAGTGTAAAAATAGGCAGGTGCCTGGATTCCACTCCAGAGATCTGATTCAATTGGTCTGAAGTGAGGCATTAATTTTTGGAATGGTAGTTTTTTAAAACTACTAATATATATATATACATATAATATAGCATTTATATATTAGAAAATATATAATGTGTATGTTTGAAATATAGATTGCAAAGAAATGTACTGGAAAGTTACAGAACTTCCCTAAGGCTTCCCCACCAAATGCCAACATTCCACACAACTGCAGAATAGTATCAAAGCCCAGAAATTGACATTAGCATGATCCATAGAGCTCATTCAGATTTCAATACACATGCGTTCATTGTGTATTGTGCATGCTTATGTGGCTCTGTGCAGTTCTGTCACATCTGTAGTATTAACAACCACTAAAATCAACACACTTAACTGTGCTATCACTCCTTGTGTCATCCTTTTAGAGCCATGCCTACACGCTTCATCTCCTAGCCCCTAGCAACAGGTAATCTCCATCTTTATCATGGTGGTTCCATGACTTTTACATAAATGGAATGTGTCCTTTGAGAGTGGTTCTTTTCACCAGCACAATTCTGTAGGTATTTTTTAAAAGTATGGGACACTTATGGCTTGTTTAATCTCTCCAGGTAATTCTAATATACATCCATGATTAGAACCACTGTGCAGGCCATAGTTTTCACTTCCTAAACCAGCAACTGCCTTGAGGGAAAAAGGAACCAAATGCCAGTATGTTTCTGCAGGCTTTCTTCTTTTAGGTTTTGGTCCTGTAAATTCTGTCCCAGTGACTTTCTGATGCCTTTAACAGATTTTTATTATATATTTGTCCATCTTCTGTAATTCTTATTAATGCTAGGATAAGCACAAGATAACCTAGCCAGCTCTTGTTGGAGGTAGAACTCTACTGAGTCATGTTTAAATAAAAATAAAACATTGAGCCGAGAAAAAAAAGGTATAGACCAAAGGGAAGACAATTATAAACCCTAAGAAAAAAATTGGTCACAAGGTATGTGCTTACAAGGTTTAATATTTGCCATAACTGAATCATAAATTTGTACTGCCTGTAATATTAAATTTTAGTTTTATTCATTATGTCACTACATTATACTTAAACAGTTAATCCACTGTATATGTCTGACCTTAAAGGGAAAGCTGACCATCTCCTGAGATAAAAAATGGCAATTGAATTTCTACATGAACTCTTAAACAGTAGAAACAATAGACTGAAAATCTTTTGATTTGCAAGACTCAGGCTTTGTTAAAAAGAGTAAAAGTTTTCCTTATAATTCCACACTGTATTTAAATAGAAAATGCCAAATGAGGTAGCTAAGTAGTATTTTTATACTAAAAACCAGAGTAAAAAAGAATGCATGACCATATATAATGTTGCCCTCCTTGTCTTCCAAATAAAGGAAAGGAGAGTTTGAACAGCAGTTCAAGAAGGATATTTTAGAGGGGACCAAATAAAGCTTTGGAACTATCTCTCAACCTACACCACTATATACATGCCACCCACCTGGAGTTAAATAAGGCCCAGATGGAGAGGGTGTGATAAGACCCAGAAAGTTTTGGAAGAACCCAAGCCAAGGAGACTATAGAACTCATAGAGAAGCCCTGAGTTTAGTAAGTTCAGCCAAGACCTGAGAAACCCTCTGCCTGGGTGGCAGAAGAACCCCATGAAGGAGATGTGTAGGCAGATGGGCCCAGGAGGCACTTGGCAGAGTCTCACAATCCAGGATAGTTCTAGAAGTTACTGAAAGTTCCTCTGCTCCCAACAGAGGTGGAAAAGTGATGAGAGAACCAGAGGACAAAAAGAAGCTTGAAGTGAGATTCAGAAAAACCCCTAAACCAGAGCCAGTGAGAACCAGATGTACTTCTAGTGTAAATAGCCTGGCACAAGAACAGGATGTCTGCCTCAAGATGGGACATCTGATATGTCCCCAGTGTAACATAGATCACACATATACCTTTTGAGAACGTGGAGAACTGCTGGACAGAGTGGTGTACACCTGAAATTCCAGTGACTCAGGAGGCTAAAGCAGGAGGGTTACAAGTTCAAGGATAACCTCAGCAACTTAGTAAGACCCTGTCTCAAAAATAAAAAATAAAAAAGGGCTGGGGATGTAACTCAGTGGTAAAGCATCCCTGGATTCAATTCCCATTACAAAGGAGAAGGAGAAAGAAGAGATGGAGGAGGAGGAGAAAAAGGAGGAGTGATCTTAGATCTCAGAAGATCTCAGAGTTGATCAGATTTAGTCCAAAGTGACTGAGTCAGTGATAGTTGGAAGTAGAACTCTAAGTAGAGCATCAGGCCTAGAGAAAATGTATAAGCCTTGGTCATAGGGTATCTGACTATAAACTCGATATTTGCTGTAACTGTATCATAAATTTGTGTTTATTGGACAGCATTTTCATATTAAATTATGGTTTCATTCATTCTATCCCTATACTACACAGGGAACTACATATCTTTAAACCAAATGACTAGGCTAAAATAAAGAGATGAGATTAAGCATTTTCCACCATCAAGGAAAATTAAAGCCTAAGAGTGAAGCCAAATCAAGTTATAACACACTTGTTCTGTTCTGTTCATTTTAAACCAGTTCCTCATTCTACCTACTCCCATCCCTGAAACCACCATTCTACTCTCTGCTGCTTATGAGTTTGACTATTTCAGATGCCTCATATTTCAGTGCTTGAGTGGACTCAAGCACTATTTGTCCCTGTATGACTAGCTTACTTCCCTTAGCATAATGTCCTCCAGGTTCATCCATGTTGTCTCAAAATGCCATATCTCTTTCATTTTTCAGACTGAATAATATTCCAGTGTGTGTGCGTGTCTGTCTGTCTGAGAGAGAGAGAGAGAGAGAGAGAGAGAGAGAGAGAGAGAGAGAGAGATTTTCTTTATCCATGTTGGAATGCTCCTTACAATATGCTTATATATAATTTAGGGAAGTACCTCTTTGTAACTTTTCATTTTTTATTCTCCTATTTTTTCATTCTACCTGATAAACTTTGAGCCCCTTCATCAATTCCCCCCCCCCCAAAAAAAAAGCCTGTGAAGTTTTGATTATTATATACTGTAAAAGTTTAGAAGCAATTTTGGGACTATTTTTTTTATACTGGGGATTAAATCCAGGGGTGCGCTACCACTGAACCACATCCCAGCCCTTTTTATTTTTAATTTTGACTCAGAATCTTGCTAAGTTCTTTAAGTTGCCCAGTTTGGCCTTGAACTTGCAATCCTCCTACCTCAGCTGGGAATGCAGGCATGTGACACTGCACCAAAAGGGGAGCAAGGATGATTTTGGGGGGAGGGTGTATACTGGGAATTGAACTCAGGGACACTGTACCACTGAGCCACATCCCTAATCCTATTTTGTATTTTATTTAGAGACAGGGTCTCACTGAATTGTTTAGCAACTCACTTTTGTTGAGGTTGGCTTTGAACTCATGATCCTCCTGCCTCAGCCTCCCGAGCCACTGGGATTACAGGCATGTGCCACCACGCCAGGGTTCACCTAAGGCTTTGAGATCATGAAGTAAACACAAAAGCAAGTGCAACATTCTAGGGAAAACTCAAACCAGGAGACTAATAAGGCAAGCCCAGCCTCATATTCCAACAGGAACTAGTGCAGAAAGGAAATCCCACTGCCACTGAAACTGGAAAGATGAAACAGGTTTGGGAGAGTAATCAAAAGGAAGCTGATGAGATCTCAGGTGGAGATACCAAGTGCCAGTCTCTTAAGGAGCTTCATCCATACTTGGGGAAGAAGTTGTTTCAGGGACCAAGTTTGCTGAGATATTCAGGAAAACTTCTCAAATAAAAGACTTTCCATAGGAGGTACAGATATATGGTAGAAAGCAAATTCAGTCAATGAGAAATGGATTTCAGGCCATCATTGGGCTTGGAGATGTGCTCTTTAGATGTCCTGTTGAACGAAGATGTGTGAAGATTATAGCTGACCAATTCCTCCAGCTGTTCCCATCCCATAACTGGGCACAGTGGAGGTACTCAAGTCAGGACTCCTGCCCGATGGGGATTTGTTTTAACGGCAACTTTGACCTAAGGATTCCCCATCAGCCTGGCCAAAACTTGCTCAGAACTGCACTGAGTTCTTCTTACCCAATCTTTCCACTTTTACTCTCTCTTTTCAAACCTGTTAACCTACTCATGGTCTGAAGGTGCTTCTCACTACTCCTGCTCCCTTCTGCTCTATCCTTTGTAGTTATTTCCCCAACAAATCTTTTGCTTGTGTAATTTCATATTGGCCTCTGCTTAAAGAAGTTACTGTGGTACAATTGTCCAAGCAGGTTTAGTGCCTTAACAGCTTCTCCCCACTCTCCCAAATCCACACACATCTGCATACACAGACACTTATCAAGCACTATGTCCCAGGTGTTATGCTATGTCCTAGGTGTTATGCTAACTAATTCACAGTCATTATCTTCTTTAATTCTGGCAAAGTGTACAGTTGAAAATAGTAACTTTTAGGTCATGTATGTTTCATCCCAATGAAAAAATGCAGAAAATCTTGATCTCTTAAGGAAATAAAATAAGACTTCTTGCTTCTAAAGTTGTATGTATGGTGAATTTATTTAAAAAAGAAAAGGTATTATAGTTTGTATGTTTCCTATGCCAAAATCCCCAAATAATATGTTCATTGTGTTCATCTATTCAAATTTACATACAAGTTGTAAGCTCATGGAAATAATCCTTCTCAGAAAAACAAAATAAAACTGAGGACATAGCCTTAGATTAAGCTCAGTTTTTTCTTTGTGGGTCCAAGATGAAGGGCCCAAGTATTTTATTTCACTTTCAGATGAGTCTAATGATAAAGTTGAGAATCTGCAGGAATGGCTGGACACTCAAGGCTTTCCATGTGTCACCCCAATCAGGCTTCTTTTCAGGGACAGGGCAGTTCAAGGTCAAGGGCCCTAGGAAGCACTAGAGAGCAGTATTCTTTATCTTGCTTAGGTTAGAGTCCCTCCCACCTCAATAACATAGAGACTTAACAAGTCCATGCTGCAGTCAACTTCTCCTAATGGAATTTGAGGAGTAAAACCAAGACTTTTACCTGGAAAAAAAATCATGACCCCACCTCCCCACAGAGAGATGGGCAGAGGGAGCACCCACAAAGCTAGAACTGCTTCCTAGAGACCTGGGTCCATTCAAGCATGGCAATGAGGGATCAAGTCACAGGAAGTTGTTTTAAGATTCTCTGAAATGGAATCTGAGCAAGTGTTGATTTAAGGCATTGTGTATGATGAGTGTGGAGAGCTGGGATTTCCTGTTTCTGCCAATGCTTGGAGATTACTTTATCTGGGGAAGACTGAAGATGCAATGATTTATGGGGTGGGGTGGGGGCAAGTTACCTGTAAAAGAAAATGAGGGAGCAGGATGAGGCTGGGAGAACTGTCAGTTCATGAAGCAAGTTGGACCCTCTGAAAAGAAGGAAGAAAGATTGTGTGAAATCATTCTATACTGCCAGTGGGTAAGAAGGTTCAGTCAATCTGTCCATTAGGGTCCTTAGATCCAAATAGCCATTTAGAGTATCCCCATGTCTCCCAGGGCCTGCTTTAGTGTCTGTGCGGTATGCTGTCATGGATGAGGAACAGCGGGTGGGAACTTAGGCCTGAGAATAAATGTGAAAATGGATTTCAGAACACAGGAACTGGACCCTTGACCAATATGCTTCCTGCAATTGGAGGTCTGGTGAGACATTCCCAAGGCAGCTACCACAATGGTAGAGAATGTGCCAGCACAAGGAAGAGGATCCTAACTGCCCTCCTGAGCTCCCTGAGGACTACTTTAGTTTCTCTAAAAGTCTCCAAGTGGAGCCTGAGTGGAGCTCAGGGTTCCAGCTGAGCAGTGGGCTTCACCTTTTTCTTTGCACAATACTTCATGTGCCACAGAACCATTCTCTCACTTGCTCTCCCAGAACTGTAACTTCTTTTAACCTTCCTTTCCTCTCTTCTTTTCTCCAGTCTTCTTTCTTTTTCCTTTTTTCTTCCTACTTTTTTTTTTCCTTCTCTCATTTCACACTAACACCTTAAATTTGCTCCCAATACCTTAGGTAATGAGAGGTTGCTGACCTTTGTGATTTACAATGCCCTCAGTCCAGAAGTGAATTTGACTAATAACCCCAAACACCATGACTAACCAGGTCCCAGACTTTGACACAGGCTGACAAAGGGTGGATGGGAACCTGGTCTCTAGCAACTGTAAGCTCTCATAATTTCTTCCCTCCATCTTATTTCCACTCTTCTTCCCTGTTTTTTTTTCTTTCATATATATATATATATATAATATTATATATAATATATAATATTTTAATATATAATAGAAGTATATATATATATTTTGACTTCCCCATATATACTCTCATCCTTGAGCACTCACATTTCCATAGTCTTCCTGTTGCATTGCTATTTTGCTGCCTTTCAAGGGAAAAGGGAGAAAACACCCAGAAACCACCTTTCTCACTATACTCACTTTGGATGTTTGCAGCTTCCCACAGTGGATCCTAGTGTCCCACTTCCCATGAGATGTTGAGAGTGGTGACAGAGGATGGGAGAGCAGTGCTGCGTCTATTTCCTGCCACTCTGAAACGCTTGACACAGTCTGTTGGAGAAGAAGATCCGACACTTGACACGGTCTGTTGGAATAAAGGACTCAACACTTGACATAGTTCTGTTGATTGTCCTCCCTTTTGGGGACCATAGGCATGGCATGTCTCCATGTGTAGTTTCTTTTTAATATTAATAATCAATATATCATTTAGAAACTTATTGGAAAAACATTGGGGAAGTTTTACTGTATTGGGACACAAAATAGTGTACAATAAAAATTTGGCAGTAGTACATAGATAAAATATATGAAAATAAACAATTGTGGCTGTGCTTGAGTTTAAAGGAGCCTGTGATTGCTTTAGTATAATAACAGATGGATAAAGAGGCATTCCTCTGAGCTTGGATGCAGTGTTTAGCCTTTGCTGCTTTCTTAGTTTCAATAGTTGATTCTAGAGATACTTTACATAATAAAAACATTTAAGTTAGTCATAAATATACTTTGTGCTTTTCCTATGTTTAGTCTAATTCTTTGAGAATCAGAATAAGATTATAGTCCGCCATTATATGAAATTAGAAAAGACTAAATATTAATTATAAGTTGATTTCTTTGCCCTTTAATAATAGCAAAAACTTTTCACTGTTAAACACTGGAGTTCATGGTGGAGGAGGTTTCTCAGAAAATCTAGTAACGTGTTTGTTCTGAAGGCTAAAGGCTGGCAGATCATGGTGCCCTTAGTTTAGCTGGGAGACAAGGTTGTTTTTATTTAGCTGGGAAATAAGATTGTTTTGGTCTGGACCATCATACAGAGAGAATGTGTACTTTGAGAAGAAGCATAGATTGTACTTTTGAAGGTTTTTCTTGTTTTAAACTAACCAAAAATGATATAATCATTACTAAAGAAAAATATCTATAAAAAGGCTAGCAGAAAAAATAAAGACAGATTCAGCCTCAGAACACTTGGTGTCTCTGTGTGCTGTTTCTCCACTGCGCAGACGCCTCCCATCCACCTAGGAACCCCGACCCCTGCTAGGGCTGGACCCCAGCAGAGCAGTTACTGAGATCAGGGGTCTCTGATGCCCTCATGGCTGTGGCATGCTAGGTTCCTGGGAATGTTTCTGTGCAAAGGCTCAGGATGCTTAGCTACTGTAGCAATGCCCTGCATGAGGAGGCTCTGTGCAAGAGCCCTATCAGTTCTAACCTTGATCTCAGGCACACGGCTCCGGGGAAGAAGAAATTCTTATGCTAGGCAACCACAATGTTTCACCAGCTCTGCTTTTCCAGTTCCTGCCTGCCTTATAGCAACTTTTAACAACGGACTTTCTTGAGAGCTACACAAAGCTCCGAACATTGCATTTTGCAACTATGGATTGCTACTGCGGAAAAGCTACAAAGAATGTCCTAGTTTCTGTAACTTTCCTGAATACAAAGAATAATGGTTGCATAGTCTTTAACCTGATAATGAGGCATACGTAAATAAAGATTGCTGGCATAATTCTTTAGACCTGCACCTCCATCAGAGAGCAGGCTCCACCTGATCCCAGCTTAATCTTCAAGATCTGTGTCTGTGAATCTTTCTTTTCCAATCCCCCTTCACCCCTCACCGGACCTAAGAGATTGGTTGCACTGATTGAGACAGTGGGATTGTAGGGAAAAAAGGTCTGGGTACAGGGCCTGGGTGGCCAGAGCCAAGACAGGTCAGATAGCACCGGGTATGTAGTGACAATGGCAGGTCTGCACCAGAACCAAGGGCAAAGATCTGGAAACACAAACACCTGTGGCTCTGAAGGGGTTTTTCTGGGAGTGCAGACTCATAAAACTGCATCAAATAACAACTTTGGAAAAACTTTGTGTGTGTAGGTGATAGCAGTGTGTTCCTTCCCTGTGCAAATGCTTGTTTAACTATGATGATAGATCATGTTCTGTGGGGCTAAGAAAATAGAGAAACAGAAACTTTGGGGTATTAGAAATTTAGTATCCTCTTGTTATTTTTTATCAAGATACCTAATAATCATTACCATGTCTTTAATTACTTCATTCCGTTTAATTCTTGCAGCAACCCTAAGGGTTAAGTACCATTGTCATTCCCTTTTTAGAGTTCAAAAATATGACCCTTAGAGAGGAAAAAAAGTTTCCCCGAGTTCACACAACTAAAAAACAGCAAACTAGGATTGAAACCAGGGGCTCCTTGCCCGATTCTGTGGTCTGTGCACTGAACAACTCCTGGGATAACTAGTCAAGCCCATGATGCAACAGTATTCCCTGGAGTTGTATAGGGCAGTAGCCCAAACACAATGATTATCCACACCCCTGGGCTTTTGAGTAAATATATAACAAGAAAATAACTTTTCAAATGCATGTAACAAAAGAATGTACTCTTTAAATTAAAAAGAACACATTGTAGAAGAATCTGATTGCTCGGATTTCATTTGACATTACTGCTTTGCACTGTTCAGGCTTTAACTCTTATTTATAACCTGCCAGATTTCTTGGTTTTATCTCCTGGAATTCCAAAGGAAACAGGTTGAGTTCACATAAGCTGATCTTGAATATTTCTCCTTAGAGTTTTACATGAGTGCAGAGTTTGGGACATCACCATCCACTTCATACCAGAAAAGAACAAACATGTTGCTCACTTACATATCCCAGAGAAGTTTACCTAACAATGGCTGCATTTGGAGCTTCTCAGATCACTATGTGCTGTTGCCCAGGGTCTAGCCAAAAGGAGTCTGCAGCTCTGTAAAAGTTACACTAAGCTCTAATTTATGGGTGACATGCCACAATCAGATTTAGACCTATCAGATTCCTATTAGAATCTTCCACAAAATAAGTAAACATATAAACACGGGAAAGAGACAGTAATGTATGGAAATTTAGAGGGAAGGGAAGGGGCAGAGTTGGAGACAGATAAAGAAAGAAGCAGCCAAACTCTTCAGTTTGCCCTGGAAGGCGGGGCTGAGGTGTACAGGGGGTTGGGGGGCATGAAAACAAACCTTCTGCACCCCACCCTCACCAGGTGTGTGGGATTGCCTCAGGAAAGGATCTTAAGTTCTGCCCATGAATGTATATTTACATTATAAATAAAATGCGTTGCTTCACCATTTCTATCAGAACCCTGTTTTTCTAAAAGTGCAGATCTGGATTTTCATTTCATTTCTGGATTTTCATTCCAGTGACTTAAGTCACTGGACTATTTGTTCAGGATGTTCCAGTAAGTGCATACCTATCCCCAGCACCTCCGCCAGCCCTGGTTCTGCCCAGGAGGGCAAGTCTATGCCAGCCTCCCCCTGGTGAATAATAGGTGTGTGAACAACATGAGCCAAATTCCAAGATGGAACTGTGTCATCGAGAGACCACACACACACACACACACACACACACACACACACATCAAACAGAAAATGTTGGGTAGGTTCCCACACAGTTCCTTACCCCTGCTGTTGATACTTACTTGACAGAAGTCTCACTTATTTAAAGTGTACAATTTATTACATTTTAACACATGTGTACACCTCCAAAATCATCATTGCACTCCGTAGAGGAATGCACCATTTTAGTAAACATTGATGACTGTTTACAGTCAAAAATCTCATCAAACGAAACAAACTTCCTAAATTTTTTTGACAAGGAACATCTGCCCTGTGGCTATCTAAGACCCTTTGTGTGGATTTGTTGACCTCTATCAGTAGGAAATTTGACAAGATTCTGATGTTAATTTCCTTGATTCTCCATCAGAGTCTGTCTGTGGGATGGAGAATGTGGACATTTTCATGCCAGGTAGGATTCATGGTAAGATTCCAATGTGCTCAGTGTGGGCTCTCACAAAGTTAAGAGGATGAAAGAAGGTAGTGAAAATGCCCAGCCCTGAGCAAACTTGGCTGTAGTAGGAGGAAGTTCAAAAGCCCCTGGCAGCCAGGTGGCCACACTCTGGGGGAATCAGTCATTAGCACACAGGACTAAACTGTTTCCAGGCTGAAAGTGGGAACATATAATTCGGTCCTATGGACTCATGTGAGAAATGAATTCACCAAAATAGTAGGGAAGTTTGAAAAGGCATAAAGTACTTCTTTCAAACTGGAGTTTCAATCGTACATAGGAAACCAATTCCATGTTCTCAGTCATGCAACTATGTTTTCAGAGCTTCTCTGTTTCAGAAATACAGTAACTGGCTCTAGCAAAGAGAAATGAAAACACACAGCAGGCACTGGAATCAGCCCTCTAAAACCTAATTCCTTCCTGCTGTACAGCTCAAAAATTCTATTTGAATTTGCAGTTGTATGAACTCTTGCATTTTAGAAGAGTACCTCCAGACAGGAGATATTTCATTTCCAGGAAATGAAAGGCATTTCATTTTCAAGGAATGAGATATTCTATTACTCATTTGAATAACATTAACATTCAGGAGGGATACATGTAAAGGTCTTTTTAGTCTCTAAAATTATGTCTGCATTTTGGAACACAGAAGCTTCAGTGTAAATAGCCTACCCTAGGTATTCACTATGGCAACATCACCACATGTAGGGCAGATGTCTGCCCAAAACCAGTTGTTGACTTTAAATCACAATTTCTAAAGGTTTGGCTTCACACATAGGAAATAACACCACCAAATCATAAAGTTTCTGTTATACCATCAGATACCTTGGTAAAGTCTACACAGGGCTCTGCACCCATGTGTAGGGAGAGCACTACATTTCCTATCACTCCAAATTATATAGAGAATTGCCTATGTTTATTCCTTCCATGTCCTCCCCAAACCTCTCCCCCCATGTCAATTTCCACAATCTTTTTCTACCAACATCATGCTACTGAAATTTTTCTTGCCAAACTTCTGGGAACCTCCTAGTTCCCAAGTCCAATAGTTTATTTACCTGCATCCTTCTTGACTTGTGGCACATTTGTGTAGTTGACCACTGTTATTGAATTGTATCCCCCCAAATTCATATGTTGACATCCTAACTGGCTTCTCAGCAAGTGATCCTATATGAAAGTAGGGTCATTGCAGATGTAATTAGTTAAGATGAGGTCATACCAGAGCAAGCCCCTAATTCAGTATGACTAATGTCCTTGCAAAAAGGGGAAATCTGAAGACAGACATAGTACAAAGATCATGTGAAGAGACACAGGAATACCACTTGAAGGCAGAGATTGGGCTGCTGCCTCTACAAGCCAGGGAAGACTAAATTGTCGCCAAACTACAAAAAGCTAGGAAGAAGATTCTTCAGTCGTAGTTCTCAGAAGAAACTAGCCCTGCCAACATCTTGATCTTCTAACCTCCTGAATGGTGAGAAAATAAACCATTGTTTAAGCTATTCAGTTTGTGATACTTTGTTATGATAGCTCTAGGAAGACTAATACAGCTATCATTTCCAGGGCCTCTGGTTTACAGAGAGCACTCTTTGAGGTTCTGTCAGCTCTCATCCTCTCAGCCCTTTCCCTTCTTCCTGTCTACTTCCTAAATGTCTGCATTTCCTGTAATTCCCTCTTCATCCTTTCCATGCAAAGGCAATATTGTTTGGTAGTAAGAGCATAAGTTTGGAGGTCATACTTCCTTGCTAGGTGCAAAGCCAGCCTCAGCAACTTAGTGAGGCCCTAAGCAACTCAGTGAGACCCTGTCTCTAAATATAATATGAAAAAGAGTTGGGGATGTGGCTCAGTGGTAAAGTGTCCCTGGGTTTAATTCTCAGAACAAAAAAAAAAAAAGGCATTACCTTCTACTTTAGAGGTCAGCTTGCTAGTCCTCTTTCCAGCCTTCCTTGTGGTTAGGACAGACATGTCAGTGGTATCTGACTGAGCTGGGAGCCAGGTAAGGAAAGAGCCTCTCATGGAGTGCCTCCAGCATCCAGAGGTTGACGGTAACACCTATGTGGTGGCTGTGTTGGTGGGATCAGTTTAAAAGGCAGGGCCCAGCCCTGCAATGTGATTTGGGAATTGTTCATTGTCAAACAATCTCTAATCTTGACTCTTTTGTCTTTCTGGACATTCTATGAGCTACCCTTTATCAGTAATAAATTATTTTCCTGCTTAAACAAACCAGGGTTGCTTTCTGTTGTTTGAAAACAAGAACTTTGGTACATACAACTTTGTCTTCAGTGACCATTTATAACTGATGCTTCTCAAATCAGCTTCTACTTCCCATTTGAAATTCCATCTGGACCTCTCTGTCTGCATGTTTTTAAAATGAGAGAAAACTGTGCATACTGAAAGTATGATTTTATTACCTCAAGCTTCCCTAAAGCTGTATTTATTGGAATTCTCAGATGTCCAAAATGCCCTCAGTACAGCTCGAGTTAAATGTGGGGTGGGTGTGGATATGTGGGAAGCAATTCTCAACTTTTCAAACTAGGAGAAAATTTGTTTCTATTAAAAACATGAAAAGTGCATGAAATCTATTTATCAAATTTTAAAATTTCAGTTTTAGTTGTTCCATGATATCATGAGTCACCAATATTTTTATCAAAACAGAAAACAAAAGCCCATCATTACAACCTCCAGTTCATCAGTAATCTCCCTGCAGAGTTTTAGTCACACAATACCCAGTTGAGAAGCCTCCCTCACCCTAATTCCATCCCCTTTGTCAAGCTGTATTCAGTCACCAATGGATATAAATCCCATCTATAAAATCTTGAAGACTCCCAAGTTCACACTGTGACCTTTCTCCATTTCTGTTGTCACAGTTCATCGCTCATCTACAATCTTCATTACCACTTCATGTCGGAAAGCTGTATTTTCTTCCTCCCTACCTGTGCAGTCTAAGCCTACCTGGGAGCTCACCCCCACCAGCATCCTCCTTTGTTCTCTTTTACCTCCCTGTCCACTTATTGGTGTCCAGTCCTAAATTTCAGGAGGAGGACATTATAGAACTGGTTTTATAAAATTATATAGTTCCCAAAAATGTGCTTCAACTCTGAACCACAGCTCTTGAAGATCTTAGCAGCTTTGTTCTCAGGTTACCTGATAATAAAATTTCCCAAACTAATAGTGATCCTGTATGTGCAATTGCCCAGTTTAGGGGAGGGGAGGAGACAGGGCACAGGGAAACTATCAGTTGATAGTTAAAAATTTTTAGCCTGCTACTCAAAAGGATGTTCTCCAGAATCTCTAATCTGCACAAATTAGAAGTGTCAAGGAGGTCCAAGAAAGCAGCTGACAGATTGCTGAGGTGAACAGAGCTGTAAGCCAGGAAATAAGCAAATGGAGGCATCTTTGGTGCTGATCACCTGAGGAAACCTATGGCCAGTGAGCTTTTGTCTCTCAACAATAGTGGCATCTATGGGGAAACTTTTGCAAATAAAGAACATTGTTCTGGATTCATGAAGGAAGATAACGTTTACTGCATACATTCTATTGGGATGAAATTCTCCATGAATCTTTTCACATTTTTGCATTATCTGGACTTCTGAACAAAGAACCTTAGCAAACTGGGTTAAAGAAAGATTGAATGGCAAACATACCCAGGAAGTTAGAACATTACTTGGAGAGATTTAGAGGCTTATCTTTTCCTGGAGCTATTTGTTCCTCTCTTCTGGAAACTTTTGCTGACATTCCAGAATAAAGATAAGGTCGAAGTCTCTTTTCTCCCCTTCCCCCATGTGTGTTTGTGTGTCTCTGTGTGTGTCTTTGTTTCTGGGTAGGTGTGTGTATGAAAAGGAGGATGAAAAAATATGTCAAAATCCCTAGTTATAAACTCCAAATCTCATAATTTTGGTGTTCCTCCTGAGGTAAAACCCTATTGCCTGTACAAGATAGCATCAGGCTCTTACCTGAGCTGGGAGCTTGAGGAACTAGCACTTAGATGCTATGTGAGTAATAAGTGGTCTGTACTTTGATTCAGAGATTGAGTATTTCCTGTCAGAATATGAATATGAATATGAATATATACTTATATTCACACACATGCATATGTAACACACACAGGAATGTAGCATACCTAGCACTATTCTATTTAATCCTGAAAAAAAAAAAAGCCCCAAGTCAACTATTAATATCATATTATAGCTGAGCAAACTAAAGTTCAGAGAGGTAGTTGTTTGCCTACGTAAAGTCAATCTGATGGGTGGCAGAGTGGGTTTCAAGTTCAGCTAATTAACCCTAAAGTTTGTGCTTTCTCTACTCTAACACTTAATACTCTGCAACAGTCTTGTTTCAGGGCAACATAGGTACATAGGGCAAGACATTTGACCTCTTTCTACCTCATTTCCCCATATTAAACATGACAGGATTAGATTACATGACACTAAGATCACTTGTATCATTTTAAGATTCTATGCTCCTCCTTCTACCTGTCTCAAGGTTCTTCCCAGAGATACCCTTTGTCTTGCCAACTGACTATGGATGGCTTCCCTTCAAGTCTTTGTCCATTTGGCATTTTTCCACCTAGAAGTGCTCCACTCTTCAAGGTCCTGTTCATATACCAAAGGACAGGGATTATTCAGAGCCTTGGTAATGACTGTTCCCACAGGACCTACTGTCTACAATATTCATTTGCCCCATATTGTTTTTGGCATCAATCACTTCACCTATTTTGTTTCATAGATAACTTCAAAATACATCACCAGTGTGTAACTATTTATCTCCATGGCATCTTGCACTTGAATAGCTACGTAGGTTGACAACAGAAAATTGTAACAGAAAGAAATTGTATGTTTATTTGTATTAAAGGTAAATCAAAAAATGTCATAAATGATAGCAAAAATATCCTTTTGCCTTATTTCAGTTTCCATATTTAGCTGGTAAGTATGTTCATCTTGTATTATTTTGACAAGGATGTTTAATACAAGACTTTTCATCGCATGTTGTACTGCGTGCTAGGAAAGCGGTTGTGATCAAATGAATGTGGTCCCGCCTTCTAAATGCTTCCAGTCTAATGAAGAGGTCGGGAAGACAGATATTAACTGAACTCTTACTGCCACAGACGGACTTCTAAAATGGTTAGAAGCAATCCCTGCTACCTATGTGTGGGCTGAATTTATTGCCTCACTTCTAAAGAAGACAGGAAAAGTGATGATTAGGCACAGAAGACAGAGTTATCTTGCTACCTTTCTCCCTGATGGCTTGGTCTCTCTTAGGCTTTTGTTTGCTTGCTTGCTTCATTTTCAGATTCAATGCTGACCCTAATTAAAACCTCATTTTGGAGATTCTGTATGGAAAGACCCATGTGGCAAGAAGTCAGAATGCATAAGGAATTGAAGCTTCAGGTCAGTGGTCTGCAGGGAAGTAGATTCTACCAGCATCATTTGAGTGAACTTGGAAGTAAATTTTCTCTAGTTGAGTCTTCAAATGAGAAATCACCAGATAGATGACACTTTGATTGCAGCCTTGGGAGAGATCCTGAAGCAGAAGTCCCATCTAAGTTTTACTCGTAGAACCCATAGAAACTGACCCACAGAAAGTATGAAATATAAATATGAATTTATTTTTTAAAATATAATTTTTTTCACTGCTGGGGATTGAACGCAGGACCTTGCACATTAAATACATGTTTTATTTATTTTTTTGTTTGTTTTAAAACCACTAAGTTCTGTGGAGTTTATTATATAGGAATAGATAACTCACACACACAAATGAACATATACTTACAGATGGTGTTAAGTGCTATGATAAAACAGTAAAGAATGGAATGAGAGATTATAACAGGATTCCCTCATTTAAATTTAGGTTTTTATTTCCTCCACTATGGAATTGAATTTTATTGAATATGTGTAGTTAGGTGATCCTTTGTAGTAATGTTGAAGAAAACATTTTCCACAATAATTTATACTTGAATATATTCTTATGTGTTGTGTTCTTTCTAAATTCAACTACTAAGCCCTTTTAAAAATAATACTATAACCAGGCACAGTGGTACATGCCTTAATCCAAGCAATTTGGGAAACCAAGGCAGGAAGATCACAAGTTCTAAGTCAGCCTCAACAATTTAGCAAGACCCTCAGCAACTTCGCCAGATTTTATCTCAAATGTAAAAAATAAAAAAGGCTGAAGATGTAGCTCAGTGGTTAAAACATCCTAGGTTCAATCCCCAGTCCTCCACCTTCTCTTTCTCCTCCTACTACTGTGTTACTAAATGTTATTAAAAATCAAACAGGGGCTGGGGTTGTGGCTCAGTGGTAGAGTGCTTGCTTAGCATGTGTGAGGCACTGGGTTTGATCCTCAACACCACATAAAAAATAAATAAAATAAAGGTATTGGCTGGGGATATAGCTCAGTTGGTAGAGTGCTTGTCTGACAAGCACAAGACCCTGGGTTCAATCCCCAGCACTAAATAAATTAATAAATAAAGCTATTGTGACCATCTGCAACTAAAAATATAATCAAACATATTTTTATGTCTCCGAAATTTTCATTAGGTTCATAACACACTGAAACAGAAGTTGAGAATAGTTTAAAACTTGATATTTGTTTTGTGACTATTTAAGAGCTTTAGCTTTTGGAATACCAGAATAACAATATAGGGCAGATGAGAGAAACAGAACTAGGCAGCAGGAAGCCTGTTGGAATGGACTGCTTTCCTTTGCCTATGTTCCTTCCCTTTTCACAATAGTTTCACATCATGTTCTTTGTTGAATTATTCTTACCTGATTCCCTGCAGTTTTCCTGTGACTGCCATTCAGGAGACCCATTTCCTTACCCTTAGGGCACAGTTCAAACTAGGCTTATAAGAGTCTTTCCCCAGAATTCCTCATCCTGAATCTGGGAAATGGATTTCTCCCATTTTCTCTTTGGTGTGTGAATAGTAAGTATGTGACCCAATGGAGATAAGGGCCTTCCAGGGACTTTGAGCCTTGACTTAGAAACTGATCTAAGACTATAAACTTTGTTTTTCTTTTTCTTTTTTTTTTCTTTTTAATACCAGGGATTGAACCCAGGGGCACTTAACCACTGAGCCACATCCCTGGCCCTTTTTAAATTTTTTTTTTTTAATTTTGAGACAGGGTCTTGCTAAGTTCTTTAGGGCCTCACTAACTTGCTGAGGCTATCCTTGAACTTGCCATCCTCCTGCCTCAGCCTTCCAGGCTGCTGGGATTACAGGCATGCACCACTGTGCCCCACCTAGTTGTCTTGATTTTACAAACAAATCAACTCCAAAATTTCTTAGTTGCAGCTTATCATCTATTGTTGTGTAGGGTGTGCCAGGCTAGCTCAGGTGCAGGTAAGAGCTGTGGAGTCAGGACCCAGACCCCAGGAGTTGAGTAGGAGCAGGCTTGTGGTGAGCGGCCTGCAAACTCGCTTATTGCAGGAAAAACCATATATTTTATAAGTTTCTTGCCCAAACACAATGTGCCATGGGGGATCAGACCACCAGGCTCCTATACAGGTTCTCTTGGTAACGCTAGGTCAATTTGGGGGTAGTTGTTTACATTCCTAGGTGGTCAGAGCAGAAT
This sequence comes from Sciurus vulgaris, assembly GCF_902686455.1. Classification (NCBI taxonomy): domain Eukaryota; kingdom Metazoa; phylum Chordata; class Mammalia; order Rodentia; family Sciuridae; genus Sciurus; species Sciurus vulgaris. The sequence goes on from NC_136475.1 coordinate 44,273,200, forward strand.
GCTCCTCTTTGCAAGTTTACACACTTGAGACATTAACTGCTGCGAACCAAGAACTATCCTTTCTCCCAACATTGTTGGAGACAAATGTTATAGATACCTTCTGGAAACAACTCTGTGTTTTGTGAAAAAACACTTCAGTGGATCTTTGGTCATGAGAAAGTAAATGCTGAAGGAGTTAGGGATAAATATAGTGTTTGTCACAATCTTTTAAAAGGTGTTTTCCTTGTGGCCAAGTTGTACCTTTGCAGAGATTACTAAAATGGTTTGGGTTATTAAAATGGAGAATTTTCTTTATTCTTCAAAGTAGAAGAGAAGTTGGGGTTTAAGGGTTATAGAAAATAATATTCCTACAAGGCAGTTCCCCAAGAAAAATGGAGGGACAGTTTGGCCCAGTAGGAGGGTGGGAGATTAGCCAAACATTAAACCTCTTCCAGTAGATCCTTTCCCAATAACAATGGGCCCGGAGGGGAAAAGCAAACTTTCATCTCTTCCTGGGTTCATCCCCAGCATCTCCACCAAAAGCAAACATTCACCCCTTCCCAACCACAAAGGGTCCTGAAGGGAAGAGGCAAAAACTGAAACACTGGGCCCTGCACTTTTACCCTTCCCCAATGCAGATGAGTCCTGGAAGGAGAAAAGCAAATACCAAAGCTCTAGGTAACAATGGATCCCAGAGGAAGGAAGATAAGCAGTGAACTTTCCCCAGTGACAATGAGTTTCTGAATTTTTACAACTACCTTCCTAAGTTAAAATTTTAACCTGTACAACTAGCCCCCAACTGTCCAAACTGCACGTCCGTAGTCTCCAATGAAACCATAAAAACCCAGACTCCTTCTGTAACCCGAGGGCCATCTCCATACCCAGAAAGTGGGGCCTCCCATGCTTGATGAATGGACCTCACTGCAGAATAAAGAAAAGCATGCTGATTGGAGGTTTGCTTCCTGTCTCCTGCCTCCATCATTTGTGGGCCATGAGCTTACAGGGTCCTAGACTGCAAATAGACCATGCAACTGGACTGTGACTAGCTGATCCTACCACCTAGCCATAGAACAGATGAAAGTAGAAGTGGCCATTAGAGACCCTCACTCTGTGGAAATCCATGGTCTCATATTCAGTATTTTCTGCTATATTAATTTAATGGGGCTGCCGTAACAAATTACCACAAAGTAGGTGACTTAAACAATAGAAATAAATTTTCTCACAGTTCTGGAGGTCAAAAGTCCAGAATCAGGGTGTCCTACCTCCCCAGACTCTAGAGGAAAATCCCTATCTTGTCTCTTCCATCTTCTAGTGGCTGCGGTACTATAACCTCTGCCTCTGTGATCACATTGTTCCTCCTTTTCTTTGTATGTCTGTATCTCTCTACATTTCTTGGTCTAATCTCCCCTTTTTTCATAAGGATATATGTGACTGTGTTTAGAGCCCACCTGGATTATGCAGATTAAGTACCATGTTTAAAGATCCCTAATGCAGGTGAGGTATGTAGCTCAATGGTAGAGGGCTTGCCTTCCATGTTTTTAGGCCCTGGGTTCAATCCCAAGTACTACCAAAAGAAAATTCTTAACTTAAAAATTTATTAAGATTCTTTATACAAATACGCTAATGTTCACAGGTTCTGTGGACTAGAACATGTTTTGGGGTGGGCCATCATGCAACCTACTACACCTACTTTTAATTTTTTTTTTTTTCTATTGAGCATTGTAATTTCTTTCTGGTGTCTTGAAATTTTCAGTCAAGTGTGATTAGACCTCATCTGGTTTTGGTGGAGGGACTCATCTACTTGAGATGAAGTTATCAGCAGGAGAGCAGCTGAATGTTGAGATTAGTGAGAGGAGGCCTGAGGAGATGAAAACAGTGGGGCAGAGCCAGCTGGCTGGCTGAGAAGATGAAGAAAAAGTGGTTTGGACTCATGGAACAGGACGGTATTTCCCAGGGATTCCCAGGAATGCTCAGATCAGGAAACTTAATAAATCACTGGACTTTATTCCATTACATGGGGGTGGAGTGTGTGCAAATTATTGTTATTTGTGCATTAAAAATCAGGATAACTCATGACTTGGGAACTACTAAATTACATGTATTTCTTAAAATATTCTGTATGGTTTTGATTTTATAATAAGAATAAGCATTATTTTCAACAGCCTCACTTGATTACAATCCTTTACTCCATTCTGTTTTGAATGGTTTCCTCTTCTGTATTCTCTGCTGTCCTCCAGTTACTTTCACTCACTGCTGGTTCCAAGTGACCTTTCTACAGAGTCAGTCCGTAGGGCTGATTACCCCATCACAAAAATGCTGCATTGAAGTACATGACTGAGAAACAGCTGCGCATCCTGGGAAGCGCTTTCTTAAATCATCCACTCAGTCTTTTTCCAGGAATGCATTTGGACATTTGATACAGATTATCCAGAGCAAAGTTTATCTGGACCTTATGTTCTCTGCTTATAATTGTAGGGTAGCTATAAAGCATCTCTCTTCAAACTGCTTAAAACCCAAATTGGGACCCGTTTTGTTTTGTTTTGTTTTTAAACCAGAAATAGAATCAGAGCTATAGTATGAAGCAATGTATTCTCTACAATGGAGATAGAGAACATACTCAGACCCATAGTGGCAATGAGATGCCATGGAGGCAGGGTCTTCCTTTTTTGAAGTTAAAGAAATTGCCAGCTAAAACAAAATGTAAGTTGTCCTTTACCTGTGATGATGGAAGCTAGAATTTATCTTTCAGAGTAGACCATTTAGGATGGCAACTTTGGTGGACACTTTTAATGAAAGATATATAAAGTGCTGTTTGGGTGCTGAAGTTGGTAGGGGTGAGCTGGTCCCTGCCTAGCAAAGGCCAGCTGGACCAGGCCAGTAGTCAGACTGAGGGGCTCTGCTCCAAGGATGCCTGTGGGCTCTGAGATTTGCTATTTTTAGAAAATTTTATAACTAGAGTCAATGTTTTTGCATAGAATATTTTCAGGAACAAATTAATGACCCCAAGTGGGAAATGCTAGTATATACCAAGTCTGTTCCCTCATCTCCATCTGCTCCACCCACATTCTAGTTTAAGCCATTGTTTCCTTTCCTTGGTTATTGCAGATGCCTTCAAAATAGCCATGTTTGCTTCCATTCCTGCCTTTACATACTCCCAGAATCTTCTCCACTGAACACTAGAGTGAATCAAAAAGAAAAAAAATTAACTTAGAACCTCTCATCCCTACTCAAAACCTTCTCCAATAATTCCCAACTGCTGTAAGTTTGGAAGGTGAATGTCCCCATAAGTCCACGTGTTAAAGGCTTGGTCTTCAGGGTGTTATTAGAGGTACTGTAGACCTGTAGGAGATGGGACTCTTTGGGAAGTCCTTAGGTCACTGTGAACCTCAAATGAATTGTGAGACCCTTGCTTGTCCTCTTCACTTCCTGGTTCATGAAGTGAACAGTTTGCTCCACCAGGGGTTTGCCAGAAGCCAAAGCAATGGGGCTACTGGATCTTGGATTGAAATCTTCAAAACCATGAGCCAAAATAAACCTTGTCTCTTTGTAAGTCGATTACCTCAGACATTTTGTTACAGCAATGGAAAGTTAACTAATATATTAACCATACTTAAAATAAGGTAGCCCTTCCCATGATGTGAGAGACCTCACATAATCTCACCCCTCCCATTTCCTCAGGTTCAACTCTTGGCACTCTACTATTAATTTCATTCTAGCCACTCTAGCCTCCCAGTTTTTACTTTACTTTGTGAAACATGCTTCAACCTCAGGTCTCTGATGCTTACTTGGAATTCCCTTCCCAGAAAGTGTCATGGTTGTTTCTCTCATTTCATTCACTTTATCAAATGCCTCAGAGAAAACTTTCCTGACCACTCTACCTTAAATGGGAGACATCTTTCATCACTGCCTGCTTTCCCCTCCTTTATTGACCTTATTATACTCCCTGACAGTCTTTGCTTAGCATTTTACTGTCTGCCCTCACATTCAATATATATCTATGAGGGAAATAACAGTCTGTGTTATTATTGCTCTATCTTTAGCACCTTGAGTAGTACTTGTAGGTACATAGAAGGTATTCAGGAAGTTATTACTTTTTAAAATAATACCTTTATTTTATTTATTTATTTTTTATGTGGTACTGAAGTTCGAAGTACCTCACACATGCTAGGTAATTGCTCTACCACTGAGCTGCAACCCCAGCCCAGGAAATTATTTTTGATGTTGTTATTGTTGTTCAAGTCAATTTTGAATATTTGTCCTCTCAGTCTTCATTCTAGGTCTAGTCATTGGCTCTTGAGTTGTTTCTGGCCAGCTGCTCTTGGCTCTTAAAATATGTCTCAATGTATGTGAGTTTCCTTTGCTTTGTCCCATTTTGGCTTCTAATAAGGTCCCATGGACCTCTTAGTTCTCTAGTATCCCAGGTGTTCAGCTCTAGGGCTTTTGGTGCTAGTGCCATCTATTCTCCATGAATATCAAGGATTTTGCATTTCCATGACCTCCAAGCTCCCACCTCAGCTTGCATATGGGGCTAACCAAGCCTGGTCCTCTGTAGAGTTCCAGGGAAGGGAGGTAAGTAAGGTCTCCCTTAGAACAGCCTGTGTAGGATGATACATTTTTTTGTAAAAAGGTTGAAAACATGAAAACATATAGATTTTGCTTTGTATACATTAAGTTCAAGGTCAGCCTCAGCAATTTAGCCTCTAAGCAACTTTGTGAGACCCTGTCTCAAAATAAAAAATAAATAAAAAGAGCTGGGGGTGTAGCACAGTGATGAATTGCCCCTGGGATAAATCCCCAGTACCCACTCAACCCCCAAAAAAAGAATCTTTGAAAGGATGCACAAAAATTGGTAACAGTGATTACCTGAGAGCAAGAGTGTGTGAACAGATAGAGGATGGGGTAGTGGAGACCTCCCTATGCATCCTTTTCAATTCTCTTTTGGACCATGTGAATGTATTTCATATTTTAAAAATTAACCCACCTTAAAAATGGGAAAGAAGATTATCATGTACTGCTGCAAAAAGATCTCTAAGACATACTATTCAGTTAAAACAAAGTATAGAAGAATGTATAGCAGGCAGCATCATTTATGTCTATATGCATGTACACGTATGTATTAGACACACACATAAATATATGCAGCATGTATATGCATGTATGTGTATGCTTGTAATAATAGAATTTCTGTGGCAGAAGACTCTGCTTAATCAGTGACAAATGCCTTCAATAGCAACTTTCCGGCCCATCTGTACCCCTGGTCATTTTTCAAGTGATAAGAAAGAATTGTAACTATTCTAGCCCCAACGACCTCTATTCTGCCATTGTTGGTACTTTTACAACCTTTATTCTCATTCTGCTTCATTTGAAATGGTTTCTATTGTCTCTTCATCAGGCTCACTGATCTTTTCCTTTGCAGTGTTCAACCTGATATTTATTTTGTACGGTGAAATTATCGGTTCAGATATTCTATTTTTCACTTCTAGAAATTTCTTTTGTTTTTTTCCCCAAGGTTTTTATGTTTTCCATGTATCTCATTATATTCTTGTATTCTTTTATGTCCTTGAGCATATTTATATTATTTATGATAGTACTTTTAAATTTCTTCCCTAGTCCCATCATCTGTCATTTCTGGGTTTGCTCCTGTCAGGTTATTTTTCTCAGCATTATGGGACACACTTACTTGTGTTTTCACATGTCTGATAATTTTTATGGGATATTGATTTCAATTTCACATTACTGAGTGCTGGATATTATTGTTTTCCTTTAAAATTATTTGACTTTGTTCTGATAAGAAGTTATTTACAGATTAGGTTCATCTTTTCCAGGCTTGGCTTGATTTTAAGTGTTTTAGGGTGTGCCTGGCATAGCCTTACTCTAGGTCTAGTTTAGTTCCACTATTAAGCTTTAACCCATCTGAGGTCTCTACTGACTTCCCATGTGTTTCTCCACTACAGCTGGTGGGAATCTGATTCCGTTTCAATGCTGTGTGAGCTCTGAGTGCTATTTGGCTTAAATTGTCCCAGAATTATTCTTCCCCAGTCCTTCTCCAACCTCATGGAATTTCACTTTTTCTTTGTATGCACAAGTTGATAGTCACAGTTCCAAAAAAGACTCTTTGCAGATTTCTAGATCTCTTTCTCTGTAAGCCTTCCTACTATCCATTATTTATGATCTCTGTCTCTGTGCTGCAAGACCACTAGGCTCTATTTGGGTTCCCTTTTTCTGAACCATTTCCAGAAAATTACTTTTAGGAAGAAGTTCAGACAATTGTAAGATTCATCTTTTTAATTCCCTTTTTTTGGACATTATAGTACTGCATTATCTATTATTCAATATCTGAAAAATTATTGTCCCATTTTTGTCTAGCAATCCAGATTTCTTTTATGGGAGTGGGGGAAAGTACAGCCCTGTCGTGACTCTTTTAAGGGCCATGATATTACATTCAAACTCCCTCTCAGGGATTATATACATCTGTATTCTTGACCTATTGGCTAAGAACAAATGGAACCAAGATACTCCATGCTGAATTGGATGTGAGTTTTCTAACCAGGTACGATAAGCAGTTTAGCTTGTAGTAAATTAGGCCAAGTTTATCTCCAGAGCCACCTGCATTCCATTTCGAAGTCCTTTGCTCAGGTTTCTGTCATCTCTGTTCTATCAGAACCATTTCCTCCAAATCTAGAATAAAACATTTAAAAAGTGTTCGAGGCTTAATATAAGGAAATGAAGCTCCAGTGCTGATAAATTTAAGCAGATGGTGGAGACTTTGAGGCAGGCAGGGGAGCCATCTGGTGGGATCCTTTCACATAGTAGCCTACTTAGAGACCCAGAGACTACTGATTTCAAGCAAATAAATTCCTACCTTCTACTGTTAAATAAAAACACATCTTTGCTTGAATTGAGATCTGCTTCACCTGAGGGTTTTTTGGTTTCTCAGTGAAAGTTCAAGGATTTGAATTTCACAAGAATTTATGAATTGCTCAAGTCTTATGACCCATCTTCACCCAGAGATTGTGCCATCCAAGTTGCTGGATGCCATGTAAAAAGCTCCAAAGTTAATTGGAACAGTGTGTGTGTGTGTGTGTGTGTGTGTGTAACTTCTATTAGGTTAATATTCTGTCCTTGCCAGGACTTCACAGAAGCACCTCTGCAAATGGTACACAAGGGTCCATGTGGGAGCTGTAAATGCTACTTGCACCAGTCAATATTGCATTATCTGAAGAAATAGCCCCTCAGAACTGCACTATTTAGCTCACTGACTGAACCAGACTGTGGGTTTAAATTATCTCTTTCTCCATATGGAGCCAAAGCTTAAATTAGGCAGTTTATATCCATGAGGAAAGTTATAGCTTCAGGAACACATGGCTAGATAATAAGAGTGTGAAAATCATCCTGATATAAGCCATGTGCTTATTGAAACCTTATCCATTCTTCAAGGCTAAGCTTAAATAACCTCTTCCTATGGGAAGTTGTGATATCTGGTTTTACATGTCAACTGAGCTAGACCATTGGTACTGAGTAATTTAAGCAAGCACTAATCCAGATGTTGCTCTGAGGGTATTTTGTAGATGTGGTTACCATCTATGATCAGTTGACTTTCAGTAAAGTTTACCCTCAATAATGCTGGTAGACCTCATCAAATCAATTGAAGGCCTTAAAAACAAAAAAATGTGGTTTGCTGAAAAAGAAATTCTGTCTCAAGCCTGCAACATTAACGACTGCCTGAGTTTCTAGCCTGCCTGCCCGCCCGATAGATTTCAGACTTGCCAGCCTTCACATTGCACGAGCCAGTTTCCTAAAATAAGTCTCTGTATGTGTACACACACTCACACACTCACATGCATGCACGCAAATCAGTGTGGTTTCTCTGGCAAACGCTGACTGAAACAGAAGCCTTTTTCTGACATCTCTAGCCCAAAGTGATTTCCCACTTCCTTTCCCTTAGCACTTACTATGCATTACCTTTATTTTTATGATTTCATGTCTTCTATCCACAAATATTTATGATCTATATTTTTAACATACCCATACGTGTTAAAGGACAGACTAAGTTGCTATAATTAAGAGATTTAAAAGTAGAGTGGCTTGAAAAATAAATTTGTCTCTGTCAACATTCAGGAGAGTGACATATACAGACTGACAGTAGATTTGCTGTACATGGTCAGAAAGCAAGGCAGGTTATTATTTTTGTTTGTTCTTGTACCTCCACAAGTATTGTCTTTATCTGATGATAGTCATGAGTTTGTTTCTAGGTATTTGAGACAGACAAATTTCTAAAACCCTGTATATCTATGAAGACTGGGCTACTGCCAGTTCCCCACACTCTTATCTTTCAGCCCATGTGGCAAGACACCTGGCAACATATTTGAAAAGGACTTATGTTGCCTCACCTCCTACCAACAACTCTGCAATTGTGATCATTTATCTTCCTACCATAGAATCTGCCAGTCCCAATGCATTGCCACTCCCATTGCATGTAACTATGGTTCCTGTTCTTTCTTTTTTTAAAAAAATTTTTTAAAAATTGTCAATGGACCTTTATTTATATGTATTTATATGTGGTGCTGAGGATCGAACCCAGGGCCTCACATGCCAGGTATGTATGTGCTCTACCACTGAGTCATAACCCCAGCCCCTCCTGTTCTTTCTTCTCACACTCCGGCACCATGCGGACCATGGCAGTTACTCAGTTCCTAAGAAAACTGAGAGATGGTTACTGAGAAAGACCTCCAGAAAATCCTTAGACTGACCAAGGATTTGCACAAGAAGTAAAAGCCTCAATTCAGAATTCTTCTCACTTTGCTTACTTGCCTTTTATTTTTATTCATAGTAACATCAGTCACTGGGACTTTATTTCTTTCTCTATACTTGAACTTTCTCCAGAGAACCCAAGTAAGATGAGCGTGTAGGTCATATAAGATAAGGATACAAGCCTGGGCAAACTGCAGTATCAAAATCACTAGGAAGGGTGTGTCCTGAAGGGGAGATAGGAACTGACTTCCTTGTTCAAAATGCTTTTCAATGGGATAAAGCCACTCCCTAAGCAGAGGTGTGCAAAATGTGTGTAGCCAATACACAAGCAGCATAAGCATCACTGGGGAGCATAGAACTGCAAATTCTTTTTTTTAATTAAAAAAATTATTTGTTCCTTTTAGATACACATGACAGTAGAGTATATTTTGACATATTATACATTCATGAAGTATAACTTCCCATTCTTGTGGTTGTACATGGTGTGGAGTTATACCAATCATGTATTCACATATGAACATAGGAAAGTTACGTCTGATTCATTCTACTGTCTTTCCTATTCCCATTCTGCCTCCCTTCCCTTCATTCCCCTTTGTCTAATCCAATGAACTTCTATCGCCATAGTGTGTTAGCATCTGCATATCAGAAAGAATATTCCACCTTTGGTTTTTTAGGATTGGCTTATTTCACTTAGCATGATAGTCTCTAATTCCATCCATTTACCTGCAAATGCCATAATTTCTTTCTTTATGACTAATATTCCATTGTGTAGATATAACACATTTTATTTATCCATTCATCTGTTGAAGGGCACCTAGATCAGTTCCATAGCTTAGCTATTGTGAGTTTATCTGCTATATACATTGATTTGACTGCATCACTGTAGTGTGCTGATTTTAAGTCCTTTGGGTATAAACTGAGGAGTGGATTAGCTGGGTCAAATGGTAGTTCCATTCCAAGTTTTCTGAGGAATCTGCATACTACTTTCCATGGTGGTTACACCAATTTGAAAACTGCAAATTCTCAGGCCCAGTGCAGACCTACTCAATCATAAACTCAGGAAGCAGGAACCAGCAATCTGTGTTTTAGCAAGCCCTACAGGAGACTGACTCAAAGTTTGAGAATGATTGCCCTGACTAAATCTGTGGGAACTGCCTCATCATAAAACCTTGAGCAAAGGTCTTGGAGACAACATTCTAACTTATTAATTCCAATACCTCATTTCAGACCTGTAAAAGAAACCATGACCTCTGCTGGAGTCTTGGGTGTACATATCAGTGTTTCAGGATATCTCTGGATCACGCTTTTTGGTTTTCTTCACTTATTTCCCTCGGTCGTCATTCTGGACCCCAGTCAGAGCCCCTCTTAGACTTGGTTTGGGCCTTTCCAACCCAGCCCTCTGTATTTATTGCTTTGTCTGGTCTGTCTCTTTTATTTGTGAACCAACCTTTCCCCTGCCTCCTGTCTCTGTTTCCCTTTTGTTCCAAGCCCTGAAGGTATTGATCATTTTGGCTTCACACCAGGCCCCCCACTTTCTGGAAAAGGTTGATAGAATGTCCCCTTCACCATTTAAAAATATTACTAGACTGACTGATTAGAGAAATGATAATGGATGAATGATGAAATTTAAGAAGGGCAAATGTTAAGTACTCCTGTGGAAAAGAGTTCAGCAGTTTCTCAGAAAGTTAAACAAGGGTTGTCATATGATCCAACAATTCCATCACTCCAAGATTTATAAACATATTGTTATGGTTTGGATATGAAGTGTCCCTAAAAAAAATCTCATCTGTTAGGTAAGGCAAGAATGTTTGGAAGCAAAATGATTACATTATGAGAGCTGTAACCTCATCTACTTGATGGATTAATAATTTGAATGAACTACTGGGTGGTAAATATAGGCAAGTGGGGCATGGCTGAAGGAAGTGGGTCACTGGGGCATACCCTTGGAGTTTATGTCTCTGGCTTCTTGCTTACTCTCTCCCTCTGCTTCCTGGCTGCCATGAGTTGAGAAATTTTCCTCCACCACATCCTTCTACCATAATGTTCTGCCTCACTTCAGGCCCGGAGCCACAGAGGCAACTGACCATGTACAGAATCTCTGAATCTGTGAACCCAAAATAAACTTCCCCTCCTCTAAGTTGTTCTTGCCAGGCACTTTGGTCACAGTGGTGAAAAGCTGATTAACATATATTCTCAAAAAATGTTGTACATAGATGTCCACAGCAGCACTATTCACAACATACGAAAGATAGAAAAGGCCATCTACTGATGAATGAATTAACAACACGTGGCAGATGCATATAATGAAATATTATTCAGCCATAAAAACAAATGAAGTGTTGTTTAATGTTATAACATGAATGAATCTTTAAAACACATGGTAAATGATAGAAATCAGACACAAAAGACCACGTGTCGTATGATTCCATTTAAATGAAATGTTCAGAATAGATACGTTCATAAATAAATAAATGGGTTGATTAGGGAAATGATATTTGATAACTAACAAAAATTCATAGTTGCCAAAGGATGAAGAAGGAGAGAATAGGGACTAACTAGTAATAGGTACAGGGGTTTATTTTGGGGGTGATGAAAATTCTCCAGAATTAGATAATGGTGATAGTTGTGCAACATAGTGAATATACTGAAATGTGCACTGTAAAATGGTGATTTTTATGTTCTATGAAATATTTCTCAATTTTTAAAATGCTGTAAAGGAAAAAAAAGTTAAGTGTTAAGTGTTGTACTTGGATCCCAAATATCAACTGGGTCCTTGCAATTGCCAAACAACAATGTATGCGAAAATGATTTGGGATTTTTAGTTGATTGTAGCCTAAATGAGACAACTTGGCAATCTAACTGCAGAGAATGCTAAAGTAATCTTTGATTGCAATTGACTGTACTCTAGTAAAGGGAGAGGATTTTCATGTTTTCTTCAATGTTCATCAGAGTAAATCATTTCTAGGCTGTTGGGTTTAGTTCTGAGCATTTAAGACAAAATTGGATAATAAAAAGAACTTATTCATGATGCAATGCAATAGATGAATCCCCAAAGCATTATTCTGATAAAGGAAACCAGGCACAAAAGGCTAATATTTTTATTACTCTATTTACACAACATTCTGGAAAAGACAAGACTAACTATGTGGACAGAAATGATATTAGTGGTTGCAGATTGTCAGAAGATGGGAGTAACAAAAAGGGTACAATGTGGTAGGGTGATGTAAATGCCTTGATTTTGGTTGTAACTCTACAATGACACATTTGTCAACTCATGGAACTATGTACTCCAAAAGATTACTTGTAATTTACTTATTTTCTTACTTAAATAAGAAAAGAATACTGACAAGTTGAATTTTAGGATGACCATCTACATCGGGTTTGGTCAGTACTTTCTCAGTTTTAGCAATAAAAGTCCAACATCTCTGGAAAACACCTCTCAGCCCTAGAGAAATTGGGGTTAGAGTAGTCAGGATAGTGAGGGAGCTTGGAACCATGTATACTGAGAAAAACATAAGGGAACAAGACTAAAGGACTGTCATGTGTATGATGGGTTGGTCCACAGGGAAGTACTAGATCTAGAACAAAGCAGATTTTGGCTTAAAACCAAAGATCAGTCCCAACACGATACTCTCCCATAGGGGATGGCTGCCTTGACCAGCAGCAAATCCATGCCCTGCCCACTCTGCGAATATTCAGGTGACTATTCAGGGGTCAGCTGTTGGGGAAGCTTGGGGAAGAATCTTATGCATCAGTAAAGATAGGTTACATCCTTGATTTTCAAATTCTAGTCTTCAGACTTTCAGCTATCTTTTGGCTCAAAAGAGCCAAGGGAGTTATTAGAAATTTATATTATTGAGCTTCCCGCCTGGAGATCCAGATTGTCCGGAGTTCAGATGGGGCTCAAGAACCAAGATTTCCTTTTCTTTTTAAATTAAGTTTTTAATATACTTCATATATAGTTGCCAAAAAAAAAAAGAATACAGAAAAAGCCTTGTACTTTAAAAAAATAATGTTCGATTCATTAATTTTATTTATTTATATTTGGTTTTGGGGACTGAACCCAGGGCCTCATGCATGCCAGGTAAGGACTCTACTGTGGTGCTACATCCCCAACCCGGCTTTGTACCCTTTATCCAGTTTTTCCCCAATGATTACATCTTGTAAAACCATAGTATCATATCATAACCAAGATATTGATATTGATATAGTCAAGAAACAAAAATGTTTCCATTAACATAAGGTTACCTAGAGTTGCTCTCATATAGCCAGGCACATTCTCCTCTCTCTCTGACCCACTCCTTAACCCCTGGAAACCGCTGGTCTATACTCCATGTTTATAACATGATCATTTGAAAAATGGTATGTAAGTGGAATGAAATAGTACGTAATCTTTTGGGATTGGCATTTTTCTTTCTGCACAATTATCTAGAGCTTCATCCAAGTTGCTGTATCAGTTGTTCATTCCTTCATATAGTCAAGTTGTAATCCATGGCAGGGCTGTGCCACAGTATGTTTGACTGTAAAATATCCAGGTTGTTTCTGATCCTGGACTATTCTGAATAAAAGCTGCTATTAGCACTCATGTACAGATTTCTATGTGACCATTAAGTCTTGATTTCTCTGGTGCCTGGGAGTTTAATTGTGAAGTCATATGGTAGTTGAATGCTTAGTTTTTCATGAAACTGCAGAATTGTTTTCCATCATGGTTGTGCTATTTCCATAGCTTGTTTTTTCATCCCATTAACAAGCCTTTAAACAAAGAAAAAAATTTTTCAACTTTGATGAAGTCCAATTTATCAGTTTTCCTTTATGGATCATGCTTTTGATGTCAAGTGTAAGAATGCTTTGCCTAACTGTAAATCCTGAAGATTTTCTCATGTTTTTTATCTCAAGATTGTTCTATACTTCACATTTAATTCTGTGATCCAGTATGAATTAATTTTTGTATAAGGTATAAGTTTTAAGCTAAGATTCATTTTATTGCCTCTGGATGTCTAACTATTTTAGCATCATTTATGAAAAGGGTTCTCCTTCCTCCATTAATTTGCTTTTGAACTTTTGTCAAAAATCAGTTTGGCATATTTGTGTGGGTCTCTTTGTAGGTTTCTACCACGTTCCATTTATATATGTCTTTACTCTCTGCCAGTACTACTCAGTCTTGGTTCCTTATCTATAGTTGTGATGGGCTCACAGATCTGTCTCCATGAGAATGTTACAGGCCAGACTTTGAGGGAAATGACTAAACAGACTCCATTTTGCTCTGAGACTCCATGTTATGTAGGAAATCCCATGGGAACACCCTGCCAAGTAATCATCAGTTACTTGGTGTGACATATTTAACAATATAAAATGACAATTCCTATGTAATAAAAAATTGCTCTCTTTTGATCTCTATTGCTCCTAACCAATGTACCATGTAAACGTAATTGTGTGGAAGATAGTAACCATTCTTTAGTTTGTACCTAGGTAAGAGTCGTTTGACCCACATCTCCCTCTGTTGATGATCTCATGATGTTAGTTTGTAATTTCGAATCATAGCAACTTATGATTGATGTGATTTTTGGTATAAGAACCCCTACAACCCTATGATCGGGGCTGTTCTCCCAATAGCCATTTTTTGGGGCATTGTGTGAGACAGTTAGCCGGCCGGCTTAATAAAGACTCTCAAATTTGGACTTCTCAATGGTGATTGGTCTGTTCATAAGTTGCCCCCATAAGTGTTGAAATCATGTAGAAGGGTTCCTCCCACCTTATTCTTGTCAATTTTTCTAATTATTTTGTCTTTTTTTGTACATTTTAGCATATTCTTTTCTATATATAAAAAAATCAGGATAGGAATTACATCAAATCTATTTAACAATTTGGGAAGAATTGACATCTTTATTATTTCATATCTTCTAATCCATTGCACAATGTGTCTCTCCATTTATTTATATATTTGGTTTTTTAATCAGCCTTGTGAATTTTTTGGTATACAAGTCCCATACATGTTTTGTTAAATTTGTACATAAGTTACATTTAACCCTTAAGTATATTTAGCTCCTTTTTTTTTTTTAAAGGTTTTCTTTTCTTTTTTTTTTTTTGATTGGCATTGGACCTTTATTTTATTCATTCACATGTGTTGCTGAGAATTGAACACAGTGCGTCACACATGCTAAGCAAGCATTCTATCACTGAGTCACAACCCCAACTCTATTTATCTCCTTTTTAAAAATAAATTGTAGGGGCTGGAGTTGTGGCTCTGTGGTAATACGTTTACCTACCTCGTGTGAGGAACTGGGTATGATCCTCAGTACCACATAAAAATACATACATAAAATAAAGATATTGTGTCCATCTACAACTAAAGAATTTTTAAAAAAAAATAAACAAATAAAAATAAATTGTAAGCTGGGTGCAGAGGGGGTACAGCTGTAATTCCAAAGACTTTGAACACTGAGGTAGAGTGTTCCTAGTTCAATCCCCAGTACTGCAAAAAAGAAGAAGAAAAAAATTTTTTAAAAATCAAATGGCATTGCATTTCAAATTTTGGTGTGTATTTGTTTATTGCTAGTATATATAAATAAAACTAATTTTTGTATGTTGACTTTTATATTTTCGTATGCTGACTTTGTTGACTACAACCTTATGAAAATCATTCATTAATTCTAGGATAGTTTTTTTGAAGATTCCTTGGGACCTTCTAGATAGATAAGCATGTCATTTGCAAATAGGGAGGTGTGAGGTCTTTCTTCCAGTGTGTATGCATTTGTTTTTCTTTTCTTGCCTTATTGCACTGGCTAGAACTTCCAGCGCTATCTTGAATAAGAATGGAGACAATAGAAATTTCTGCTTTGTTCCTGATCTCAAAGATAAAGTGTACAATATTAGTTTGCTAGAATTATTCTATAGTTTGGGTAAGTGTCCCTCAAAGGTCCTTCAAATGTCCATGATTTGAACCCTAGAGTGGCACTATTGGGAAATGGTGGAGACTTTAGGAGGTCAGGCATAGTAGGAGGTGTTCAGATCATTGGAAGCATGCCCTTGAGGGGGGTTGTAGAAACCTAGTATCTTTCTAGGCATGAGGTGAATTGGTGCCACATGCTTCAGCCATGATGTGCCAGCAAAGGCCTAATGCACCACTCGTGGATGGAAAGTTCCAAACTATGAGCCAAAATAAACATTTTCTATTTGTAAGTTGATTATCTCAGATATTTGTTATAGTAATAGAAAGCTAGCACATCATATGAAAAATATGTGTATTGTTAACTACTGAGTAAATATAATTTTCTTTAAAAATTTAAAAGGTTAAAAAATAGCACTTTCGCCTACTGTTTAAGAAATAGTACCTGTTCTTGTTATAAAATAGAAAAGTGGTAGGTACCATCATACTATTTTATAGAGAAAGAAGCTGATAAGATTATTTGATAAAATCAGTTATGATCTTCAATATTTTAAAAGTATAAAAAACTTTCTCTGTATTTTTTAAATCTAGTCATTGACTAGAATGCAAGAGTTGTGATTAAATTTTGGACATCATAATTCCAGATTATGAGCATCTTGAGGAAAGCTAAGAATGAACTTTGTGTTTTGAACTAAAGGTTGTCTGCTAGTAAGCCTATTATTAGGAAACAGAGAAAAATAGTGTTTGAGGTCAAAATTATAGAAAATGCAGTGTCTCTGGGCTGGCCTCCCCAGATGCCCTTCAACTGATGAATGGATAAAGAAACTGTGGTATCTATACACAATGTAATATTACTCAGCCATAAAGAAGAATAAAATTATGGCATTTACAGGTAAATGGATGCAGTTGAAGAATATCATGCTAAGTGAGATAAGCCAATCCCAAAAAACCAAAGGCTGAATGATCTCTCTGATAAGCGGATGATGATACATAATGGGGGGTGGGAGGGAGGCAAGAATGGAGGAAGGATGGATTGTATAGAGGAAAAAGGGGAAGGGAGGAAAAATAACAGAGTGAGATAAACATCATTACCCTATGTACATGTATGATTACATGAATGGTGAGACTCTACTTCATGTACAACCAGAAAAACAACAGTTGTACCCCATCTGTGTACAATGAATCAAAATAAATAAATAAATAAATTATAGAAAATGAAATTAACTAATCAAGATCAAAGCAAAAAAATTATCCATTTTGAAAACAGGAAAAAAAGTATATTTAATCCCTGGATTTTCATATTAACTAGTCATGGTGCTTTTTAAATAAAATAAAGAGTAATTGTTAAAAGTCCACTAGAGGGCTGGAGTCATGGCTCAGTGTTAGAGCACTTGCCTAGCATGTGTGAGGCACTGGGTTCCATTCTCAGTATCACAGATTAAATAAATAAAATAAAGTTCATTGATAGCTAAAAAACAAACAAACAAACAAAAAAAGTCCACTAGATACAGAGTATGGTGCCAGGCATTGTTAGAGAATATACATTTTGGGTCCTGCTCTTCAGGTGGTTATGGTCTGTACAGTCTAGTGAAAGATGATATGGATCAATGGAAAAGTAAAAAGTACTAGCAGTTCTGATTCAAAGGGAGGTGATGCTGTGAGGTTGTAGATGACTAGTGGCCAATGAGTTACTTGTACCAAAATTTTCTATGGGAGTTTTGAGGAGGAAGAATCATTTCAGATGAGCTTTATGGAGATGGTAACAATTGAATCAGGTTGTGAAGTGTAAGAGGTATGTGGATAGATATAGGTGAAGGAGGATGGGGATTCTAGTCCTTGAAATTCCCTCTGTTGGGGTCTTTTTAAAGGAAGCTATTTGGGCAATTTTCTTGTATTATCTGAGTTATCTATGACCCAGCATACTGATACAAGCTTAAAATTCTTCTCTACCCTTCATGTTTTTTTTGTTTTTTTTTTTTTTTTTTCTTATTCCCAAAATGGCCCCCTGACTGGCATGGGTTGGGGGAAGCCAGCAGCAGTCAAGCAATGAAAGAGGTTCAGAGAATAAAGAAAATCATTCTGGGAGACCTAATAGTGCTTGTGTTTAATTTCATATCTTTACATGGATCAGGATGAAATAGATCCATACACCATACAATTTACAACCAATTTAAAACAAAATGATTATCTCTTTTCTGTCAAGAGTAACACATTCTAAATGGGCTGCAGTACCCATGTTTCAAAAAGTGAACCAAGGGCATGCAGGATTGTGTCCACTACAGCTCAAAGGTATTGAATGAGAAATTGTTCCAGTATGGCAGTGATCAGCATCTAAGGGATGAAGATAGAAGATAATCACCAACCATTTGACAATTGCAGTAAATAGATTCAGAAAGGGGAAAACAAAAGACTCCACACCTGGGCAATTAAATTCTTAATAATAAATTGTGATTACACTCAACTATACTGTGTTGAAGGAACACAATGAAGTTCATTTACCTCAGTTGCAGATTGTACCCCCCTACATCCCCCTTTAAGCTATTAAGTTCAAAGATGCAGTTTACCCCCAGGAAATAAAGCTTCCAGATAAAGCCTTCCTAGTTCTCTACTCCACTCCATGCTGGTTGAGTTTTCATTCTAAGCACTTGCTTCAGCATTTGGGGGAATCTTCTTCTCAACAGGACATTGGTATCTGAGCAGAATAGAAAATTGTTTCCATTTCCAGCTCAAAAGTGATGTATTTACATAAGCTTCTCTTTCATTTAAATCTGTCTTAATCCTCAAGGATTTAGTAGTTGAAATGCAAACTGCAATTTTAATAAACAAAAAAAAATACAAGAAAGCAAACTGTACAAATGCAGAATTTTAACAAATCACTTTTTTAAAAAATGTCTTGCCAAAAAGCAGGTAGTTTCAAGATATTTTCTTGTATTTTTCCTGATAGAAGATAAAATAGAAATAAAAAAAAACTTGTATGTATATACATATGGAGGTGTTCAGAACAAGCCACCTCAAAATATGCCTTCAGCATATGAATTATTTTGAGCTAAAAGAAATTGAGAACCAGGTCTTTACCTCAACTACCTAAAAGTATACAACTCCTCTTTGGTAAAGGAGATTTTCAGTAGTCAGAGTATCTGTGCCAGGATGAAAGCTACTCCTGGAAATAACTTTTACCACCAGATTCTTATCTACATGACCAATATTTGTTTGGTATACACTGCCTTTCCATCCCTTCCCATAATTTGCCTCCCCCCACCACTCCCAAACCCTCTTACTTTTTGTAACTCATGATGATCCTAAGTATTAATTATCTGGCCACTTCCTTGAGTCTTGTATGGAACTTCAAGGAATATATACATACATTTTTTTCCCTCAGGTCAACTGTCCATATCAATTTAGTTCTTAAACCAGTCACAGAACTCAGAAGGGTAGAAGGAAGCATGTTTCCTCCCCTGCAGATAGAAAATAAGTAGCAATTGTAACCCCACAAAGTTCAGTTTGCTACTGCTGGATAGAGTCAATGAATCAAGTGGCAAAGTGATGAAGGAAAAAGCTTTATTTGCAATATGCTGGTATTTTTGGAAGGTTGCTCTTGACTCCAATGACCTTCTTACCCCTTGCCCTAAGGGTGAGTTTTTATATGATTTTTCAAGTGAAGTATGTGGGTCTCAGACAAGTAGGTGCTTCAGTTGTCCAGTGCTTTGAAAAGTAGCCTTCTTCTGGAGTCTGGGTTGTGCGCATCTTATTTCGTTCACACAGGCCAGTGAGAGTTGCAGTCTGGTTGGTCTAAGACATAAATGTCAGCGTTTCTGTATTGATTAGAGTGGCTTCTCTAGTTTTGGTTGTGGTGTTTCTGGGAAGCATGCTTCCACATGTGACTGTCTTCTATAACTTGGGACTAGAGTTTCATGTACTTTAGCGCGCAGTTAATCTATAAAAGATAGAGCAAATAGAAGCAAAGAGAAACTTCTGATAATTAGGTTTTGATGTGAAGGAGAGTTTATGCGCAATTTCAGAATGAAATTATAATTTGATTTCAATGTAACCATTTTAATCTTACTTTCAACCCATCTCTAAGTTCAAGATGATTCTGAAAATTTTTATGTTGATCGTTGAGTTGAAAGACAGCTGGTCTACAGTCTCACTCCAATGCATACATTAAAATAGTTAATTATTAGCTCTTGAGGTTTCAAGATTATAGTCAATATAGAATCACCCCCTCCCCAAATGTGCAAGAATTTATTCTGTGTTTTGAACAGTATAGTTGAGAGTTATCATATTTTTCTTCCCTGACGAGGTGTAAATTGCTGAAGCTCAGTTCTGCCTCAGAGGATCTGCTACCAGAGAAAAGACGTGGCAAAAGTTCCTGGTTTACATCCACTTTAAAATTTAACTGTTTTTCTACTTACTCCAGCTTTGTTTTTACTTTTGGGTATGTTGAAGGTTTGTTCTTACAATTAAACAAAAACTAGCTACATTATTTACCAAAAAAAATGCAGAAGTATTTTACTAGATAATCTCAAAATCTTTCAGCTTTAAAAATCCTTCTATGAATTGTAATTTTATTTAGTTCTTCTCATTATCACTAATATCTTTATTTACTTATACTTTTCTTCATCATCTTTGTGTTTTTTTTTTTGAATCCTATCATCAGAAATAGCAAAATCTTTTTTAAAGATGTTTTCCACACCAGTATTATCAAAGTAATACATGCCCATGATAGAGAATCTGGAAATTTTTCTATGCATATTTCATGCATAGCTGTGATCTTATCCTATGTGAAAGGTTGTGCCCTACATTTTTCACTTAGCCTGACAATGTAAACATCACCCAGTATCTGAAATTCACTCTCAATAGGCAGCGTCCTATTTACTCAGAAAGTCGTGATTTAATCTACGATCTTCATCATCTTTTTTACCTACTTGGGTGCTATGTTTAAGTCACTCTACCAATATTTGCATTCTAATATAGAAGGGAGAAAAGCCATTTAAGAAACAAAATTATCTGCTAGACAACACTATTGGTAAATCAAAGACCCCAGAATTTTAAAATAATCTCTATTTTTCTTTGATATTTCTTATTATAAAGATATATAAAGGACTCAAATATAAGCGTTAGACTCTTTTTTTTTTTTTTTTTTGTTAAAAGGAAATCTAGCTTGTATCAGGCTGGGGGTCCAGAATGCCTACCTCTCCCATTCCATTTTGAGGCCTTTTATCCCATTTGCTCCATGCCTGTTGGCCTTTTCTTTCATGGAACAGGAGAAGCTTTTTCCAGGCTCAAGGTTTTTCCCTTTATTTCTTTTGGGAGGTGAGGAAGGAACTCTTCCTCTCCCTTTATATTCTTCATATCTTTGCCTTAAATATCAACTCCTTAGACATACTTAGAGAACCATCCCTATTTAAATTGATTCTTGCCCTGTTATTTTCTTAACATTGTACTCTTTCCTCCAAAAAATTTATAGTAATTTGCTGGGCATGGTGGTGACATCTGTAATTCCAGCGACTCAGGAGACTGAGGCAGGAGGTTCCCAAGTTTGAGGCCAGCCTCAGCAATTCAGCAAGTCCTAAACAACTTACAGACCCTGTCTCGGAAAAAAAAAAAAAAAAAAATTAAAGGGCTGGGGATGTTGCTTAGTGGTAAAGCACCCTGTACACACAAACATACACACACACACATACACACAAATTTATTGTAATTTATGTATGTTCAATAAGGATAGACTTCATCAGTGTCCTTGGGACTAGCACAGTGCCTTACACAGACAAATCTCTCTGTTGAATAAACAATTTGGGGAGGGGGGGCAAACTTCCTAGATCAATAGTGACAATATTATTACTAAGGTAGTTTCTAGCCTTAATAAGAAGGTAGTGTCATGAACTTAATACTATAGTGAAATAAGGAAGCTAATACTTAGGGACACAAAGTAAGAGAGGAAACATGAGTAGAAAAGCACACATACACAAATCTTGGGCAAAACCCGTGTTTAATGCTAACTGGTGGAAAGCCATGGTACTTTTCCTGATCCATTTGAAGGGCCACATCCAACACTCCTGTAACAGAAGACAGATAAACAGGATAAAAATATAACAAATTTAATAAAGTTTCAAGTGACATGGAAGCCTTCAAATTGAAGACCCCCAAACACAGAAAAGTCTCCCTATTTTTATGCTTAGTTTCAATGAGGAATGGACAGCTATGTAGAAATGTCATTGGACAAAACGGTATGGTCTAATGGTAAAAGACTGAGGGAAGGGAACTGGTAAGGCCAGTCTGTTCAGATGGTTCTTGTCCTACGTAATGTTTCTTCCAGCTCTGTCTCCCCACATAACCACTAGCCACCCTCTGGAATGAAGATCTTCAAGGGAAAGGAGAGGGGAGAGTGACCTTCCTAGGTTTATAACTTGCTTTGGGGCAGAGGGGTTCTCATATCTATTATACCCTGGGGAAGAGGACTTTTGAGTTCTATGATTTGCTCTCTCAGAGAAAAAAAGAGTGGGAGACAGGACAGGAGGGTACAGAGACCTTGCCTTGAGGTTCTTTCAATCTCCTTCAATTCAAATTATTTAGCAAGACAAAGCACCATACTTTGAGGTATCATGTTCATATCATTGAGCCCCAACAATGTCATCTCCCTTTAAGATAGTTCATCTAGGCCTCATTAGGAGTCAATAAAACTGGGTGGACCATATAGTGAACAATGGTGCTCTGCCCATATCCCTTTTAGCACCCAAGCTTAAACTTCTTTTACTTCCAACAGTCAGCACCTGTGGTTTTTTTCTGGAGGACTAGGCCTATACTGCTAGAAATTCTTTGTCTTCAGCAGAGAGCAGGAAGTGACTGAGAATTAAATTCTTGACACCTATTCAATAATCAAGGGGTTGGGAGTATGAAATTTCCAGACTCCTCACATCAGATTTCCCTAACTTACTCAGGCTGGATCCATCCTTGGCTAGATGAGTCAGGCTTGGCTTCCTCCCTCTTGCCTGTCCCTGCCCTCCCTCTTCTGGGAAAACTGCCTCGAATACTGAAAAACATTTTAGGGTCGATTTCTTCTCTCTCTCTCTTTTTGTAGTGCTGGGCATTGAACCTAGGGCCTCACACACATTTTAGGATCTATTTCTAGTCTTAGACCATGGGGCAGAAGTTCTTGGGCAGGAGGGTTTCACCTTAATCATAAGCACACATTAACTACTTAAGGTACTCTAGAGAAGCAGAGTGTTTTAAGCACAAGCAAAACATGGAATCATGCAAGAGAATGTCTGTGAGTAATCTAGATCTCTCCACTAGCTTTCATAATATACTCTTTATAAAATATTTGCTAATTCTACAGGAAATTAGTTTTCATGCTTCCAATTACCTTTTCTTCTACAGGTATGTCTGATTAATATGTTTTTCTTCTTTCCTGGTTAAGATAAGAGAGAGAGAAGACAATGAAAGAGGAAGTCAATACAAGGAGCAAGAGCATTTTTTCTTCCTTCTCTGCCTTTTAGTCTTCCTTTACTATTCTTCATAGGCAGATTTTTAACAAGGAGCCGCTAGAAATGTGGTTTGTAGAGTCCCAGGACTGGTGTCACATGGAATTGACAGAGAATAACTTAATATTTGATATACATTCATACTTTATAACAAAATTTCACTCATTCTATATGAAATTGCTTTTGTACTTCTAATTAATAGCAGTTAAGGCATTTTTTATTCAACTGCTTTTTCTAGATCATATAAAATATGAGAAAATGATATAGGTAATTTAAAATAACAAACCTAACCAATAGCCATGAAGGGTTATTACATCAGGCCGAGAGATTTATGGTATATTGAGTGTCTGTTATGTGCAGAGAATGCATTAAGTACAAGGATGAAATAAGATACTACCTTTTGTTCTCATGGAAAACAAATGACTTTTTATGACTTTCTAGTAATAAGCTTAGACTGTGGACATTAACGCTAGCACATATTTCTGTGGTGTTTACTGGTTATGAAATGTAAATCAATTCTTTATTCTGCTATAGAGAAATACCTCAGGGAAGACTTATTACTATCACTTTCTTCTATCATGAAAATGATTGTTCTAATTTCATCCAATAGCATAAAACTGTTAACACAATATTTTATCAGCAACCTATTTAACAGCTAGTTTAAAAATCAAATTATCCACAACACACGATCTAACCTTTAAGGTTTTAAAAATACAAGTGTTTGCTGAATGTTGGTAGTATTTAAAAATATATTCTGAAAAAGATTGATTCATTATCACAAGGTGGATTTCCTATTCTATTTAAATGTAAGAGACTTGTGCTTTAGTTTGTAGTATTTCCCATTTTTATTATCCTTCCTTGGTTTTAAAAGAAAAAAACAATCATGACCCCTTAAACAAGCTGAGAAACATACACATTTGTTTTCTGGATATTAAAATTAGCTAGAAAGTAGAATCAAGTCACTTTCACTTGAATACATATTTTTATTTAGAATGCAGCACTAATAGCATGATGAGACTTTCACAAATCTGTACCAAGCAGCACATAATCTTCACAATGTGGTGTTTTTACAAGTAATTTAAGTATAGCATCATTATTATTTGGTACTAAAGTCAAAGACGACATTTAGATTCTTCAGCTTTGGAGCATTTAATAACATCAAAATGATTGTCTAGTCATGCGGAAGACAGAAATTCAAAAGCAGTTTCTTTTTCTTCTGCCAGTTCCTTTGCAGTAAGGTCCATCTTCTCACGTGAGAAATCATTAATAGGGAGACCTTCAACAAATTTCCAGGTCTTATTCTGTTTGAAAATAATTGTAAATAAGAGATTAATTAACTAGAATTGATCTTCCAGCAAGCAACAACCTAGTTTGAATTTATATTTAGAGGTATACTTGCTATAAAATCTGATTCCAAAGAAATAAAACAGAATTCAAACTTTTTTGTGGTGCTAGGGATCAAACCCAAGCCTTACACAGGCTAGGCAATGCTCTATCTACCTCTGAGCTCAGCCCAGGATCCAAATCTTAAAATTATAAGATAATTCTCAAAAAAAAGTTAACACTTGAATTTAGAACCATTTAATCTCAAAAAATTATAAAGGCTATTGACTTTACTATGGTTATAACAAAAAGCAACAACACTGAAAACCATTGCTTCATTTAGAAATAAAATAAGATTTGTATGTAGCTAATACTATGATAATATAATTCACCTGATGGTAAGAGTTGAATCATGCTTTCTAGATCAATTTCAATCTTTTAATGACTTGAAATTATCATATATATAATACTCAAATTGAGGAAAAAAGAGTATTGTTTATTAAAGGAATAACTTTGTAGGTCACATTATACCTATTTTGAGAAAAACATATAACTACTTTCCCACAGAAAGGAAATAACCCCCAAACATCCTACCTTGATTACAACAGGGAATGAGTAGAGAAGATCATCAGGAATACCATAGGAGTTGCCATCTGAGATAACACCCATGGACACAAATTCTCCCTAAAAAAAAACACCCCACAAAAAAAATGTTTTGTATTTTCATGGCACAGTGGGATTAGTCTAAACAAACAACATGTAAGCCAACAAAATTAAACCAGGTGATTTTCTTACTATGTGCATGACTTCATTACTGTATAAGGAACCATCATCAGCACCAGGTACTTCCATGACAAGACAATTTTCATGGATAGTATCTCATTCTACTCTTCCAAATTATGTGTAAAGTAGATTAGAAAAACATATCCTTATTTTATAGATGAGGAAGCTTCTGCTTGATATTGAAGAAAAATGGTTTTCTATATATTATCATGTTTAACCCTCATAATCCTTTGAGGTAAATGTCATGTAATAGATGATAAAACAGCTCAGAAAGGTTAAATAACTTCCCCAAGATTAGTTTATTAGAAGACAGCTGAGCTGGGAAATGAACCTAACCAGTTTTGCCACTAAGGCTCTACTTTTTAATATTACAGCATCAGGGGACCAAAATATGTTATGTGTATGTACATACACACATTTATATATTTATATATAAAATAATATATATAATATTCACATATATAATATATGTATATATATATATATATAATATATATATAAAAATTATCACTGCATCCTCACCTCTGGAGTTCCAAACCAGATGTCTCTAATGTGATCAGAGATGGCTTTCGCAGCAGACATTGCACTGGAGAGTTTCCGAGCCTTGATGACAGCAGCACCACGCTGTTGCACAGTCTGTGGAGGGGCAGGCAGATGTGGCAGTGTTACTTGATCATGATAACAAAATATCATCAGTTTCAAGTTGACCTAGAATGAAAGGCTGCAACCAAAGCTTAGCGTGTTGCCTCTAACATCATGCAACTACCCAATGTTGAACTTATTAACCTAATCTGGTTATAAGCACCAATCTTTCTGAAAACAGAAAAGTACAAAATTTCCCTAGAATGTTTATCACACTTTATACAAAGAAATGGATGTTGGTATAAAGATAACCAGATGACTAGAGGGTACTCTAGCTTTTCCAAAAGTGACAATCAATCTCAATTGCTGTACAACACATCAGATCAGATTGGATCATGGCTTTGTAGGATTCCAGAACAAAGTATGCAGGTCTCAGAGCAACTGTGAAACACCTGCTCTCCTTGAGGTTTCTCTTTCTATTTATTGGGGACATGAAGGACAGCAATGTGGTGTATTTCTCAAGTTCTTTATGCTTGGCTGTTAAGAGGACTCAGATTTTTTCTTACCGTGATGAATTCTCCCTTGAGCCAACTGTCATCTTTCAGAGCTTCATAAACACCAACTTCCTTTCCTTGCAATTTCACCTTGGCATGGTTGACATCTGGATACTGAGTTGAGGAATGGTTTCCCCAGATAATGACGTTCTTTACATCGTCAGCAGTTACACCAAGTTTAAGAGCAATCTAGTTGAATTTAAAACAAACGCACTATTTAGACAAATTATTTAAAATGGTGACTTGTTTGATAAAGGTCTTTAAGTAAAGATAAAAAGTTTCTGAAACTTCAAGAAAGCAGAGTTATATTGATTTGCAAAAGTGTAACTTTCATTGATTGGCAATTACCTAAAATAGCTTACTAGGGTTAACTGAATTTGAAACGTTATAGAGTAGAATATTTAAATAGAATATTTAAGAGTAGTAGGTTTACAAAATGTAAAACATCAATACAGAGGTATTTTTTCAATGCATAAATATAATCTTTGTTGTTATTAATGCTTACATGGAGATGTCTACTTAGTACTTCTGAGCAAGCAGGTATTTAAAGTACTTTCTCCATATTTAGGTGAAATTTTTATTATATACCATAACAGATTAATTTTCAAATAATCTTAAATGTGAAATCTTGTAGTTGAAAGGGACTTATATTACCAAAGTATATCTGTTGTCTCCATTTTATAGATTAGGAAACTACCAATAACACACACACCGATGCACTTTAAGACATGGTTAAATCCTGATAAAACCCATTAAAAATTGAAAATATTCCAAGTTGAAATGCATTGCATATCCCTAAACTAGCAAACATCATAGCTTAGCTTGGCTTACCTTAGCTCAGAACACTTACATTAGCCTATAGTTGGATGAAACCATCAAATACAAAATGTATTTTATAATAAAGTGTTAAATATGAGTATTTAAAAATATTTATATGTTTATGAATATCTGTATCTGTTTTTACACCTTGGGCTAGTAATCTGAGATACACTTTACTAAATCCCCATGAATGTCAGCTTCAACAGCCCCTAATCCTCTCCTCCCTACAGGCCTCTGGGGCTCCCCTGAACTTCTCCCATGAACTTCTTTGTTCATGCTGCCTACTCCCTCTTGCTCCTTTCATCTCTTGAGCTAACCAGTTCCATCTGGACAGCAAAGGGCAGGTACTATGCACCCAGTGGATGTTGTTTCTGAATGTCATTCATGCCAGAGTTAGTCTAGTTAACGTCTCCCTAGGACAATAGCTCCTGGCTTCCTTAGACACTTTTGTGTTTGTCATATAGGTCTGTTAAAGTTTTTGACTAATTTTCCAGACCTAGTAATTTCTTTCCCTTTAATCCCAGTCAACTAGCATCACTGTCAATTACCTTGTCAGCAGTCACATACAGCTCTGGTTTGCAAGTACACAGGGAAGTCCTGCAGGTGAGAAAGTCACCAGATAGCAGAGCCTTCCAAGTTTCAAAACAAATTATGTTAAGATTAGTAACCATTCATGTAAGAAAAAAATAATCTTTGGGTTTGTTGTTTTCTCACTGGGTATAACTTCTATAAGAGGAAGAAACTGTTTCTTTAAAAACTTTCTAAGAGCTTTCCCTGTACCAGACTGACATGAGGAAACACTGCTAACCAAGGGCCTGTGAATAATGATCAATATGTGCCAAAAGTGATCGTTAAAGTTTGATGAGACAGCTTCTTCCCTTTTGGCTTATTCATGACTTTTCTCCCACAAGTAAAACTGTTCAGCAACTGGGACAAAGTCTCACTCAGTAATATCTCTGGAAGCAGAATTTTCCAATGTCTGTTTCTACTGAGGTCTCAGATGAAACAGCAAAGGAGGGGATTATCAGTGTCATTATTTTACCTCTTTCCTCTCTGTAGAAACTAAGTAACCATCTGGCAATCTGGAGTGTACAACTGCAGTACATCTTTTCCTTTATAATTGTCCCATAGTACTTGAGTCTCCTACAACTAGTCATTTGAACAAATTCCCATTTCTTTTCAGCCACCGACCCTGCCAACAGCCTAAAGCCTCTCATGGAATGTTTATATTTCAAGTTTGCTATCCAATGAGCTTCTTAAATAACTGGAATGTTGAGGAAGCTATTTCCAAGGTGAGGCTCTTTTCAACTTTAGGGTGTATCCCTCCTAATAAAAAGAACAAAACCAAACTAAAAAATAATAGCAGTCAACCTTTACTATATTTGACTATGTGACATGTACCATGTTAAGGGCTTAAAATGGATCTTTTCTTATTCAATCCTCACAACAATTCTCTGAGGTAGATGCAATTATTATTTTATTTTATAGCTTAAATATTCATCCTCAAGGTCACAGAGCTAGTAAGTCATTTGATATCATTATGTCATAACATGCACAAGGGTTTGGTTTGACTCCTTGGCAAATTTATTTAAGGTGCTAAGGGGTAAGGAAAATTAACAACAATTAAAATCTAGCTCCTATGTAATGAAAGCAGGAAAATGGATGGACGGACAGACAGACACACACACACACAGAATATTTAAAGAATATAAAACTGAAAACTAAATTAGATATAAAATTAAAAATTAAAATCTTTTTTCTGGCTGGGTGTGGTGGCCCATGTCTGGAACTTGGAAGGTGGAGGCAGGAGGATCACAAGTTCAAGACTAGGCTCTCCAACTTGGTGAGACACTCTATCTCAAAATAAAAGTGAAAGAAAAAAGGCTGGGGATGTTGCTCAGTGGTAGAGTGCCCCTGGGTTCAATTTCTGACACCTCAAAACAAACCCCAAACAGTGAATCTGATTGCTTAGCTACAAGGAAAAGGAAGCAGAACCACACAACTACATAAAACTCAAGTTTTTTTAATGATCTCCTAAGTATCTGATAAAATTAAACTAAATTATGTATCATCATGGGAAATATTATATTAGTAACAAATTTTTAACTATTACTACTTGAAATTTTAACTCTTAATAGAGTTAAAAGTCTCTGGTCTTTAAAAGAACAGATGTAAAAATTTACTAACAAATTTAATAATAATTCACCTTTAATTTAATAATTACTAAACAAAAACAACGACAAAAGCACAAACTAAGATTCAGTTATTTTAAAAGTGAGAGAAAAAGGCTTTAAATCTAAAACTCACAAATTTAAAAGGCATTTATTTTTCTTACTTGAGATTTAGCTCGGTTGTGATCCAAACGAGTCAAGCAACTGAAATTCTCCTTGGGGATGGATGGAGCTGACTTAGAGGCAGTCAGGCAATTGGTATTTGCTGGGTTTCCCACAACAATGACCTAGGATGGATGGGAGGCAGAGAAGAGTTTACAGAATGAATACTTATTGAACTATCTTAGAATTCCACTGAAATGTGTTAACTGGTAGCCTGTATATCAAGTCTAAGTGAACTAAACATACACAATTACCATTGTAGTTTGTAGGTTTCTATCCTCCCTTTGAAAAGCATTTTATTTTTGACTTGTTAATGTTTGGTGTGACTACTGAAAACATTTTTTTGATAAAGCCACTGTCATGTATATAAGTCACTTCTCAGTTGGCAATGTCCAAGACCTAAAGTGCATTTCTTTCTATTTTGTTTTTGTGTGAAAATAAACACAGCATTTATTTAACTTACTGCAACAAAGTATGTAATCTAAGGCTCCATCTCAGAGTTTGATTCATTCATAACATCTTCTTGTTTTTGAGTTTAAGAAAACAACGTCTCTGTGAACTAAAAGTACTCCTTAAATTTGCCTAATTCTAAGAATTGCCTGGCTATTTGCTAAAATACAGATTACCATTCCTTTTCCCTTCCCAGATCTACTGAATCAATCTTCAGGAGAAAATGCTTCGGGTTATTTTTTTGTATTGGAGAGGTTTAGTCAACACTGAATTATAGCACAGGAAAATGTATATATAGATTGTTAGGTATAAGAATCTTTAATAAAATGATAATGTAAGGAAGTTTATTTATTTAGAAATACTATCAAATTTACAGAAAAGCTGCAAGACTATTATAGGAATAGACTCCCATTTGGATAGATTCTCCAATTTGCTCCATCCTACGGCTCTCTCTCCACACATACACTATAATCATTCTTTGGTCCTTTTGAGAACAAGGTTCAGTTATGATGCTTCATGATCACTAAATACTCCAGTGCCAGTGAATATCTCCCCCAAACAAGGACACTTTGCAGAGGTGGGATTACTATGCAAACAATACCACAAATCAAAGCAGCCTGGATTTTAGTGGTCTGAACAACCTCAATCTTTTGCCAAGCCTGTGGATTTCTGCTCATTTCTATTATTTTCCATTAAGTATTTAAAATAAAGTCTATATCTAACAAAAATAAAGAAATCTATGAAGTGTCACAGATAGGACACTTTATTTGCCATCTTGAAAATTCTTTTTTGGTATTAGGGAGTGAACACAGGGGCACTTTACTACTGTGCTATATATACCCAGACCTTTTTTTTTTTTTTTTTTAATTATTTAAAAATTTTTTCTTAGTTGTCAATGGATCTTTCATTTTATTTATTTACATGTGGTGCTGAGTATCAAACTCAGGGCCTCACACATGTCAGGTAAGTGTTCTACCACTAAGCCACAACTCCAGTCCTTCCCCAGACCTTTTTATTTTTTTATTTTGAGATAGGGTTTTGCTAAGCTGCTGAGCCTGGCCTGGAAATTGCAATTCTTTTGCCTCAAAAATCTTTTTATTTTTTTTTAAAGAGGAATTTTCTTATACCTTTTTTTTCAAGTCACGACAGGGAAGTGTATTGAAAGTCAAACCTTTAACCAGAGAGCCTAAATGTCTGGACAAGTATTTTCACACAGCAAAAAGGCATCAGAAAGTTGTTTCAGCTTTATAAGTTTAATAACTAACACTAAATTTCCATATTATGGTAACAGGCAAAATATTTTTGAGTATTCCTGCAAATAGATATCTACACTATAAGAAAAAGATTCAGAAAGGGAGACCTTATCAAGCAAAACTCTGTATTTACCAATCACTGCACAGACCAGAAAAAAAGGGTAACAATGTTGTTTTCACTTAAATGCTGAAAGCTCAAAGTTCATTTGACAATAATGAAAAACCTGAATGAAATACATGTTGGTTACCTTAACTGACTTCTTAGCATATTTCTCCAAGGCTGCACCCTGGCTTTTGAAGATTTTCACATTTGCTTTCAGTAAATCTTTCCTCTCCATGCCTTCCCTTCTTGGCATAGAGCCCACAAGAACAGCCACATCCAGGTCTTTGAAGGCAACCTCTTCTTTATCTGTAGCGATGACATCTATGCACATGGCAAACAAAATGCTGAGCTATTTAAATATCCAAGTCTGAAGTTTTCTTTTTTATATTAAATCTACTTATTAATTCTGTTACCAAAGTGAAAACAAATAGCAATGTTTATTTTTTTCATATCACATTGATACACCCTGTAGGGGCCAAGAAAGACCACATATTAATATAACCATCTAACACTGGCAGAAATGTTAATAAAAATTTTACTTTACTTTTCCTATTTCCAATAATTAAGTCAACTTCAAACCTTCTATACCTATTATTTTTTAGTCATATATGATGCAAGGTATAATTTGAAGCAACATTTATTATTCAACATTTATTATTATTATTCAGAGAAAACAAAAAAGCAACTAATTTACCAAAAGAGCAACTAATTCACCTAACCTTTAAATTATAATTACCTTAAGGTCTTTAACGATTACTTTAAAAATAGTTCGTGTTTATTGAGGAGTGTTATGCCAGGATAATGCTAGGAAATTTATATTATCAAATTTATCTTCACATTTTAGAGATGAAAACACTGAGCTTTAAAGAGATTAGCTAGCTACTATGTTAAGATAGTGAGGAAGGCTATAATTCCCACCCACATCAGTCTAGATAGAGTTCAACTACCATGTTACAGTGTCATTTCAATAAACACATACAACTTGCTTTTCAGTTACAGAACATGTATTTTTGATTTTCTTTTGTTGACTGCATTAAAATGGTCATAAATGGCATTTTCATTGGTAAATTTTTAGACCAGTGGACTGGTGTCAGTGGACTGCAAGTCCCCAAATTGGGCATCTGCAGGAAGACCAGTTAGAAAGAAAAAATACCCAGCTTCCCCTTCCCAGTCATACATTCCCATTTGCAGAATATTCCTTGTCATAATCATACCTGCTAGAGAACAAACTAGGCCCACTACAGAGCAGAGGGAAATCAGCAGAGAAAGGGTTGCGAACGGGAAACAACATCAGAAGAAGTTGATTTGGAAAAGACTAGGTAAGGAAAGGGAGCAACAGAAAAGCTTGGGCCCAATCATATATTCTTTTATAGAACCATGCAACCAAATGATTTAGATGGTAGAATATCTATTTTAGTAAATGTCTACTGAAGAGATACATGAATATTAAGAAGGAGGCTACTTTTTGGGGATGTGTATATATTACGTTTAGTGCAAACTTCTAGTAGAGTATCATTAATCCTCATGAAAAGAAAAAGACCATCATGGAGGTATAAAAAAAATTCAAATTAGTTTATAATATGACCTGATATTTTAATAAACTTTTTAATCAGATTTAAGACTTTTGTCTTATATTTGAGTAGTAGTTCAATAATTCTCAAAGGTACTTAGCTGAACTCCTGTGAGTTTTCATAAACTATGTAGTATATGATTAGGACCATTTATACTATGTCTCAACCTGATGAATGGCAGATGGAATGGGACCATATATGTGGGACCAAGTAACTTCCAAGGCAGTGTATGGCTCTGGAGGACATCCTTCAGAATTGAAAAAGTTTTCCATTAATGGGATGTGACTATTAGCATTTAAATAGACATTAAATCCCAACATAATGTAGATAACCTCTGGTATATAATCCTATGTGATATTATCCCTAATTAGTATAATAAATTATATACAGACATGTTGAAGAAAAAGTAGCTTTTTACTTGACAGATTGTTTCTCACTTTTACCCTTATTTACTCTTGTGTACATGTTAAAAAGTAGTTGTAGTTTGTGCTGGCGGTATAGCTCTTGGTTGAGAGCCTGCCTAGCATGCCTGAAGCCCTGGCTTTGATATTCCACCCCACTCCCCAACCACAAAAATCTATACTTCTAAAACCAAAAAGTGAAATACTTTCATGAACTAATTTCTAATTAAGACTTCAATAAAAATCAAAAATCTATTTTTGTTAAGACATATAAAACCCTTTTTCTCTATTTTTAATTTCCTTTTTTGTAGAAGTGGGGATTGAACACAGGGGCACTCTACCACTAAGCTACAGCTCCAGTCCTTTTAAATTTTTTTGTTTTATTTTGAAATAGGGTCTTGCGAAGTTGCGTAGACTGGTATTGAACTTGTAGTCCTCCTGCCTCAGTCTTCTGAGTAGCTGGGATTTTAGGCGTGTGCCAGGTTAAAACTGACTTTCCAACTTACCTTTCAGGAGGGGAAGGGCACAGTCTTGCAGTTCCATTAGGACACCATCCAGAACACCCATCATGGGAGTGATATCCAGCAGCACAAGAATGATAGGCTGCCAAATAGCAAGGACAGCATCTATCAGGGTATGTTTTTATCATTTAGTCACAAAAAGTTCTTTCAAAGTTTTTGTTTGTGTGTGTATGTATAAAGCCTTATTCATTAGCCATGATAATTACATTAGGAGCTCAGGTA
This sequence comes from Sciurus vulgaris, assembly GCF_902686455.1. Classification (NCBI taxonomy): domain Eukaryota; kingdom Metazoa; phylum Chordata; class Mammalia; order Rodentia; family Sciuridae; genus Sciurus; species Sciurus vulgaris. The sequence goes on from NC_136475.1 coordinate 44,307,212, forward strand.
TCTAACACTGCACTTTCAGAGTAAGAAATGCTATAAAACCAGCAATTATTTGATAACAGAAACAGACGTAATCATGTGTAATGAATTTTAAAGTACATGAAAGGAATCTCAAATTGAAATGAGATTCCACAGCTTGCTCTTATTGTTAATAGCTGTATATTTGATTTCAATTCATGGATACTAAGTACAATATCTGACATGAAGGAAGAGTTCAATATGTGTGGGTTAAGGAAAAGAATTAATACATACTTTAGAAAAAAGATTTTAGTGTATTAATCAGACCTGCTAGAATTAGGGTGTCTGCTTCCAACTGGGAAGCTGATTTTTTTTTTGTCTAAATCTACCATTTCAAGCTTTATTTTTTTATTGATTTTTTTGAATTCATTTTTATTGTAAACAAATGGGATACATCTTGTTGCTCTGTTGGGAAGCTGATTTTCTGTCCATTTTGGTTCAAAAGAAGACCATTTATGAACAAGGAAGTGCTGATTCAACAACTCACAGAACTCTAAGCAGTTACTATCCTTAGCGATAGCCTGTGATCTTAGTGATATCCTTAGTGATATCACTATAGTGATATCACTGGCACCTTCTGGTTGGGTCAAGTTAACTAAATACAGTACAGAGGAATAGTTCTGATTTGCAAACTATTTCACTGCGTGCAGGGATGCATATAAATACTTTACTAGCTTCCATTTATAGCAATGCATCTATTACTTTTATTGGAACTATTCATTTCTTTACCATTTTATAATTTGTTTGCAACTAAATGAAGGGTTTTATTAACAACAGTCTTACTCTAATACCAAGATTTATAGACATGCCCCTACCTGGTCTTTACCAAAGACAGATCCATTTCCAATACTGTATAACAGTGAATACGCAATCTGACCAGCTGCTCCAGTCACAAGGACTCTGATTGGTTCGGACTGCAATAAAAAAGACCCATATAAGTTTTAAGTCTCTTCACACCTAGTATAGGTAAATACAGCATACACAAGTCAACTGAGAAACTTCCAGAACTGTCTCTGGCTGCGTTGATGTAGTGTTAACTCTCTGTACGAGGAGCACAAAGTGCTATCCTGTATTTACTTACACAATCCTATCCTTTTTTTTTTTTGGATATGTTACCACTAAAATAGGCCTAACAATGTCAATGTGTGCAGTATGTGGTGATACAAACCCTGGCAAGAGCCTCCCAAAACCTTATTATGCAAATCTCCCACTCCATCTGCTTAGAATTCTTTGCACAAGGAAGAACAGGAGTAGTGGTCAAAACTTTCCATTTTCATTGAATCAAATATTTTAATAAAACAATTATGCTTCAACATAATTATATGTAGGAGGAAAATATGCCTTTTTTATTTAATGAGGAAAAAATGAGAATATGATAGTATCTGGATTATAATAAATTTTAATACTAAAAAGGAACACAATGGTAACAAGTACTGATTGTTGACAATGTGATTCTAAGGGAAAAATTACATTTAAAAGGAAGGAGGGGGTAGGCATACAAAGAGCACAATATGATCCGTGGACAAAAATAATTGATATTCAAAAATCCAAAGTCATTAAAAAAGAAAGGTGAACTATGTCCAGAGAAAAAGTAGACTCAAGGTGACAACGCTGGGTAAATGCACTTCTACTCCTTGTCACCCTAACCATACCTGAGTGAAGTGGATTATTGAATTGACTGAGAACATATGCATTTGATTTGTTTTTATTTAAAATTCTCTCTTCTAGATGAGTCACATGTCTGAGAGGGAAATAGCATGTACGACCTTGAAGAATCCTTAACCTTAACCCTAAGATTTGAAGGTCAGCAGTGCTCAGTCACATGGTACCTACAGAAGTCAAAGGAAAAGCTCAGGAAAGAAGTGTCAACTCTTGAAGAGAAATGAATCTGACTATACATGCATTTCTTCAAAGATGTGACCAGATGTGCATAGGGAAAAAAAGACAGAGAGAAGGAGACAAAGGGAGAGAGAGAGAGAAGGGAAACATACTAAGGAGAAAGTAGAAAGTTTTTCCCTGTGGATCTGGGTCTCTTCCCTGACTTTTTCACCAACTTTCCCCCCAGAATTTCATATCTGTAAATATACTAATATGATAATCTCATAAATAAGCCATTTTTAATATTCATATTCCAAAACAAATTTGATTTATAAAGAGCACTAAATATGTCATACATGGTTATTTTCTATTTTATAACATGACACCAAATATTTTTTATTCTGATCCATCATTACTAGGATAACAGTAATGACATTACTAGAATAGTAAAGACTATTACTATTTACAGAAAAATTATTAATAGTTTATATAAATTTTTAATTTTGTCATTTTCCCCCTCTTCCTTCAAGTCAAGTAGAGTAAACGAGAAAAAGGAAATAGAGGAAAAAATAATTCCCTCCGGCCCCATTATAATGCAAATTCCTTAAAGCCAGAGGCTTTGTCTATTTTATTTACATTATCTCTTTTGGTCTACTCTATTTACTGTTATATCTTAACTAACTAGAATACCTGGCATATAGTTGGAGCTCAAATATTTGCAAAAGAAATAGCTAGATCTTATAACTACCAAAAAGACTGAATCTGTTAAGAATTATTTGGAAGCATGTTTTAAAAAAACATTTTAAAAGATATTTTATTCTTATATACTTGCTTTGAGAAGGCTGGAAACTTAGGGACCATAATTTTCAGCTGTAGTAAGTGAAACTACTTAAGCCAAAAGTTCTAATGTTATGGTCTATCAATCAACTGAAAAACTTATTTAATTCACTAAACAATACACCACTGAATCCCTATCAAGTACTTGCTACTATTGTAGGCCAGGGAATTCATTAAAAGCCATCTGAATTTAAAAAGGGGTTACACCAATTCTCTAAAACAGAAAGCTAGAAGCAGTAAAGAGTGGTAATTAAGAGATGACCTCTGGAGCCAAACTTTGGGGCTCAAGTTCTGGTTCCACAACTCATTAGCTGTATGCTCTTGTATAAATTACTTAACCTCTCTGTATTGTTTCCTTACAGTTAAAAGGAGATAAGGGTGGTAGGACTGAGGTAGTTCACATACAAAGCACAAAGATAGTAGCAAATATTATAATTTTAGGGCTTATGGGGCTCTGTCACTACAAAATTTTCCTCTAAGGATTCTAATAGTCTGTGGTCTTCTACTTATATGTCTGCTACTCTTTATTAAGACTGTGAAGCCCCCTTAAGAGCAGTAAGCATTTGATTCAAACTTGCACTCTCATATAGTATTCTACAAATATTTGTTGAATGAATTAAAAGTAAGGGTAAAGAAAAATATAAACATATGCTATTTCAGTGTAAGGAAGATGGCAGAACAGAATAATACAGCCAATTTTAGGAATTAATGACGGTCCTTACTAAAAGGGTTTTGACCAACTAGTGAACAGGAGTGTCTTTCTGGGTCTTTGGGCAAATTACTTTTACAGGTAGACAACTTCACCTTATTAAAAGTACTATGAGGGTTGGGGAGATAGCTCAGCTGGTAGAGTGCTTGCCTTGCAAGTCCCTGAGTTCGATCCCCAGTACGGAAAAAAAAAAAAAAAAAAAAAAAAAAAAAAAAGAGTATGAAGTATGTGGTCTGGATGTTTGATGATGAAGTAGGTAAAGAGAAGCACATATTTGGTTCTGCTCCTTTACAACATTGCAGTTGACAAGTGGGAGGGTGGGCAGACCCACTGACTTCTCACACTATTACAGAGTGAACACAGGTGGCTGGCTATACTTTGCTCAGATAGCTGGGCAGTCTGCCAAGATCCAAGAAGGAATGTCTTTGCTCTTGGCAGGGCACTAATAACCTTCATGCGACCAGGCCTTCTCTTGAGAATGTGCTAAAATCTCAGTTGTGAAACTTAAATTTAAGTGTTTCTTCTGTTATTTCATGGAAAAACTCATGTATTCCTTTTTAACTTCCTAGTTTGAATGTACTTCTAATTTACATAGATTTCTGTAATTCGAAAGGCAAGTAGTCCCATTCAGATTCCTTCAGTTACTCTTGCTGCTACACCCTAAGGACACAAGCAAAGAATTTCCTCCTTTAAAATTCACTTTGAATTGGCTTACAAAAGATGGCTCTTTTCTAAATCAGTCACTGTTCACAAGCTCTTCGGAGGAGGTGGGAAGATTCTGAGTCATGTGAGACAAAAAACTGACAGAACTGTTCCTCATAAACTATCTCTGGCACCCCAGTGACCTTCTAGGGGTGAAGCCTGGCTCATTCTACTGTGCAGCAAAACCAAAACAAGAACAGGGGCGGTGGATCTCTCTGTGACCTTGCATAAGTCATTTGACCTCACCAGGCTACATTTTAAGATTCAATGAAAATAATCTTCAATTCCCTTCCAATTTCAGAATCCCAAGGAATAAAGGTATTAGGTAATCCACATGCTGGTAACACAGGTGTGTTCATATTCACAACATGAGTGTATCTTCATCTAGAATCTTGTACTAAAAGTAAATTTTCAGAATGACTTGACAAGTGTATGACACAATAATGGTAAAATGGAGAGACCCTTGATGCAAACTGTTGTGTGACCTTGACAAGTCATATTCTCTCTGGGTCTCAAAAAACTCAATTTGGATGTTTATCAATGACCTTCAAAAGGCTTCGTCCAGTTCTAAAGCGACAAAGTCTGAAGTACTCTGATAATAAGTACCGCTGCTTTCTTGCTAAGATTATTCATACAGAAACTACTGAAACCATAATTTAAATGAGTAATTATGTCATCTGACAATATAATAAGGAAACTGTTATTTGGAATTAGTAGTGCTTCCCCAGATTGAGGGAGTAATGTGCCCCTGCCTTGAAAACATATATTTTCAGGTTCTGGGAAATTTCCAATTCACGCAAACATTTCCTCATACTCTCCACCCATTTTAGTATTTTGAGATAAAGGAGAAAAGTATTTCCAAATATAAATACAAACACTGCAGCAACTTCCCTCAATCTGATGGCAAATGTCACCTTCAACACTATGCAGATTATTCCTACGTCAGAGTTCCCTCACCCCTCCTCCCCCTTCAGCAGAGACAAGATATGGAGACCTAGGGATCCAGATTTTTAATGACAAGATGGTTACATTGTGTTACATTTAAAAGCAGTGCTTCTGGAATTCGTAACAGAACAGTAAAGAATATCTGCACTAGTTACTTGGTTAGTGATGCTAACGAGTCCTGGCATTACAAAAGACATCAATGAACAGGTTTTAAATAACATTTTGAGAAATTAGATATGGCGGAAACACGTCTCCTGAAGACATAGATCGTAATCTGGAGCACCTGATGAGATCCTGCCTTAACAGTTGAGGGCCTTTTGTTTCAAGGGTTTTGTGGCTGAAGCCCTTAAAAACTCTGGAGCTTAAGAAGCTGGGTTGGGGGTGGGTGGTGGGGTGGGGGTGGAGGTTAGGACTACACGATTCCTTTCTATCAGACCCCATCGTCCTTATCAAGCTCTGTATCGATCTTAAGAGAAAAATCAGGACTCTAATTCCGTCCCCTAGGCATGCAGCAGGATCCAGATCGCGCCTCTCCAAGGACAGTGACTTTTCCAGAGTCCTTTAAGAGCCCCCCAGGCGGATATCAACCCCTACCCAATTACTGGAATACTGCGACAATCCCCAGAATAAAATTCGGGGCGTTACAAACAGCGCAAAAGCGCCTTGCATGGCTGCAAAAGTCCGTCAAGAGCAAGAAACCCCACACCAGGGCGCAAAGGTCGGAGGTGGGCCGGAGCCCGGGCCCACACTCACCATGACTGGGAAATGCGCGGACAATTTCTGCACCTGCAAAACGAGCCTCAAAGAGTCGGGTCACCTCTACCGCGGAACCGACTCCAGGAAGGTGTGAGGTGTCAGACAGAAAAAGCCTCGGCTCCCGGTAGCAGCGTCCTCTGGGAAATGTAGTTCACGCTAACCCTGCTCTGGCGCTATGTCCGAAGGATTTCCTCACGTGTTGAACTACACTTCCCGAAACCAGTGGGTCTCTTCACGTCCTTCTCCTTGCGCTCTTGCCCGATTGTAAAGTAGTCCCTGATGGGGAGCTTCTGATTGGAGGTCGACTAGGAGCGGATGGTTTGAGCTCCGGGGAAAAGGACTGCCTGATGGCGCTCCACAATTGGCGGGAGGGAAGGCCTGTGTGACTTGAGGGAGGAGAAACAGACCTTTAGCGACAACAGCCACCGGCGCGCAACCGAGACTTTATCCCTTGCTGAGGCTAACTGCGGGCGGTAAAGAGACCTTCCGCTGCTTAAACCCGGCTCGACCCGGAAACAAAACCTTTTAAAAAACATTATACACGCTCCCGAGGGGCGGGGGCGATGGAAATGTGGGGAAGACGAGACAGCTTCGCAGGTTGCTAGGCGACGAGGTGGGAGTACCTGGGTGAACTGTGGAAGAAGCGGCTCCCAGACCCAGGAGACCGAGTGCGAACGCCGCCACCCTCCGCGGTCCTCCTTCCCTCTGCAGGAAGCCCGCTACCCCAGGTGGCGTCCGGTGACTAGGAGAGGTTTGTGGGGACGCTCCCTCCCAGGCGATTTGGGACTACTGGTCTTCCGCATTCCGGAGGCAGGTGAGCCCCTGGCCGCAGGCGAGGGGTTTTCTTTTTACTTTAGCGCCCGGAATGCTGTGTGTGCGCCATCCAGCGTTGCTTTTACTGGGGTACAAATTTACCCGGAGAGTGCCTTCAAGTTGCGGTTCCTTTTCCGCGAAAAGTATTAGTGGTGTGAAAATGCTACCGTATTCTGGAGGAGGTAGCGTCTTGGAGTCTTGGAGGGGAGTACCATCCCCTCCGTAAAGTGTAGCTCTTCCAAAGTTAAATAAAAAATATATATTGAGCGTCTTCTTTGTGGGAGGCGAGCCCTTCTTCCCACCTACTTGCATTCCACGGATCTTTATTTGCCCTCCGTGAACGTTGACACTTTGACCCATCCTCTCTTTAGCAAGTAGATGAGCTTTAAGTCACCTAAACCCTTAAAGTTATGCCAGATCTGCATTTCTAAGGAAAGAGTGGCAACTGAATGGGAGACAGTGGTTGTCTCAGTCAGAATATCAGCTAGTAGAACAATTTAAGAGGATTTCATTTAAAATTGATGCTGCCCAGAAGATTTGCAGTTTGCTGTCTGAAAGCCTGTTTCGTGTGGGTATTAAAAGGAAGATGTGATGCTCTGGCATAGGATTCCTAAAAAAATTAATAAAATACCTATATTGGATAACATTGGTATAACCTCTGGGTTTTCTCTTGTTACTGGTGAGTGCCAAGTGATATCTTTCTGTTTTCCTCTATTTTATTTTTCCAAGATTTACTCTCGGGGAAAGAAATAAAATGCCTTACTTTCTTATTTGATCCTTCAGTAGCATTTATCATATCTACATGTCTTCTTGAATCACTTTTTTCATTCAGTTCTCAGATAACATACTTTTCTAATTTTCCTCTTTCACTGGTTACCCCTTTTCAACCTTTCAAGTTAATTCTTTTTTAAGCTCTTATCTCTTAACATTGGAGTGCCTGTTTTCTTCTCTGTCTGCACACTCAGTCCCTAATTGAACTCATTCATGAGTTACATCACTTCAAATGCTACCTCTGTTTCAAAAATTCTCAAATTTGTTTCTAGTCCGGTATTTCAGGGATATGTCTTAACTACTTGTCAGGTGCACTAAATAAGCCTCATTTTCATTGCTTTACAGTATTTCCTACTGTACACAGAAGCATAGCACTCTTTGAAATTGACAACATGACCTGCCCAAGTTCCACGATGTTGGTTGTGTATGAGATTACTAGATTTCAAACTGTAGGGTAGAAATGACTGCTTAGATGAACAACTTACTTTTTTTGTAAGGGTTATTATTCTGATTCAGTGGACTGGAATCTCCTGTTTTCAGGAAAAACTGTTCTGTTTTGGAATCTGTCTGCTTCCTTAAAGTTTCATTTTGATTATGCATTTAGAATAAGTGACTTATAAGGTTTGATAGTTAGGGTCTAGTGCAGGAACTCAGTCCAAAACATTGCCCCCACCTCATAATTTTTGTTTAAAAAGGAGAGGAGAAAATTTCACCAAACATATTAATTGCCGTTACACATCTTAAACTTTAGCCAAATTACCTGCTATTGCCCAAATATATATTCCACTTTTCTGCCTCCATATTTTATGTGTGCTTTTTTCCAACTGCAATCTTATCCTACATTTCTGCCTATTAAAATTCATTTCAACAAGGTTCTTTCAAATACTTTGGCCTTTATGGAAAAATTCAAGTATACACAAAATGAAGGTACAATTTTCTCACTCCACCATCCTGCTTCATTAATTACTACCATTTTTTGTCTTTCCGTTTCTTTTTCTTCTCTCTCTCTCTCTCTTTGGTGCTGGTAATTGAATGCAGGGCCAATCCTTGGGTACTCCTTAAGCACGCACTCTACCACTGAGCTGCAACCTCCACCCTACATTTTTTGAAAATCGACTTCCTTTCTCTTCCCCTTTCCCAACGTTTTAAAGCGTTCCAAAAAGATATACAGCGAATGCTCTTTATAGTAGTTTGAGTTATGTGAAAGTCATGATAAATTTTAGACTATAATAAGAGGGAATCAAAGGGAAGTATGAATAAAAGAGATGATAAAGAGCAGCTGCTACCTCTAGGATGAGAAAGAAAGACTAGGATAGGGCCCCTCTTTCAAAAGGTCATGTTCATGTTTACATGGTCTATAGAAGTGCCTGCTGTCAGTGAGGAGACTGGTACCTGAGGCAACTGCTGGAGCTTGTCTTCTCAGCATAGCTTTTTCCTGTGCTGAATAATAATAATAATAATAGTAATAATAATAATGATAATAATAATAATGGAGTTCCAGAATTTGGAAGGAAAGTTATCTCTTTGCTTATTTTACCTTGTACTCCATATTCCTGGAGCTGGCCCAGGAGAAATGTTTGTAGGATTCATAAAGCAGGGCAAAGAAAGGTAGATTTAGAACTGAGATAAATTGATAACTGATATTGATACCCATATGCTCACCACCTATGTCTACAATTGTTAAACATTTTGCTGTATTTACTTCATCAAGTATCTATCCATTTGTCCATTTACATGAAGTCTTGTGGTTTCTTAGTCTGATTATCACTGTTTTTAATTTAAATTTAAAAATGATTATTTGCACTCTAATCTATGGTTGAAAAAAGCACTAGCCATAGTTTCCTCTTAGTGTGAGAGTTGCATGGGGATCGACTGGAATGTCATGAGGGGACTTTCTGGAGTGATGGTAATGTTCTATATCTTGATAGGAGTTTCATTTTCAGAGGTGTATGCATTTGTCGAAATCTGCAAATGGTACACTTAAGATTCATGCATTTCATGTTATGTAAATTTTATCTAAAACACCATAAAAATTATTAAGCCCTAGTTATATGCATATGTAAAAAGTTTAGGGGGTGAAGCATATGTAAGCCTATAGCTTTCTTTGAAATGCATTAAAAGTAAGATAGATTAATGGATACATACTAATAGTTATGTCCAAAAATGAAATAGAGATAAAGCAAATATAATAAAATGGTGAGATACTATATAATTTAATTATATAGAATTTAATTGGTATTTACTGTACAATGTTTTCACCTGTACTGTATCATTTATTAGACTAATAATTTCCTTGCCTTCAGGAATTATGTCTCGTACATCTATGTGTGCCTCATAGAACACAATATGCTGTCTTTCTGACAAATAGGTACAAGCAAAAATGTCTTTAAAATTGTCATTGTGGAAGCTAGAAGACTAATATTGGCTTAATGAACCTAATCAGTTTCAAAGTTATGTAGCTAAGCAGAATTTTTGTACATGCAAATTGTATTGGGAAAATTGGTGAAATACTGAGCATATCAGAAATTTCGCAGATGCAGTTTGACTAGAATAAAACATTGTTCAGCCCTCTGTATCTGAGGGTTTTGTTTCCATGGATTCATCCGACCACAGATCATAAGTATTTGGAGAAATAATTGAGTCTATAATGAACATGTACAGACATTTCTTCCTTGTCATGATTCCTTTACAAAACAGTTTAACAACTGTTTACATAGCATTTACATTGTGTTAGGTATTATAAGTAATCTAGAGATGATTAAGGTGTAGAGGATGATGTGTGTAGGTTATGTACAAGTACAGTTCTGTTTTGTATAAGGGACATGAGCATCCTAGGATATTCTGTTTTGTATAAGAGACATGAGCATACTAGTTCGTGTGTGTGTGTCTCCTGGAAGTAATTCCACTCAGTTTCTAAGAGAATTATATTATAGTTTTGTTGTAAATAGTTTATTATTAGCTTGCTTATCAAATTATCTAGCTAAGTGATCAGGCTTAAATCGTTAGGTAGAATTTTCAATAATTTAGATTATGAAATATATACTTAGTGAAATAATCTTTTTGTTCTAAGATGATATGTATATTGTATACTGCTTTTGCCTGGGCAATATACTTGGTTCCATCTAAATGGAACTGTTAGGAACTGTAGATGGAGTATATTAGGCATAGAAAATTGGTGTGTTTCTCTTCTTACTTTCATGACCTTGCTCCTGGACTTAAAGTTTAAGAATACTTATTATGAAGGTAGCAATTTGCAAACCAACTGTCCTCTAAAAGTAAGAGTGTGTTAAGAATGGTTCTCCATAGAATTCCTTATAAATCCAAGTTCCCTGTTACTATTAAGTATTTTTAGTTACAGATGGACACAATACTATGTATTTATTTATTTTTATGTGGTGCTGAAAATTGAACCCACTGCTTTACACATACTAGGCAAGTGCTCTACCACTGACCACAACCTCAGCTCCCCCACCCTGTTACTTCTTTAATTGAACATTTTATTATCTTAGCTCCCAAATTGAATTCTATAATACCCTCCCATGTTTGGCTAAGTTTAATCTTAACTGTGGTACATGAAGAATTTCATTATTTCTACATTCAAGTTAATTTATAACTCCTGGAAATGAGTCAGAATCAGATTTTCATGATAATAGCTATCATTTGTCTTATGATATCTTTGTTGGTCTGTTCATTTCACATAAAAAGGACTCTAAATTGGGAGGTGTTAACCCTCATAAATTTACTATTTTCTTGATGTAGACTATTTTGTAGTTTACAATTTGTATTGTTTTATGTTTTGTATATTGTTATGTGTACCATAACAATTGTTATGTGTAACAATTTATTTTATATTATATTGTTATATATGTATTTCATATATATCTAAAATTTAATTCTGAAGTAGAATGAATAAATGAATAATATAAGATACATTATATATTATATATAAAATTATATATATATTGCATATGTAATATATCCTATTATGCCTGTATTTCATATGTATATATATCATTTTAACATTTAATCCTAAAGTATAATGAATAGTATCCTCATTTCATAGTTTAGGAAACTCAGTTTCAAAGGTTGTGACTTGTCCAAGTCTTCTAGCCATGTTTACAAAATGATCTTACTCATAATTTTTTTGTTGAAAAACTCATACCCTCTCAGACATTTGAACTTCTAAAATGTGTCATGTTTATCTAATCATAAAGGTATTGACAATATATAATAAATACTGACTTAAAACTATTGTATCTCTCTTCAGAGTACATAGGGTAGCATCTAAATGTCCTAGCAATTTGGTACTTGCCATCATCAATTCAAAAAATAGACAAATAACTTTTGACAGTTAAAAGTTGAGGTTTATATATGTATGTATGCACATATAAATACCATATATGTATATATAGCATATGCATACATAATTTTATCTTATTTTAATGCTTAAAGGTCTTTTAATGATCACAGTGTATTTATTACAAAAATATGAATAAAGATTGAAACATTTTATTTTTCGTTTGTCAGTGATGACTAAGTGTATGAAAACTTTCTGTCATTACAATTATTTATAGTAACATAAACTTATGTAAATTATTAAAAATTAAAATTTTAATGGAAACATATCTCTTAACAAATGGGGCCCCCTCGTCTGTCCCCAATTAGTTCATATATCTGGATGAATATTACAGATGGTTAGAACAAGGCTAGATTCAACCTCAGATTTACTCCCAGTTTTCAGTTATTAATGTGTTTAAAAACCTTATTCACCCAAATAAGAAGATGGGATTTTTTTGACTGCCCTCCATATCATTTGCAACACAAAATCACATGGTGAACTATCATCAAAAATAGTTTTCAGTGATCTATTAGTTGGTAACTCATTTAAGATCTCAATTTGGTTGAAAGCAAGTAGTTGCCAACCACCTAACTTGTAAAAAAGATTTATTATCCATTAATCATTCAAAGCTTTACCAATTTCTTCTTAAGTTGTACAGTTCCTCTTTCTTTAGTTTCCTAATTAACATCTTTTGGAAATGCTAGAAAAAAGCTAAAATATTATTTCAGTACCTCCTTTCTAAACATTTCGTGATGAAAAATTATTTTATTTTATCATATGCTTTAGGTATGTTTGTGTCAAAACTTTTAGGTGGCTTGTTTGCTCACTGATTTTTCAGTTTTGGTTAAAACATTGCTATATAACCTAACTGGTAAAATCAGCTCAATTTATTTTCTGGTTTTGGTTTGTTTGTTTTTACAGTGCTGGGGATCAAACCCAGGGCCTCATGCATGCTGGGCTAGCACTCTAATGCTGAGCTGCGTACACAGCCCAAGATCAGTTTATTTCTATTAGGAAAAAAAAGCAAGACTTTATTTTAAAATTGAGTCAATACCTTATTACTCATTTAAAAGTAATTTTTAAAACTACTGGAAAAAATGTTGAAATTCATTTGTAAGAGATATTAAAACATTAAGTCAAGATTAAAATGAGAGATCATTTAAAATACTATTTAAAAATATTAAAGTGATAATGACATTTTTCATTGCTTTATTTATAATGAAGTAGTAGAAAGTGGACCTAAAATGATAAATGGCTTACAAAGTGAGAAAGATGATAAAAGATATGGTATTCCTTTAGTAAATAAGTATCAAACTTAAAGATTCTGAGTTTCTGAGAATTTTAAAATCATGTATACAAATTAGAAATAATACATTAATTCATTATACTTCGTGTACCTCACAGTCATACTTTGCTTTGTATTTAACAAAGGAAAAAAGTATGATTGCTAAAAAGGAGTTGGTTTGGCAGGTAGCATGTAATTTTATTTTTTGTTAATAAGGAGTAGAAAATTTGTAAAATTCCTAAGCTCAATATTGACCATAATTGGAATAAGTATTTCATTCTGTAATTTGCATTGAAAAATATGTGCCTTGCACTTAATTCCTTACTAAATACTGCTCATGGAGCACCTGCATGTCTGTAATGCTATAGCATATAGCATGTTTCCTCTGGCTCTGCCCATTTCTTGCTTCTCTCTGAGGAGCAAAACAGTTTGTTCTCATTTTCTTGTATAGAGCAGGTGTGCATTATTCTCAAAGCCTACTCTGAACTTGTACCAAAAATTTCTCCCATTATCCTTTTAAAATAAATTCTTCTACCAGATGCTAAGAGAAAGAGGGTTTCCATATTGTTGTTGTGCCTAAAATCTCATGATTTCTGTCCTTGATTTACAGTGAATTTTAAAAGGGAGAGTTTTCATACCAAAATTCTCCACTGCCCATCCCTGAAGCAGGAAAAATCCCATACTGCAAGAAAGCCACAAACATTTAAGTCCCTGTAGCTGCACCCAATCTAAATACAGAATCAAAGTCACTTGTCTAGTAGTTCATGACCTTCTTCTCTTTCTAGTTAGTTGGCCTTGTAAATCAGATTAAGGAACACATTAGCACTGATTTTAAGTTACCCTTCACAGGCAACATAATACAATGCAAAAGAGGATTTTTTGGTCAGGTAGGTGTATCAGAATATTTCCAATTACAGTGATTATAAGGCTGTCTGTGTACTCTGTCTTCTTGGAGAAGTAATAACTAATGCCAAGTAGCACAATATGTCCTTTAACTTCGTTGTGAGTTTGAATCTCCAGGTGTTTTCTCAATTTGGAGTAAACTTTTTTTGTCCTCATAAAGGTAACAAATAATAGAGCATTAAACCATTGTGCTACATTTGGAGATATTTAATTTTTTTTCTTAGTTCAGCATTATTAAGGTAATTAATTTAAATTGCAGAAAATATTTGAAATAACTTTAACAACATTCAGCAGAAATATTTAAAGAAGTGTTATATTTTAAATCCCTGAAATAGAATGTTGGCTTTTGATACCCTAGGCATTTTTGGAGCTCATAAGATCTTATGCTTTTATAGTATAACCTCATATCAATTTTATCTGTAGAATGTGCAAAGTTGTTATATATCTAATTAAATATCATTCATTTTGGGCTGAGGTTGTGGCTCAGTAGTAGAAAGCTTGCCTAGCATGCATGAGGCACTGGGTTAAATCCTCAGCACCACATATAAATAAATAAAATAAAGGTACTGTGTCCATCTATAACTAAAAATATTTTTCAAAAAATCATTCATTTTAATGTTTTTTTAATGAAGTACAATGAGCTTTTAAGCTTTTATGTAATGATGTTTTTATAATCTGATTTTCATTCATCAAAAGTAGCCAAGTAACATTTAGAAAGTGATGCAAAGATGCCTTTGCTTTTGGTCTGAGTAGCTACATTTTCAGAAGTATGCGCTTTACCATAGCATCCATGTAATTAATAAGTAATCATATTAGATAGTAGAATACTATTAAAAATAGGATCATTTAAAAAACAAGATTAAGATTTGTGAAATAACAGAGATCCCAGATTTATATGTATTTTTTAAATGAAAGACTGTGCAAGATTAATTAGTTGAATTACTTAAAGTTTGGCTTTGGGGCTGGGGAGATAGCTCAGCTGGTAGACTGCTTGCCTCGCAATCACAAGGCCCCGAGTTCGATCCCCAGTACCAAAAAAAAAAAAAAAAAAAAAAAAAGATTAAAGTTTGGCTTTGTACTCCTTTTTAAATTTAAGAATAATGTTTTCTTAGAAATTATTTGATTGGTTTAGATGAGATGCAGAACATTTTTGAAAGTATTCTCAAGTAATTTCTAAAATGTAAATTTCAAAATATGTAGTATTTTAAAAATGATTATCACATTCACTTCAGTGAGTCTTAAACACAGTAATTCCAAAATCATATTTAGTCATGGCAAAAATAAAAGTGCTTCTAATTTAATTTAAAGTTGTAACCAAATTGAGGACTACTTTATTACTATTTTTTATTATTTTATGTATACACAATTTATACATATTCCAGTATATTTAGCATATATATACTATATATATTATATATATGGAAAGTATGTCATCCTTGTACAGGGGCTATGCTAATCTTCTGTGTATCATCCCAACTTTAGTAAACGTGATACTGCAAATACAATTACAAAATATTTGACTAGAATTTTCAGGAATGATGTATGAGACATTTCATGTTAGTTATAACCAGAGTTGTGGTACCTGCCTAAATTCTCAGCAACATGTGAGTCTGAGGCAAGAGGATCACAAGTTGGAGGCCAGCCTGGGCAACTTGGTGAGACCCTGTCCCAAAATTTGGGCTGGGGATATAGTCTCAGTTGGTAGAGTGCTTGCCTTGCGAGCACAAGGGTTTGGGTTCAATCCCCAGCACTGCCCTCTCCCAAAATAAAAAGGGTGGGGATATAGCCCAGTGGCAGAGCACTTGTGTAGCATGTGTGAGGTCTTGGGTTTAATACCCAGTACCCTCCCCCAAAAGATCATGTGATCTTCATGTAATCAAGTTGCTGTAAGTATAGAAAAGGTAGAATTGAGTTAGTTCCTTGGTTCTCTTTTTAAACTTCAGATAAAGGAAGAGAGAAAGCATCATCCATCAGTTTTTTTGTGTGTGTGTGGTACTGGGGGTTGAACTCAGGGCCTGACTCATACACAGTAAAATGCTCTACATCACTGAACTATACCCTCAGCCCCAGGATTTATTTTATTTTATTTTAATTTTGGTACTGTGATTGAACCGAGAGGCACTTAAACCACTGAACCACATCCCCAGCCCTTTTTTATATTTTATTTAGAGACAGCATCTTGCTCAGTTGCTTAGGGTCTCACTAAGTTGCTGAGGCTGGCTTTAAACTTGCAGTCCTCCAGCTTCAGCCTCTCAAAGTACAGGCATGCAACCCTGTACTGACCCCAGGTTTGATTTTGATAATAACGTTTCCAGTTGCATGAGCTACCTAACCCTTGTTTTTTTTTTTTTTTTCTCTCTTTTAAATGGAAGGAGTAAGATTTGTTGATCTTAACTCTACTTCCTAGCTCTGTGACCTTTAATACATTTCTTGGTCTCTAAAAGCCTAGTTTACCCAGGAAATAATAACATGGAGTGACCAAAAAGTCTGGAAACCTAATGTCACAATTATACTCCTATAGATATCCATTAAATCAAGAAATGTACAAAATATTCATATATACTGTTTCTAAGAGCAAAACTCTATAAATAACCTGTGCATCTAGAATGAATAAATATATTGAAAATGACTGGACCATAGCAATACACACTCACATGGATAAAAATCAAAACTACCATGTTGAGTGAAAAAAGCAAATCACATGAAAGTATATACAATATGATTCTATTTTTATAAAAAAGTGTGTAGATGGCTGTGGTTTGTATATGATTTGAAAGTTTGGTTTGCAGTGTAGTAGTATTGAGAAGTGATAAGACTTTTAAGAGGTGGGACCTACTGGCAGGTAGTTAGGTCATGGGGGCACTGTCCTCAGAAGGGATTAATGCCCATCTTTTGGGAGTATCTTAGGTCTGAGTGGGCTGGATTAATTACCTTGAGAGAGGACTGTTATACAGTGAGACCATCACATGCATTTGACCTCTTCTCTTTCAGCCATAATCCTGAAAGACACAATCCTTAAATGTCATAATCTTGAATGTTGAAGTCCTGAAAGATCAAAGTCCCTTAAGTCTAAAATCCCAAAAGATCAAAATCTTGAAAATATAATCTAGAAAAATAATTCAAAATTTATATGAGATGTTTATTTGCTTTTTTAAGAAGGAGAATTATTCAAGAAACAGAAGACACAATAGAACATTCCATAAGCCACTTTGCATAATATAATTGGCTAAAATAGTCTACTCAATGTCAGAGGCTAAAATAGTCTACATAGCATAAATACCCAGGTATAACTAATGACAATTTTATGATATAGTGATGAGCAGGCAAGCTGTATTCATAATTAGGTCAAAAAGTGAAATATGTAAACCTGTATCACTATGGTTGATAATTGTGCACACCCAACTTTATAAATACAGTCACATGAATTATTATGGATAGCCTGAATCTTATAAGTGCACATGCAGTCACTTGAGCTGAGATCTTGACAAATTTTCTTTCATAAATGCAGATGTACAAAAAGGACATCTCTTCATTTATTGAGGAAATTTCAACATTTTCCATACACACACAATGCTTACACACAAAGTCAGTGTGATCATAATGTACTTTAATAGTCAAATTTGCAAAAATGCATAAAATAAAATAGAATATAAGTCTTTACATAATTTATACTTTCATTATTGGAAATGATACAAAGACAAAATACATAGCATAGCAAATTGTAGAAAAATAATGCTTGTTGGTAGTGTGGTACATTGTATATTTAAAATGATTCAAGTTCATTTATAAAATGTATTTATTGGACTGCTTACTGAGGGGTTAAGCATGATTATTGGGGATAAAATAAAGAAAAGGACAGAGGTAATCTGTCTGTTCTTTATGAAAATTATAGTCCAGAGGAAGGAGAAGCCAGTTAGACTCTGACAGTCATTACAATAAATGTATTGTTACAACCTGTGATGAACAACATAAAGGAAAATTTAAGGTTGTAAAAGGATTGTAAGACAAAAGAACTGACCTGTACATTAAAATGTTGGTGAAATGTTTCCATAAGTTGTTGTCTCTTTTTCTTTAGTTTCTTTATCCAGTAAGTTGATATCAGTGGACATTAATAAATACAAAAATAGCTGATCTCAAATGTCATTTGGAGAATGTGTTTGACTTATTTTGCTATGGTTTTATCTTTATGATAACGTACGAAATAAAAATTTGCTCAGCTAGTCATTGTGGTGCCAATCTTAATCCCAAAAGACACAACCTCAGATATAGCTTTTCTCTTCCCCAGGGTGGAAATTGCAGTTTTCAGGATTTTGCCTTTCAGAATTTCAACATTCAGGGTTTTAATCTTTTGAGATTGTGATTTTTGACAAAGGATTTTGATCTTTTGGAGTTTGAACATTTGAAATTAAGGTATTGGAACTGTGCCTTTTGGGATTATGATCAGAACTACTTCCATTTTTGCTGTACAGGTCTTGCTTGTACTCCTGCCATGTGATGCCATTGTTACACATAGCATGAGGCCCCTCACCAGATGGGGCCAACCAAGCTCAGACTTTCAAATTCCAAAACTGTTAGCTAAATAAAACCTTCCACTTTATGATGTACTCAAACTCAGGTATTTTGTTATAGCAATATAAATAGACTAAGACTATAGCAAATACTGTTATTCAGGATTTCATATTTAAAACCATAAATAAGATCAGGGGAATAATTAATTCAAAATTCAGGATGGTAGTTGTCTGGGGTGGCAAGTGTACTGGGGTATTTGGTGTATTGGTAATCATCTGTTTTAAAATATATGCTTATGACATTTAAAATATACATGTACATCTGAACATTCTTTTATGTATGTATATTTCATATATACATATATATATATTTTTTTTTTTTGGTGGGGGGTGGGGAGTGGGGATTGAACTCAGGGGTGTTCGACCACTGAGCCATATCCCAAGTCCTATTTTATTTAGAGATAGGGTCTCTCTGAGTTGCTTAGTGCCTTGCTTTTGCTGAGGCTGGCTTTGAACTTGCCATCCTCCTGTCTCAGCCTCCCCCGCTGCTGGAATTACAGGTGTGTGCCACCATACCTATCTCTTTTATGTATATTTTGTTGAAAACAAAATAGAAAAGCCATAGAGCTTTTCCTGTTATTATTGAACTAAGCAAATTTGAAAAAGAATAAAAAGTCACTCATGAATCTTCTGTGTTAACAGAAAAATTACCATTTTGCAAATACTATTCAAATTTTCAATGTTAGATTTTGCTATTTGTTTTCTTTTTAAAAATATTTTAAAAATTCTTTTCAGATAAACATGACAGTAGAGTGTATTTTGACATACATAGGTGGAATATAATTTACTCTAATTAGGATCCCATTCTTGTGGTTGTACATGATGTGGAGTTTCATTGGTGATGTGTTCATACATGAACATAGGAAAATTATATTTGTCCTGTTTGTTCTTTGTTATCCCTTTCTTCCTTTTTGATTATTTGAAATTTTTTACAATTCTGTTTTATCACCTTTATTGACTCTTTAGTAACAATTATTTAGTTATTTTCATGACTGCTTTAGGGTTCATAGCATACACCAAAATTCTACTTTCAAGTGTTATCATGTATTGTATAATTTGTTATCATTTTTTCCTCTTCTAACCATTGTTTTGTGATTGTGGTACATTTTACTTGGATTTAAAGTGTAAGCCCTATAATACATTATTATTCTTTTCATTTACACAATTATTTTTTAAAGAGCTTTAAATTATTAGAAAAAAATCTTAAATATTTGCCTATGTAGTTAACATTTTTAGTCATTTCATCTTTTGTGTAGATTAATATTTCAGTGCAGAATGATATTTTTTCTCCTTAAAGTACTTCGTTTTAAAAAGTTTTTCTTGTAGTGTGGATTGGATGGTAAAAAAAATTCAGCTTTTATGTGTTCGAAAAGTCTGTTTTGTTTTTGGTTTTCAAAGGTTCTCCACTGGGTACAGAATTATAGTTTTGTCTTTCTATATTTTAAAAGATGTCAGTCTTTTTAAATTTGCCTTATTTCTGATGAGAAATATGCTGCCATCCCCATCTTTCTTCTTTTGTTCTCAAGTGTCTGTTTCTCTGTGGATCCTTTTAACATTTTTTCATTATCACTGGTTGGAGTAGTTTGATGATGATGTGAATGGGTGTAGTCTTTTTCATGTTTCTTGTGCTTGGAATTCGTTGAGCTTCTTGGACCTGTGAGTTTTCAGTTTCCAACAAATTTGGGGAAATTTTGTACATAATTTCTTCAAATATTTTTTCTGTATGCCTCCGATTCTGCTGCTGTTTTGGGGATTCCAAGTATATGTATGGTAGGCCAACTGAAGTCAGATCACTGATGCTCTGTTTTTCTTTTGAGTTCTTTTTTTTTTTTATTTCTAGGTTTCATTTTGTAAAGTTTCTATTGTTCTATCTTCAAGGCCATTTATCTTTTGCAATATCAAATATACTGTTAATTCTGTTCAGTGTGTTTTTCATGTCTCATTTAGTAGTTTTTATCTGCAGAAGCTTGACTTGGGTCTTTATTTCTATCTTTTAGTCTACTACAGTTTTTAAGTATATTGAGTACAATAATAATTGTTTTTAAGATTTGTTAGGCAGATCTGAGTAGTTCTCAGTATAGGACTAGTAATTCTCCACTTCTGAGCCACACCTTTTCTGTATATTCTACCCAGTGACTGAATCAAGAAGTTTTTCTGTGAAGCTAATGGGAACAGGCATTATTATTTCCAGGCCCATATGTGTGCAAAGCATTGTTATCTATAATCATTGGTATCTGTAATTATTTCTGATTGTTCTTTTCTGGACCTCATAGTTTTCTCGTATGCGTGTGCTGTTACTACCCAACTGAATTCTCAGGAGGAACCATCTGAAGTTCTCTGAAACAACTTTACTCTCTGAAGTTCTCTGCTCTCCACAGAATTCTAAAGACCTTGTCGTCCTCCTTCTAGTTGTTTCCCCATCTTAACAGATTGTTTGCTGGGCTTCTCCTGATTTATCCTTCCCTGTGCTGAACCTTTCCTCTTCTAACACAGCTTCCTTCCATTCTGGTTTTATTTCTCTCTTTCTGGTAAATAGGAGTGCTCTTTCTTGCATGTCCAGCATTTTTTTTTTTTCTTTTTCTTTTTTCTCCTCAATCCTTTTATTCTGAAATAGTTTCAGATTTACTGGAGCATTTTGTAAAAGTTGTAAAAAGAGCTTCTAAGGCTCCTTCAACCAGATTTATTAATTGTTAACATCCTATGACAATTGGTTTACCACACCTTCTCATCCCCTCACTTTACACCACGAGGTTATTTTTTTTTCTGAAATATTTGAGAGTAAGGTGCAGACGTCATACCTTATAAACCCATTTTTATTCTTCAGTGCTATTTCTTAAGAACAAAAACATTCTTTTATATAACCACCAGTTGTAAAATTCAGAAAATTTGACATTGATATGTGTACACTGTTGTCTCATACACTCTTGCATTCACTTTCTGCCATTTTTTCAATAATGTTCCATGACTTTTTTTTTAACAGGAGAGGATCATGCATTGAATTTAGATGTCATGTCTCTTTAATCTTCCATAATTTGCAACTCCTCTTTGTCTTTCATGACATTGTCTTGATTTTTTTAGGCTAGTTGTATAGAATGCCCTTTAATTTGAGTTTATTTAATGTTTCTTATGATTAAATTCAGGTTATACATTTTTGGCAAGAAGACTATTTAAGTGATATAATGGTCTTATCAGGATATTTACATCAGTTTGTCTTACTATTTGTGATAATAATTTTAATTGGTTATCATTCCCCAAATTTCTTTTTTCTTTCTTTTTTTTTTGGTGCTGGGAATTGAACCCAGGGTTTCTTTACTACTAAGCTACATCCCCAATCCTTTTTATTTTTTATTTTAAGACACAGTGTTACTAAGATGCTGAGGACCTTGCTAAGTTGCTGAGGCTGACCTTGAATTTGCAATCCTCCTGCTTCAGCTCCCTAAGTTGTTGGGATTACAGGTGTGCGCCAATACATCCAGCTCATACACTAAATTTCTTTCATGTAAAATTGGCATCTTTTCCCCTTGATAATAAGTAGTGGTCAATGGGAACATACTTTGAGGCTCATTAATACTCTTTGTCCATCAAATTTTTACACATAGTTTTAGTCCTCCTTGATTTTTTTCCTTAATCAGTTATTTCTGTGGTTGTAAAATGATTTTCAAAGTCTATCATTTTTCATTTATTTAAAATCCATTGTATGTATCTGTCTTTATTCCTTCCTTCTTTCCTCATCCATCCATTTGTCTATCCACCTGCCTACTTATCTGTTTCTCTCTTCCATTAACATGAACTCATGGGTTCTTATTTTATGCAATGGATTAAGGGTTTGTTTTTCTTTAAGTGCATGCTGATGACTCTTTTTCAGTTTGGCATGACTTAAGAGCAAATGAACTAAAAATTACAACAGAAGGTCTTTTATTTAGCATTCTTTTTGTTTTTTAAGAACAGAGACCACCTCAGATACTTTGTAATAGGAAGCTAGAAAGTAAAGATACACGTGATAATGAGAAAAGACAAATCTCTCACTTGGTAAGATCGCAGGAGAACCCAGGAAGAGCCCAACTGAAGTTCTAATCCTACTCTCCCCTCTACTGAACAGGAATAAATAGAACAATTATGTAAGCCTCATGAAGGGTAGAATTAACAGGCTATTCTTGAATCCCAAGAAATCTTGGGCTCTGGGTTATCTTATTGTTCTCCCAGCTTTAGGAGTTAACATATCTTATTTTAGTGACTTCCTTTTAAATCTATCAGTGACTTCTTTTAAAATATTTCTGCTTTTCTTATTGTTCTTAACTTTCTGGGTGTACCCATAGTTTCTTAGGCAGAGTCAGCTAGGCCTGGGAGATCATCTCTGCCCTCTTCTCCTACCAGGTTTCTCATATTTTGCTTATCAATCTCTATGTCAGGTGTTCATTCTTAGCCCACTCAGGTGTATGTGTGGGGCACAGTGGGAGAGAATCATTGTGTTCAGAACACATGTACCTTTTTTTTTTGTGGAATATCCTGTGGGTCCCATTGTTTTAGGACTGGTAAAGAGGGCAGTTTTCCCAAGTGGCTACTATGGCTATAGTGGGCTATATGTATCTACATCCTGTTCTTCATATTGCCAGAACAGTGCCCTACTGTATGTAGGCAATATGAGCTAAGTGATTTACATTATTTGCAGAATACTAATATGGTGATATTTATTTAAATTTATTTTAAGTAATGATAATGTTGAAAATTGATATAAAACTGTGGCAAAGATTATCGATAATTTAATACATTATTCACTAAAATTATTTTGAAGCCATGACTGTTAAATAAGTCAACCTTATTAATTTGACTTGATTAAGAAGTATAGACATAACTCAGTATTTTCTTTTTACATTTCTGTTATTACAGCTTTATTATTTAATATTTTCTTTAGAAGAGTTATTTAGCATTTCTGTGAATATAGTGTAGACTGTTTTTAGTTATCATTTTCCAAAAGCTAAAACTAGACCTCCCAATTTGCCTTTGAAAATTTCCTTTATTGGGTATCACTTGTTTATATGTTCTTGCTATTTAATATGAATGAAATACTAATATCTAATTGTTTAAAGTGTAGTACTTACGTTAATTCCATGTATAATTAAAAAATTTAAATACATTAACATTTCACAACATAGTCTATGATTGGGATTAGGACTGTTTGTATATGCTGTTCAAATACTCAGTATAATATTTGATATTTGGATAGACTGCTATTTTTCATATCAAGTATGTTTGTTTAAAATTTTAGAGGAGATAGACTAGGGAGCTTAGAAAATTTGTATTTAACATAAAATTATTTGATTGTTTTCAGATATTAAATGTACAGAATCATTTTTTGGGACTCTTCCAGTTTTATATGACTATTAGATTTTGCAGGTTTGCATTCTTTAATAATATGTTACTTTTTCTGTCATACATAAAACATCTAATCTCTGGGTTGTGTTTGAAATTTGATAAAGGAAGGGAAAAATGAGATGAAATACCCTCTCAATTCTTTTCTAAAGAACATGAAACTCTGCCATTTCCTTAATCAGGCTTTCCTATACGATAAACTTTATTTCATAAGAGGAAACACATCTTTATTTTAAAGCACAATACTTTCCTTGTACATTGTGTACATTGTTAAGGGTGTTGACATTTAAAAAGCTGTCCGACTGAATCAACTATTTACAACAAGCCCAGGCCAGCCAGAACTACTCTGGGAAGATGATATAGACTCACTGAAGCTAAAACTACCATAAGGCAAGATTACTCTAGAGACATAAAGTCTGGGTTTTGACTGCAGGAAATATCACTGGAGATTACTCTGTAGGTAGGATTAAATATAAAAACTTGAAATATGCATCTAAAATGAATTAAGTTACCATACTGACTAGAACTCATTGTGAAGTGATATTTTTAAAAAAGCATTTTGGTTACTATTATTTAAATTACTTTAAGAAAGTTTGAACCTGAATTCTGAAACTGTAGTGAAAACTAAAAGAACGTTGTCTTTTCTGGCTATGAAAATATGATTTTATTATTATAAATTGAGTATGAGAAAGCTATTAACTAGTAGTTATTTAATCTATATGTGATATTGTGATGTAATACAAAATATATATTTGGTCTCTGCTCCTGGTGCCTGGCATACAGCTCCTAAAACCCTTGGAATCTTCAGTGTGATGTTTCTTTTTATATACTAATGAGATGACTGGCATCTCCTGGATTTCCTCAGAATGCAGGGCTTGGTGGGGAGGTGATTGCTATATCATTAGAGGGTTGGAACTTTCAGCCATATCCCCCAATCTCCAGGGAAGTGAAATGGACTGAAGGTTGAGTTGATCACCATAGCCAGTGATGTGATCAATCATGTTCTCATAAGCGTCTCAAAAAACCAAAATGGAAGGGTTCAGAGACCTTCTGGATAGCTGAACAATGGAGGTTCCTGGAGAGTGGAGCATCTGGAGAGAGCATGGAAGTTCTGTGCCCTTTCCCAGTTGCCTTGCCCTATACATCTGTCTCATCTGCATTCTTTGTAATAGTCTTTACAATAAATGAATAAAAAGTAAGGAAATTTTTTCCCTTAGTTCTTGAGTTACTCCATCAAATTGATAAAACCTAAGGAGAGAGTTGTGTCAACCTCGATTTATAGTTGCTTGATCAGAAGCATAGGTCACAATCTGGGGCTTCTAGCATTAGAAGTGGAATGGTGTAGACTTGTAGGACTGAGCCCTTAACCTGTGGAA
The DNA here is from genome assembly GCF_902686455.1 of Sciurus vulgaris. Taxonomy (NCBI): domain Eukaryota; kingdom Metazoa; phylum Chordata; class Mammalia; order Rodentia; family Sciuridae; genus Sciurus; species Sciurus vulgaris. The sequence continues at coordinate 44,332,419 of NC_136475.1, forward strand.
TCTGAAGCTAGTTAGATATTACATGATACCCAGTTGGTATCTGCTGAAGAACTGCTTAGTGTCTATGGAGAATCCCCACGTTTGTTATCAGAAGTGTTTTGTGTGTGTGTGTGTGTGTGTGTGTGTGTGTGTACACATATACATAGAGACTGTAATAGAGAACAAAACATTTCTAGGCTGTCTTACTAGGTCATTTTGGGAAATAATTATTGTATCTGTGAACCTAAGCCTGTTTAGTTACAGTAGTTATCTTACCTACAGTAGTTATCTAGACTGCCTACCTTTGTCACATTTTTCAAGTTTGTATTATAGAATTATTGGTGGCGCTATGTACATGTATCTTTGTTTTAGCCTCTACCACACAGAATGTTGTTAAAGGATAAATTTTAGAAGCGAACGTGATCATGATTCTCACACAGATATAAAATGAACATATGTCAAAGAATAGTCAAGTCACTGACAGACAAATTGGACAGGCTAGCCAAGACACTTGGTTAAATTTCAGTCTCTCCACAATTTTTCCTGAACCCGGCGCAATGGCACACACCTATAGTCCCAAGTAACTAGGGAGGCTGAGACAGAAGAATCATAAGCTCAAGACCAGCCTTAGCCACTTAGTGAGGCCCTAAGCAACTTAGTAAGACATGTCTCAAAATAAAAAAATGAACAAATAAAAAGGTCTAGGGATGTCGCTAAGTGGTAAAGTGCTTCTGGGTTCAATTCCTAGTACCAAACAAAAAACAAATTTTCCTTATTATTACTGGTACCTATGGTAATTTCTTTAAGCTTGATTTTAATAGTTGCAATTTTTGTTTCATGTCTATTTGAGTATTTTAATTCTATGAGGGCAGGCATCTTAAAATGCAGGAATCTGTAGATAGTATAATGATGTTCTGGGTGTAAAAGTTGGTTAGTTAAAACCTATGTCCTGATTCAGAAAGTAGAAGAAAATAGAAATTTTTATAAATCGAATCTTATTTTAATTATAAAAAGAGCCACTTACTTGAAGGAATCCAGCAGTGAATATTTATAAAAAGTAAAAAATCCTCTTCTAACTGAAGTGATTCTTCCTTGCTTCATTTGCTTTTATAAATGAGGTGCTTTGTACATCAGATTTTGAGTTGTGTATAACTTTTAACTCCAACATAAGTAGAAGCCCTGAACCATAATGACATGTTAGTTTTATGAAATGTTCATATCATATGATTTTTTACCCTAATGTTTGCTTTCTTGCCAATAACTCATACTTTCCATTTTACTTAATAATAACATATTAGAAATAACTTTCAGTTGCATATCCTTTTGAAGGAAGTAGAGTAGACTCCACCTATCTGCCCCTACTGTGAGCCAGTCAGATAGTCCTGCCCAGGACACTGACTCTTAAGGGAATGATACATGTTAGATTAGTTAGATTAGCTGAAGCAGCTCTGGAGTAGCTGAACAGTAACCCAACAGTAGTGGGGTAGGAAGTGTAGATGAATTTTCAGGATTCTAAGGGACATGGGACTTGAGTTTATGGCTTAGGATTTTTACCATACCTTGACTCCTTTGGTTTCTTCTGGAACCTGATTATCCAGGCTTCCATTGAATCTGTGACTTACCTGATTTTCTTTCAATAAATCGCTTTTCTACTAAAGTTAACTGGAGCTGGTTTGCTTGTTTATTTGACAAATAAGCAAGTAAACAAAAAAATGAAGCAAAACCCTAGAAGAAGAAATAACCAAGTATATGGTTATGTTTCTAGGTAGATGATCCTTGTCAAGTCATTGTAGGAGGAAGTAAAGTGAACATGTTTTATGTAGGAAAGAGAAAATGCTGAAATAATTTAGGTTGCTGAATTATAACCTAATAGATCACATGAATTAACTAATAGAATAATAGGGATAAGTACTTTAACTATGAATATATCATTTTAAAGTATTTCTAATCCATATTTTACCTTTTGGCCATGTGTCCAAGAATAATATTTGGATATTTAAAATTTAGGGTACCTTAAAATGAACCACTTCTAGTCATTGTGGAATACCTTGGATCAAATTAATCCTCCTGTAAAAAAAAAAAATTATAAATTCTGGACAAAATAAAAAAAAAAAACTCACAATTCTCAAGGTACTGGAGAATAAAAGGCAGAAATTAAAGGGCCATCAATACTTGGAAAGAGGGAATAACACTGCATAAGGAAAATGAGATTTTGTTATCAGTAGACCTAAACTACAAGAAATGGTAGTTTATTCAGGCTAAAATAAAATGATTATCAAACTTGGAAACTTGGATTTTCTGGAGGAATAGAGTGTCAGAAATTGTAAATATATTTGATTCTCCTATATCTTTAAAATAAAAAGATTTAAATTTTAAGAATTTAAAAAATTTCTTTAAAATAAAAAATGACTAAGGTAAAAGTATTGGATTTTAAAAAAAATTATTTGTAACCAGTTGCAGTGGTGCATACCTGTAATCCAAGAAGCTTGGGAGGCTGAGGCAGATGGATTTTGAGTTCAAAGCCAGCCTCAGCAAAAGTGAGGCACTAAGTGACTCAGTGAGACTCTGTCTCTAAATAAAATACAAAATAGGAATGAGGATGTGGCTCAGTGTTTGAGTGCTCCTGAGTTCAATCCCTGGTACCCCCCTAAACTTTATTTGTTCTTTGTACATGACAGTAGAATGTAGTTTGACATATCTTGCATACATGGAGTATAATTTCCCATTTTTGTGGTTGTACATGATAATGGAGTTAAACTGGTTGTGTATTCATATAAGAACATAGGAAAGTTATGTCCGATTCATTCTTCTGTCTTTCCTAGTCCCATTCCCCCACCCTTCCCTTCATTCCCCTTTGTCTAATGCAGTGAATATTGCTTAGCCATAAAGAAGAATTAAATTATAGCATTTGCCAGTAAATGGATGGAACTGGAGACTCGTGCTAAGTGAAAAATCCCGAAAAAACCAAAGGCCAGATGTTCTCTCTGATATGTGAATGCTAACAATCAAAAAGTGTGTGTGGGTGGGTAGAAGTTCACTGGATCATATTGTATTTTAAGGTTTGTAGTATAAGTAAATACATTCCAAGTTATAGCATAAAGTCCAGGAAGGTAGAGTGACAGTTCTCTATATTTTACTTGAAGTGGGATAATATTAGCTCTCAGTAGATTGTGAAAAGAAAAGGATGTATATTGTTATCCCTGTATCAACCATTAAAAATAATGCAAAAAGTTATTGCTCTAAAATGTGAAGTCATCAGTTTCAATATGCTGCCATGCATATTTCAAAGAAGAGTTACACATTGGGCTGAGGTTGTAGCTCAGTGGTAGAATGCTTGCCTGCCATGTGTAAGGCTCTGTGTTCAATTCTCAACACCACATATAAATAAATGAAATAAAGGTACATCAACAACTAAGAAAAAATAAGTAAAAAACCCCCAAAAAACTGGCTGCTTGAAGATCCCTATATAAAAAACAAAAGAATTACACATTTATTTAAATGGCAGATATTCAAGCACAAGATGTTTTAAATGATAGACATTATTACTAGCATCCCATAAAAGTACTGAAATAATGCAGAAAATCTCAGGTAAATAATAATTGTAACTACCTCCTGGTAGCATCACCTTCATCACCTTATATCATGTGGTAGGATCAATGAGTCAATATGTGTGAAACATGGAAAGCATTCAGTAAATTTTAGCTATCATTCTTTTTTCTTTCTTCTTTTTTCCTACAATACTGGGGACTGAACCTAGGGCCTGTGTGTACTAGGCAAGCACTAGAGTTGAGCTACATCCCCAGTCCCAGCTGTCATTATTCCTGTTCCACCCTTAGTGAAAATGGAAAAAAATTGTCATTATTTTTTATGAGACCCATATATATTTATACATTTAAGTTCAGTACTCCTCAACCCTATGCCTTTCAAGCTTTTCTTATTATAACTTTCATTCAAATTATATCCAAATGAATTACATATAAATTTATTTATCTGTTCTTTTATCTATTCAAATGAATTGAACATTGTTAGTTGCCTGGCATTGTGCAAGGTATAGTTTACCATGAGGGCTCGTGTAATGGAGGGTGAAGGGTGCAGTGTCAATAACCACCCAGACACCAGGAGCCAGGTAAGAGCAGCCGAGGGCTGACTCATTTATTGCGGAAGCTGCTTCTTCTTTTATTGAGTACCTATCCAATCAGCGCATCAATCAGCGCGTCACACCACTCAAAACCACCAATCATTTAGTTTCCCAGAACCACCAATCATTTGAGAGTTTTGTATTTTGCACCAACGGGGGTATATGACTCCACACAAGGCATTGGATAAATGATGGTAGATGAAACTGACATGGTCTCTGCCCTTAAAAAATTTAAAAGTCTAAGAACTGGGCACTGTGGTGCATGCCTGTAATCCCGGATGAGGGAGGAGGATCTTGAGCTCAAATCCAGCCTCAGCAACTTTGTGAGGCCCTAAGCAACTTAGCGAGACTCTGTCTCTAAATAAAAATATAAAAAAGGGCTGGGAGATGTGCCTCAGTGGTTAAGCACTGCTAGATTTAATCCCCAGAACCAAAAAAAAAAAAAAAAAAAAGTCTAGTTGGGGATAAAGACACAAAACAAATACAGATATATAAAATTTCCAGCTGTTATTAGTACTATGAAAGGAAAGAATATGTGTTATGAATGGGGGAAAAAACAAGAGATGTGTACTTTAGCTGTAAGGATTGGGGCAAAGCCTCTTTTAGCAACCGATATTAAAGATGCAACAAAAGCTAAGTAGTGGGGAAAGCATTTCTTACAGAGGGGACATCATGTGCCCAGCTCCTTAGGTGGAAAAAAGAGTTTGGGGTCTTAGGAGTGGAGTATAAGAGAAGCCAGAGAAGCTAGAGCTTAGGGAACAGAGCAGGAGCTGCATGAAGCGAAGTTGAAGAGTATAATATAATGGGAAAAGAAATATATACCCGGTCTTTTGGCCCTGGTTTGTAGTACACAGCTCTTAAAACCTAGGAATCTCCAGAGTGATAAGAATGTCTTTTGTATGCTAATGAGATGACTGGTGGCTGAAGCATTTCTAGGTAACTTTGGAGGGTCCTAGAAATGCTAGGACCAAAAGAGATTTAGAGGGTTGGAACTCAATCATGCCTACTAACAGAAGCTTCATAAAAACCTCTAAACAACAACATTCAGAGAGCTGTTGGGTTGAACATATTGAAATTCTGTGAGGATAGAATGCCAGTGGAAGGCAAGGCAGCTCTTCCTCACCACCCCATTCATCTCTTGCCTCCTTTGTATTTGACTGTTCCTGAGGTATATCCTGTATGATGAAACAGTAACAGTAAGCAAAATACCTTCCTGAGTTCTGTGAGCCATTCAAGTAATCTATTAAACCTGAACTTGTGGGAATCCCTGAATTTATGTCTGGGTGATCAGAAGTATCAGTGACATCCCAGGACTTGTTACCAGCATCTGAAATTAGGGCAGTCTTGTGGGATTGACCCTTGGTCTTGTAGATTCTGATGCTAACCCTTAGCAATGTCAGGATTGAATAGAATTGTAGCACACCCAGTTGGTGTCCAGAGAGTGAGAGAATTACTCGATGTGGTAAGCCCTCACACTTTTGGTGTCAAGAGGGTGAGTAAAAACAGTCCAGAGTGGTACATGCAAGGTCTTGCAAGCCAGACAGTTTTGACCTTAAAACTTGAAAAGGACGATGAATGGAACTTTTCAGTGGATTTGAGGTTGGAGAGAGGAAGGACACATTTTATATCTTAAAGGATCTGGCTGTGGCATAGAGAAGGTACTGAATGTAGTTAAGAGTACTAGGTTGTTGAGGTGGCAGTGGAGATAGAAAGAACTAGACATCAGTAATCCTTAGGATATAGAATAGACAGGACTGGATTATGTTTGCATATGTACCTGCAGGTGGTGAAAGGAAGATGTCAAGGATAATTCAGCTTTTTGGAAACTTTTAAACTGTGGTTTTTTTTATTGAACATGTCCAGGTTTACAAATTTTCTCTGTAGTTGAATAACCTGTAATGGAATTGAAAAAATAGAGGTGTAGTTAATATGGGATTCCAGGTTATATACATTGATTTCTGCTGGCTTTTTAGTTTATTTAGCAATATAGTTGTTAATTTATTAAATTTTTAGGAATATACAAATAGTAAGGCACTGGTTAGATACAGTGAGTGAGTGATTCAAAAATTAATTGAATATAGGTGAAATGCTAAACAATGGACACCCTGTTTTCCTTGGTGGCTTCTTGGTGTTTTATTATAATTCATATCCTATAGGTTCTAAATATTGTTTGAATGTTCTAAGGTTACTTAAAATACTTACTATATATTTTCAAATTTTTTCATCTTCAGCCTGTTCTTTGTTGTTTCTGACCAATGGTAATTTATACATTTTATCTAAGTCCTTGTTGAACCTAATTGTATTTTCAATCATGTATTTATGACATAATCATAGATTTCTACCCATTGTAAAAAATACCACAGTACTAATTTATTCATATACTTATGCCTTAATATAGTCTCCTGAAAGTTTTGCAGGTTGCAGTTTTAATTCTATTCTGGTATTTGATTATCATTCCATGTTTAGCCTGTCATGGGCTTCGTGCTTTAGAATAAATCCTGTTTGCTTTTGCCATTCTAGACACAGAGTGGTCTTTTTATTCTATATTTATATGAATACATTATGTTCTTGATTGTTTTAGCTGTTTTTAATTTTTTTTTGTTGTGATGGACCTTTATTTTTATTTATTTATATGTGATTCTGAGAATTGAACCCAGTGCCTCACACATGCTAGGCAAGTGTTCTACCACTGAGCCACAACCCCAGCCCCATTTTAGCTATTCTTAAAGATATCTTGTTAAGATCTATTATTTCTTTTTTGCTTAATTAGATACTTGGTTGCCACTTCAGGTAATCATCTGTGTTACAGCAGAAAATACTCAGCTAACACTAGTTCTTGCAAACAACATTTATTATTTCCACTTGAATTGTTTTTATTTATTGATAACTTTAGAAATGAAAAGTAGAGCCAGTTTATAGTCATCTAGTAGGTATATGCTACAGGAAACCTTAAAAGACTCTGTAATCTTTCTTGAATCAGGTTATTAAAAAAAATGTTGCCTAGTATCCTTTTGTTTTTAACATTTTTTTCCTTTCAGTTTTCTAGAGGTAGAAGTTAGGTGTGTGGGTTTATAATTTTCAGAATCATCAAAGCTAATGTCACTGGCAACTTCAACATTTTATAACCTACTGGAAAACTTCCAAGCTTTAGGCACATCTGCAATTCTGTTTTTTTTTTTCTAATGAATCTTGAGAATGATAACTATTAATTCTGTTCAGTTATATTTAATGAGGCCTCTGCACATTTGTACTTGATTTTCTTCTCCAACAGTTATTATACTTTTTGTTTCCTTTTTCCAGCTCTTTGGAAAAGAAATAATCCATATCATTTGGGGGTGAAAGTTGTGTGGATTATGGTCTTCTGGATTTCCTAGTTACTATTTCTTTGTAAATAACTAAACCTGTGATTTTATGTAAGTTAAAAGTATAGTGTCCCAAAAGTCTTAGTGTAGTTTTAAACTTTAATAACTTCACAAATATAAGTGCTACAGACTTAGAGGGAAAAACTCATTTGAAAGTTTAATTATCCTAATTTATGTTATACTCATTTTTTGAATTATGAATAGCAAAATTTTTACTTTAATCTTTTAGTTTCAGTCCTTTTGATTGAAGATGGCATATATCAAAGAGAAAGTCAACTGTGCACTCTGGTCAGTTGAATTCAAGTTCATGATCATAGTAAGAAGAAAATTCCCTTCCTATTATAAAAAGGAGGCTTCCCACAGACATTTTTTTTTTCTGTTTCTTTGTTGGTTTTTTAAAAAAATTTATTTCCCACAGACATTTAATTAACAAATGGAAGAAAAATTTAAGAACACTAGGCTTAGTTCATTATAAGTCAACATTTGAGAGATGCCAGCAAGCTGAGAAACTGGCTGAATTGAGACATGGTTAGTATAAAGTCCCCGAAACATGGACTGCATGTTTGCTGAATCAAATAGTCCAAAACTATAGGTTACAGAATTCTGATAGTGAATCTCCAAAGTTTACCTGTGTGTTTACAAACTGCATGAAGTTTACCATGCTTAGTTAGGCTCCTATCAGCTAGTGAAGTGAAACATTGAAAACTTCAGTGATTTTCTTGATAAGTTGACCTTTTCTAATGAACCACCTTTCCACCTAAGTGGCAATGTTGTCTATCAAAATTGCTGTGTTTGGTGTACAGAAAAGCCACAGAAGTTTGGCAACAAGAATCCTTAAAAGTTGATGTCTGGTGTATTATTAGGAAGTCTCCCTTTTTTTGTTGAGATATAATTCATATGCCATAAAATTCATCCTTTTAAAGTACACATTTTAGTGATTTTTAGTATATTTAAAAGTTTGCTGCTATCACCACTAATTCAAAACATTTTGATTACTCTAAAACGTAACCCTAAATGCATTAGCAGTCACTCCCCACATCCTCTTCCTTCCAGCCTGGCAACTAATCTATTTTTTGTTTCTATAGATTTGTTCCATCTGTATATTTATATATGGAATTAAATATTATGTAGCCTTTTGTTCCTTTCTTTTTGAAGATAGTGCAATCAATAGCTTCTTCATTACTTAGCATGCTTCAGGATTTTTTTCATTTCCACACAACAGTGGTTACTCTATTAAATGATACCACTTTTCAACAAGACAAAATACTTATTAGTATGCTTTGTGTGTGTGACAGTATCTGGATGACACTTTCTCAGACTGGTGGATCAATAGAAGAGGTCTTTCTTTCCCTTCTTTGTCACTGTTCAGTTTTCATTAGACTGTTGGGTTAGGTTAGAATGGTTGTGTATGCATCAAAGCCTTATTGTTCGGATAATCTTAAGACTCGAATTAGAAGTGTAATCCTTTCAGTCACTGAACCAGCAGTGGGTCATAGGAATTTATTTGTGTATATGGTGTGTATGCCTACATGTATTTCTAACTGTGATCCCTGGGAAGGCCTAGAAGCAATGACAATCTAGTAATAATGAGCACACTAGACCCAGATCCCTGTTTCTAAATATCACTGTTCACTAAAAGAAGTAAGGAATCTGTTCTAGTAAGCTTTTTTACTGCTGTGACCAAAAGAACTGACAAAAATAATTACGGAGGAGGAAAAGTTTATTTGGGGCTCACGATTTCATGGGGCTTGTGATTTCATGTCTCAGTCCATAGACAGCAGTTTCTTCTTGCTCTGGGCCCAAGTAAGGCAAAACATCATGGTGGGAGGGGCATGGCAGAGGAAAGCAGCTCAGGGTGTTACACCAGGAAGCAGAGAGAGAGACTTCTCATCTCACCAAGGACAAATTTATACCCCAAAGTCAAGCCCCAGTGACCTACCTCCTCTAGCCACACCCTACCTGCCTATAGTTACCACCCAGTTAATCCTTATCAGGGGATTTGTGCACCGATTAGGTCCATTATTACAATTCAATCATTTTACCTCTAAACTTTCTTACATTGTCTTACACATGAACTTTTGGGGAACACCTCATATCTAAACCGTAACAGGGTACTTAGAGAAATGGTTTGCTGTGCCAAAGTAATGAAATGTTTGAAGGAATAATAAAAACTATGTCAAAAGCATGCTTGAAGGAACTCCACTGGCCAACTCTTGGATAGTTTGAATATCAATATAAATAATGATATATTTAATTCATTGAATAAATTGAAATTCGTGAGTACTTACTGATATAAAGATAAATAAAGGGGACTGAAAAGAAATCTGTACCTTTTTCCAGTAGAATACCACCTAATAAATGTAGAAAAATCACCTTTGGAAACTCTTATAGAAATAATTCATTTGAGTACAGTCATCTGTGGACTCTATAGTGGGGGAGACTTTTTTTTTTTTTTTTTTTTTGGTACTAGGGATTGAACCCAGAGGTGCTTTACCACTGAATTATATACCCACCACTTTTTATTTTAAGATAGGATCTCTCTAAGTTGCTTAGGGCCTCACTGAGGCTGGCCTCAAACTTACCATCCTCCTTCCTCAGCATCCTGAATTTCTGGGCTATAGTGGGTGAGACTTTGATGAGAAGCAGAATACGTAACAGTTTCAAATTATCTGCACATATAACAAATATTATTTACTGCTTAGTGAGTAAAATACTCAGGAAAAATCATGGCAGGTAACTTTTTTTTTGAAATGGGATCTTACTAATGTTGTCCAGGCTGGTCTTAAACTAATGGACTCAAGTGATCTTCCTGCCTCAGCCTCCTGAGTAGCTAGAACTACAGGTGATGTGATACTGTATTCAGCTGGCAGATACTATTTTAATCAAGTGTTAGAAGTTTCCATCCCATGGATTTAAACTATAAAACTTTTTCTCAGTAAAGGAAACAATGAATAATTGAAAAGAGAGCCTACAGAGTAGGAGAAAATCTTTTCCACATGCACTTCAGATAGAGCACTAATCTCTAAAATTTATAAAGAGCTTAAAAACCTTTATACCAAAAATACAAAGAACCCAATCAATAAATGGACTAAGGAACTGGGCAGACACTTCACAGAAGAAGATATATGGCAATCAACAAATATATAAAAAAGTGCTCATCATCTCTAGTAATTAGAGAAATGCAAATCAAAACTATCCTAAGATTTCATCGTTAGAATGGCTGTTGTCCAGAACACAAGCAATAATAAGTGTTGGTGTGGATGTGGAGAAAAAGGCACACTCATACATTGCTGGTGGAGTTACAAATTGGTGCAGCCACTCTGGAAAGCAGTATGGAGATTCCTCAAAAAACTTGGAATGGAACCAGGACTTAAAATCAGCATACTACAGTAAAGCAACTACATCAATGTTTATAGCTACTCAATTCACAATAACTAGATTGTGGAATCAACCTCGATGCCCTTCAGTTGATGAATGGATAAAGAAACTGTGGTATATATACACAATGGAATATTACTCAGCCATAAAGAAGAATAAAATTATGGTATTTGCTGGTAAATGGATAGAGTTGGAGAATATCATGCTAAGTGGGATAAGCCAATTCTAAAAAACCAGAGCCAAATGCTTTTCTCTGATAAGTGGATGATGATAAATAATGAGGGGGGGGGGACTGGTAGAGGGGAAGAATAGAGGAATTTCAGATTGTGTAGAGGGAAATGGAGTGGGAGGGGGTCGGGGAAGGAAAATAATGGACTGAGACAGACATTGTTACCCTATGTACATGTATAATTACATGAATGGTGTGAATCTACAACCATAGAAATGAAAAGTTGTACCCTGTTTGTGTATAGTGAACCAAAATGCAGTCTGTAAAAATTAAAAAAAAAAGATAAAAAATAAAGTTCCCAGTCAAACAAGGGAAAAAAAAAAAAAAAAAAAAAAGTCCTATCCCAAATAGTGCGACAAATTAGCATTGTGTGCCTCCTGATAAAAGGAACCTAGAACAGTACAGTGTCAGTTCTGTGGTGTTCTTTTAAAAAATAAATAAGCCACAGCTAATTTCAAGAAACAATATAAAAAATCCAAATAAGGACCTTCTATAAAGTAACTACTTCAGAAATGCTTCAGAAATGGCAAGGGCATGAAAAGACAAAAGTTCCAGTTTGAAGGGGATTTAGAGACATGATAATGTAATACGAAGCATTTCAAATGTTTTGGAAAAAATTGTATGATATTTATATGATGAAGTAAAGTGTTAATTGATAAGGGAAGATAGATCAAGAGTATATAAACTTCTTATCCACCTTACCTTATTTTTCTTGCAACTTTTCCATTAGCTTCAAATTACTTCTTAATAAAGTTAGGCAAAAAAAAAAGCTCTCTTTTCCACTAGTGTTGAGTATTCTTGTGACTCAGTTCACACTAAGAGCTCTATTTATCAAGAAAAAAGTTCTTTTTTAAAGACTCAGAACAATGTAAAGTTGAGTTTAAAAAATCACACAAAATAGAATGGAAAATTATGCTTTGAATATAGAAGTGTCAACATGGGATTTGTTGATATTTTTAATCTCCGAAAAAATACCTAATATCTCAAAATGCATAAATCCATCCTTCCTTCCTCCCTCCCTCCCTCCCTCCCTCCCTCCCTTTGTACTGGGGATCGAACTCAGGGCCTTGTGCTTGCGAGGCAAGCACTCTACCAGCTGAGCTATCTCCCCAGCCCATAAATCATTTCTTAACAGAGATAAATTAGGAAAAATAGCATCCTGGGGGACAAAACACTCCAGACATTCATCCCCTATGCTTAGTCTTTAAACAAAACAAAAGAAAAAGTAACATCATATTTCATAAATGGAATTTTAACAGTTGAAGAGTTCACATTTATTTGTGATTTTATTACATGGGAAAATAAAATCAGACTTAAGTTCATATCCATTCTCTGCCTTCCCCACCCCTTGAAGTAGTGTGGGTAAAACCAAATGCTTTTAAAATATTATGGCTTTCCCCAGGTGTCAGTGAAAGTCTGTTAGATGCTTTCTTTTGCCATTTAACCTGAATAGGTTAAGTTTCATATCACACTCCTTAGTTTGGCATTCAAGGCCTTCTATAGTTAATGTTAACTTTTCTTTACTGTTTTGTAGAAATCGTCTTTAGACACACTTGTACTTGTTTAGGCTAAAAAATCTTTGATTTCGGGCTGGGGTTGTGGCTCAGTGGCAGAGTGCTTGCCTGGCATGTGTGAGGCACTGGGTTCAATTCTCAGCAGTGCATAAAAATTAAAATAAGTAAATAAAGTCCATCAACAGCTAAAAAATATTTTAAAAAATTATTATATGCAATTACTCTATTTTCTGAATGTTTGCTACTCATCTGACAAAATATATTGCAGGTTCTGTTTCTTCTAGGAAGTTATTTCTAATCACTTTTGGTTCATATTGTTTATTGTATTAAGAAATCTCATAGCTTTTTTTGTGCCTTTTATTTGATGTTTTTTAATCAGATATTTCCTGTTAAACATTTTGCATTTTTATCTGTTTGCATTCTTTCTTTTCAACTAATTTGTAAATGCCAGGAGTTACTATGTTTATACCTTGTAATCTTCCAGTCAGTGTTCAGTGTCACCCCCGACCTTTGATACTAGAGATTGAATCCAGGAGCACTTAACCACTGTCTGACATTCCCAGCCTCTTTTTTTTTTTTTTTTTTTTTTTTAATTTTTTAAAATTTTGAGACAGGGTCTCCCTAAGTTGCTTAGACCCTCACTGAGTTGCTAAGGCTGGTGTTGAGCTTGCACTCTTCCTGCCTCAGCCTCCCAGGATTATAGGTGTGTGCCACTTCACCCAGCAAATATCTGGCTTTTTAAATTGGATTTGTATGTAATAACCTTTTGAACACTTGTTACCTAATATAGGTATAAATCTTTTTTAAAACTTTTATTTTTGTTATTTCAGGAATCTATTGAAAATTAAAATAATTTTTAATGTTTTGTAATAGATATATTTCTTTCTCTTAGAAAAATTGGAAAAATAGAAAATGAAGAGAAAAAAATTACCTTTTATAAAGAAAATTATCTCAACATTGTGCTTAATTTAAGAATGTATGAATACTTACAGATTAAATATTGATACTAGTGGAAGAACTTTTCACAGCTTTCTCTGGGTACTATAATAGAGCACTTGCCTATTTGAGAGAATATTGAATATAAATAATATTATTTAAATATTGAACATAAATATTATTTCAAAGGAAGTTCAAAAGAGTACTCATGCTTAAATGTATACTAGAATAGAAGGTTGAAGAAAGAAAGTACATTTTGGGGGTTAGGGTTAAAAAAGAACTACTAGAAATCTAGAGATAATAAAAAAAAAAAGACTCCCTCTTTTAAATGGTGCCTTTTATTTGAACAAATAATTCACATATGTGTAGCTGGTTTTAGGAAGCATAAACTTGCCAGCATTGGACCTTAACTTCTTTCATGTTTTCTTAGATCAGCATTGGCAACATGTCCTCAGAATGGATGTTTAGGAAAGAATGGGGATTCAGAGGGTATGCAGAAAGCTCTGGCACAGAGGGAAGGCGTGGGAGATTGCACAGGGGAGAGGGAGAAGGAGAGAGGGAGTGAGAGAGGGAGGGAGAGGGAAAGAAAGCACATTTTTACTGCATGATTAACAATCTTATTTCAGGTCTATCCTACTTACTATTTGGAACTGGAACTACAAGATTGGAACCTTAGTTGAAAGTAGCCTTGTGGGTAATGTGTTCTTAGGTCTGTCTTCCAAATTTCTATTTATGAGAATAGTTTTAAAATACCTGTTATACTAATGAGTTGATATTTTTTCTAGTTTCTATTAAAGTATAAAATAGTTTTTTGAATCTCTGTCATGTTTTTTCTGAATTCATTAATTTCTGCTAATTTTGTTATTTCCTTCTAATTAGTTTGATTTTTGCAGCTCTTTTAAACTTCTTTAAGTAGATACCTAGCACAACAGATATTATCATTCTTATTTAATTCAAAAATTTTAATATTTGTCTATTGATTTTTTTTTTCACCAGTCATTATTTAGAAGTGCGTATGTTAAGCTAGGTGTGGTGTGCACCTATTTCACCAACTACTCAGGGGATTGAGGAAGAAGGCTCTGAAGCCAGTCTGGGAAACATTATCAAGGCTCTGTTCCTAAATAAATAAATAAATAAATAATAACAATTTTAGAGTGTTTTTTGACTTTTAACATGTGGACATTTATTTTATTTTATTTTTTTGTTGTAGATTTTTAGCCTAATTGGTCAGAGACTGTTCTGTATGATCTACATATTTTAATATTTGTTGAGGTTTTTAAGATTTAATGGCTTCTTTGATTTTCCGATTTACAAATTAAGTTTTGAAAGAGTATGTATTTGTGGGGCATGGTATGCATACCTGTAATCCCAGTGGCTTAGGAGGCTGAGGCAGGAGGATTGTGAGTTCAAAGCCAGTCTCAACAATTTAGGAGGCCTAAGCAACTTAGCAAGACTCTCTCTCTAAATAAAACATAAAAAGGGCTAGGAATGTGTCCCCGTGGTTAAGCGCCCCTGTGTTCAATCCCCAGTTTCCAAAAAGAAAGAAAGAAAGAAAGAAAGGAAGAAAAAAAGTACATATATTCTGCAGAGAATAGTTTTCTCTGTATGTCTACTGGGACAAATTTGTTAATGTTTGTAATCTTCTGTATTCTGATCCATTTTTCTGATTGCTAATCAGGAAAATAAGCATGAATTTATCCTTCTGTTCTTTTAGTTCTGTTAATTTTTGTGCTTTGAGGCTGTGATAATTGGGTATACACTTATAAGTCTTTTTTTCATGGTAAATTGAATCTCCATCATTATGAACTGATCTTCTTATCTATAGAAATGCTTCTTATCTTAGTCTATTTGTATTGTTTGTTTAAAATAATGGCATATTTTGATTAGTATTTTTTTGGGGGTGCTGGGGATTGAACTCAGGGGCACTTGACCACTGAGCCACACCCCCAACCCTATTTTGTATTTTATTTAGAGAGAGAGTCTCTCTGAGTTGCTTAGTGCCTCACTTTTGCTGAGGTTGACTTTGAACTCTCGATCTTCCTGCCTCAGCCTCTGAGCTGCTGGGATTATAAGTGTGTGCCATTGCACCTTGCTCCTGATTAGTAATTTTGTGATAAATAATTTTTCGTTCTTACTTTTAACCTTTGTGTATCCATAATTTTACAAGTGTATCTTTTACCAATGGAACAGAAGACACAGACAAACCCACATAAATGCTGTTATCTCCTACTAGACAAAAGTGCCATAAACATACTTTGGAGAAAAGCTAGCCTCTTCAACAAATGGTGCTGGGAAAACTAGAAATCCAAATATAACAAAATGAAATTTAAACCCCTATCTCTCACCCTGCACAAAACTCAACTCAAAGTGGATCAGGGACTTAGGCATTAAACCAGAGATCTTGTGCCTACTAGAAGAAAAAGTAAGCCCAGCTTTCTATCATGTTGGCTTAGGAACTAACTTCCTCAACAAGACTCCTAAAAGTGCAAGAAGGAAAGTCAAGAATAAATAAATGGGATGGTATCAAACTGAAAAGCTCTTCACAGCAAAGGAAACAATGAAAAAAGTGACCAGGGAGTCTATAGAATGGGAGAAAATCTTTGCCACCTGCACCTCAGCTAGAACATTGATCTCCAGGATATATAAAGAACTCCTAAAAGTTAACACCAAAAAAACACAAACAACTCAATCAATAAATGTATAGAGGAACTGAACAGGTTCTTCAAAGAAAAAGAAATATGAATGGTCAACAAATATATGAAAAAATGTTCAATATCTCTAGCAATTAGAGAAATGCATATTAAAACCACACTGAGATATCATCTCACTGGAATTAGAATGGCAATTATCAAGAATATAAGCAATAATAAGAGTTGGTGAGGATGTAGAGAAAAGGTACTGGTGGGACTGCAAATTGTTGCAACTACTCTGGAAAGCTCTATGGAGATTCCTTAGAAAACTTGGAATGGAATCACCATTTGACACATTTATCCCACTCCTTGGCATATACCCAAAGGACTTAAAATCATTCTACAGTAATGTGGCCACATCAGTGTTTATAATAGCTCAATTCACAATAGCTAAGCTGTGGAAACCAATCTTGGTGCCCTTTAAAAGATGAATGGATAAAGAAAATGTAGTGGAATATTATCAGCCATTAAGAAGAATGAAATTATGTCATTTGCTGGTAAGTGGATGGAACTGGAGACTATCATGCTAAGTGGACTAAATCCCCCCAAAACCAAAGGCTGAATGTTCCTTCTGATATTCGATGCTAACACACAATGGGAGTGGGTGAGGGAAGAATAGAAGTTCATTGTATTAGACAAAGAGAAATAAAGGGAAGGGCTGGGGGGTGGAACAGGAAAGTCAGTGGAATGAATCAGACATAACTTTCCTATGTTCATATATGAATATACCACTATAACTCCACACCATGTTCAACCACAAGAATGGAATCCTAATTATATACTCCATGTATGTATATGTCAAAATATACTCTACTGTCATGTATATCTAAAAAGAACAAATCAGAAAAAGAAGTATGTCTTTTAAGTGTCACATATTTGATTTTTTTAAAAAATGTTTTATCTGGAGCTCTTAATCCATTTCCATTTAATACAATTACTTATATTTTCAAGTTTACAGTTTGTATTTATGATCTTATTTTATGATGATTTCTATGTGGCCTTCCTTTTTTCTGTATGTGGTTCTGGAGATTGAACTTGGGGTCCTTGCACATGCTAGGCAAGCACTCTGCTACTGAACCACATCCCCAACCTGTGGCATTCCTTTTTTGTTTTATCTTTTCTTGCCTTCATTTGATTTTTATTAAATATACTTCATTTTTTAGAGCAGCTTTAAATTTATAGCAGCATTGATCAGAAGTATAGTATTCCTGTATATCCACTGCCCTCACATATGCACAGCCTCTCAAAGCATTAGCATTCTGCATTAAGTTTTTATATTTGTTGAACTTATTAACCTGCAGGAACATGTTTTATCACCCAGGATCCAGGGTTTACATTAGAATTCACTCTTTTTGTTGTATATGTATGGTTTTGACAAATGCATAATATATGTCCAAAGTAATTTCACTGCCCTAAAAGTCCTTTGTGCTACACCTATTTATTCCTCCCTACCCCACATTCCTGTGGAATTTGTGGTGCCAGGCATTTGACCCAGGGCCTGGCACATGCTAGGCAAGTGCTCTCCTACTGAGCTGCATTCCCCATCTATCCAGTGATCTTTTTATTGTCTCCATAGTTTTGCCTTTTTCAGAATGTCCAATAGTTGTAACTATAAAGTAGGTAGCCTTTTCAAATTGGCTTACTTTTCTTAGTAAAGTGCATTTAAGTTTCTGTCATGTCATTTCATGGCTTGATAGTTCATTTTAGTGCCAAATAATGCTCCATTATCTGAACATGTTACAGTTTATCATATTTTTACTTACTGAACAACATCTTGGTTGCATCTAGGTTTTGGCAGTTATTAATAAAGCTGCTGTAAACATCTGCATGTGTAGGTTATGGTGTGGACATAAGTGTTCAACTTTTGTGAGTAAATAGAACTTCACTTGCTGGATCATATGGTAAGAATGTCTACTTTGGTAAGAAACTGCCAAACTGTCTTCTAAAGAGGCTGTACCATTTTGCATTCCTAACAACAATGAATGAGAAGACCTGTTGTTCCATATCCTTACCTGTGTTTGGTGGTGTTAGTGTTTTAGATTTTCACCAATCTAATAGGTGTGTACTGGTATTTCATTGTTCAATTTATTTTTTTAATCATTTCATTCCCTTTCACTATTTTGGAAGTTATATACTCATTTCATTTGTGTTCTTTTAGTGGCCACCTTAAAAATTAAACATACTCATCAAGGTCTAAGACCAAGTTATACTTCTGTGAGGAAGGAACCATTTCTTTCCTCACTTGTCACCAAATTCATGGCTTACTCTCCTTTAACAAAAGATAGGTTAAAAAGAGAAAAGCATAAATTTTTTATTTAAGTTTTATGTAATGTGGGAGCCTTCAGAAATGAAGATAAAACAGCTCAGAGAATACTGTTTCTATGAACAGTTTTACAGAAGTATAACAGGAGGATGAAGGGGTATGATCTAGTGGGATAAACCAAGGAGGACTTGACAAGGCCTATCTGTTCAGATTCTTTATCTGTGTAATGTTTCTTCCCTGTCAGGATAGGGCAATATACCTGTCACATGAGCATCTTTAGGAGAGAAGCGAAAGACTTCCTGCTACTGCGATTTTCTGTTTTCTTTAGCTTAAGATACTAAATATGCAGTGGTGTCAAATTTTGGAGTATTGTGTTTTGAGCCCCAACAGCTCTGTTCTCCTCTTACATTATGTAAGGACTCTAAGAACCTTTTAACTCCTTTTACCTTCCTCATGGCTTATGTTGTTGCTGATTTGTATTTCAAGATTCTCTCTCTTGCTTTTTCTTTCTCTCTTTTTCTCTCTCTGAAACTTCTAAATAATAAATTATTATAAGTTTATTACTAGGTTTTATTAGATTTATAATTCTTTTTCGCACTTTGCTTTCTTTTTTACATCTCAGATTCTTATGTGGGATTACTTTGTTCTACCTGAATTTTATTCATAGAATTGCCTTTAGTGGAGCTCTTGCCAGTATTCCTGAGGCCCTGGGTTCTATTCCCACCACTGGGGAAGAAAAAAGAATTATTTCTAGCAAACGTTAACTGGTACACTAGTACTAGCTTTTGGCTAAAACTGTTTCCCCTAATTCTTGAATGTGATAACATTCTATTACTATAACAGATATTTGAGATATTAAATCTATAAGGGAAATAGTTTAATTTGGCTCACCATTTTGGAGATTTCAGTCCATGATTGATTGACCCTGTTGCTTTGGGCTTGTAGTAGGGTAGTATGTCATGAGAGGTGTGTGAAGCAGTGAAAACTGCTTCCTCATGGCTGGAAAAGGAAAGAGGAAGGGATCAGGATCCTGTAATTTCCTTTATAATGATCCCAAGATCTCCTACTAGGTCTTCTTTAAGCTTTTACCACCTCCTAATAGTGCCAATCCCAGGAACATGCTTTTTACATGTGGGCCTATGAGAGAGACATTTAAGATCCAAACTATACTGCTGGGTATATAAACTTCTAGGATCACAGTTATTTTTTCTGAGTATATGGTTTTGAAGCAGACCAGAGACCCCCCCCCCCACCCAAAAGACCCTTACCATAATTAAGGAGAAACCCTCATCATATTTATAACATATACATTCCTCTTCTTGTCAGAAAGCTTTTTTACACAGGACATCAGCTATGAGCAAAATCTTCTGCAGAGGGCATTGTGGTTTGTAGATTCCTCTTTATAAATGCCAAGTTTGCAGGAAAAAATATTACTTTTGTGTAGACATCTGCAAAAATGTAAAATACCAAGCACCCCCCCCTCCCCCGCACTGGGTATAAAGTTCAAAGAATTTTTAAACTCATTGTCCAGAGAATCTTCCAGGCACAAGCCACACTCTGGACCAGCAGTCTGCAGTCAATAAACCTGTTTCTTGAAAATTCCTTGGGTGTCCAACCTCATGTGTCCTGCTTCAGTTTCTTTTGTGAAAGTTGAAGTCAGTGTTCATCTAACTGTTCTTTCTTTGAAGCTATTCTGTCTGACTGCTGTGAAGGTCTTGGCTTTTGTCTTTGGCCCTGGGCAGTTTCACTGTGGTATGTCTAGGCATAAATTATTTTATCTTTTTAAATTCTGCTTTGAATTTGTTGAACTTGAGTCTGTAGATTATTTTTCATCAATGTGGGAAATGCTTATTATCTCTTCAGATTTTACCTGTACCCCAATCTCTTTTTCCCTTAGCTACATAGATCGTTACTTTAAGTATCTTAAATTGTCTTTTAAATTAAAAATTATTCCTTGAGGTTTTCCAGCTCTTTAACTTGTTAATAATTCTTTTCATTGAGTTTTAATTTCGTTTGTTATGTTTTTCATTTCTAGGAGTTTTATTCTAAAATCTGTTGTCTTTTTAAAAAATAGTTGTATATCACTTTATGATGGGGATACATTCTGAGAACTTGTTAAGTGTTTTCATCATAGAGTGTACTTACATAAAGTAAGATAGCTTTAATGTCACTAGATGATGTAATCTTATGGAACCACCATTATATATGGGGCCCATTATTGACCAATGTATTGTTGTATAGTATATTACTATGGTTTACTGATTCGTGTAGTAATTTAAACTTTTTTGTTTTTAAATATAGAGTTATTTTATAATTTGTATCTCATGATTCTAATATATTCTGAGTTTGTTTTTGCATTCTGTTGCTTTTCTGGTTCTTATGATACCTTGTTTTGTTGTCATTTTTTAATTTGAACTATTATAAAGGGAATTCTAGTTCTAGTATGAAAGTGTAGTCATTCTTCTAATAAGTGTGTTTGCTTCTGTTATGCATTTGAGATCACTTACCAGTGAGACCTCTTGGCTAAATCTGAGGCTTAAAATATTTTTGATACCTTGGTCAAGAGAATTTGGACTGCAACTCTGGTGGCTAGCTTCAAGCTACATTTTCTCAGGAACAAGGTCCTCTGGCCCTATTTCAGTGCCAAGGCAACCTTTGTTGGAGTCCTCTAGGTGGGTGGGAGAGATTGGATGGATTTACTCCTGTTTATGTTGAGACTTAATGCTTCATAATAAAGATCGATTGTCTATTGGGTTTCCTGTCTTGGGCAGGCCTGGACTTTGTCTTCTTGAATTTAAAAGCTACATTGCTGTTTTGTTCCGAGTTCATGTTCATGGTTCTGCATTCTCTATTACTATGTAGTTTATGCATAAAAGAAGCTCTTTCTAGCATTTTCCACTTTCATTTTATTCTTTAGGAGAAAAGGGAATGAATATCACCCTCATCTCTTGGTTTTGCTGACTAGAAAACTAACTATAGGCTAATACAGTGGCAGGCATTACTCTTTCTGCCTCAGTGAAAATAGTATCCCATAGCATTTGAGTAGTCATGGCCACTTCTTTGGAGTGATCCCGAGAGGCGTGGCTCGTATATCTTAGGAGATGTTATTGTTATAGTACATCTCTAGGATCATGGGAACAAGACCCTGGATCAGTCTAGCAAGGGAAATGTTTTAGTAAGTTTTACATAAGGAAGAGTTTTCAAACCCCAGGCACATTTCATGATACTTTTCCTTCTGAGCTCCTCATATCACTATAAAGCCCAGCTTTCATGGTGAGTAGTAGGAACCTGTCAAAAGAGACTAGTGGGACTAGAAGATCAAGCCTTCGTAGACCATTCTCCTGTTTTTTGCCAAGGAGGTATATTCTTGTATAACTTCAGCCCCTAGGGAAGGAACAGTGAATGGTCCAGGAATACTTGAATATTTCCAAGTAAATCTGAGCTCTACTTGACATCATGCCACTAAGGATATTACTTTGATGCTCCTTATGTCTAACCTTTGACAAATCAACAAATCATATAAATCATACATCAGCTAGAGGGAGGGTGAAAAATAAAATGTCCAAAGACAAAACAAAGGGTACATTATCACAGAGTAGATTTAAGAGTGAAGAAAATGCCTGGTGATAGAACCCCCAAACTAGTGAATAAAGGGGAATAGACACTATCCAAAGATTTGATTGCATGCTTCATACTCCTGCTGTTTTAGTGGGGAGCCTAAATTAGTTTTCAATTTGGATTGAAGCCCTCCATTTTCATTTCTTTGTCTTTGTCTGTCTCTTTGATACACATACACACGCGCGCGCGCGCGCACACACACACAGACACACACACACAAATTCACACACTTCAACACTTAGGACTACTGTTCTAAGCCAAATCATATTTGGCTCTCTCCTGGTTTTCAACACTGGAGGCTGGCAAGTTGGAGAACTGGTATACTTACTAGCCAGAAAATTCTGTAATCCACGACCATGGCACCCTGCTGCTAGAAAAGGAATGAGATTGGCTCTCCCAAGTATAGATAATGGATCATAAAGATTTTGACAGGACCTTAGAGTACCTTTCTGTTCCACCTAGGTTTCCCTCCCCGCTCAACTTACTTTATAAATACTTAGTTTTCACTATATAATGGCAATGTTGATGATAGTAATTCATATGAACAATTTATCACTTATGTCTGATTATAATGGAGAACAGCAATAATGACTTGTCATTGTGTACATTATTAAATAAGTGTTAAGTTAATGTAAATTTAACAATTGTAATAGTTTATCACTCATGGATACACAGTTTAAAAAGTTTGTTCAACACTGTAACAGTAACATTAATTTAACAATATCTAGTAATTATTTATTGAGGAAACTGTAGTAGTATATCTTTCCTGCACACTGACAAATAACTCTTCAGAATGTGATTCTGGGTGGAGAACATGAACAATAACCTATTTTATTGCCTTCAGGAAGCCATTTGAGAGAAGTATGCTATTGCTTTTGCCCTTGAAGAGGCCACCTGCCATTCTCATTTTTTTTTGGCTATTTGACATGAAACATCTGGATTTAAAAATGTGATTCTTTATGAAATAATATCTAATCAGCTTGAACACATTTGAAATATGTCTTTTGAAATACGTTTAGAATAATTTTAAATAGACTTCAATTGAAGTATAAAATTTATTACATGTCAAACTTAAACTTTTATAAGTCAAGCAAGTAGCAAGATAAAGTTTGGATGGTTGATGTAGTGTGGTGGTGTCATGGTGATAATGGTAGTGGTTTTTTTTTTAATACTGAGAAAGCTTTATTACATTTGTAGAATTATTGCATAGTAAACGCTAGGTGGCACAATTGTGCAAGGACTGTAGAATGAAGTGTATTTTTAAAAAGGTGTCAGGGTGAAATTAAAATGATGGTTTGAGGAAACTATTTGGAAATAGAATTCTAAAAATATTAAGATAGAATGAAAGAATCTTACCCTTTTATAAATGGCCTGGGATTCAAATGGGGATCTGTCTTGTGATTTAGAATAAATCACAAAGGTCTCAAGATATTTTTTATATTTATATCACATTTTAAGGTTAGCTAACTATATCCCTGCAACAAAGAACAAAAAACTAGCCTAATTTGATTTTCTATATTTAAATATTTAATTGCTCTGTGACTGCAGTTAAACAGGCTTTACTATTTCAAATCATTATAAAATGCCTTAGGATTTGAGCAATTATCTCTAATATCATATATCACCTTATTGAGTAAATGTTGATCAGTTAAAACTTGAAAAATAGTTTTGCTCTTGACATATTTTTTCTCTGTTAAAAAATGAAACTTTTATTCCTATTTAAGTTCAGATCATTAAAATTATTAAGCTGAAAAGTCAGTTTTCTAAAATGAAAAATAACTATATTTATTTACTTGTTTACTTGTTTACTTGTATGTTAAAATAAAGAAAAGAAAATATATTTATACACATATTTTAAAGCCTTAAGTCTTAAATCTGGAAGCTTTTGTTTTGTTCTGCTTTAAGTTCTTTTCTAATTTGACAACAGTTTATTTGGAAATTAAAAAGAAAAATCATTTATGTCTTCCGTTGATTTCATGAATAACATTGTGTCTGTTACATTCATATTTTGATGCTTTAAAATATTTTAAAGCACAAAAGTGAGGCATTCGAGGCTGGGGTTATAGCTCAGTGGTAGAGCGCTTGCCTGGCATGTGTGAGGCACTGGTTTCGAGTCTCAGCACCACATATAAATAAATAAAATAAAGATCCATAGACAACTAAAAGAAATTTTGCTTAAAAAGAATGAGGCAGTCTTACCATTTGAAAACATCACAAAAAACATTGGTCATCACAAAAATTAGAATCAGGGCTGGGGATATAGCTCAATTCGTAGAGTGCTTGCCCTGGGTTCAATTCCCAGCTCTGCCAAAAAAAAAAAAAAAAAAAAAAAATATATATATATATATATATATATATTATATATCATAACTGATAGAATTACACCATGTGTGTACTTTCGTGTTATTTTTCTGTGAATCGGGTATCCTCTATCAATCATACAAAACTGATTTTATATTTTCTAGTTTAGTGAAATATACAAAAATTATAGGCTTTTTATAAATTAAATTTGTGTTTTGTTACTTTCCCTCTAATGTTATAGTACTTCTCTTAGGAATATCACCTTTAACATTTTTATTTTGAATCTTTGAAATTTCTATTTTGAGGTAATATTTTATTATCTATAATATATTAAACATTTATTTCAGAATATATTCTAGCTTCTTTATAATGTATAATACTAGTTAGACTAGTCCTGGTAATTAGCAAAGGAGATTTGAAGGAAGGAGATCTTTTTCTTCTATTTGTGAAATTTGTGCACAAACTCAGACACATACACATCAGAGACTTTTTGGAATTACTATAGGTTCAAGCAGTTGGACAATTATTATGGCTTATTTGATAATTTTAAATTTATTTTCAATCCCCTTTGAAACTTTTGGAAGGTAACATGTAATTAATATTTTATTTTTAAAATATAGATTTAGTAGTTGAGTCATGCAAGCAAGTTTTAGATAAAATGTTATAGAAACCAGTTGTGGAGTTGAAAAAAAAATCACTATTTTCGTAGTGGTTGACAGCCTTTATAAAATGACTTGCCGCTCTTGCACATATATCCATTATCACAATTGCCACTATTTAATGGCACCCATGTTAGCTACATTAGCTGGGGGCTGAGTAGCTGTGAAAATGGGAGTAACCTCTGACCTCAGAAATCATTCTTTTAAAAGAGGATTGAAACATTGGTGATAGGAAATTTGAATTGCTCTTGCAGCTGCAGTATTTGTTCTGTGAATCTTTAATTTAGTTTAGAGCTATATTTTTTCCTCCAAATCTATCAGTCTTTCAGAAGCATCAAATTCCTTTAGGAAGAAAAAAAATGCTTCCTTCCCAGGCTTGTATTATTGAATGCAGTATTTAGACTTCAAATAGTTTCATTTAGGTAATACATATAGTTTCAAGAATGGGAATCCTCACATTTGACACGCTCTATTAAATATATAGCTCATTCAAACCCCGTCCAAGATATTGCCATGCAGGCACTTATTTTGAATAATCCTTTTAATGACTATAGCTCAACTTCTTAGCTACATAGAGTACTGGTAGAAGGTGAAGATGTATGTGTGTGTGTGTGTATGTGTGTATACATATATATAATTGATATAGAAATATGTTTCTGTATATATACATTGTTTGTTTATACTTTATAAGGAATTTGGATTTGTATTATATTTGTATACCCTTATTTAGATACTTGAAAGATAATCTATGCAACTTTATGTATAAATTGCGCAAGCCTTATGTTTGGTGTGTTGAGAGTTACACATAGAATACTCATTAAGGTAATGGGATTGCTATCGCTGATTTCACATCCTAACTGAAAATTTAGCCCAAAGAGAACTGAAAATGATGTCAAAACAGCAAGTTGATTCAGTCTCATTAGTTTGAAATTAATAACTAGTCTCTATGTCTCTGGATTTTACATGAATCTTATACCCTTACCTTTAGCATTTTATAATGCCTTGGTTGCTCAGAGAAGGAGGAAAAAGGGGTAAAACTTCTATACTTATTGCTGTAATGTCAACTGAAGCAAAAATCTAAACAATGGCTCTGTTTTAATATTTGCTATTCTATTTTTAATAATGATAAATGGATTTTAAAAGATAAAAAAGGATGTTATAATAGAAAAATACTTATGAAAGTAATTAAAATACATTTTTCAACATTACACAGTTTAATGTAGAATGAAAAACCATGTGTGATTGTAACTTACTTTATTATACATTGTGTTGCATCATAAATGTTGGTAGTTAGACTGCATGCAGTTTTGAAAAAGCACAAAATGTTATTTAAACCCCTTTTGATTAAAATGCTTAAGTCAAAGTGGAGCCAATTAAAAACTGAAATATGGAATTCAGTCACATTTTAGTTAGGAAAATATGTAATAGATGTAGTTCTGGCTTTCTGCTTCTCTCCATTTCATATAAATGTGTAAGCAGTCACATTCAGAGACAGGATTATAAGCACCTGTAACACAAAACACCCTTTCCCCTCACGTGTGTTTTCTGGCCTACCATAGCATTTCTTTATGTTGGAAGGGTTAGAGGTGGCTCTTGCCAGCACTGAGCCTATTCCTTAGCCAACCATAAGAGGGGGCTTCTATACCAACAAGCTGCTCTATTTGAACAGTACACATAATTATTTGCTCTAAAGGTGAACGTTTTGTGTAATGACTTTCTAAATTTCATACCTTTTTCAATTCAATCAATTAACTTTGTTTGCACTGTTTGTTAAATACTCTGACTTAATAGAAGTTTAAATAACCTAGCTATAAAAGAAAAACAGAAATATTTTGATGTTTTAGAAAATATTAACAGAAGTCAAATATTCATGCCTATTAATTATTTATAAAAATAATTATTGAATTATCATTTCTTAATAGATAAAACTTATTTTTGTATTTATGCAGACCATCTTTAAGCCACATTTAAATACTGCTACAAAAATTAGTTTCTTTGACATTATAATAAAATTAAACTTTTTGTTTTAATTACTTCTTAAAATCATTTCATAGCTCTAGAAACATAACCTTTTAGAAGAATATCTTGCTTTTATTTAGAATACCAATAAAATGATGAAGTTATTTAAATACAAAGAGTACAAAACATGCCTGAGTAACCCAAAAAATGATTATCATCTATTTATCCACCCACCTATACATAAATAAATGGCAGTACTTACTAGAATTATTGGTTGACATTCTCTGATTGCCTATAGATAATATAATAGTTTACTAGGAAAAAATACACTACTAAAAAATTAATTTGGTAGTTAGCCAACATTGGAGTAATCAGAATTTTACTAGATTTTTTTTTTCTTAGCCATCCTTTGTGAAATAGACCTTATTCTTGATACTCAATTTACTCTTCATTACAAAAGCTTTGTCAATGCAAAATAATTCTCTCTGCTTTTTCCTGGAAATATTGCTAATTAAAATGAAAAAGGGGACTTGAGATATCAGAAAGTTACCCAGATTGTAATGAGATATAATAGTTTTCCATAAAAATGAAAGTTGTATGTTAACTCTTAGTATAAAATGCAAATTAATTTTTTAAAACCTATTTAATTGTACATTTAGGGTTAAGTTTCATCAGATGCTAAGTTTGCTAAAATATTTCCTATAAACATAATTTACAAATGTTTAACAAATATTTATAACAGTATGTTAAAGTTCTCAGAAACTTGAGTTTAAGCTTTACAAGAAGAAAAATTGAGAAAAATCTGAGAAATATATAGCACAATGAATTCTAATGCCTGGCACTATATTGTTGTGAAAAATATCTTCACTAACTATAAAGTTGTTTTACAACTCATGCAACTTTTAAAAAAAATACAGCTGATTTCTATGAATAACAACTTTTCTTAAATGTTACTTCATTAAAAGTGCTAGAAATCTGACTGTCAAAACTGTTAGTGAAATTCTATCAAACTAGTTTCATATTTCTGGCTGCTTTATTACTTTAAACAATGTAAGACCTTATCATCACTGAGTTCTTGTCAGTTTTAAAATACGTA
This sequence comes from Sciurus vulgaris, assembly GCF_902686455.1. Classification (NCBI taxonomy): domain Eukaryota; kingdom Metazoa; phylum Chordata; class Mammalia; order Rodentia; family Sciuridae; genus Sciurus; species Sciurus vulgaris. The sequence continues at coordinate 44,360,541 of NC_136475.1, forward strand.
TCAAAATAATACATTTGTTAAAAATGCTTTCCTTGAATGATACGTGAATGAATGTTTTTAAAGGAGGTGTTGACACTACTGATTTTGATGGTTGATATAAAGTTATAAAGAAAATATACAGAATGATAGATTTGAAGTAGACATATTAGTTATGTATGCTATTGGGGTATAGAAATCATCCCCATAACTGAGTAAACTTATTTATAAGAATTTTCCTCCCTTAGAATGCCCAAAGCATTTTGTCAAAGGAAAAATTTTTAATTATTTCATAGTTTAAAATATTTAAAAGGCTGAGCCAGTCCCCCTACACACCGAGGTCAGACTCCTATCACTCAGCCCACCCCCCACTGCAGATGGACCCAGTGCTGAGAGCCCCCAGCCCGCCCCCCCACCCAGGATGGAGGTTGGTAGCTGAGCCTGCCTGCCTGTCCCCCTACTGCTGAGGGACACTGCGCCTGCCTCCGTGCTGACTCAGCACACCCTCACTGGGGCTCTTTGGAGTCTGGTGTAGTCATTTTGAATTATTCCTGAGGGTGTGGCCATCATCATTGGAAGAGTGGCTCCCTTCTTGAGACACCTATGGGAGACTGGAGGCCCTTTAACAAGTACCTCTATTTACTCATTCATATACTATACCCTTCCCCATCCTCTTGTTCACAAATAGAAACACGGTAAGTAGTAATCGAACTCATCCTGTTCTTTACACTAATGTATTAAAGTCTTTAGAGGGGCTATCTGGTTCAGGGCTGTATTTTATCCGTATTGGGTGCTACTGCTATTGATCTCCCCTTCAAAGAAGAGGTAGTGGAAAACTGCAGGGTCATAATAAGCCTGCAAGGGGGGGAACTTCAGTATCTCTGATCTTCACTGCTAGAGGGGAATATATAAAAACAATGTGAAAAAACAGAGGAAGAAAGTGTCCCTAACAAACCAAGATGCTCTTGTGATAGAATCCAATGAGAGCATGGCAGTAGAAATGACAGAAAAAGAGTTTAGAATCTGCATACTTAAAATGATCTGTGAAGCAAAAGACGAGATAAGAGAGCAAATGCAGGCAATGCATGACCATTCCAGTAAACGGTTAAAAGAGAAAATACAGGAAGCAAAGGAACAATTAAATAAAGAGAGATTCTGAAACAGACAGACAGAAATATTTGAAATGAAAGAAACAATAAACCAAATTAAAAATTCAACAGAAAGCATCACTAACAGAATAGATCTCATGGAAGACAGAATCTCAGACAATGAAGACAAAATATTTAATCTTGAAAATAAAGTTGAACTAACTCAGAAGATTTTAAGAAGTCATGAATGGAACCTCCAAGAATTATAGGATATCATGGAAAGACCAAATTTAGAATTATTGGAATTAAGGAAGGCACAGAGATACAAACCAAAGGCATGAACAACCTGTTCAATGAAATAATATCAGAAAATTTCCCAAACCTGAAAAATGAAATGGAAAATCAAATACAAGAGGTTTACAGAACACCAGGTGCACAAAATTACAACAGATCCACACCAAGACACATTATAATGAAAATACTTCACATACTAAATAAAGATAGGATTTTAAAAGTGGCAAGAGTGTCAGATTACATATAAGGGGAAACCAATACAGATATCAGCAGATTTCTCAGCCCAGACTAAAAGCAAGAAAGGCCTGGAACAATATATTTCAAGCTCTGAAACAACACAGATGCCAACCAAGAATCCTATACCTAGCAAAACTAACCATCAGGTTTGATGATGAAATAACATCTTTCCATGATAAACAAAAGTTAAAAGAATTTACAAATAGCCTGCTCTGCAGAACATTCTCAGCAAAATATTTCATGAGGAGGAAGTGAAAAGCAACAATACAGGTCAGCATAGGGAGGAACTACCCTAAAGGAAAAAACCAATCAAAGGAGAAACCAAGTCAAGTTAAAAAACAAAAATAAGCCAAAATGACCAAGAATACAAGTCATATCACAATAATAACCCTGAATGTCAATGGCCTAAACTCAATAATCAAAAGACATAGACTGGCAGATTGGATTAAAAAGAAAGACCCAACAATATGCTGTCTTCAAGAGACTCATCTCACAAAAAAAACATCCACAGACTAAAGGTGAAAGGATGGGGAAAACATACCATGCCCATGGACCCAGTAAAAAAGCAGGGGTCTCCATCGTCATATCAGATAAGGTGGACTTCAAATCTAAGTTAGAAGGGATAAAGAAGGACATTTCATACTGCTTAAGGGAAGCATAAAACAGCAAGATATAACAAATTTAAGTATTTATGCCACAAACAATGGAGCATCTATGTATATCAAACAAATCCTTCTCAATTTTAAGAATCAAATAGACCAAAACATATTAATAATGGGAGACTTTAGCACACTGCTCTCACCTCTGGATAGATCCTCCAAACAAAAACTGAACAAAGAAACTATAGAACTAAATAATACAATCAATGATATAGACTTAATGGATATTTACAGATTATTTCATCCATCATCAAGTGAATATACTTTCTTCTCAGCAGCTCATGGATCCTTCTCCAAAATAGACTATATGCTATGCCACAAAGAAGCCATGAGTAAATACAAAAAAATGGAGATCCTACCCTGTATTCTATCAGAACATATGGAATGCAATTAGAAATGAATGATAAAATTACAAACAAAAACTACTCATACACCTGGAGACTAAATAATATGCTATTGAATGATGCAGTGATAACAGAAGACATTGAGGAAGAAATAAAAAAATTCTTAGAGGTAAATGAAAACAATGACACAACATATCAAAATCTCTGGGACACTCTGAAAGCAGTACTAAGAGGAAAGTTCATTGCATTGAGCTCATACGTTAAAAAAATAAAAAGTCAACAACTAAATGACCTAACATTACATCTCAAAACCCTAGTAAAAGAACAGATCAACACCAGAAACAGTAGAAGACAGGAAATAATTAAAATCAGAGCTGAAATCAATTAAATTGAAATGAGAATTCAAAAAATTGACAAAACAAAAAGTTGATTCTTTGAAAAAGTAAACAAATTTGATAAACCTCTAGCGACTCTAATAAAGAGGAGAGAGAAAACTCAAATTACTAGACTTCATGATGAAAAAGGAAAGATCATGACAGACACCATTGAAATACATAATTAGAAGCTACTTTGAAAATCTATACTACAACAAAATAGAAAGTATTGAACACATTGACAAGTTTTTAGAGACATATGGTCCTCCCAAACTGAATCAGGAAGACGTACACAATGTAAACAGATCAATTTCAAGCACTGAAATAGAAGAAGATAGAATATAGATTCTCAGCCAAATCTATAAGATCTTTAAAGAAGAACTAATACCAATACTCCTCAAAGTATTCCAGGAAATAGAAAAGGAGGGAATCCTTCCAAACTCATTCTATGAGACTAGTATCATTCTGATACCAAAACCAGACATCAAGGAAAGAAAACCTTAGACCAATATTCCTGATGAACATACCTGGGGTTTATCCCAGGGATATAAGGTTGGTTCAACATCCAGAAATCAATAAATGTAATTCATCACATCAGTACGCTTAAAGTTAAGAATCACATGATTATTTCAATAGATGCTGAGAAAGCATTTGATAAAATACAGCACCCCTTCATGCTTAAAACACTAGAAAAAATAGGAATAGTAGAAACATACCTCAACATTGTAAAGGGCAGGTTTCCAAGATGGCGGCCTAGAGGGTGGCTGCATTTCATGTTGCTCCAGGACTCAGGATTCAAAAGAGGAGATATTGAGACGCTTGGGACCAACTCAAAGCAGCCGGGTGACTCTCACCCCCTGGGGGGGCATCCCGGATGGGACGGGGGTCCCGGAACGCAGGAAACTTTGTGAAGTAGAACTGCTGGCGAGACGCCCCTCCCCCCGCTGGAGCAGTGAACTCAGACAGCTGGGAGCGCTGTAAAGGAGGCCGCTCGGCACAGCGCTGGGACTCGGAGCAGCCACTGGGGCTCCGGCGGCTGCCCAGGGGACGAGTGGCGAGGAGAACTGTGTGGACTCAGGACACCGGGGCCTGCCCTGAGGAGGAGGAGAGGAGCGTGGCCACTTGGATTCGGAGAGACTACACCAGAGCTACAGGCGGTTGCCAGAGGAGAAGCTGCGCGGCGAGCTGTTTGGAATCAGAACGACGCTTCTGAACACCGGGGCCTGCCCTGAGGACGAGGAGGAAGAGGAGCGGCCGCTTGGATTCGGGTGATTACACCAGAGCTACAGGCGGTTGCCAGAGAAGGGGCTGCGTGGCAAGCTGTTTGGACTCTGACCACTTCTGAACCCCGGGGCCTGCCCGGAGGAGTAGGAGAAGGAGGAGAAGGAGCACGGCGGGTCCTTTGGACTCGCAGTGACTGCATTAGCGCTCCAGGCGGCTGCTCAGAGGAGAAGGCGAGTGGTGAGTTGTTTGGTCTTAAAGTGACAGCTCCTGAACACAGGGGGGCTGCCTGGAGGAGAAGCGTGGTGGGACGCTTGGTCTTGAGTGGCCGCACCTGAGCTCCGGGCGGTGCCCAGAGGACCCGTGCAGCGGGTCACGTGGATTCAGAGCCACTCAGAGGGACTGCTCCTGAACACTCGGGGGGTTATCTGGAGAAGGAGGAGGAACGGGGAGGGTCACTTCGACTCGGAGTGATTGATTGCCCCGGGCTACGGGTGGTTGGTGGGAGGAGGAGGCACGAAGTGAGTTTCTTGGACTCCTAGTGACCGCACCGGCATACTGGGCGGCTGTCTGGAGGAAGAGGCCTGTGGCGGGTCTCTGGGACTCAGAGCGATTGTACGGGCCCCAGGTGGCTGCTCAGAGGAGGGGCCGCATAGCCAGGCGATTAGGTGCAGAGCAGGGTCCCAGGATCTAGGAGGCTTCTGGGTGGAAGAGCCGCACAGAGACAGGCTTAGGGCGGAGCAAAGGTTCCAGGCCTGTGGGCAAATTCTCTGAGGAGGGGCAGCCTAAGGAGATTCATCTGCGAAGGGTGAGGCTCCCAGGCCCAGGAGGTAGGGCCGGGCCCCTGGAAACTTTGCAGAGGAAGGCAGCCCAGCCCAGGCAGTAGCTGTAAATTGAGGGGAACCTCTAGGAGGAAACTGACCAGCGAGACCTCCCCACTGGGTGAGTCTTCCCTGCCTGGTGAGGTTTCCCCACAAGGACGGTAAAACCAGAGACACAGGCCCAAACAGGCCTTGCCTCAGCCCACAGCCTAGGTCCCCTTTGGATGACCATTGGTCAACAAGTGGAGGCACCTCTGCCCACTAGCAGGGAATATACCCCACCTGAAGGCCACCACTCCTAGAGAGGCAGCTTCCTTGTGGAGCACCGCATTATCAACTTCCTCCAAGACTTCAGCCTACTGAAGGCTAAGAGGGGATATATATAGAAATCTTCAGGGACATTGTAAATCAACAGAGGAAATCTGCAATATCTCAGCGGTCCACTGATATCTGAACAATATGAGAAAACAAGGAAAGAAAATGCTGCAAACAAATCTAGATGCTACATCAATAAAACCCAATGACAGCATGGCAGAAGAAATGACAGAAAAGGAGTTCAGAATGTACATAATTAAAATGATCAGAGAAGCAAACGATGAGATGAAAGAGCAAATGCAAGCATTGAATGATCGCACCAATCGACAGTTAAAAGAGCAAATACAGGAAGCAAAAGATCATTTCAATAAAGAGTTAGAGATATTGAAAAAAAAACCAAACAGAAATCCTTGACATGAAGGAAACAATAAACCAAATTAAGAACTCCATAGAAAGCATATCCAATAGGATAGAACACCTGGAAGACAGAACCTCAGACATTGAAGACAAAATATTTAACCTTGAAAACAAAGTTGAACAAACAGAGAAGATGGTAAGAAATCATGAACAGAATCTACAAGAACTATGGGATATCATAAAAAGGCCAAATTTAAGAATTATTGGGATTGAGGAAGGTCTAGAGAAACAAGCCAAAGGAATGAACAACCTATTCAATGAAATAATATCAGAAAATTTCCCAAATCTGAAGAATGAAATGGAAAATCAAGTTCAAGAGGCTTACAGGACTCCAAATACACAAAATTACAACAGACCCACACCAAGGCACATTATAATGAAAATACCTAACATACAAAATAAAGACAGAATTTTAAAGGCTGTGAGAGAAAAGAACCAAATTACATTCAGGGGGAAACCAATACGCATATCAGCAGATTTTTCAATCCAGACCCTAAAAGCTAGAAGGTCCTGGAACAACATTTTTCAAGCCCTGAAAGAAAATGGATGCCAACCAAGAATCTTACACCCAGCAAAACTTACCTTCAAATTTGACGATGAAATAAAATCCTTCCATGA